>NC_135481.1:133668369-134301146 GCF_052094955.1 Ictidomys tridecemlineatus | reverse complement strand
CATAGTATTTTTAAGAATCTAATGAATAAATTTAAAAGGGTTATTAAATGCGTTTATTTGAAAACATGAATATTTATGATATCTCAGAAACTCTTTTATAATTTTTAAAATGATAGCTTTATTAAGATATAATTTATATAAGATAATGTTCACCATTTTAAAGTATAGAGTTTAGTAATTTTTAGTGTATTCACAGAACTGAGCAACTATCACCACCATCCAATTACTTTCATCAAGTCAGACTGATGCATAAGGTACCAGATGCCCCATGTCCTGGTCCATGCCAACTGGCACCATCTTTTTCCTCCTCCACTTCCTTTTCTTCCTTCACTTTCACCACCTCCTCCTATTACCGGTAGCCAATCCAGGGACTCTCCGGATTTGCCTCTGGATTTTCCAGGACCTGGTCCATTGCCTGGGCAAGGAGAAGGGATGAATGAAGATAGGTTTCTAGAGGCAGCATCACAAACAAGTGGCTGCCAGGCCTCAAAGTCTGTACTTTGCCTCCAGAGCATCTGATTTTTGAAAGTTCTATGACCTGGGTGTTTTGAGGGGTTATTGCTAAGAACCCTGCCCACCATTAGACCCTGGCTAGGGTAGTCCTACTCATCCTCACTAGTACAGTCTGTTCACAGGGCTATACAATTGTGTTTTGAGTTGTGCCAGAGCACATCTCCTTCCCACAAAAAGTCTGTATCCCTGCAAAACTAGTGCTGATCTGGACCAGGAAGTCTCCCCAGCCAGACCCAAAGGATTGCTAGCTCCTCCAAGTTACCATGCATATCACCTGCACCTTAGCCCACATCTCCCTTCAGTAGTTCCCAAGGTCAGTGTTGCCTTTCATCTACAGAAACACTACTTTGTCTCCTCTTACCATGATCAATCCTAGGTCCTTAAGTCCCTTATTTAGTGGAGAATTCTCAACAAAACCCTCAGAGCCTATTGTCCTAAGAGGCTCTGGGTCCTGCCTTCACACTATAGTATGTCTGATTTTCCAGTTAATCACAATTATTCCCACTGTGCAGAAATAATGTCTTATTGCTAATGTCTGCTATGACCTCAGACTTGGCATTACATGGATCGGGGAGTTGGAACAGAGACTTTGAGATTAAAAGTTCTGAATAGTTTTAGCTCCGGATTTGCCTCATGCTGAGAATGGAAACAAAAAACTACCTACTGGCCTGTGTGTGCATCAAGGGAGCTAAAACAGACCTGTTCTCTGGCTGGCACAGCCTAGCTAACTCCACATATGTATATCTCCTGGCTCTTGTTTTTGTAAATCCTAACCAATTCTATAAGACTGGTAGAGAAACCATCTAACTGCTTCCCCCAGTTTCTCAAACTGCATAAAATTCATTTTTCTTTTTTACATCATTTGTTTATTTCTTATGCCAAATTCAGCCAGCTGGGATCCAGGCAGAGTCCCTGGATTGGCTACTGGTAACAGGAGGAGGTGGTGAAAGTGGAGGAAGAAAAGGAAGTGGAGGAGGAAAAAGATGAGGAGAAAACTAGTGATCTATAAACAGAACCTGAGAAGATGGGAGGTTCATGCTTCCTCTCTGGGGACCTCTTGTCAGCCAGCAGCAGGTCTCCCAGACTTAGGAGCAATTGTCTATCCTCACTCTACTTGGGCTCTGACATCTGCTTCTCCTGCTTGGGGCACTCTAGGCTCCATCTGGTCATTCTACAGTTTCCAAAATTCTGGTGCCTACATATTATGGGGAACATGGAGTGACCTGCGAAGTCTGAATCCAAATAGAAGTCATCTGGGGAAACCTGGGGTACTTCTGTGACTCTGCATGACCCTGCTGCATGCAGGGACTGTGGCACTGGGAATCATTCATTGCTCTAGCATGACTGTTCATGGGCCTGGAAAGGAGTGGATTAAAGATAACAGGATGGTGCTAGATACTGGGGGTGGAATGAATGAGAGACAGGTCCTGCTCTCAAGGAGGCCCCAGAAAAGCAAGTGAGTGATAATTACCCCACCCAGGGATGGAGCACAACTTCTCCCTCTTTCCTAGGACCCAGGATTCCTCTCCTTTGTAAAGCACAGGCTCTGGTCACATAGACAAAAATCACAGTTTCTTTCTGGCTCCAATATCATACCTGAATGTACCCTGTAGGCAGAAATCTTCCTGAAAACTACCTTGTCTCCACAATTTGCTGACCACGTGCCCTGTGGCTCTTCCTCTGAGTGTCCCTGCCAAGTACAAGTCCAGCACTCTGCTGCTCTGCTCAGATGGAAGTGGTAAGTTCATGTTCTGAGATGTCCTATGTTCTCAGATCCTCATCACTGATAAGTCTTAACTCCCTTAGACATCAGGCACCAGCCCCATTCCCTAGCTCCTCACTCTCCAAGCAGCCTATGGACACCCTCTTCACCTGTGGACACCCTCTGTTCCTTCTACTCCCTCTCAGTGTCCTCCCTATAAGTCCCTTCCAGGCCTTGGCCCAGACACTTCTTCCTGTTGAGCATCTCCTCACTACTGTTCCTTAAGCCCCTACCCAGTCAAATGCCTGCCACAGTCTCCACAGAACCACTGCATTCCTGCTGCCCATTAGCATGACCCCCCTCCCCCAACTCCAGCACCCAAATCAGAGACCAGAAGCTTGTCCTTGATGTCAGCCAAACTAATGAATGATCAGTTCATTCTGATTCTGGCCCTGTGTCCTGAATCTCTAGATAAACATCTGTCCTCCCTCCATCTTCACCCCTTCCCAATGCCACTGCCCTCTGGAGTTACACAGTCCTATGTTTGCATTCTATCTTTGCTACATCCTAGCAGAGTGACCTTAGCAAAACTACCTCCCCAGGCTTCACTTTCATGGACTATAAAACAGGTTCATTAACAGTGTCTACCTTATAAGGTTGACATTTAAATGAAATGGTATAAGTAGGTAAAATGCTTAGCATTGTACATGGCTTAAAGTAAGTGCTCAGTTATCATGCTAAGTGAAATAAGCCAATTCCCCCTGAAACCAAATGACAAATGTTCTCTCTGATAGGTGGATGCTAATACACAGTAAGAGATGATAGGGGAGAATAGAGGTTCATTGGATTAGACAAAAAGGAATGAAGGGATAGGAGTGGGGATGGGAATAGGAAAACCAGAATGAATCAGACATAACTTTCCTATAGTCATATATGAATACACGACCAGTGTAACTCCACACTATGTACAACCACAAAAATGGGATTATAATTAGAAAATACCCCATATATGTATAATATATCAAAATATACTCTATTGTCATGTATATCTAAAAAGAACAAGTAAAAATAAAATAAGATAAAATGCAAAAAAGCAAGTCCTCAGCAAATGTTAGCTACTGATATTATTGTTTGTGTTTTGTTACTACTATTATCATTACTTGGACCAGCATCTGGCCAGTTTAGAAGCCTTCTATCTTGTTACTTATGCAGGGTGAGGACTGGGAACAGGAAGTAAGGGTCCACAGTGGCTGCAGCAGTGTGGCATCATCTATGGATACTGTGGGAACACTTGTCCCTTGAAAGAAGTTAGTGATTGGCAAAACAGCCTCATCATAATCAGGCATGGACACTGCTATGGGGATACCCTGCACCCCAAAGTAACAGTTCCCAAGGCTTAGGAGAGATGTGGTATTCTAGGGTCAGAGGGTCCTTAATTCAATATCCAGATTTTAGGATGGCAAAACTGACTTCCTATGAGGCCAAGAGCCTTGCTAATGGCCAATTTCACATAACAAGGATTTATCTGGCTATTTTGTATCTAGCCCTGTGCTGGCACTAGACATACTGCCAGGCAGATAAAGAGCTTGGATTCAAATCCAGGTTTCCACTAAACCACACTGCCTACAGACTGAGGAGCAGCCCTCTAAAAATAACACATTTCCATGTGCTACCAAGAGAGAGATAATCAGAATTCTGTATTATCTATAAACCATCACAAGAAATTCTTTCAAATAGAAGCTGGGATGTGAAATACCAAGTTGAACTCTTAGGAACATTCTTTTTGAATGCTGAGGTAGACAGGAAAGAGACTGGAAAACATTTAACACACATGCTATTGAGAACATGTTTTTCCGAGCCTGTGTTTGCCTTTTGAACACATAAACACAAACTGGTCTGTATGCTTAGTTTCAAAGCAGGAGTTTTGCAACACAGCCCACAATTAATATATATATTTTTTTTCTCAAAATCTATACTCTTGCACCTTCTTACCAGAATCAAAATTTGGGAAGAAAGGAACGTTGTTGATACATTGTCATACAAAAAGTATGAAATGAAGACTTAGAAAGTAAAGTAATACATCACATTTGGGCAGATTGCCACATCTCTGTGCTATAGTGTCAGTTAAAATGTTTTTCTTAAGTTGTATATGAGAGGTATGTCTCTGTGTTTTAATTTAAAAAGTCTTCCAACAATATTTTTTTAACCTTTTGTGGGTTATGGGCTTGTCTGAGAATCTTCTGAAACCTGCGAATCCATAAAGACACATTTTTGTATATAATTATTGAAGCTCATTCATGTAGCCCCTAGCAATTCCTGAGCTACAAGTAAAGAAAACTGGCTATAAAGCATTAGTGTACAGTAATGCAAACTGGTTCAGATTAGCTTTTCAGGTACAGCGCTGACCTGAAAACACTCTGTGGGAGGAGGTTCTCTGCACCCACAAGAAGCAACTACAATTCTATTTTTCAGTATTTGAATCAAAGAATGAAATTATGAATTTCCAGCATTCACATGCAGATTAAAATTAAAAAAAGTATTTATCAACCCAATAGTATAGTATAGTCAGATAATATCAATATCAAACCATCTAGCAAATAGGCCTTGCATTAAAAACATGCTAAAGACATTCCATGAATCATCAGCTTCTCCCTACTCATAACAGGTTTTCAAACTTGGTACCAACTCCATATTCAGTAAGTGCAAATTTCTGCTACAAGAAGTTACAGAAACATTTGCACTGTTAGGTGTAATTTAAACATCTGTGATTTGCCATGATATCCCTTTCTATCTAAAGGAAAGATATTGTACTAACAGTGGCATTTAGTTGAGAGTTTCTAATGATACAGTTTGTGTTAGAAGAATATGACTACCCCAAAACTTGCCTGCTAATTTAAGGGTCCTTAAATCCTTCTCTTAATTCAGAGGATCTGGATTTCTGCTAGAAAATCGATTCCATGTTCAGCAGGCTTTCTTTCCTGATGACCTCTGCATGCCCTGCAGGCTACCTCTGCCTATTCTACACCAGGATTCCGCAAGTGGGACACCAAAGCTGGATGGTAACATGAACTGGCTCCGGCTGCAAATAGCAACAGGCCTGCTGGGAGTGAAAGTCCAAATATAGACCTGCCACTTCTTACTGCTCAAGTGTCATCAGGAGGGGTCACATGCTGTGCTCTGAGTTACTTCATTTACTGTGGGCATTTGAGACCTGTGACTCAGATGGCTGGCCACATGTAGAGGGGTGGGGCTGTCACTGCAAGACCAGGAAGGGTCTGGCAGCCCTTGGGCTGTATTGTATGCCTTTCTCCTGTGCTTTCCCAGAGTGTTCTGAACAAGCACAAACTGGAGGTAATCAAATGCAGTTTATTTTATTTTTATTTTTCTCTGATCATTCCTTTAAATTGTGTTCAAAGTGGGGATTATTCTCCTCTCTGGATGAAAATCTAGAAGAAGCTATGATCTTCTGTTCCCTTTTAGTTAACACACAGTCTTATGGTCACTTGAAGCCATAGTGTCAATTCAGTAATGGAATATCCAATTCAATATATGAACCAAAAAGCCAAACCTGCTTTGTTAGCCAGTATCAAAATCTCCCCTCTCCAGCTTGGGCCTCTTTTTTTTTTTTTGTAAAGAGAGAGAGAGAGAGAATTATTTATTTATTTTTTTAGTTTTCGGCAGACACAACATCTTTGTTTGTATGTGGTGTTAAGGATCGAACCTGGGCCGCTCACATGCCAGGTGAGCGCTTGAGCCACATCCCCAGCCCCAGCTAGGGCCTCTTTAGCAGGAAACCTCTCTGAGGAGAGACAGAGCGAAGTGGCCCTCTCCTTCTACATTCCTCCCTGAGCTGCTGGATGTGGGTTCCATTTGAATAAATGCCACAATAGGTGCTAACTTTGGGTTTCTGGGGTCTGGGAGATGCTTAGACCTGAATCTCTCATGGGGATCTTTTATACATCTTGAGAGATCCCCATCATAGAGACCCCTCTCCTTAATTCCCATCACGAGCTGACAGCTCCTCTCTTCCTGGTAATCTTTTTTATTTCTCCTCAGGGATCTGGAGGACCACTATCAGGATCTCTCAGCTGAGGTCTCCTTCTCCAGGTAGGTAGCTCTTTTGGGCAGGATCTAGGTTACTTTTCCTGTTGGCCCACATTTGGATCTAAGACAAAAGTCCCCATCCATGGTCCTGTCAAACTCTGGGATGCAGGTGACTCCAATGCAGTCAGTCCCACTGGCTCTGTTACCAAAGCAGCCAAACCTCTCATTCCAGGCCATCATGGGTCCAAATGCAGGAAACATATCAAGCTCTCTAAAGGGTCCCTTTGAGGACCCCCTCATGGGGCTTCCGGCTAGAGGATGGCAGGGCAAATCTTCCCCAGCCTGAGCAGTTTCCTCCAGTGAAACTCCTCTGGCACTTTTAATCTTAAATAGACTCTTTTCTCTACTTGACTCCTATTTATTTCTTCAATTAACTGAGAGGTCTCAGAAGCGTGAATCAGGTTCTGGACAATTTCCTTTGAAAGACTGTATATGGTGATCTGATTTTGAATTTTCATATTTATATTTATTGTTTTGAGAGTATTTTAAATACATTACTGCATGTATTTGTAAAATAAAAATATTAGAAGCAAAATAAAATATCAAAAGAAAAATTAAGAGAAAATTATGCAAAGATGGATGTGCAAGAATAGAGACCACAGCATTTGTTTCTTTGTTTGCATGTGGTGCTGAGGATCGAACCCAGGCTGCACGCATGGCAGGTGGGCGCGCTACCGCTTGAGCCACATGCCCAGCCAGCATTTTGTTTCTTTTTATTTTTTTAATGGTCCTGGGGATTGAACCCAGGTCCATAAACATGCTAAGCATGTACTGTACCACTGAGCTACATCCTCAGCCCAACATAGCATTGTTTATATGTGCAGAAAATGGAAATTAATCTATGTTTACCATTAGAGTATTCATTAATTATAAAATGGTCAACCCAATATTTTCAAGTATAAAAAATAATGATGTAGATACTTATTCTAGTTTTGGTTTTGATGTTGGGGATTGAACCTAAGGTCTTGTGCTTGCTAAGCACACACTCTACCACCAAGTTATACCCCAAACTCTATACCTATTTTTTTAAATATGGCAAATGTCCATGATATATTTGTAACTGGAAAAAAACATGTAGAATATCATTTGGTTTAGTACTACAGATGCATACATAATAGTCAAGGTTCTTTAGAGAAACAACCAACAGGATGTTTACATCTATGGAAAAAGAGTTATCATAAAAAATTGGCTCACAGGTTAAAGTAGCACATACCTATAATCCCAATGACTCAGAAGGCTGAAGCAAAAGGATCCCAAGTTTGAGGACAGCCTGGGAAACTTAGTGAGATTGTCTTAAAATAAAAAGTAAAAATGGCCAGAGATGTAACTCAGTGACAGGGTGCCCTGGGTTTGAGCCTCAGTAATATATACTTCTTTTTTTAGTGTTAGTTGGATACTTATTTATTTATTTTTATGTGGTGCTGAGGATCGAACCCAGTGCCTCGCATGTAGTAGACAAGTGCTCTATCACTGAGCCCCAATCCCAGCTCCCCTCCCAACCACTTCTCATTAATGGAGTCCCACAATCTGAAATTGGTAAGCTGAAGACCCAGAAAGTAGGTAGCATCTGCAGTCTGGTATTTCTAGTCTGAAGGCTGAAGCTCAAGATCTAGAAAGAGCAGATGTTTCAGTTTGAGTCTCAAGGCAGGACAAAATCTGGAAGCATCAGATAGGAGGAATTGCCATTTAGCATTTTTGAGGTTATCAGACCTTTAATTGGAAGAAGCTTACCCACATTGGGCAGGGTCATGTGATTTACTCAGTCTCCAGATTCAAATATTAATTTCATCCCCAAACACTTTCATAGACATCCGGAATAAACTTTGACCAAATATCTGGACACCTCCGTGACCCAGACAAGTGAACAAACAAAAATCAGCTGTCTTACATATATACACATATGCTATAGACATATACACATATGCTATTAAATGTTTATGTCTCCCCAAAACTAATATGTTGAGCCAGGTTGGTGGCTCATGCCTGTAATCCCAGAGGCTCAGGAAGCTGAGGTAGGAGAATCACAAGTTCAAAGTCAGCCTCAGCACTTTAGTGAGATCTTAAGCAACTTAGTGAGACCCTGTATCAAAATAAAAAATAAAAAGGGCTGGGGATGTGGCTCAATGGTTAAGTGCCCCTGGGTTCAATACCTAGTACCCAAACAAACAAAAACCTAATATGTTGATATTTAATCCTCAACTGAGATGGTATTTGGAAGTGCGGCCTTGGAAGGTGATTAGGTCATGAAGGTGAAAATTTCACAAACAGGATTAGTGCCAAAGGGCTCCCTTGCCCCTTATAACTATGAATCAGGAAGTAGGCCCTCACTATACACCAAATTTGTGGTGATTTGATCTTAGACTTCTCATTTTTCAAAACTGTGAGAAATAAATGTCTATTGTTTATCAGTGACTCGTCTATGGTATCCTGTTATAGCAGCCCAAATGGATAAGACAAAACACATGCGCGCACGCACATACACACACACACACACACACACAATGGGAGCAGTTTTTCTTTTGGGTTACTTTATCTTCTTATTTATACCTTTTCTAGTGTCTATTTATAATGGTCACATACATCTTAGGCTTTAAAATATCAACTCTTTATTATAATAGTAACATGTTATTTGGCTTAAACAAAAAAATCAATACTATAATAGAACTCTAAAGGCAAATATAAACCAGTCATGCATCTTGGTAACACTACTATTAGGTTTGGTGTATATTTTTTCTACACTTCTTTTCTTTTTTTAAAGAGAGAGAGAGAGAAAGAGAGAATTTTAATATTTATTTTTTAGTTTTTCACGGACACTGCACTCATGCCAGGAGAGCACACTACCGCTTGAACCACATCCCCAGCCCCTCTACACTTCTTTTCTAAAAATAAAAAACAAATGTATTCCTGTTGAGAGCCACAGCCAGAATGGCCTCTGGCATTTTGCCAGAAGGAATGGTTGAAAGGTGCCGCCAAAGAGCCATTAAGATGATGATAATTAAGTTAAGCTGTGTATAATTGCTGTGACTGGATGATGCTGGATTGAAATAGGCTGTGTATTCAGTTGTATATAGACCCCTGCTGTCTGGCAATATGACGGCTTATGCTGCCTCGGGTGCCCACTACTTTTGAGTGCTTGCGGAGTTCCAGTTGAGCTCTATCGCAGATTCCTGGAGAGTTCACATTGGTTGGTGAAGTTCCTGGTGAAGGGAGTTCCGGTTGGTGTGGTGTTCCTGGAACAGCCACAGTGGGTGGCGTTTGGCGGCTTGGTTTTTTTGTGCCCAGCCAGACTGCAGCATATTCCCTTCTCACAAACTAGCAATTACTTTTATAACTAGAAAGACTCAGAGCTTCATTTTGAAAAACAAATAAATTAGGAAACTACTAGAAGAGATAAGATATTATAAAATACAGCTCAGAGATAGAGCACTTGCTGAGCATGTATCAGGCCCTGGAATGAATCCCCAGCACTACAAAAAGAAAAAATAAAAAAGTAAACAGATCATATTAACTAAAACAATATATTAGAAGTAGTTTTGGGGGAAATAGATCACTTCAACTAAAAGATTATCTCTAAAGAGGACTAGGTGAGTGTGAGAGCAAGGCCCATTGCCTCCAGGCTTTGAAGGATATTTTCCTTCAAACAGAGGCAGCTTTCCATCTTCAAGTTGCCTGCTACACATTGTGGAGATCAATTTCAGGATGCAGAGATGCCCTAATCATAGGTCAAACTTGGCTCTGTTTTTTTCATTTGTTGTTCTGCTGCTGCTGTTTAACCTTGGGGACAACAGCAAGGGCAAATCTGATTCTAGGCTTTCCCAGCTCAAAACCTTCAAATGCTCCTTCATTTGTTCATTTGTTCATTTGAGTAGCAACCTTTCCAGGCCTTGTTTTGGCCAGCGGCTCCTGGTCCCAGCTCCCTGAACATTCCCTCCCGGCCCTGCCTCCTCTACCCCTTTCAGTGCACTTATAGATGGACACTGCCATGTACTGTACTAACTAGAGACTATTGGTGTCCTGTTCTCTGCAGCGTAAACACATCCAGCTCTGGCCCCCACCCATCTCTACATGTAAATGGCATTCCTGATACCTCCTTAAACCGGCCATCAGTGGCCAGGTGACCTTGTTTAGCCCCAGTTTATTCTATGTCTTAAGACAAGTTCATTTTCTAGGTCTGTTTCCTTACCTCTAAAATGAAGAGTTAGAACATATATTGTTTAAACGCTGCTTTGAAGGCAGAAATGCCTTCTTGTATCTCCCCCACCAAACCTCCCCCCAATACTAGTACACACCAGGCAAAATCTTACTGAATTGACAAAAATAAATTTTTTGATTTCTACCCAGTGCTTGGCATCTAGGCTCAATAAATAACTACTGATTTTAATTGAATGTTTGGGCACCCCACCACATTTGTGCCCATTTTCCAAAAGGACTTGATGACAGAAGACGGAAGCAACAAGTGTCTCTGTCTTCAGGAAGTTTGAGTTTTGGTGTAGGAGGCAGACCTAGCTCGTCCATTTAACAAATATTTCCCCAACTCCAGTTAAGTGCAAAGGTGGAAAGTGAGGCAAGAGTATTTCCCAGGCTCCAGACCAGATTGCGAGATTGATTTCTGTCCGCCAGGGTCAGAGGCAGATGTTTTGACCTTCTCATTGGTTGTCGCAGACCCTCCCTTATGTCAGCTAACCAATCCTGGACGCCCAGCCAATCAGTTGCGGGCTGGGGGTGGGACGCAGAGCTGGACGCTGCGCGGATTAGAGCCTAGTGGAGGATGTCCCGGCCTGGACGGTCCCGTGGTAGGAGGAGCACCTATGCCCGGCCCAGGCGAGCAGCGCTCACGGGACGCTGACCGTCGGGGCCATGGAGGATGAGCAGCCCGATAGCCTGGAGGGCTGGGTGCCACTCCGAGAGGATCTTTTCAGCTCACCCGAACGGCACCAGTTGCGCTTCCTGGTGGCCTGGAACGACGCGGAGGGCCAGTTCGCTGTGACTTGTCACGACCGCACGGCGCAGCGGCGGCGGCGGCGTGAAGGGTCCGCGCCGGAGCCTGCCGGGGCCGCGCCCAGTTGGGCCGGCCTGCTCTCGGCCGCGGGGTTCCGCGGCGCTCACCGGCAGCTGGCGGCGCTGTGGCCGCCCCTGGAACGCAGCTTCCCACAGCTACCGCCCGAGCTGGACGTGGCTGGCTGTGGGGCCAGGGACCGCGGGCGCGGGCTGTGGGCGCTAGTGTGGCCGGTGCGCGTTGGCCTCGGAGAGACGGCGCTACAGGAGCTCTGCGGGCAACTGGAGCGCTATCTGGCCGAAGCGGCTGACGGCTGCGGCGGTGTCACTGTGCGCGACGCGCTCTTCCCCGCGGAAAGCGGCGCGGCCGACTGCGAGAGCCCGCACGAGCTCCGGGAGCGGGCCTTGCGCGCGCGGCGGGCCGAGGCGGGAGCGCGGCTGCACCAGGTATGCGCGGCGTCCGCTCCGCCGGTCCGCGTTGGCTGCGCGGGACCTTTTAGAGGATTTGCGGGCTGGCTGGGGGGGGGGGTGGTGGTGCAAAGACCGCCCTCCGTACGTGCAGAGAAAGGCGCAGGGACACCCGCGCCTGTGTGGGGCAGCTGGGAGAAACTCGGAGGGACCTCGCATTAAGGCCTAGAGAGAGTTGGCTCATTCTGTTAGGTCAAAGTTTATTTTCAGTTAGGGCTAGGGCAGGCCCTTAACCTTTCTCCCGAAGATACTGGCAGAGCAGGATGTTGTAACCAGGAAAGCCTAGAAATACTGAAAGCAAAACTGAAAATAACCGGTCGCCGTGGCCATCTATCCTTGGGAGGCTGAGGCAGGAGGATTGGGAGTTCAAAGCCAGCCTCAGCAATTTCTGAGGCCCTAAGCAACTCAGTGAGACCCTGTCCGGAAATAAAATATTTTTTGAAAGGGCTGGGATGTGGCTCAGTGGTTAAGCGCCTCTGGATTCAATCTTGGTACAAACCAAACACACACACCGGAAAATAATCCATAATCTGTAGGAAACAATAGCATGGACTAAATATAAGCAATTGTAGATTCTCTAGGGAACACCAAGAATAGAGACAAGATGTTTTAGAGGATGAATTTACTAAGGAAATAGGTATTTAGTTTTTTAAGTAATAAAGAGGATTAAGTGGAAACCCCACAAGAAGTGCACTTTATTCATCAGTTTAGAATGATAACAACAGGAGTGCTTCCCCCCCCCAGGCAATTTGAGAGAAAAATTAATTATTTCAGTGAATAAAAAGATTAGGAGAAATTAGGACTTCAATAGCAACAGTTCATTTAAGGAAAGCCAAGGTTTGGTGCCCTGTACATCCCCTCTTACCTTTTCTCATTATTGGACATATTAACCTGAATGATTTTTCTGTAAATTACTTTGAGGAAGGGAAAGTGTAAGAGAAGAATTCCAGCATATTGCAGAAATCTTAATTACTGTATATTCCTTAAAGCTAAATTTAGAATGAACTTTCAAAACTAAAATGGTTTTATAAATGGAGTTTAGTGGGATCATTTTATACTGTGGGTTTTATGTGTAGCTATCTACACACCTACTAAGCATGTGTTGATTTTACTCCTCCTGCCCTGTACTGGGGATTGAACTCAGGAGTACTGTACCATTGAACTATATTCCAGCCCTTTTAAATTATTTATTTATTTATTTTAAAAAAATTTCAGACAGGATCTTACCAAGTTTCTGAGGGTTTGTCTCACCGAATTGCCCAGGTTTATCTTAGCTGGGATTAGGAGTGTGGGCCACCAAACCCACCTTGATTCTACATTGTAATATGAGGAAACCAGGGGGATTTCATGCCAGTCTGCTTTTAATCTTCAGCTTGATCATTTCATATCAAACAGACTTGTTTTTCAGACACTTGATTTCTCAGAAGTGTTTTCTCCTTAAATTTCAGCATTTATATATGATGGAGATATTATTATATCTACATAAAAGTTACACTTTTCCCAAATTAAATTTATTCAGGGATGTTATATAGTACTAGTGTAGTTCATACTGTTGAGCTAGGTGCTCACACTATTATAATGTACCTGTTTACCTGGAACTTAAAAATAGGGTAGAGGGGTGAAAATTTAAAAACCTATCATGTCCATGGAAGGGTATGTAATCTTATTTAGAATAAAAAAGCAATTGATTCTAGAATTAAACCAGTTGATAATATTGCTAGTATCTACAAAATTTAGCTAAATGTTTGACTCTGGAATTTTTTCCTTAATAGTCTTAAGGAATAAGGCTGAAAATTTTCAGTTTTTAATCTTTGCATCGGTGTGTTTTAATCTTGGTGAGGGAAAAGTTTTTTTAAATGTTACTATTGTTACCTGGATAAAACTGCATTTGAGATTAGGTCAGATTATTCTTAATTAGAAAGATGGAAATTGAAGAATTTAAAAATGTGTTGATTGAGCTGGGTGCGTTAGTGCATGCCTGTAATCCCAGCAGCTTGGGAGGCTGAGGCAGGAGGATTGCAAGTTTAAAGCCAGCCTCAGCAATCTAGCCAGGCCCTAAGTAACTTAGCAAGACCCTGTCTCAAAAATAAAAAATGGCTGGGGATATGGTTCAGTGGTCAAACAGAGCCCCTGGATTCAAAATATACTAAAAAAGAAAACAAAAAAAGTATTGGTTGAGGGGCTGGGATTGTGGCTCAGTGGTAAAGTGTTTGCCTAGCATGTAAGAGGCACTGGGTTCGATTCTCAGCACCACAAATAAATAAGTAAATAAAATAAAGGTCCATCAACAACATTAAAAGATATATAAATTGGTTGAAAACAAATCTGTACCATTACTTGATTTTATTTTTTCTCTTTTGGGGAAAAGATCATTTCCAAATGGGTTCACTTGGATTACAAATTGCTTGGTGCTCTGTATCAGAAACAGTGCTTAGCAGAGACTAGAGCCATAGTTGAGGCTCCCTGAATAAGTCTACTTTGTGGGTGGTATCATGGAATATTTACTTTGGGGAATTAAGAGACTCAACTTGCTGAAGAAGTACTTGATGACGTCTCTAGAATGTCTTTATGAGCTTTGAAAAAAGGAGTATGATCTCACCAAACCTTTAATTAGAAGAGTTAAATGAAAAAAATATCCGTAATATTGGTCTTGGAGATAAATGCTATTAACAGTTGATGCCCCTTTGGGTCCTTTTCTCTCTGTACTTGGTACATTTGTGCTTTGGGGGCTGGGATTGTAGCTCAGTGGTGGATCCTTTGCCTAGCACATGTGAGACACCAAGTTTGATCCTCAGTACCACATAAAAATAAATCATGGGGCTGGGGTTGTGGCTCAGCGGTAGAGCGCTTGCCTTGCATGTGTGAGGCACTGTGTTTGATCCTTAGCACCAAGTTAAAAAAATAAATAAACAAAATAAAGGTATTGTGTCTATCTACAACTAATTTTTTTTTTTTTTTTAATTTGTGCTTTGCTTTTCCCTCATAAAATATTACAAAATCCGGGCTGGGGCTGTGGCTCAGCGGTAGAGCACTTGCCTAGCATGTGTGAGGCACTGGGTTCAATCCTCAGCACCACATAAAAATAAATAAGCAAAATAGAGGCATTGTGTTATCTACAGCTAAAAAAAAATTACAAAATCCTCATATTATTAAGCAGTCTTCAAAAAAACAGTGTTGAAAGGCTACAGTAATAATATTCTGCTGTGGATATACAATAATTTATTTAACCACATTTGTTTTCTTGGGCATTTTGATTGGAGGACAATAACATTTTCATTTTTAATTAGCATTTAAAATTGATGTATTGCTGGGCATGGTGGCCCATGCCTGTGATCCCAACAGCTCAGGAGGCTGAGACAGGAGGATTGCAAGTTTGAGGCCAGCCTCGGCAACTTAGCAAGACCCTTTGCAACTTAGACACTTGAAATTGAGTGTCTGAAAATAAAAATAAAAATGGGCTGGGATGTGACTCAGTGGTGAAGCAACCCTGGGTTCAATTCACAGTATATAAAAAAAATGTAATCAAGTTGACAACATTAGCTTTCTTTTATTTAATTTTGTTTGGTATGATTTTATAAATAATGTGCAGATTTGAGCTTTATTTATGTTTTGGCTTCTAGGTTCTTCAAGGACATGAAAAAGCCAACAACATGGTATCATTGATGAAAATTTATCAAGAGGAAGATGAAGCTTATCATGAATTGGTTACTATGGCAACCATGTTCTTCCAGTATTTACTGCAGCCATTCAGGGACATGCGGGAAGTTGCAACTTTATGTAAGCTTGGTATTTTGGTATGTTTCCTTATATTTTTATTTTATCAGATATCTATCTGTTGTATATATTTTTTTTAGTCACACTTAAGTTTCCATCTGTATTTTACTTTCTTTGGGTTCATCTTGTATTTAATGATATTATAGCTTTATTGAATTTATATTTAAAATTAATTTTTAAAATTGGGGCTGGGATTTAGCTCAGAGGTTCTGGATTTGCTCTTCAGCACCAATTAAAAAAAAAAGGAAAAATATTGATTAAAAATGAAGGCATTTAATGGGAAAAAACTCTAAATGAACAGACATAACTTTCCTATTTTCATATATGAATACACAACCAGTGTAACTCCACATGATATACAACCACAATAATGGGCAGTTATATTCCATGTATGTATGATATGTCAAAATACATTCTACTTTCATGTATAACTAAAAAGAATTTTTAAATTTTTTTAAATGAAGACATTTACATTGGTCATCTTCTCAACACTTTAAAAACTATAAATTTTAAAGGGTTAAACACTTTTTCTGCTGATATATAGGCTTTTTATTTCATTTTTTGAAGTGAAATGAAAAAGCTAGCCTGTTGCCCAGGTTATCTTTGAATTTCTGGATCAAGTGATCCTCTTGCATAAGCCTCCTGAGTGGCTAGGACTATAGTGTTTGCTACCATGTCCTGCTTGATTTATTGATGTGATATTTATTTACTTATTCAGCTTATTTTTCACCTCTAAGGACACCTGGCGATTTATTAGAAATAGTATGAAATTTAAGCAGCAGGGTCCTAGATTGTAATTCAGTAACTTAAACTTTATTAAGGCTGTCATCACTGATTTCACTTTTCCTAATTAGAAAAGGTATTATTATTACTGTTGCATCCCAGAGGTGCAAATGAATCTAGAATCCAGAGGAAGTAAGCAGCTTGCCGTGGGTCTCAACAACTAGAATCAGAAGACATCAGAGGGTTTTCTTGATTTCTGCCCCCTGCACTGGGCCATCTTTCCACATGTACTCTCATGACCTCTGCCAGGTTTTTGTATTATAAAAATTGTATTTCATTTAGATGAAGCTCATGTCACTATAACTTGAAGATAAAGTTTTTCTGTTCATTATTTTGAAAGGCTGTTGTTTGGAGAGTCTTTACTGCTGTGTGTGTGTGTGTGTGTGTGTGTGTGTGTGTGTTTTAAGTAACAGAATTGTTGAGATATAATTCATAGACTGTACATGTAAAGTGTACAGTTCAATGGTTTTTAGTGTATTCAGAGTTGTACAACCACCACTACTAATTCCAGAACATTTTTAACTCCCCCCAAACCATGTTTCTGCTAGCAGTCATTCCCATTTCACACCAACCTTAGACCATCACTAATCTACTTTTTGTCTCTGTGGATTTTTCTTTTCTAGACATTTCATGTAGGCAGAATCATGACTGGCTTGTTTTACCTGGCACAGTGTTCTCTTGGTTCACCTATACTGTAGCATGTCTCAGGACTTCATTTCTTTTATTGTGATTAATATTCATTAGAAGGATACACCACATTTTACTTATCCATTTAGCAGTTGATGGACATTTGGGTTGTTTCTATTTTTTTTGGCTATTATGAATAATGCTGCTATGAACATTTGTGTACAAATTTCTGTGTGGACATATGCTTTTATTTCTTTTGTGTATGTGCTGAGGAGTGGAATTGCTGGGACACATGGTCATTTAATGCCTAAACTTTTGAAGGACTGCTAGTCTGTTTTCTAAAGCAAGTATATTATTTTATATTCTGACCAGCATAAATGAGGGTTCCAGTGTGTTCACATTATCATCAACACTTGTTATTGATATTCTCATTGATTATAGCCATCCTAGTGGGTGTGAAGTGATTTCATTATAGTGTGTGTGTGTGTGTGTGTGTGTGCGCGCGCGCGCGCGTGCGTGTGTGCGCGTGTGCGCGCGTGTGGAGATCAAACTCAGGACGTGTGGGGTAAGTGCTCCACACTGCGCTACCTCCCCAGCTCCCCCCTGTAGCTTTGATTTGCATTTCCCTGATGGTTATCCTATATATATGATATCAGTAAATAATGCTTTGTAGACAGAAAATTGAATGCTGGACATCTTAGTTCAGGCTATTGTAACAATATATTGTAAACTGGGTGGTTTATAAAGCAATAGAATTTTTTTCCCTTCATAGTTCTGGAGGCTGGAAAATCCAAAATCAAGATGCTGGCAGATCTGGTTTGCAGTGATAGCTCACTTCCTAGTTTATAGGTGGTTGTCTTGCTGTACCTTCACATGTTGAAGAAAGAGAGGGATTTCTTGTCTTGTGTCCTTTTTATAAGGGTATTAATCCTGATTGTGAGTGCTCCACCCTCATGACTAATTACCTCCCATAAGCCCGCCTCCTCTTACCATAACATTGGGGATTTAGGCCTCAGTATATAACTTTAGGGGTGGACACGAACATTCAGTTCACAGGAATACATGTCATAATCAGGAGTATACAGAGTTTATTGTTTTTTAGGTGATTGTATTTTTCCCCCCGTAGAAAAGAACAATAGTCCTGAAAAGCTAATTGTCATGTCCCTAAAAGAAACCATAGAAACAGCTAACACTGGAGTGCTGTGGATCAGACTCTGCTTTGTGCTTAGTACAGGTCCCATTTAAGCAACTGTGTATTATTATTAATAGAGAGAAACATAACTTTACAGCATTCCTCTCCAAGAAAAGTTATTCTAGTAATGTAAAGTGAAAGTGGGTTTTTTTTTCCCTTTATGCCTCAGAGTACCCCTTTGTTTTCCAGGTGGTGCCCAGCTTAGAGCCATGCTCATCCTCAATAAAGGATTGCTGAATGAATGGAAATTTAATTGACTGAGTAGTAAAATAATGAAAGTAGATAAGACAATAAGTCTCCTTTTAAATTGCTAATGGATGTACACTACTGTTATCTCTGCTTTCTGTAGAAGTCCCTGGATGAGGATAATCTGGGTCCTAAAAGGGTAGTTGCCCTGCAGAAGGAAGCCAAAGAATGGAGCAGACGTGCTGAAGAAGCTGTTGTCTCTATTCAGGAGATCACTGTGAATTATTTTAAGGAAACAGTAAAAGCATTAGCAGGTGATAATAAAAAGAACATGCTATACTAAGCTGATTTTCATATTATTAAAAAAAAGTTGAATGCCTCTTAATAATACCTGTGTTTCCTAGGTATTGGGAATTATATAAAATAACCATAAACAGACACTGCACAGTCTGGTGAAGGGAGAGAAATGTTCATTTCATTATGTTCGTTCAGCACATGGAAAATGGCAGTGGCAATAGGGTCAGGGAGAAGAGAAATACTGGGTTTTGAAAGCCTATGGGGGAGAAACTGGGTTTGATCAGGGTGGTCACCAAAGTCCTGTGAGAAGTGATGTGTGCCAGACATCTGAAGGGCTCATGGAAACTGAGAGGGCAAAAGAGTGTGCTGGATGAAATAGCATTTTCAAAAGGCTCTCTGGCTTGATGGCACCTGGCAGATATGAGGGGCTTAAAGAAAGCCCAGGGGCTGGATGACAGAGAGTGCAGTGGGAGGGAGAATGCTCGGCAGGAGGGGTCAGACACCAGAATGCTTGGGGGTGGAGCAAACAACTTTTGTCTGATCTTACACTGTTGTTGATCATAGCCCCAGACAGGAAACAACCTCATGTCTGTCAATCAGTTTGATAAGATATAATACATTTATAAAACAGAGAACTATATAGCTATTAAGCACGATTCTCCATATCTGTTTTAAAAATATTTTTTAGTTATACATGGACACATAATATCTGTTTTAAAAATATTTTTTAGTTATACATGGACACATAATAACTATTTTGTTTATTCATTTTTTTACATGGTGCTGAGGATCGAATCCAGTGCCTCACATGTGTGAGGCAAGCGCTCTGCCACCATGCCACAACCCCAGCCCTCTATATCTTTTTAAATGAACTATAAAAATCCCTGATATATTAAGTGGAAAAAAGCAATATAAAGCACAATGGTGATTGTAGCTTCTTTTAGTCAGAAAAGGCCTGTTTGTCTAGGTAGACACAGAAAAAGTCTGGACAGATATGTACCAAAGTGTAAGAAGCAATTGCTTCAGCTAGGTAGATCATGAGCTACTGTTTTTTTTTTTCTTTCTTTCTTTTTAATGAAATACCTGGACTTTTCTATTAATGACCACATATTACTTTTGTGATAATAAAAAATTATTAAAACAAAATTTCTTTAAAAAGAGTGGTTTACATATAATAATGGGAAACAATAAACAAAGAATTAGCTTAGAATAAATTTTGCTCTTTTTAATGAGTTGTAATTTTATTTTATTAATTATAATCCAATAGGAATGCAGAAACAAATGGAACAGGATGGGAGGAGATTTGGCCAGGCTGCCTGGGCCACAGCCACTCCCAGATTAGAAAAACTCAAGCTCATGCTAGCTCGAGAGACCCTGCAACTCATGAGAGCCAAGGAGCTGTGTTTAAATCACAAAAGAGCGCAAATTCAGAGAAAGGTAAGATAAAGATAAATATAACTTTGTTTTTAAAATATACTTTTATTTTAGATAGCACCTTTCTATCTGGGTATTGTTAATGCAGTTCTTTTCTTATTCCAAATATCATTTTTAGTATAAGACTTTAGAGACTTATGGAAGGTTGACCATAAACTTTCCCTTTGATCAAGATTTTTCTGAGATATCTTACTGTAGGATTTATAATGATACCTCAATATTGAAGTGGGCAGTTTTCTACTCTACAATCAACCCAGCATATTTTCAGTTTTTTTTTTTTTTTTTTGGTAGCGCTAGAGACTGGACCCAGAGCTTCTTCACACGTGCTAAGCAGGTACTCTACCATTGAGCTACATCCCCAGCCCTTTTTATTTTTTATTTTGAGATCAGGTCTTGCTGAGTTGCTAAGGCTGGCCTTGAATTTGCAGTCTTCCTGTCTTACTTCCCTAGTTGCTGGGATTATAGGTATGTGCTATCATGCCTGACCCCAATATATCTTTAGAATAATTAAAGAGATACTTCATCCAAGGATGAAGTTTTTTTTCTGTGATCTTAGGACTTTAAAACAGAACATTGTAAATACCTTTGTCATCCCAGACTTTTATAAGGAAATACCATAATCAGGTGGTTAACACAACACAAATTTATTTTTTACAGTTCTGGAGGCTGGAAGTCCAAGATTAGGTGTCTTCAGATTCAGTGTCTGATGAGGGCCCTCTTTCTGGCTTGTGGACAGCCAACTTCTTGCTGTGTAGTCTCATGCATGGCCTTTCCTCAATGTGTGTCGGTGGAGAGAGAAAGAAATTACTAAAAGAGCACTAAACCGTGGGCTGGGGTTGTAGCTCAGTGGTAGAGTGCTTGTCTAGCACGTGTGAGGCCCTCAATCCTCAGCACCACAAAAAAACAGATAAATAAAAGAAAGGTATTGTGTCCATTTACAACTAAAAACAACAACATCAACAACAAAACCATACAAATAAAGAGTGGAAAGATAGTCCATATAGTGCCTCATTGCTATTTATTTTCCTCAGAACCTAAACATTTTCATGTTTCAAAGATAAGATAAAGTGTCTATAATGAACGTTGAATAAGGAAATTTTACCTGACTAGTTGAAATGGAAAAATGTTTCTTTTTCCAGTGTGCTTTTTACACCTTAGTACTAAATAAGTGAGAAAATACCCGGAATGCCTCTAAAGTTTACTTTAAAAAAAAAAAAAAATTTAGTTGTAGTTGGACACAATACCTTTATTTATTTATTTATTTTACATGGTACTGAGGATCGAACCCAGTGCCTCACATATGTTAGGCAAGTGCTCTACTGCTGAGCTACAACCCAGACCTAAAGTTTGCTTTTAACACACTAATTATTTTATTTTAACTTGTTCTTCTTTTTTCAATAATAACAAGGTGGAAGATCTTCCAGAACAAGAAAAAAATATACATGTTGTAGATGAATTAGAAATACAATATTATGAAATTCAATTGGAACTATATGAGGTTAAATTTGAGATATTAAAAAATGAAGAAATACTTCTTACTACACAGCTGAACTCTATTAAAAGACTTATAAAAGGTAAATTTATTTTATATAAGATCAAAATATTTAAATTACACACTTGAAAAATATAAAAATAGTATCACTTTTCTGTAACACCTGTTGAAATTTTTTAGTTTCCTTTCCGTGTTTTTTTATTAAAATAATATATTTATCCCACTGGCTCAGGAGGCTGAGGTGAGAGGATCCCAAGTT
This sequence comes from Ictidomys tridecemlineatus, assembly GCF_052094955.1. Classification (NCBI taxonomy): domain Eukaryota; kingdom Metazoa; phylum Chordata; class Mammalia; order Rodentia; family Sciuridae; genus Ictidomys; species Ictidomys tridecemlineatus. The sequence continues at coordinate 134,279,320 of NC_135481.1, read as the reverse complement.
CAAAGCCAACCTTAGCAACTTAGTGAGGCCCCAAGCAACTGAGTGAGACTTTATGTCTAAATACAATATAAAAAAGGACTGGGGATGTGGCTCAGTGGTTAAGTGCCCCTGGGTTCAATACCTGGTACCAAACACACACACACACACACACACACACACACACACACAAACACACACAAACACACACACATATATTCATTGTTAAAAAAGGAAGAACCTCAAGCCCATTTTTAAGAGAATCTTAGTGGTATATTTGTAAACTTTGTAGCCTTTTTAATATGTCAGATGTACATAAATGAATATCAATTTTTAAGGTAAAACTACATAAACTATTCGATAACATCTTTTTCATTTAATATATAATAACCATCTTTTCATTTCAGTAAGTAATAAAAACATCAGAATTTTAATGGCTACATAGTATTCCATTGTATAGATGTACTGTGATTTCCAGTTTTTCACTGTCTCAATTAGCAGATTAGCAGAGAATTCTTTTTTACACATATATCTATATGTAGGATAAATTATTTCCTAGAAATAAATTTCTGAAGATGGAATTATTGGGTTAAGGACATTGTGTATTTTATATCTTAAAACATTTCTGTTAAAACAACATGATAACAATGTTTGCAAACTGGAAGTTCCTCCTGGTTTAATAATTTTCTTCATGTAGATCCTGAACACACTATTTTCTGATTTCTAAATTGCATGCACACAGTGCCCCTCTAGAGATTATACAAAATGAAGCTCTTGTCAGCAGAGTATGAGAGTCTTTGCTTTTCCATACTCATGCCATCCTTTGACATTTTTGGTTACTTTGTAGAAAAAATGGCATCTTCTAATTTTAATTTATTTAATTATAAGTCATACCAAATACAATTTTTTAAAAAGTTTATGGGCCATCTATATTTATTTTATGAACTTCCCAGTCATGATCTTTGCTCATTTTCCTTCCAAATATTTATTTTCCATATTAAGGATATTATTCAATTGTTTGTCAAACAATTAGGAATTTATTTTGCTCCTCATATTCTTAGTTCCAATCACTAATTTTAAAAACATTTTCCCCCACTCATTTGAATGGCTGTGTCTCATATCCAGAATCATTACATTGACTTTGAACTGTTTGTGAGTTTTTACTGTCCTATACTGACTTGTGAGTGTCTTCCCACCTTTTTAGCATCTGGTAGGGCAAGCACCCCTTATTAATCCTGCACAAGTTTTTTGACTATTTTCACTTCTTTATTCTTCCAGATAAACTTTATAATCACTGTGGCAAGTTAAATAAAACAAAACAAAAACAACCAAAAACCCACTGGAATATTTGGGATGATGCTTAAAATTAGACATTACTTTGGGGAGAACTGTAAATCTTTCCAATTTTGATTCTTCCCACTCAAGATCATGGTATGTCTCTTTATTTTTAAAAATATTTTTTCCCTAAAGGTCCTCCAAGTTTAATAATTTTCTTCATGTAGATTCTGAATTTATAGTTTAATCCTAAGTATTCAAAAATTTTTTCAGTACTTTCAAGTTATAAGCATTTTACATATTTAGGAAAAATGTCTATTTAAAAAAAAGTTAATCTGGAAGAATGTAAACTAAATTATATATAATGTCTTCATCTGGGAATGGTACTCAGTAGGTTTGGGGAAAAGAAAAAAAATCACCTTTTATTTAATGCAATTCTGTAGGATTTGGATTTGTTATATATATTAAGCGTACATTTTAAAATATCAATATGTAATCAAGATTAAATAAAAATAAGGCAACTTTCTGGTATGCTGCCAGTATAACTTTCCTTTCTGGAGGGCAGTTTGGCAAGAGGTATCAAGAGTTTTGAATATTTGTCAGTTAAGGAAGTGCTAGGCAAATGCTCTACCCCTTAATACTCTATTTCTTCATAAGTTTTATGACTATAATATACACAAAGATTTACGCACAGAGATGTTCATCACAGAAGTAGATAATAATGGAATGATAAAATGTTCTTACAACAGAGAATATCTTAAATTAGAGAAAACTATGTTGCCATTAAAATTTTATTTCTAACACATGGAAAATGTTTTCTTAGAACTCTGTTGACATGTCTAAATACATGTGGTATGTGTATATATGTACATAAATGGTAATAGTGATTCTCCCCCATAATAAAATTATAAGTAATCTTTGTTAACATTAAAAAACTATGCATTATTTTTTTAAACTTAGTGCCTCCCTGTTGCTGAGGCTGGTTTTGTTTTGTTTTGTTTTGGGGTGATGCTGGGGATTGAACCCAAGGCCTTGTGCATGCGAGGCAGGCACTCTACCAACTGAGCTATATCCCTAGCCCCTATGCATTATTTTTTTAAAGCAGAATATGTTTCAAGAAAATTATTAATACATTTTTAGAGAAACAGGATGAAGTTGTCTATTATGACCCGTGTGAAAGTCCAGAGGAACTTAAAGGTATGGATCATATAGCCGACCTGCAACATGGTGGGAACTTAGAGGTGAAAGAACTCAGCTTGCAGTGCCAGAAGCTGGAGGCCAAACGGGGCAGGATCTGTGCCAGGAGAGCCTCGCTCAGGAACAGAAAGGTAGGTACCCTAGCTGGATTTTTCTCTTTTCTTCCAGGGATTTCTTATTTTATAAAAGAGAGAGAGGTATTGAAAAATAAGACTTTTTTTTTTTTTAACCAAACAGTGATTAATTTTTGTGTTTGTAGATAACAATGGCTCCCATCAAATATATTTTAAATATTATTATTATTTTTAAATTGTTTCTTTGGGGATTTAAGCATTTATCACAATCTCCAGATTGTAATTCACTCATTCAACAATTATTTGTTGAATGCCCACTGTATATACAGCTGTTTTAAAAATCATGCTAGGATTTCTAATAATCAGTTGTAGCAAATTCTAAAATATATTTTATTATAAATTATGTATTACAAAAAAATCAGTCACATATGCAATATTCAGCTCATCGACCTTATATTTGCTGAGCGGTTATTTCTTAATTTTTAAAAACTGCATGATTACTAAAATAATAACATAAAGAGATTTACTTTTTCCAACAGAAAAGAAAGCTCCTCTATTTCATGGAATTACTCATATTTTTTTCTCTTATTTGAATTTAAAAAACATGAAAATCGTGCCATCTTTTCTATTTTCAAAAAATGTGCTATTGCTCTTTCAGGAAAATACAAATGATTTTGTAAAAAAAATTGCTAGAATATGTCCTTTGCAGGTCTATGATTAAGAACTGTAGCTTCTAGATTTAGGAGCTGTCCTTCAGATATCTGAAGATTCACAGGTGTTTGCCTTTTGCTCCACATTTCAGAACACTGTGGGCACTGGGCAGTCCCTTTCGGCCCTCCATGGTACTATAGGACCATGGCGAGATGGAGCGGTGCCTCCACCTCCTTGGCAGGATAGACTTGGAACATTGGCCTTCACCTTCCAGATCATCCCTTCCCTGCCCCAGTTAGGAAGCTCTTGCCACTGGGCTGTGACAATGCTGGAATTTAGATGGCACTGGGTCCACAGGGTGGGAGCTGAGATCAGCCTCCAGAGTCCAACTTGGGTTGAAGTCACAGTTTGGCCACTTGGTAGCCATGTGACTTTAGGAGAATTACTTAAATCTCTTTTGAGCTCAGTCTTCTTATCTGTTAACAGGAAAATCATAGCAATGATACAGATCTCATGGATATTATGAGAATAAAATGTTATAAGGCATATAAAGTGCTTGGCACTGAGGCTGGGACCTAAGACATAGTCAATACTAAATGTTAGTATTATCATTATATTATTTTCCACATGTGCATTAATACATTAATGGTTAGACATAGGTGAGATATAGTTTAAAAAATAATTTTTTAGGTGTAGTGATTATGAAAATCAGTTTGGAGGTTCCTCAAAAGACTAAGAATGTAACTAGCACATGACCCAGCTAATGCCTCAGTATTTATCCAAAAGAATTAAAGACAGCATCTGCAGGGATACTTGCATACCACTGTTTATAGCAGTATAATTCATAATAACCAAGTTGAAACTAGTCTAGGTGCCAGTCAACAGAGGAATGGATAAAGAAAATGTGGTATCTACATAATGGAGTTTTACTCAGCCATAAAGAAGAGTGAAATTATGGCATCTGTGGTAAATGATGGAAATGGAGACTATCATGAAGTGAAACAGCCAGACTCAGAAAGTGTTGAATATGTTCTCCCTTCTGTAGAAGCTAGAGAGGAAAAGGGTCGGGGGGAAGGGTGGTAATGGAGGATCTTGTGAAAATAGAAGGGATACCAGTAGACTAGATGAAGTCGACCAGGGGAGAGAAAAGGAAGGTACTAGAGAACCAAGCTGACCAAATTATGTGCATTTTTGAATATGGAACAACAAAATTCACTGTTATGTACAATTATAATGCACCAAAAAAAAAAAAAAGAAATGGAAATTGCCTGTTTGTATGCCCCCTCATTGTTGGAGGATCACTTGTTCATCTTTCAAGGCTCTCTCCTGGGAACAAATTACCCATGTAAGCGGCCAATTAGCCCTTCTCACACGAGTAGGGATGGCAATACCATTGAGACACAACAGAAGCTAATATTAATGAATGCCTTTCACCTTAGTCCAGATGCAATGCTTTTGTCTTTTAATCTTTTATGCCACAGCCATGGTAATATTAAAAACCATGTAGGTGATGTGTATTATTCCGTTAGGATCAGTGCAAAGAAAACCATCGGCTCAGATTGCAACAGGCTGAAGAAAGTACAAGATATTTTCATCAGCATCATAGTATTCAAATGGTGAGTAGCTGAAAGAAAATGTTTTGTATTTGCATGATGTGACACTGTGGCCTGTACGTGTGGGAACCCAGGCTTTGTTGCCTAGATGCGCATCCCTCGCTCCTCCCATCTTGCAGCTGGGTACAGACACGGTGGGTGGGTGACGTTGAGTGTCAGCCCCTTTCTTTGTCAAGACCCATCTTGCTTGTGTTTCAAGACATATAATCAGAATTCTGAGCACCTTATAAATACATTTGTTTAAATATAGAAAAGAGACAAAATAAAAGAAGAGGAGCAAAAGAAAAAAGAGTGGATAAACCAAGAACGCCAGAAAACACTCCAGCGATTAAGAGCCTATAAAGAGGTAAGTTCTAAAAATGATCATCTCACTTTTTCAGGGAAAATAAAAGCAGATCACTTATCCTAGGAGAAAAGTCTTAAGTATTATGAACAGATGACTCAGAATATGAAATGCTTCAGAAATACTATTATTTGTGGCATATCAGTGTTTCCAAAGCCCTGCTAAAACATCTGGTGCATTGACAGCACAACATGGTTGGGTTCCTACTCCCTGGTCCTCGACAGTGGTGCTAGCCGTGCCCACTGGGACTCATTCAGACCAGCAGGGAAAATTGAAAATAATTTAACTGCCCTCAATTTTAACTGGCCTTTCCCCATCATTTGTAATAAATTCGACTCAGGGGCACTTTGCCACTGAACTACATTCCAACCTTTTGATTTTTTATTTTGAGACAGAGTCTTGTTAAGTTGCTTAGCACCTCACTAGGTTGCCAAGGCTGGCCTTGAACTTGTGATCTTCTTGCCTCAGCTTCCCAGGTTGCTGGGATTACAGGCATGTGCCAGCACACTTGGCTGTGATGAATTCTTTAAAATGTCACCAAGGAAGCATTGTGACCTAAGTGTAGTGAAAGTGCTCTATTAAAAGTGAACAACTTATTTTTTTTAAATTAAAAAAGTAAATAAGAACTTATTTAAGAATATAATTGAATTTATTGACTCTAAAAATAGACCTGATCTCCTCCTCCCGTTGCTGTTCAGAAAGACCCTGATTTCACATTGTACCAGATCAGGGCCTGAGTCGCAGTAGGAAGGATGAACGGAAGGGGGGCTACAGGAATCCCAGATGATTGTGAAGCCAGATAGAGAGAAGCTGGCTGTCCCTGCCACCACCAGGGTACCTATGCAGGGAATGGAACCCGCTGGGAGGGATCCAAGGGCAGTGACTCTGTCCGCTTGGTCCTGACTCCACAGGTCAGGAAGTTGGATGGCAGTGTGGAAAATCAGCCTCTCAAATGTGGATGGTATAAAGATTCGAGGGGTAGAAAGATTACAATGGCAGACTCAGGCCTCCCAAGCTCCCAACAGACTGTAACAGTGAGTTAAAATCTAACAGGCTGACCTCACTTGGGATAAATGACGCTTTTCTTAGTTCTTGATAGCCTGTACCAGAGATGTACATTGGCATAGGGTGGATAGGAAGGCTTTAATGGAGTGGGAGAGAATGAGTGGCTTAAATGCAGAGGGAAAGAATCTTGAAGATTTAGTTTCCTTCAGCTTAATGTGAGTCACTGTATGATGAAAGCTCATTGAGGTCTGGGGCTTGTTGCCATTACTTTGATGTTTATCCTGGAGAAAGAATGTGGGGAAAGAGAGAAGTACTCTGAGTTTATCATAAATTGCCCAATGTGTGTGTTTTCAGTTTACATTAGTAGTATTGTTGGGCACAGTGGGACATGACTGTAATCTCATCAACTCGGGAGGCTGAAGCAGGAAGATTCCAAGTTGGAGGCCAGCCTCAGCCACTCAGTGAGACTCTGTCTCAATGATAAAAAGTATAAAGGACTGGGGATGTGACTCAATGGTAGAGCACCCTTGGGTTCAATCGCAGTACTGAAACATAAATAAAAGTGTCATATTGTATGCATTTTTTGCCAGTTTCTTTAACTTCTTTAACTTTCTGTTTTTGAGATTTATTCATGTTGCTCTAGTTCACTTTAATGGCTTCTTGGTATTACATATTTTGTTTTATTGGCAAATCTGTGCCTTCTTTAGGGAAGCTTCCCACCACAGTTCTTTGTAGTATTAGATGTTTCTTTATCAAAAGAATACCTAAGACACCAGAACTTTTCAAAGTTAATTTTTTTTTAATTATGAAATTTAGTCTAAGCCTGAAAGTTAAGAAATATCCATATTCTCTTTTATGTCTGTGTTTTTCATAAACCTTTTACCCCAATGTTTATAATCATAATACCTATTATTTTTATATCCTGCTGTTTTTATTTAATGCAATGTCATAATTTTTTTCTTTAGGTGTTTCATAGGCTTTGTACTATTTCTGCTTTTTCATGGCTGCTTACTATATTAAATAAATCCGACATAATTTTCAACTAACTTCTTGTTGTTGGCATGTAGAGCTCCTAACTTTTCATGCTAAGAATATTATGAATATTTTTATCTCTATGTATTCATTCATACCTTCATTTTATTACAGAGAAGGTAATATTTGGTCAAAGGATATAAATGCTTCTTTTTTAGCACATAAGAATAGATTGAGTAGCGAGGATGGCTAGACAAAGGATGGGGAGCCACTGTGAATTAGAGTCCTCTATGCATATGTCAGTGTTATTTACAGATTTGTTATTAGATGGTTTCAGCATGTTGATAGTCTGCATTTGTGTCAAATTTCTTGCAACCATGTTTTATTTTCAGAAATACTCAGTTCAGTCCTTACAGCAGACATCCTGCTCGGAACCCGGGACTCCAAACCTGCCAGCTGACCTTCCCCAGCAGAGGTCCTCACCAGTTTCTCAGCTTGTGTCAGTCGCTCCCCCATGCTCACGGAAGGCCCGAAGCGCTCCTCTTGTACCTGAAGTTTGTACTGAGAAAACCCCCAAGGATCAAGACTATCACAGAAATATCCCTGTCCAGATTTTTGTTCCAGTTGGTGACCGAACACACTTCAAATCCAGTGAAGAGCTGTCATTGTCCCCACCACAACAACCTCCTCCTCCTCCTCCTCCTCCTCCTCCTCCTCCTCCCCCCCCTCCCCCAACCCCACTGCCTCTCCCTCCACCTCTTCCTGCTCTGGCCTCTTCTCAAGCTGCCAATCATTGGAACTTAGGTCTTGGAACTCGGGTAAAAGATGATCAGCCACGTTCTCTAGTGTGTGGGTCACCTGCTGAGAGACCACCCAATTCCTTGGAAAGTTTTCAATGCCCAGGTAACCTGCTGGAATTCTGTCCCAACTCCCAGGGGTTGTTAAGCTGCTCAAGCATTCTAGCTTTAGAAGCTACCATCTGCAAATAAATATATTTCAGAATTCTCTAGTCTTAAAATATTCTAGTATCTGTTGACTTGAGTACTAGTCTTTCACTGTAGTTTGTACAACCTGAGTTTGATGAATGCTAACTTAGCCTGAAAAAAACATCTCTTTTGATCATGTGGCTCGGGATTTCTGAGGCTGTTAAAGAATCAGTCTATTCAGGGGCTGGGGGTGTAGTTCAGTGGTAGATCAGTTGCCTAGCATGTGTAAGGCCCTGGGTTTCACCCCTAGCACAACACACACACACACACACATTCAGTATATTTTAGTTTAACACTTCAGTATGTATCTGATTTCTGCCATTGAATTTTCAGTACTGCTTTACTGTAGATTTTCTGTTGCATTTGAGGCCTTTACAGGATTAAATTGTTGCATTTTAAGAAGGATATTGCTTGCACATTATTCTGTTATATTCTATTGCATTGTGTATTAGGCAGAATGTAGAATGACTGATGGGGAAAAAGTGGGTCATTTTTTTGTCAGCAAGTACAGTAAACTGAATACATTTGAAAATTTGTTTAACAAGGCTGTAGTTCTCCATGATTCTAATCATGACTTCATACATAGACTGTTGAGGATACCAGCTTAAACGTGCCCAGATTTGGAGCCTACTGCTTTAGGAGGGTTTGTGTGTTCAATAAATCTTAGCAAAATACTATGTACACTTATTGGCCCCAGGCACAATTGAAAATGTCACTCTCTCAGGTGGAGACCCAATGGCCCTTTTCCACAAGGTTTGTGATAACATCACATGAAAGGAAAGTGAGCACTTGTGTGCCTGTGTCTATGTCAGAGTTTGGGTGTAGGCAGGTCGATGGGGGTACCTGTTCTAGCTCAGGCTTAATTCTCATATTGTGGGGGCTCTATTCAACTCAAATACTGAGAATAAGAAGAAAGTTTGAATTAGTGCCAGAAAATGCCCGTGGTTATGAAACCTATTACTCCCAGAGGGGAATTGTCATCAGTTATAGGTTTAAATCCAAAGTGAAGTAGCCCTTATCAGCCAACTAGAAATGACTCTTAATCTTGAAGGCCTACCTGGAAGATGTCTAATTTAATAGCCACATCTTACTCCTGCATCCAGTAGGAGATAAATATTTTATCCTTTCAGGGTCTCAGGGTGTCAGAGTGTAAAATAGCTTCTCTCCAGTATCTGGAAACTTTGAGCTAATGTGTGTTTTGACAGTATTCACACCCTTAAAAATAGAGCATGTAACCACTCCAGGGTGACGTGGGTGGAATTAAACACTACACAGAAAACAGTGCCAGGGCCACCCCCTCCCTGTTCATTGAGCCACTCATTAGAATTTTACTTCAAACCTTTTTGTGTGTGGAAACCTACTCACTTCATTGTCACAGAATGAGTCATCAATGACTAATATCCAAGACTGGAGTTAGAGAAATACAGCAGGGTACATTTAAAAAAAAAAGGATATTTTCTAAGTGGAAAGAGAAATGGAGGAGATAAATTTAGAGGGATCTAACTCAGGTACAGTGGGTCTTATTATTTCCACCCCAGGCATCTATAACTCTCTTTAGGGTGTCTTGAAAGCAGTCATTCTAACAAAAGGTATATTTGACTGTTCCTGAAAATTGCTAGGGCTTTGAAGACGGTAGTGGAAAGTAAGTAGTCAAGATAGAATATGAGCTATTAAATATCCTGGGGCTGGGGAAGTAGCTCGGTTGGTAGAAACTCACCAAGTATGTGCAAGGCCCTGGGTTCTATCCCAGCACCACAGCAACAAAACAGAACGACTGTCCTGGATTCAGAGAGCTTATCATTGGTCTGTCTAACAGGTAACCAAGGCTTGGTCAAGTGGACTGATGATTATTTGAATCATGGCATTAACTGCTTTTCCTAGCTTTAGCACAGTAATGCTCTGGCAGCAGGATACTGATGTAGCACTTGCTCTGTTTGCTCAATTTCAGGATCTATGGATGAAGTGTTGGCCTCCTTAAGGCACAGCAGAAGCCCTCTCCAGGAAGCGGAAGTGCCCTTTTCACCTGCTCCCCGCACGTCAGTCAACGAGCACATTCTGGCTGCCATAAGACAAGGGGTGAAACTAAGGAAAGTCCACACAGACTTGGGCTCAGGCCTCAGTGACAAGCCAACCAGTGACCTAGAGAGGAGCATTAAAGCTGCACTCCAAAGAATCAAGAGAGTGTCTGCTGACTCAGAGGAAGACAGCGATGAGCAGAGCCCCAGCGAGTGGGACCATTAAGCATGTCTCTTAAGTCTGACAAAGGTAGATGGGCCACACAACACCTGAAAAGATCAGCAAGGCGCCTGATGCAGTGACGCATACCTGGAATCCCAGCAACTCGGGAGGCTGAGGCAGGAGGATGGCAAGTTTGAGGCCAGCCTCAGCAATTTAGAGAGACCCTCTTTCAAAGTAAAAAATAAAGGGCTGGGAATGTATCTCAATAGTGGAGCACCCCTGGGTCAATCCCCAGGATCCAAATATATATACATTAGTGGGGTTTGGGGTGAGACATTGCAACTTGGATTTGGTGTTGTGGCTTTTAAAGCTGAGAAGGGAAGCACACATGTGACCATTACATACCAACCCATAGATAGATAAGAAACCCATGTGAGCGTCACTGGCCTAAAAGAATAGTACATATTTTTCTCCATGGGTAATCTAGAATCATTCCTTGATTCTGAAAGAAGTTTACACTACTCTGGTAAATAGCACTATTAGACTACTGACTGTTCTCCTGTGCATATAGCATAGTGGTTCCTCACATTTAAAAGGTTTGTATGTGAATATTATTTTAGCAATAATAAGAGTAAATTGCTTCTATATTCAGAAACTATTTTAAATACTTAAATAAAATTTATTTTATATGTCAAGCACTATGTAAACTCATAATAAAGAATTATTTATAATCCATTGGTGTCAGTCATGAGGAAATGGAAACAGTCTCTTCACTGCTGTAAAAACCAAGCCTTCCTTGCTTCTTTGCCTGGGGGGTTTCAGATACTGGTGGGAGAATAGTGTTGGTCCTCTCAGGAACTGAACTCTTAGGCTACAATCTTTTTCTCCTTCTTGCTTTGTATTAAAATTAGCTAGGTACAGTGGCGGAAGCCTGTAATCCCAGAGACACAGGAGGCCAAGGCTGGAAGATTGCAAGTTCAAGGCTAGCCTGGACAATTTAGTAAGACCTTGTCTCAAAAAATAAAAAGGGCAGGGGATGTGGCTCCATAATAGAGCATCCCTGGATTCAATCTCCAGCCCTGGAAAACAAAAAATTAGGAGAGAGGAAGGGACTTACACAAAGCAGTCTATGTATATATATATATATATATGATCTCAAACTGCCCAAATGTAACTGCCAATCTCATTCTACTTGTGTTTGTGACTATGACCCTGGGTTTCCACAGAATAGGATGAAGCTAGAGAAAAGTCCCATTACACACTAAAGGTCTTTCTGTTTCTGATTTCTTCTTAACTCTGGCCCATACCAACCTGAAGGGCCTTGATACAGTTGGGAGGCATCTGAGTCCTTATTCAGTAGTTGCAACCTGGACCTGCCTCCCTAGCCTGATTAGAGAGCCTCCAGCGTGGCTGCTTCCTGATTATCCTTGGGACTGTCATGTGTCCTACGTTCCTAGAACTCAAATCCATGAATGTGTCTCTGCCACACTGGGCCTGACATGGCTTTGGTGTCTGATGAAGCCAGCTCTGGCTGTGCACGGGCCCTGGGGACTGCGGCTCCCTCACAGATTCCCATGTGTTCTACTGGGAATTGCTCCATGCTGTCTACTTGCAGGCTTCATTTCCAAATCCCCAAGGCAGGTCCCATGCCTTTGCCCCAGGCCTCCTTCCCCACTGGCAAGCCCACCTCAGCATCAAATAAAAATAGTCCTCTGAAAAGAATCTGATATTCAAAAATGGCAAAATCAGAACTTTGTAGGACTTTCTTATTATGTTTGTTATCGTTTTTAATAGTTAGAATAATTTCAGCATTATGAGACACCAAGGAGTTCAATCCAATTTGGATAATTCTCAGAATTTGCTTTTCAGGGGCTGCCAAAGATGAGAAGCCATCAAAAAAGAAAAAAAAAGGAAAAAGAAAAATATTATTCTCAAAATAGTTCTCTTGAAGTTTCAAAGTTCCTGGCACACTTGTGTATCTTCAGTGCCTCAAAAACTTCTCCCCCTCCTCCTCTGGAACCTTCCCTCCTTCATTTCTCCCTTTTCCTGCTTCTTGTAGTCAAGCCCTGAAATAAATCCAGCTGCTGGCTTTGGGAAATTCAGACTCAAGATGGAGGGAACAAGAATGTCTTCTGTTGTCTAGTTTCAAACATTCCCAGTCCGCCCTCCAAAGTACTGCCAATCAATCCATCTTTACCTCTCAAAGTTCCCCCCTGGCTTATCAATCAATCAATCAATCAATAAGGATTGGCCTGCAGTGAGGCGTATAAAAGTCCCAGGAAAGGATTGTTGTCCCCTTTACCCACTGTAGGTTTTACTCCAGCAACGCCAAGCTGCTTGCTGACTGCCCCCAAATGGCCCGGCTCTCTGAAGCATTTAAATGCCTGTAATTGCACCCATGTCTGCTCCATGCTCTGGCAAACCCAGACCCATTCTTCAGTCTCAGCCCCATAGCTGTCATCTCTTTGAGGTATCTCCTGCCCTACAAGACCACTGCACCTTGTCCTAGACATCAGCCATTCTGCTTCCTACATCCATAGCCCTGGCTACAAAGGCAGGTCAGAGGGGCTGTGGTTTATTTCCCAAGCTGACTAGATTAGAGACTGGCATCTGGTCATAGGATACAGCCAATCCATAACAGAGAGCATCTTATGAATTGTCCTGGAATAAAAAACAATAAGTCATGTCAATCAGACTTCTTTATTCATTTATTCCTTCCCTCTCCAGAATTTAAATCCGGAATCAACAGGTTATTCTAGGAGCTAGAATCAGAAGATTTTACTTTGTACTGGGGATTGGGCCCAGGAGCACTTTACCACTGAGCTATACCCCCAATCCTTTTTTATTTATTTTTGAGCCAGGGTCTTGCTAAATTGCTGAAGATGACCTTGAACTTGCGATCCTCCTGTCTCAGACCCCTGAGTTGCTGGGATTACAGGCATTCACCACTGGGCCCAGCTAAATCAGGTTTTTGATCAGGGGGGAACATGATCATTAATGATCATGTAGAAGAGTGGATTTATACAGCAGAGGTTCTTAAAATGTTAAATATGTAAACTCACACAAGGAGCATACTGCTGCCATAATGAAACACAGTTGCTTAAAACAACACAAATTTATTCTTAGAGTTCTGCAGGTCAGAAGTGCAACATGGGTTTCATGGAACTAAAATTGAGGTTTCAACAAAACTCCAGTCTTCAGGGGTCCAGGGAGAAGCTGTTTCTTTGCCTCTTTTGTATCTAGAGGTTCCCTGTGTTCCTCTACCCCTGTCTTCAAAGCCAGCACAGCTGTGGTCCTCTGTCCCTTCTTCTACCATTACATTTCTTTCTGACCCCTGCCAGGAAGGACCTCTGCCTTGAAGAACTCCAATAATGCCCCGTGAGGTGGCACATGCCTGTCATCCCAGCAGCTCTGAAGGCTGAGACAGGAGGATCATGAGTTCAAAGCCAGCCTCAGCAATGGTGAGGTGTTAAGCAACTCAGTGAGACCCTGTCTCTAAATAAAATACAAAATAGGGCTGGGGATGTGGATCAGTGGTTGAGTATCCCTGAGTTCAATCCCAGGTACCCCCCAAAAGAAAAATAACTTGATTAGACCAGATCCACTCACAGAGTCTAGGGTAATATCCCATTTGCCTTAAAAAAAAAAAATATATATATATATATATATATATATATTTAGCTTTAGGTGGACATAATACATTTATTTATTTATATGTGGTGCTGAGGATTGAACCCAGTGCCTCACACATGCCAGGCAAGAGCTCTACCACCGAGCCACAACCCCAGCACCCCCTTTGCCTTTTAAGCTGACAGTCAAAGGTTCCAGGGATTAGGATGTGGACCTCTTTGAAGGAAGGTCAGAGTTCTGTATAGTAGAAGGCAATTTGCTAGAAGGTAGATTTTTCAGGTCCAGGAAACAAAGGTCCTAATCTAGGTTTTTCTGAGATGGGCTGGAACCCCAAATAACAGCTGGCGTACAGACCATCCTCAGTAAAACACTGATACCATCCACCCAAGTCAGAGAGGAGTGGAGAGGCTGGTGCTGAGGAAAGAGTGAAGCAGGCACACTTAGTCACTGCAGGTTCTTCCCAAGGTCAGCAGCCTTGAGGCCTGATGTGTTGTGAAGTCTCTAGTGGCCTGGGGTAGTTCCAGCCCTGGAAGAGCTAGGTATGCTCTGGGCCTGCTTCTTGGCCACTTATGAGAGCTATCTTGAGGGGAGCCTCCAAGCCCCCCATTAACTGTCTTGAGGGGAGCTTCCCGAGTCCCATTAACACCTGCAGTAGGTCATCTCCCCTCTCCAGTGGGACGCAACAAATATGTGGAAAGTAACCAAGTCTTTTCACCGTTGTGTTTCCACATAAAACTGATCAATAAATATTGATCAGTTTTATGTGGAAAAGTTAATAATTTAAAAGCTATTAAGTATGAGAGAACTGTACAAAGGCAATGAGAAGCCCCCTGGTAGTGGTTGAGTTTCATCTGGAGGATCTTGACCTGGGCCTAAGAAGAGGTGTGGGTCTGCAACAGAGAAAGGGTTCTGGGCACTGATAACAGCATGAGCAAGAACACAGAGATAATGTAACAGCCAGGCCTGGGCACAAGCAGATCATCCCTGTGGTACAGGAAGAAGCCACCTCTGGCAGCTCCGTGTGAGAGCAACCAGAAAATGTTGAAGATATTGGAGTGAAGGGACCAGAAATAGGAAAGGGATGATGCCAAGAGGGTAGCAATGGTGGAATAAGGAGACAGGGATGGCAAAGGGAAAGTACAAGGCTGTGCATCTCATTGTGCAAGAGGCAAGAAAAAGGGCAGAGATGGCACCAACACAGTGGTCGGGCCACCATTAGGGCGGGCAAGGTGGGGAGGGGTATCGGGGGAAGGGGAGGTGGTGTGTATACCTGTGGGTGAGGTGGGGCAGAGATGCTCTCCAAGAGCAGGTGCCTGTGCATGGGATGTCCTAGGTGCAAGTGGCTGTTGACAGTGGACTGCAGAATCCTTGACACTCAAAGGGAAAAAGAACCGAGGAAGACAGCCCAGGACAGAGCCTTGGAGACCCCAGTGCAAACCGAATAGGAAGAAGAAGAGAAGAAGTAGGAATAGGGGCAAGTTAAGAACAAGGAAAGAAAGTCAGAGAGTCCACAAGTGAGCAGTGAGGGCCTGTGGCCATCAGCAAAGCCAGCCTGCCCTGGTGATGGCCACAGAATAACTTTTACTCAGTGGTCTGGTCTCCCAGCTAAACTCACACCTGGCTTACCTCATCTCCTTCTGTTAAGTGACCCCTGACCTGAAGTCTTTGGTGCCCTCAGGCTGCAGAGAGGGAGAAGATAGTCAGAGCCAAGGGTAACTTCATGGAGATTTCTGCAGCAAAGGAACATTTGAATAATTCCTATGTGAAGAGGTGGTGGAAAGGTAGAGCAGGGTGGGGACAGGAATAGAGGACATCTCAGAAGATGTAGGTTCTATACACTGACCACGTTGGGACTGTGTGAGTCCCCCCCACCCAACCTTCAAAGACACTTCTGGAGAAAAGTGAGTCCCAGAACTGATTTAAATCAAATTACATGAGTCTGATGGGACAGGGGATCAAAACAGTAATTAACTTCAATGGAGGAAAAAATGCAGACCATATTCCTTTATTCTTGAGCTGAATAGGAGTAAAAGATGCATTCACAATTTCTACACATATCTGGGAAAAGGTGGATCTGTGCCTGGCACAGACTCTGCCATGTGAATGATCTTTGGAAACAGCTTTGGAAAAATCTCTTCTGATAAGATGAGGCTCTGAGATTAGCTTTTTTTCCTGCATCCAGGCACAAAAACGCACACTCTCACTGCCTTCTACTCAGAATGCTGGCCTCTGAACAAGGAAAGCACCTCCTGGCCTGAGAAAAGCTGTAGTGTGGCCCCAATGAGGCAGAATGTGATCAGCCCAGAGGCGGGCATCCCTGAAGCACCCTCATGCAGGAGCCTGTCCAAAAGAGGAACCAGAAATGCTGGCATGCTAAAAAAGCAAAAAACAAACAAACAAAAATCCCTCCTTGAGTTCCCAAGTACTATGCTTCACTCCACATGGCCACTCCGGCTTTGGCTCAGGAAGTGACCTCAGAGGACACAAGCCTACTTGGGGACATCAAGAACTTCTAAAATATCTTGTTCAGGCACAAAGGGCTTCTTAAAGATTTTTGTTAGCTTAAAAACAGACACAAGGGGCTGGGGCTGGGGCTCAGTGGTAGAGTGCTTGCCTAGCATGTGCAAAAGCACTGCATTCGATTCTCAGCACCATAAATAAATATAAGAATAAAATAAAGGTCCATCAACAACTAAAATAAAAAAAAACCAGACACAAATGTTTTATCGAACTATGTATTTCTACATAAACAACTCTATTACAACAAAATCAGGTAAAGCTTACAAAGATACACAAATCTTCAAAGGAAAGTAACTTTTCCCTTAAATATAAAAACATAATTTGCCAAATAACATCAAAGAGAAATACATAAAGCAAAAATGGTTAGATACACAAGAGAAATAGACAAATACAATAGTAGCAAGAACCAATGTTATCGTCTTTAAATAATCAAGTAGGCAAAAATTAAAGGTCTATAATATACTTAATAAGGCCAAATTAATATATACAGGTTGAATTTTGTTCCCTTCAGAGAATATATCTTTTCCAGTTTCCTGGGGATATTTATTAAAACTAAGAATTTATTAAGTTCTAGGAAAACATCAATAAATTCCCAAATGCACAAACTGTATAGGTCATACTGTCTTTGACAAGGCAATAAAACTAGAAGTTTGTAACAAATGTTAAAAGCATCAACAACAAATATCAGACTATCTGGAATTCTATAATTTCAAATAACTCTTCAGTATAAAATAAAGTTAAATCTGAAATCAGAAATTATTTATAACATAGAACACCATACATAAAAATTTAAGAGCTATAATTAAAGACATATTCAGAGAAAAAGTCATAGGCTTAAAATGCTAGTAACTATGCAAGAAAAAGTTATAATGGCAATCAGTTTGAGGAGGTGGAAAAATAAAAAAAATTAAGAAAGGACTTAATAAGAACAAAAACAAATAAAAATCATAAGATGGTAAATTCAGGTATAGATTCCAGAACTGGTTCTTTTAAAAGACTAATGAAATAGACTAGCTCTGGAAAAACAAAAGAAGAATAACAAGGGAAAGCACACACACAACATTATGAATGAGAAAGAAGAATAAAGCAATTCCAATCCAACATATTTGAAAATCAACAGAATCATTGCAGTTTGAAGAGAACATTGAATGTGAAAAAAAAATTGAAAACATTATCAAGAACTATTTTCTAAAAAGGCACTAGACTTGGACAGTTTTATATATGTTATAAAAACTTCAAAGAGCAAAAAATTCTAAATATTATTTAAACTGTTCTAGGGCATAGAAAAAGAGAGCTTCTCAAGTTCTTTTTTTTTAAAGAACATAAATATAACTGACAAAGACACCAGAAAAAAATCCCAACTGTTCATCTTATTAAGATACAAAAATTTCTAAAATAAAACAAGCAAACCAAATCCAGAATATTTTCTCATTGTAAAGCTCTTGTCTTTATTATACAAATAATACACAATATTTGTAGAAAAATCAGAAAATGCAGAAAAGAAACACAAAATAAAAATCCACCTTGGACCAACCTATCATAAATAACCACTGTTAACATTGAAAGGAGATGAATATTAAAAGAATAATGTTTTATGACTATATCAGGTTTTTTTTAGAAATGCAGAGGGGGCTTGACATTAGCAAATCTATTAAAATTATTCATCTCAAGTCATAATAGAGAAAAATCATTTGATCATCTTGACAGACATGAAAAAGTCACTAAAATCCCAACATTCATTACTGATAAAATTTTTAGCAAACCACAAACAGAAGTTTACATAACTTTAACATATAAATTCAAATATTAAGAATGTCTTATACTAAGAGTCAAATTTATACTTTTGAAGAAACACTAGAAATATTCTCACTAAGGGAAAAACATATGAAGAAGAGTGTACAATACCAGCATAATTATATGTGCACTATTTAACTCTGCTCTAAAAGTGCTGGTCAATGTGATAAGAGAAAAAAGGGAAATAAGATTATTGAATACATGGAGATAAAACTATCATCACTAACCAGAACTATTACCTACCTGAAAAAGGCAAATAAAAAAAAAATGAAAAGAATTTAGCAACTGACTGGATACAAAATAACCAGTTCCCAAGTTAAATACATTTGCATACAACCACACACTACTCTATGCAGAGGTCAGAATGAGGTAGATTGATGCTCACTGACATAGGAGGATGTCCATGATCTATTGCAAAGTGAAAAATCCAAGTAGTAGAAGGGTTGTACTATGTCACCAAAATGACAGAATATATTTTAGGGGAGAAATTTGAGGACTGTGCATTAGTTGTTATTATTTACCTTGGGGAATTTTAATTATGGGAACTTCCCTTTGCTACATTATGTTTCTCATCTTTAAATCTACAAAACTTTTATTTAATGTTTCAAATTAGAAAATCAATGGATTTAACTTTCATCAAAGACTAATGGCATAATTACATACTAATAATAAGCAGATGGAAAATACAATGGGACAAACTGACAATAGTATCCACCATTACAAAAATTACCTTTACTAGAAAAAATAGACTGAAAGATGTAAAATTAAACAATATAAATTCAGTGAAAAAGAAAATATAAAAGATATTAGTTCTATGGATATATATAAATTTTACATAATCTAATTTCTAACTCTTCTAAGTTACAAAATGATCCCAAATTTCTTTGGGAAATATTACTATGCAAAATGGACTGGGAATTTTTTTTTCAAAGCTTAACTAATGAGGACATTTAGTTTAAGATTATGGTGATCAAAACAGTGTGGTACCAGTGTTAGAGTGTACAGGTGGATAAAGGACCACAGGGGCAAGCTCAGAAGCACATTTTAGGGTAGAATGCGTATCTTAGGCACCCAACAAAAGGTCTGAGTACATGGTAAAAATGGGATTTGATAGCAATAGAGAAATGATAGATTTCCCAATAAACAGTGCTGAGACAATTTATAAAATAAATTTCAAATAGATCAGAGGTTTAACTGATTAAAAAGAAATGATAAATGTACAAGAACAAAATATTGATGACAATATAATCTTGAAATTAGACCAGGAAAGACGTTCATAAGCATGAAGCAAAGACAGCAACTGAAAAGGAAAATATTTGACTAAAAAGCTTTTTGTAAGTACCTGAACATTTTTTAAAAGCCATATATATCACTTAAATTGTTTTACAAATCTTATTTAAAAAATCTCTCAGTAATCAATGAAACTACTAGATGCCTATGACAAGACTGGCCAGAGGATATGAATATAGGTATATATACAAATATACATATATACATATGTATATATTTTGCTAATGAGGGTCATATTTTAATCAAAAACTTTATTTATCTCCCAGCCCCCATGCTAACAGTGTTGAAAAGGGATTAAGACATTCTCATACTGCTGGTGGAAGTATAATTTGGGGCCACCTTTGAGAGGCAATTTGAGGTAATATTTATTAAAAGTTTTAAAAATGTACATGTCTTTTAAATTATCATCCAGAACAGGATATGTTATGCTGTAGTAACAAATTAACCCTGAAATCCCAGTGTAAGATTTAAGATTTATTCTTTATTCATGTTACATGTCCATGCAGGTTGGTGGGTGGGGGTGAGGGAAAAGCAGGAAGTGACCTGCTTAGTCACTCAGGGACCTAGGATAACAGAGGCTCTACCAGGGGACATCATCATTTGCTGAGGCAGGACAACACAGACATTGGAGCACTGCACATGAGCATGTCACGGTCTGAGCCTAGATTTTCATATGTATCTTCTGCTTACATTTCATCGGCTGGAGTTAGTCACAGAACCCTGGACAACTAGGAAGGGGGCTGGAGAATTAGTCTCCTGTATGCCCAGGAAGGAAAGAAGCCAGATTTGAGGAAGCACATTTTTGAGCCAACAAGTCCAATTTTGGAAAATTATCCTAACTAAATATTGAGAAGTTTAACAAAGATGTCAGAAGAATTTCATCATGTCCTTGACTAAACTGTAAAAAATTGGAAACAGCCTTAAGTATAACTTGTGTAGATGTTAAAAAGCATTTGATTACATATGTACTGAGATAGAAATATATTTACAATGTAGAGAAAAAGCAAATAACAGAAATTATGTATAACATGATTATATTTCATGGAAAAAGTAATTAATCAAATACAGACACATAGAAAAAAAGTCTGAACAGATATATATCAAATGTTAACAGTGGTTATAATCAGTGCAATAAAGGTGGGTTTTTTTCTTTTCACTTAAATTTCTTTTTTTTAAAAAGTATATTTTACCTATGTACCTAAAAATTGTTTAAAAAGGAAAAAAGAAAGGTATTCTTGGGAGGGTCCACTTATCTACCCTATTTCTTATTACTAAACTCTTATATTTGATATAAGATATGTCTTCTTGCCTTTCACATCATGGGACACGATTACAACAACTGGTCTAAAGTCAGGGCTTCCTATTGGGAGTGGTACAAGAGGGTAAACACAGAAACACATCTCCCACAGCTGCATATCATGAATCCTACCAATCATCTGCCAAAATGTACAAGAGTTTGGACTCCATCATGGTTGCTCTGGGCTCCTGCCAGGTGTGTCAGGGATCCCTGTGGCCCAGGAGACCACCCTGCAGCAAGCTCTGCACCATACAATTGTATGTGTAGAGTAGGGCACCATACAATTGTACTCAAAACAAAAGACCCACAGACTCCAGGTAAACGGATTCCAGAACATACAACACCACCACTAGAAATATTCAAATAAAGACTCCTCTTAAGTATACATATTTTTTATTGAAAACTCTTCCTTATTGTTTTTCCTACTTCCCCTTGCTGCTTCTTCCCCAACACACACACAGTCATAAGCTCACTACAACATTCCATCCAGCTCAAATTTCTTAACATTTTCTTGCTAGGCCCTTTTAAAGAGGCACCGTATTCTTGGGATAGGTGTATGGTAAAGGCATGTAAATAACATATTTCTCTACAGAATTCCTCTCCACGCCATCACCCCCACTATTCCCAAAGTATATGCTATTTTTCTTTGGCAAAGCTATTTACTCGGAAATTTGGGTCTGTTTAAACCATGCATATACTTTAAAAATATATGGACACCAATTTTTATGCTTCCAGTTTATATTCCAAATGCTTCAAAATCCTGTCATGTTTCCAGTGAATAGAATTTTAATTTCTACAAGGATGAATGGCACGAACAACTCACTTTCTGTTATTAACAGAGTAAAACTGGCTCCTTCTTAAAGGGCAGCATCTTTGAAATACTACACCAAGTCATATTGTGGCTGCTTTTTTCCCAAGAGTACACCTGGCCACACGGAAGGTCCCACAATATGGTCCCTGGCATGCCCTGTGTTTGGCTCTTGTCCAAAACTGCTCCTGGATCTACAGAAAAGGAGGCTTGTCTACAGAAAAAGAACTCTTTTAAAGTGGCAGACCATGATTGTTCTGGGCAGCACATTAACTGCATTTATTTGGTGTTTCATATCAAACACGGTATATACAAGTCAGACTCCTACCAACCACCTTCATGAAGCTGTGCTCATGGAGCCTGCAGGGTGGAGACCAGCTGCCCCCTGAGAATAGTCTTTCTGGATATTGCTCAGACTCCATGTGACTGGCTCCAGCACTGAACAAGTCTGCTCCCTTCCGAGCACTGGCTAATCTCCTGGACAGGTGACCCCATACTAGAATGCTATTTATGTCTCTGTAATCTCAGGGCCTTCCACCTGTTTTAAACAGACTACCCTGCTTCAATGAAAGCCATCCATAAAGAACTCAAGACAAGTCTGGGTTAACTGGCCTCTTAGGGCAGGGACATGATTATAACTGATACTCTCTTAAAAAGACCCTTAAAAAGACAGAATCATTCAAAAATGGAACTTATTATCTGTAATGAACATAAATGAAATTTTGATTCACTCCTTGTAAATTGTCCTTTGCTGTGGACATGAATTAAGATAATATAACTACAATGTGCTCTTATGAGGATACAAGAGAGTTTTTCCCTCTTTGCACCCATGGGTCACCAAAGGGACAATAGTGACATGACTCATGGAAAAATAGTGGACCAAAATCCAGGAGATCTGGATGCAGAGCCCATGTTGCTGATCACAGCTGGGTAACCCTGGGCATGTCACTGTCCCTACTTGACGTCTGCAAAATGCAGGCAACGATCTCTGCCCAGTTGTCTTATCTGAGATCTAAAGCGATGGCATGCAGGGAAGATGGAATTGATGGAGCACACAGATGTCCTGAGTGAATTCAGGCTCTCTTCCCCTAGAGGCCTGGCTGTGCTTTCCCAACCTGCCACTCTAGTGGGCTTACAATCCCTGGGCACCCAGAAGACATCCTCTCTCTTTCCCATCCCATCTAGGAAATGCATCCAGCTGGATTTTGACTAGAAAGCAAAGTTTATTTTAAAGATCAACATGGTTAAAGTTTTACTTGGCATCTTTTTAGGCCCAGGTTTCATGAATGCAGAAAGAAAGCTAATCAAGGTGAAGAAAGCCAGTCTTGGAGATGTCAAAACCAGGAGAGCAGCACAATGTGGCTCCAAAGGCTATGAGAGAAAAGCTTACGCGGCTTACAGCCATGACAATAGTCTAGTGACTGGGCTGGACATCATAATGAGGGCACATTATACCAACTCAACTGAAAGTGGGGACAAATCCAGTGGGTCATTTTCATTGTACTGAGTCCCCTGTTCACAGTGTCAAAGGCTGTCCAACAAGACCAATCCCTTGACTCACTATCCAGGCTGTTCCTGAACCATTCTTTTTTAAAGAAAGTAAATGAAATCTTGTGTGGTGGTGTATGGCTGTAATCCCTTGGGAGGCTAAGGCAGGCGGATCACAAGTCTGAGGCCAGACTTGGCAACTTAGCCAGCCCTATCTCAAAATAAACAACAAGGGCTGGGGATGTAGCTCAGTGTTACAGAGCCCCTGGGTTTAATCCCCAGTACCACCCCCCACCCCACCCACACCCACACCAAAAGAGAAAATAAAAAGAAAGTAAAGAAATTCTATGGGCTTTCGAGGAAAGTTGAAGGGATGAAAAGGGCTTATGTCAAGTTTTGTGCTTTCACTGCAGAACCAACTCTTACTTTAAAGGACCCCCTAACACTGTGAGCTCCTGGGCTGCAGCAGTTCTAAGGCTGGATAAGCCCCAATAGTTCAGGGAAACTAGGCTCCTCACCTATTAGCTACAAGATGGTGGCCAAACTCTTTAGTAGTTTGATAAATGGGCATCAAGTACCTCAACCCCACTGTGTGATGGCTTCCAACATTTTTTAAAGTCACTGCTTTGGATTAATAAATTGCCTGTGGGCACAGGTGGTGGTCATCTGAAGATTCCAGTGAAGGGTGTTTGCGATTCCAGTGTCTACTGCTCCTGGGAAGACATTTGCCCAGGTTGCTGGTAGGAGGACCAGGCTGGCCTGGGAAGAATCTGTTTTACCCACTTCTGGATTCCAGGACCATGTCATGGCCAGCCCAGCTTTCTGGTCTCCTGGCACAGCCAGTCGGGAGCTGCTACTGACTGTCCTGAGAGCCATCTAGAGCTCTGAGGAGAGGAGAGGGCCAGCAGATCCCTTGCCTGAATCACAGCAGGGGTGACCTAAGAGCCTTGTGTATTTAAGACCCCCACTTAGCCTGTGGGGGTCTCCCCTAATGTACCTTGGTGCTCCAAATCAACAGACTTCTTTCTTTTCCTATCCCAGGCAAAAATTCCCTGCTCAGAGATGCCTCAGCTAGGGGAAGGGGAGTAGCAGACTCTAACTCACCTTGGGCTTTGGTCATGTCTATGTGGACCCTACCCCCTCCTCAGGCTGTTTTCTCATTAATTCAAATTTGACAGGAAGAATTTCTCTATGAGAAAACATTTCTAGAGGAACAAATTCTCTTAGGTAGTTCTAGAGAGGTAAGGTGACACCAGAGTCTCTTCTGCCTATATGTTCTAAAAAACATATAGGACTGGGGACTTATCTTGCCATACACAGGTGATCTTTCATAATGAAGGATGCTAATGGCATTGAAGTGGTCACTGGCCCCACTGAGAAGCTCTGTATCAGAGGAAAGGTTTATGGCTCCAGGCCCTTCCTTAGCAGGAACTGAGGCAAGAGGTGAATCTGGGCAGAGTTTTTTGGTACTAAGGCCAAGGCCACCCTCTGAGCAGGACTCTGTCACCATCATGGGGTTGGATGATTTCTTTCTCAATTATCCAAACCTACCATAGGATCACACCCTAGTTCTGAAACCCTGGATAGCCCCTACCATGGCCAGCTAGTGTTCTGGAATCCTCAGGCTCCAGGATGCCATGCCTGAAGAAGGTGATGGTGCCAGGGGCAGAGCACCATGGCTGGGCTCTCAGGGGGTCTCAGATCAGCCCCTGATGCTTCTGCTGCCACCCTCCCTGCCCCAGGGCCACCTGAGCCTCAGGTTTGATGACAGTAGTATTCATTCCTGATAACTACCCAGCACAAAAAAAAAAGATGGTGTATCATTCAACAGAGGTCTGGACTCTACTTGTGGGGTTTGATTAAAACACTAAATTCTGTTTAATAAATGTTTAATTGAACAATATTTATTAAGCACCTACATTGTGCCAGGCACTGTGTGCTTGGCGCCCTCACCATGTGCTGTTCCCACAGCACAAGCATCTGCTCAGAAATTAAAACCAACGAAAGGAATATTGTCGCAACCATACAAACTGAGGGAGGATGGGATATAGTGGATATAAGTGATTCCCAAATCAGAAAATTCACCCAGAAACTTGCTTTCTTTCTCCAGATAATTCACCACACTAAATGGTTGCTTGAAAATGACTCAATGTTTACTGTGAGAGACGTTACTCCCTCCTTGCCCCATGGACTGGAGCCTGGTGGACAATCATGTACTCCAAATGCTATTCAATAAAAGGAGCAAAAAGGCCTGTTGTAAAGGGGACACTGATACTTGAATTAGAAAATTACCTTGTTTTTCGGTTCATATGGTTGCAACAGCCCTTAAGAAAGATATAAACATCCCTGCCCTGACTGCGTAAACATTTTAGGTAGACCTAGTTCTGGATTCCTGAGTCAGAATCTTCCAATTGTCCACAACCTCGTGAGGCCAGAGGAGTAAGAGATTTCTATTCTGGAGAGGAGTGAGTGGACGGCACAACTGGTTTGGAAACAAGACAAATTGCGCCTGCATTTACAGAAGCAATGCTAACAGGAGAACATCCTAGTCCTATTTCATCACACACACACACACGTGGGACTCACGATCCAGGGCCCAGGTCTGTGCCCGGCCCTAGTTGTCTGTACCCAACTTGGAGAGGCCTCGGCGGAAGTCATGGAGGTCATCAATCTTCCCATCCAGCACCTCCAGGAAGCTCTTCAACTCTACCTTCAGATGACGCTGTCGGTATTTACTTTCCTCAATGTCGGTCTTTAGAGATCGCACTTTGTCTTCCAGGTTTTGATTGTCTCTCTCTGCCGCCTGACAAAACAGAAGGGAGAAGGGTCTGGAAAAGAGTGATGGGAACCATCCACAAAGCCTGCTACAGCTGAACCAATCATTCTCCATCAGATCCATGGGCTTGGGCCAGGGTCAAAGACACTAGAGACAAGTTATGCCCTTCAATACACAAGCCTGTAATCATGATGTCAGAAAGGTGGCAGTGGGTGTTTCAGCCCCTCCTTCCTGCCTGTTCCCTGGACCAACATTTGGCCTTAAAACCCAAGTTCTAACCCAGATTGTAGAATGCAGAGAACTGCCTGAGGGGGGCCTTCACAAAGGGCCCAGCAGGAATGGCTTGAAATCCTGGTATGGCATTTTCAACCCCTCCCAGAGTGGCCAGCAGAGGTCACTTTTCAGTTCCACTCTGAGAGAGAAAGAAACAGAATAAATGGAAAAGTGGCTTGTTTCCCTGAGAGGGCTCCTCAAGTCCCAGGCCCTTGGCTAAGGAGGACTGGCCATACCAGTGGCTCGGGGACAGGCAGTCTATGCATCCTGATACCATCACCATGGAGATTTCTGCAGAGCTGGGCCCACAATCCAATTTAGGTAAATCAGATACAGTTCCCAAAGACAGGAGGGCTATGAGTTGTTAAATGAGCCTTAAGCCTTGTACTCTTCATGACAAATAACAGCTTTATTTCATGGGAGTAAACTGGGACTTTCTTGAACATGTATGTGCCCAGGAACTACTTACTAATATAGAACCGGAACTGTGTAACTCAATAAAGCGCTCTTTGTGTATGTTAAGTGAGGAGACCCCTGGAGGTGAAGGAGGACCTAAAACCCCTCATTTTTATGGATCAGAAAGCTGAGGATAGGGAGGAAGGGCTGACCAAGGTCAGTGCCCAAAGTCATGGGCTAGGAAGTGGCTGATGTGGACTTGTACTCTGACTCTATACTCTCAGGCCACCCTTCTGTCCCTCTCTTTATTGTCTCTGTGGCTTTGTAGGAACTTCTTTGGGAGATAACTAGCCACCTATGCTGTGGTTATACATAGAATGCCTCTGTATAAGCGAAAAAACCACAAGACCAATGCTGTTGAGTTGCTTTTAAGGCCAGGTGGCATGTGATTACACCACCTTTTTACAAATAGAAACTCACTCCTCTTTATCATCCTAGATGTGACAGCTAGAGGGAGTAGACACACCAGCAACATGACAATTGCCTTCTCATTTAGCCAGGGCAGGTATGCCCCTCTCTTACCTCTAACTTCTCAGAGACGTATTCACACTCTGACATGAGCTGAGGTATGATTTCACTTTGTTTTCGGAGATCCTTCAACTCCTTGAGGATACAGGAATTCAAAAAAGAACATGAAAGCAATCAGATAAATGTATCCTTGAAAATCACCAACCTGTGCATTTACTAATAGATACTGTTTCTGCAGCCCATCCTGTCTGCATAAGCAATAGTGGTGATGATGCTATTCTTAACTATCAGGTGATTCAAAGGGCCAAGTGTGTTTCTTCATGATCATATGAAGTCCATAATATCATCATAAAAAGGCACGTATTTTTTTATGTTTTGTACTGTTATGTTTTACTGTTTTGTACAAGGTGAAACTGAGACCCAAAGAGGTTTGATAACTTGCCCATGGTCTTCAATGTGAGTGTACTTAAATGTTTTGCCTCCCAGAATGTAAATGACTACATGATTGATAGTTCTAGCTGCATTAACTTAGCAGAACAACTTTTGATGGCAACTTTTGATCTACAGAAGTGCCCAAGTGTTCTGAGAAATGTTCAGGTCACTCTTAGATGAGGAGGCTGAAGAGGGTAATGATGAGGCTGTCCTCTGCTCTGGAGTATCTGTACCTAGGTGTGACTCCTGGCTCTCTGTCCTGGTGTTCAGAAAGCTGCCAGGTTTAGTCATATGCCCCAAGCTACCTGCTATGTCCTTGGGTTGAGATCACAGAGGTCACTCCACAAGGCCCAGAGAATGCCAAGGACCATGTTTAGAGAGTATCCACTACTCACCGTCTCCTTTTCTCGGAGTTCTGACTCCAGCTCCTCAATTCTTCTCTTCAGCTGAGTATTCTTCTCCTTCTCCCTGTTTATCTCACTGCACTGTTCTTCTAACTCGTCAATCTTCAACAAACACATTAAATGCTAGTTTAGTCATTAGAGACTGTCAAAGCTATTTTTATGCTTTCTTTCTTTCTTTTTTTTCTTTCTTGTATTGAGGATTGAACCCAGAGGTGCTCTCCACTGAGCCACATCCCTATTCCTTTTTAAAAATTTGGGACAGGGTTTCCCTAAATTACTAAGTCTGATCTTGAACTTATGGTCCTCTTCCCTCCTGAGTAGCTGGGATTATAAGTATGCACCATAATGCCTAGCTATTTTTATACTTTCTTTTAAAATCAACCATAAACTAACCCACTTAAAATATTTTTTTCTTTGTGGTTATGAACACGCTCCAAGCGGCTCCCCATGGAGCTGTCTACCCCTGCTTGTAAAGGATGCCTCACTTAATACTTGCAGGGCTAATAAGTAATGAAACCTAACTGCAGAATGCTCTGGACTTCTGTTTTTCTATCTTGGTCACATGGGAGTAAGTTTAGGTTTGTTTTAAGGATCTATCACAGGCAAGATGTTCCAAATTGATCTGCTTCTCCCCAGAATGATTTTTATATCATTTGAATCATGTCCTGAATTATTCTATTTCATCTCAAGGATTTAAGCCAGCAGAGCAGAGACTCTAACAACTCTGTAGAACAGTGGCCACCAAATGGGATGTGATGACATTTTAAACACTATATATCAAGATGACCTTCCTTCGTGTATGAATGCAGAAGGGGCCTGGCCAGTGGGCCTCTTCCTTGAGACTGAATAGGAAGTTCTAAAACTACATCTTTCCTTACTTCAAGGCCTAACTCCTCAAAAAGGTTACTCATGCAGGCCTGACACCCAGATATTACTGTTCGATGCTGAGTATTTCTTGGAGACCACCCAAAAGCTGCTCAGTGTACACACAGACAGCAGTGGTCTTTATATGAAGGGCACTGGGGCGGTTGCCATGAGGACACTTCTTGAAAGGTGGCCTGCATCACCCCTCAGAGTCTGAACCTCTGGTTGCAACTGTAGCTGGAAATCCTACCAACTTCCCCCTCCAGCCTAGAAATCAAGGTCCCAATGTGTCCCACCTAGGGAAGTCCACACTCCTCTGAGAATGATGCTCTTCCTCCACTCCCCCACACTGTCTTTGGTTTTCATACTCCAATCAAAGCAAGGAATTCAACTCTTTGCTTGAAAATATGAAAGGGCAATCGATCCCTCTGGCAGGCAGCTCTGCCAGGCAGCTTTGTTCAGAAACATGCAAAGTCAGCAGCTGGCCTGGGATAACCGACTGTCAGCACTTTCAGTTCTGGGATAAAAAATGACATGAGGCAGCTTTATGTGCCATCAGCACCAAAGGAAAAAAGTGAAACAATGGGCTGGTCTATAGCGGCTCCATTCAGGTCATAGAAATGGCTCAAGGGACAGTGGACACCAATCTAAATGTGACATGTCTCCTGAAACCTGGAGCCTCCAAAGCTCATGCTCCAAAGCTCCAAACTTCATGATGGGGGTGGGGTTTAGAGGGGCGGGTAATGGTCTCACCACCATAATGTGGTCAGCACAGAAATCTTAAGACCTGGACAGGAAAGTCTGGGGAGTCACCTCAAACCCACTTTACCAACTCAGCAATACCACAAAGAGAGTGATTAATTACAGGGAAGTTTATAGGTGAGTCTGGAAAAAATCTAATTGCAGGACATTGAAGTTAGAAAATAGAGAGCATCTGGCAGTGGTCAGCAACCATGTTACATGTTTTAAGCAGTATATTCCTTTTCTCCCTCCTAGGTTTACATTTTTAGAAATAATGATTTGAATGGAAACTGAGCAATGATCCTCAGGATGTTCTGGGCCTATTTTTCACTTATCCTCTGACTTCCTTT
The DNA here is from genome assembly GCF_052094955.1 of Ictidomys tridecemlineatus. NCBI lineage: Eukaryota > Metazoa > Chordata > Mammalia > Rodentia > Sciuridae > Ictidomys > Ictidomys tridecemlineatus. Next base: position 134,249,459 of record NC_135481.1, on the reverse strand, counting down.
CCTCCACTGAAGATCATTGAGTCACAGAAGTGCTAAGGAAAGACCACTGTGACAATCAGCCAGCCCAAAAATGAGGGAACTCTTGGCATAGGACAAAGCTGCAAATGCCAGTTCATTTATCTTCTCCTTAATGACAGGAATTATAAAACTTGATTTGGTAAATGTAGTTTACATGGCCTAAATTTCTACTAAGAAAAGCAGTGGGATGGAGAATGTTCAATGGCATCAGGCAGCAGGTCTTTCTCCTGCCCCGGGGAGGAGAAGGGAGGAGAGGAGATAGGACCACAGTGGCCCACCCCCACTCCTGCTGGCTGCTGTTCCAGGAGCTCACCTTGTTTCGGAGCCTATCGTTCTCATCTCGGCAGATGGAGAACTGCTTCTTCCACTGTTCCACGCTGGCTGCTGACTCCTGCAGTGCTGTGGTCAGCCGAGCATTGCTTTCCCGCAGGGTCTGCAGCTCGATCTCCCATTTCTTCACATTGGCAGCACTGCGGGGCAGGAAATAGGTGGTGGTGGAGATGCCGGCAGGGGGATGCCAGTCATCACAGTGCACCTCCTTTCACCTGGGGAATGGGGACTCTGCCACTTAGCCCACCTGAGGGGATCCCACTCCTTCACCCACTAGTGAGCTGGGTTGGGTCTGGCTACACCTACCAACTGCCAAGAGGGTCAATGGCACCACTTTCTAGTGTGAACATGTCACCTTGCCAGGCTAGTTTCTTAAAGAATTGCCTTAGAAGAGAACGGACTTCTTAAAGAAAGAAGAATGGACTTCTAAAAAGAAAGACTGCTGAGCATGATAAATACCCACCTCCCCCTCCTTCCTGGCTAACCACCTACTGCAGCACTCTGAGAGGTTCTAAATTGCTGGGGCAGACCATGGAGACCCTTTGAGAATATCGTGAAAGCCATGAACCTCTCCAGAGTCCAAGGATGTCACACAAACACAAACACAGCAACAGCCTGGGTGAAAGTGGCCTCATTGTAACCTGTGCCTCCTCAGAGCCCTTAAAGGAAGCCAGATTTGTGAATCAAGGGCTTGAGGACAGAGGAAACAAATGGGGAATCAGGTCCCTGTAAGCAGAACTGTATTCCTAACCTCAGTGTGTGTGAGGGAGCTTTGGCTGGCCGTCACCTCAGGGGGCATCACCTCAGGTGTGAAACCCCTACCCTCATCACAAAGGCTTTCTGTTTTACCTTTGGTTTTATGTGCGTAGTGAGGAAGAAGATTAAAACAAATGTGAATCAGGTTCCTCTCACTAACTTCTCCCTTTTGACTCTCCTTTAATTTCTGTGCCTTGGAGCCCCCATATCTGTGGCACTGAATGTGAACTGAGGTGATGGGGCAGAGCTGCACATGACAAGCCCACCAGGTTTCTCCCCGGCTGAAGAGAGTTCTTTCTGAAGACTTTAAAACAAAAATTTTAAGTAAATGCAACTGTGACTGAATAATTTGCATTATCTTTCAGCCCACAGCCTCAAGAACTTAGGAATGTGATTAGAAAATACATATTCACAGTTTGAAATACCACAGACTGAAAAAACAGTAAAATGTTCCAAAATCTGATGAATTTTGGAATTGATGACTGAGAATTTAAGCTGATTTAGGGAAATGGCTTCACACCATTTATTAAACCAGGATTTGAAAACATTTATTTTTAGGGGTGAAACACTTTCATCCAGGCAGTTCACTGTGACTTAAACAGTCAAAAATAGTCCTCACAATCACCTGACGAGTAGGAAAAGAGACTGGTCACAGTTTTGTTCTTTGAAGTACCTGACAAAGACCCAAAATCTAAAAGTAGGTGGCGGGATCTAAGAGTCTAACATGTTTTCTGGAATTCCTAGGTCAGATCACAGGAATTAAGCTCCAAGCACCAGTTCACTTGAGATGGGGAGATGGATGCCAGCCCTTTAGTGACTCTAGCTATAGAATGTGACTGGTGACTGTGGGATATCCCTGAGGAGATTGCAACTGCAGCTTTGAAGGGCAGGAAGTATGAGGTGATGGAAGGGTTTACTTTTAGACATGTGACCTTGGATAGGGAATCACTGGCTCAGTTTCCTCATCTGTACAATGGAAGAATTTTGCCAAGATGGCTCTCAATGTGACACAGTTTAAATGGGCTGAGGAAGATAGTTTCTCTTCCACAAAGAGAAGTCTGAGGGAAGTTGGCCGAAGCCCCTGGCCAGGTGAGCAGGATGATTCTGAAGGCACTCACAGGCCAGCCCTGAAGACACAGGAAAGCAAGTACCAGTCAGGTCATCAAAAATTTAAGAAACCTTTATATCAGTATAGGGATCAATTTACATGTACAGATCTACTAAAGGAAAACTGATACCTTAGAAAATATCAAGTCTTCTTACCATTTTCCAATTTAAAAAAATATATTTATATTAAAATATAACTATATGTATATAAAAATAAGTTTATATAATTATATTAATATAATTTTTAAAAATATATTCTTTGGGGGGTGGGTACCAGGATTGAACCCAGGGTGCTTAACCACTGAGCCACATCCCCATCTCTTTTTATTATTTTGAGACAAGGCCTTGCTAAGTTGCTGAGGCTGGCATGATCCTCCTGCCTCAGACTCCCAAGTTTCTGGGATTACAGGTGTGCACTATCATGTCTGGCCCAATAGAATATGTTTGAATATAAAGTGATGGATATGCCACCTATTCTGATCTGATCATTACATATAATATATATGTAATAAATGTCACACTAAACTTCACAAATATGTATAATTATGTCCCAACTAAAAATAAAAGACACACCACATTTAAAAACATTTTTTAAAAAAGAATCTATCTCAGGACTGGGAGCATGGCTCAGTGGTCTGAACACTTGCCTACCACTTGCAGAGCCCTGGGTTTAATCCCCAGCACTTCAAACAAAACAACAAAACAAAATAAAAACCTTGAAGAATTTATCTATCTGTTAAATGATTCATTTATTATCCTCAAAATCATCTTAAAGTTTGCTTTACATGATCTTGAACATTTCTTTCCAAGTTTATTCTTATGTATTTTGTGGTTCCAGTTCATATTGTAAAGCAAATACCTTCTTCAAATATATGACCAATGTGATGGGTTTTGTATACAAAAAAGTTACTGATTTGTGTGTGATTTCATATTATTTATCACAGTTTTCTTAGGTTTTTATATGCTTTTCTTGGTCAAGACTCAATTTTTATCATAAATGTATCTTCTAAAAAAAACTACAATTTCAAAGCTGTTCCACATACTCTCTCACACACTTGTACACTCACACTGACACACACATCCCTTCTCACTCATGTACTCACACACTTACCCTATCATATACCTCATACACACTCAATTACATCACCATACACACTTTGTCAACACACACACACACACACACACACCCACACACACACACACACTGATGCTGATAGGTTGGCAGATAGAGAAGGGCCATGAAGCCAACTAGTCTCCCTTTGCCAGGGAGATGAGATGGATGCTCAAAGCAGGATAGCCAGTCATCTCTCTCAATTTCCTGAAATTCTGCTCAGCCTGATAAGCTTCCCAGAAGTTCTGAACGTGAAGAAAACAGGATCTTGACCCCCACCCCATCTCTGCCACTACTAGGGATTGTTGAACCCAAGGACCCTCTACCATTGAGCTGCAGTCCTGGTCCTGTTTTCTTACTTTTTATTTTGAGAAAGGGTCTTACTAAGTTACAGAGGCTGGTCTCCAACTTTCAATCCTCCTACCTCAGTCTCCCAAGTTGCTGGTTTTCAGGCCTGTGCCCAGCTCGGATGTGAATTCTAAACAAGCCTTACCTCTGTGTCAAAGCGATCTTCAGTTTGTCGTTCTCAGACTTGAGGTGTGTGTCAGCTGGACCCACGTGAGAAGCCTTTTCATCATCCGTTCCATTGACGCTGGATGCCTGAGTAGAAGATGGGGTTTCACACCCAGATTCCTGGCCAAAGTGAATTATCTTCACACGTTATTGCTCATCCTCACACTGCCAGCAAATCAGTCATAATGAGAAACTGTGTGTTGTGACTGTGGACAAACCAACTCATCTAACCAGAAAGTACTGAAGACAAAGAAGTAAACAAGCTAACAAAGAGTGTCAGTAATGGCAGGAAAAGGCCTTGGAAAACCCAGATGGCATTTATAAAGTCCATGTACTTTATTGAAAAGAGAACACTTGGGCCATTGCTCAGAGACTTTTTATTCAGACGTTTCAGAAAAATCTACCAACCTTGAGTATCTGGTTTTTTTAAATACCACTGATGGAAGTTACAGGTTAAAAGGGGAGAAGAGGGGCTGGGGATGTGGCTCAAGCAGTAGTGCGCTCGCTCACCTGGCATGTGCGGGGCACTGGGTTTGATCCTCAGCACCACATAAAAATAAAATAAAGATGTTGTGTCCACCAAAAAATAAAAAAATATTAGAAAATCTCTCTCTCTTTCTCTCTCTCTCTCTCTCTTAAAAAAAAAAAAGGAGAAGGAATTATTCCAAACACCAAAGAATAAGAAATAGTTAATGAAGATAGAGGAAAAAGTATTACGAGTTGAGACAGTTTAAAAATCCTGGGGATATGGAGAGTTAGATCAACACACTCATCAAGAAAACAGGAACAAGATATGGATGTCTGCTTCTCTATTACTACTTAGCATTGTTATAAATATCCCGAAGTGTTTTCTGTGATAAGTCAAACCACAAGGAGGTGAAATCTATCTGGTCTTGGATAAGATCTTAGAAAAATCTTATTTGGCCTGAAATAAGCATAAAGGCAAAGGAAGGAACCATGTAGGGAATGATGCATACACTTAACTAAATTTCTGCATTACAAAAAAAATGCCATAAACAAAATTAAAATGCAAAGAAGAGCCAGGGGAAATATTTGCAGCAGATATTAAAAACAAAATGTTAATATCTTTTCTATATTAAAAAAGAGTTCTCATCTTTTAGAGCTACATACTGAAATATTTATAGATGAAATATCAGGGATTTGCTTTAAAATATCGGGGTCGGGGTAAAGTATGGGGCATAGATAAAAATATCAGTCACAGATTACCAATCATTAAAGCTGACCTACATGTATGTGGAGGTTCATTATATAATTCTGCCTAGCTTTCTACATGTGAAAAGTTTCCATGTTAAAAAATATGTAAACCCCTTAGGAATCAATACAATATAAGAGAAATGTCTCCTTAATTTATTTTAAAAAGGAAAGAGACTACTGATATTTACAAAAGAAGAAATGTATACATTTAATAAACATAAACAATAGCTAATGTCAGTAGAAAAGAAATACAAGAGGAGAAAAAGGCAATGAAGTACATTTTTAAAAAATCAAATCAACAAAGCTTTTCTTGGCAAGGGTATGAGAAGAAAAAGCCTCATTTGGGGCCAGTAGGAGCTAGAACTGCACACTTTTGAAGGCCAAGTGTAACTGTGTGCATCAAAAGATTTAAGAATGCGTAGGACCTCAACCTGTGCTCCATCTCAAGGAGTTATTCTGCAGAAACTGTCAAATGCACAAAGATGAGGCAAGAGCACTCATCATAGTGTTATTTATAATAATGAAAAATGAGAAACAACATGGAAGTCCCAAATCACAAGAAGCTAATAGTACAAATCCTGACAAACAGATTTGAAAGGGAATACTTGAAAATACAAAGAAATTATTATGACATAAAAAAATTAATAAAGGTTATAAAAGGTAATAGAAAAAATTTATCCAAAAGCTATATTTAAAAAAAGATACATACCAACATACTACAAAAAGGCATCTTTAAGAAAACAGATGATTTTTATTCCTTTTTTTGTAGTATAATATATGTTTTAATTCTACAATACATATGTATCATTTTTATAGTTACAAAACTCATTTTTAGTGTTTTTGAAATTAGGTTGTTTAAATCTTCAACTACTTGGAAATCTTGGTCAAAGAGATTCAGGAAAACAAGTAACTGATTTTTGAATAAAAATAAGAAAAATGCACAATGATCTAGATTTCTGGGGAAATATCAGGAAAAATAAATAAAAACCAATCTTAGAGACAATATTTCATTCCAATATAATTAATGTGTCTGTGTACATGTATGTGTTGTATGTGTGTCTGTGTGTATGTATGTATATGTAGATAAACATTGGGTATACTTGTTTTTTTTAAGGTTTAAAATACTTTTGGGGGGACAAATTTTAAAACAAAGACATATAGAGAAATTCAGATGTTTAAGTTTAAAGATATCACTATAAAGTCTGTATTCAGAAAAAAGACATTTTATTAGAATCTCTACACCATGGACAATTTCTGTAAAATTTACACACAATTTTATAGATCCTCAGAGATTACTTAATAATTAATAAAACTAAATTAACAGTGTTAATACTAAATAAACAGCATAGAGATTATAGATTATTTAGAAAGTTCCCATCTATCTGAAGCCTAATACACTTTATTTCCATAAATCCATATGGGGCATCTTTAATATGGTGAGCCTAGGACAAGGTGTTGGGAATGTAACTCCAGACAGAACTAGGTCCAATCCGTGAAACACCCCAAGTCACCAAGTCTCCTGACAAGACCAGGGTCCCTCTCAGCCTCCTCTCCCCTCCACTATTAGCACTGAATGCTGTGGAAGCACTGCCTTGGGTTCCATGATGCTAGAGTTCCTTCCTCCCTTGCCTTTTCACTGGCTCTCTTTCTGTAACTGGGCTCACTGTCCAGGGCTGGGCTTTTGCACTCCTCTCCTTCCTGCTTCCTGGTACACCCAGGCTTCAGCTACTGCTTCTGTGAGACTGATGGTAAAGTCTGCAGTGTTGAGCATGACCACTTCACATGCATGGGTCTCCTGGCTTTCTTCCTGGGAGTTGTCCCTGACATTCATTTCTTCGTCATTTGCCAGAGGCTACCAGGGCCCAGCTGCCTTCCCCTCTAAAGCTTCCTCAAAAATCTTTCTGCCCTGAGCCACTCCCAACTGCCTTTCTACCTGCACACAACCCTCAGGTCAATTCCATATCAACAGTCATAGAACCTCCAATGTCCACCAATTACCCAGTAATAAACAAGGAGCTAAAAAATTAATAAACTACCCACTAATGAAGAAGTCTGGGTCTTTTCATAGTATCTCCAAGAACATCCCCACACATCCCACAGCACACCTCAGCCCAGCTAGGCAGACTCCTGATTGCATGCTAATACAGCATGCTGATTCCTGACTCCAACCCCTTGATCCTGAAATCTCTCTTTCTCTTTCTACAAATAAGCTTGTCAAGCCTTCCATCACAACCACATGTATCAGTGTAGATACTAGCAATGCTGGTATTTTTACTTTAGGTTAAAGTAAATCCTTAGCCACTCATCATACTTCATAGCAGACAGACACCCTCAATTCCTGAAAAAGCCAGATCTTCTCTGGCTAAGACAGAGCTGTTGGGAATACCATCTCCAAACTGACTCCTACCTACAGGACTAAGACAGAGGGCTCTCTGGTATCAAGTTTTCTCTTTGATGGGTACAAGGTGCCTGCATCCACCAATGAGAATCCTATATACAGACCTCACCTCCCAACACAGAAAGGAAACATGCTGCTTTGCTGCCAACATTTAAACACAGAATGACCACCACCTATTTCTCAAGGTCTAGGGACATGCATTAATTCCAATCTCATCAACCATTTTCTGTCAAAACTATAGTATTATGCCTTGAAATTTAAGTCTAATAAAAACATGTCACATACCCCTTATTTTGAACAGCCTTCAAAACCCTGCTGCTAAAATTCATTTCTTGCCAAGAGCACCAAGGAATGAGGAATCTTGATCACCAATCACATTCAGATTTGTTTCATGGATAAATGACTTACTTGGGAATGATTACTCGAAGTTTCGATTTTCTCCTGGGATTTGTCTTTGGCTAATTTGGCAGCTTCTTTTACCTCCTGGAACTTATCTGCAAACTGAATACCAAAAATAGTTATTAAGGTTTTTATTAATGTTTATTCTTGGCTGTTATTCAAAACCCATTTTTATTATTCTGTATCCTTTTTAAGCCAATAAATTCTATATAAACTCAAGATAATTTTATTTGAGGTTTAAAATATATGAATATAAGAAATTTTTCTAGTAAATACTATTGGCCCACGTCAGATCTGAACCAGTTTCAAAGCTACTGAAGCTGGTTTGATGATGATAAACAAACAAACAAATAAACAAAGTCCTTAGGTTTATAGTAACTAATACAAAATCATCAAGAGAAACATAACTACATTACAGATGGGATCCATGAAAAACTTAATGAACCCTATTTAAAAGATCCAAGAACTCTCAGAAGTTAATGCCACAGAAAAGAAAAATGCCCAAAACCTTGGGGAAACTATTCTTCGGTTTTTTAGAAAAAGACACAAAATAATCAAATGCAGCCTATGATTATAACCTTAATCATCATGTAATCTGTTTAAAGTACACTAATAACTTTCCTATATACCTATGTGAATATACCACAGTGAATCTCACCATGTGTACATCAACAAGAAATTAATTAAAATAACTACCGGTAAATGGCAGAAAGATCAACAGAGAAGAGGGAAGGGAGGTCGGTGAGGGAGGGGAAGGAGACGTACTGGGGACTGAATCAACAAGATATATTCCATGCTTTTATAATTATGTCAAAATGGATTTTACTGTCATGTAGAACTAAAAAGAACCAATAAATTAAAAAATAAAGTACACTAATAAAAGAGATAAGGAAGTATGGCAAGATGCTAATAAGTGTTAAATCTAGGTGATATGTGTAGTGTTCATTAATCTGTGCTCTCTACTTTTTAAAATGTTTTAACATTTCCATATTAAAATAATTCTTAAAATCCTAGAGCTATCAAAGTAATCACTGGCTCACAGTCACTGACAAGGTGACTGATTTTCATTAGCAAATATGATGTTTGAACAGAGAACAGTTTCTAATGGATAATCCTGGTATTACAAAGCAAGGAGAACTAAATGTAGTTCCTAAGAGAAACAGAAAGTAGCAGGTTGCAAGGCTAAAGACAATTCTGAGGGTTTTGCTCAGGACTCATCTATTTGTGAGCGTAGGCTGTCCTCTGAGTATCTTCACAATGCCCACAAAAGCAGTATGCTTCAAGGAGATCTTGACAGATAACAGATGCTGGTGAACTCAGCACCCTGGTCTAAGCAGAAAAGGTCATCCTTTTGGTTCTGGCCCAGAGTTGCTGCTGCCGGCCCCGTTAATAAAGCCACAGCCATGGGGCTTCATATTTAACCTTTCCAAAGCTGTCAGAGGAAAATCACATTATCATTTGCTTGAAACACGTAAAGCTCTGCAGGGAGGGACAAAGCCTCCTTCCTCTTCAGGAAGGAACTTCTTTCAGGAAAAACTTCATGTCATGTACTCCATGATGGCGGAGTCCCTGCCTCTTCATTTTTGCACCTTCCTCCACACCTGGCAGAAAGCAGGCACAAATGAGATTGCTCAGTGAATGAATGAGCCCTGGGTTCAGGTCTGTGCATCCCTGTCCATTGAGAAAGGAAACAATCACATCAAAGACTTGGTTTCTGCCCCCAAAGAAACTCTTAAGTCTACAGAGGATTTTGTTTATATTACACAGACATAAATCAAGATGGAAATTTCAGAAAACGAGTTTAAAATGCAACAAAATAGGAAAAACCCTATCAACTCATTTTAAAAGATGTGTTATGAGCAGATACATGATGAAAAGAACAGGTAAGAAATGGGTCTTTGCCCTACAGTTTTCTAAAGTTATCTTAAATTATATGTTATTTCTAAAGTTATCTTAATTATATGTTATCAACATATAATTAAGATAACTTTAGAAAACTGTAGGGCAAGGAATTTAAATCCTTAACACAAACCAGCAGCATGTTAAATCATTAATCAGTTATAATGGGTAAGTGTGAAAAAAAAGTTAAACACTAAAAAATCTAGATACAAACAATATTGAATATTTATTGAACTTCTACTTGAAGGGTGGGAAGGTAATTTTCCAAACTTGGAAGAAATCAAAGAAAATCACAAAAGTGACAGGCTTGACTGTATAACAATTTAAACATAAAAGGGAAAAAAACCAAAGAAGAAGGAAAACAGCAGTAGGGGAAATGGTCTATAGCTAAGCTAGGACAACAGAAAAAAAGGTTATTATTTTTAGTACAGAAAGAATTTGTACAAGATGAAAAGGAAAATATGAAAATTCCGATAGATAAATGGCAAAATTCGTGAACAAAAAGTAGAATAACTAAACAACATAGAGAGAAGACTGTTCAGCCTTGCTGGAAATGCAAATCAAAATAATGAGGAACCATTCTTTGCCTGCTAAATTAGCAAACACTAAATACAATTATCAACCTCAGTGCTGGCAAGATCTTTCTGGTAGCATTGTGTTTTGGTACAGCCCCATTGAGAAGCAATTTGAAAATATGTATCATGAGTGAAAAAAAAAGTTTATACCAACTGACTCAGTGATAATGCTTCTGGGAAACTATTCTGCAAAAATACTTGAGAAAATTGGGGGGGGCCTTCAACACAACAATCATAATTTTAGCTTTGCCCACAATAATGAAAAATTGGAAGCAATCCAGAGAGCTCTGGGTGTTGATGGAAGAATGGTCCCCTTCAGAGACTTCACCACTTAAGAGAGGTGCCAAATGATTATCCTTTGGTGAAAAATTTTCATGAAGTCTACAGTTTTCTAATATTTTCCCATTATTGTATAAAAGCACATATGCTTGAAAATGTGGAAAATATATTTAGAATTAAATATTCTTAAAAACTATCATCCTATCACCTGGAAATAAGCACTAACCATACAAATTTCTGATATTTTCTATCTGTATATATGCATCCATCACATACATACAAATATTTCTTTTAAAAACTGAAATGATGTTGTGCATCTCATTTTATAGCCTCTTCTGAAATTAACAATATGACAGTAATACTTCCATGCAATTATATGATTTTCTACCACATTATCTTAATTGCTGCACAATATTATGCTGAGGGATGTACTGGGTTATTTAACTAATTTCCTACTGCTGGTTTAGATTCTTTCTCCCCTTTTTTCCTTTCTTTGGTTGTTCTTCAAAATGATGATGCAAGGAAAATCCTTGTAGCTAAATCTTTGTACTCCATTGCCATTATTTCTTTCAAATGCATTCCTGTAAATGAAACCCATTAGTCAATGGCAAGTCAAACCAGAAAGGTTTCTGAAATACATTGCCAAATTCTCATGTCTTTATTATTAAGATCATTTTATATAGTTTTTAAAGTTGTGATAATAATTTTAAATTGTAGTTGTAAGAACATTACAGTTCTAAGTTTGGCTTTATCTCATTCATCACAGATAGAAGATGATCAAAATAATTACCACCCTTATCATGGAAAATGACAGACTAATAGTGCTCGATTTTGTCTATGGTTTTTCTTAGTCTTGGTCACTGAAGACGTATGGCAGACAATACATTTGCCATTCATAATCTTTTTTTTTTCTCTTAGCTTAACAGAATCTCAAATTTGTCTGGAGTAAAAATTTCCTAGGTGCTGGAGAATGATCATAGCAACCTACTTCCTTGTATTTATTATTTGAGGGAGAAGGGGTTAGGGATCCAGGGCTGACAATGGAATCTAAGAAGTCAGTCATGAAGTTTTCAAGGGAAGTATTCTGGTTCTGCTTTCTCCCAATTTTGCTGTGAGAGCAGATGTTATGTACAGAGTTTAAGTAGCCATCTTATCACCAAGAAGGAAAGGTCAATAGAAGAAAAAACATACAAAAATATGATGCAGAACTCTCAGATCTAACACTATGAAGTCATGTCGGCAACTACCTATCTCAGGACTTCTCTTTTGCATGAGAAGAATACCCTCTTTATTTAAGCACTACAATTTGGGTTTCTGTTACTTTTAGTCAAAAGCATTCTATCTGAAACATATCAAAAGAATGATTAATATCTCACATTTTTAAAAAGTTACCTTTGTGGGGCATCATTGTGCACTTCTATAATCCCAGCAACTTGAGAGGCTGACGCAGGAGATTCTCAAGTTCAAGGAAAGCCTCAGCAATTTAGTAAGGCCCTAAGCAATTTAGTGAGACTTGGTCTCAAAAATAAAAATAAAAAGGTATGGGGATATGGCTCAGTGGTAAAGTCATCCTGAATTAAATCCCTGGTAACCCCTCCCCCCCAAAATTCACCCTAAATCAGGTGACCAAAAGGAGACTGGATAATGTTCTTTCAACTACACTGAGTTAAGGAAGTAAAGAGAGGGGACATTTCTGAGTAATGGATAAAATTACTGAAATGTGTTGAAAGCAAATATCACATGTGTATTAGGGTTGAGATGGAACAACCATGAAGCACTCATTGGGCTGGGGAGTGCTCAGTTGGTAGAGTGCTTGCCTCATATGCACGAAGCCCTGGATTCGATCCCCAGTACCACCACCCCCCCCCCAAAAAAAAATCAAGCCATGCAGCGCTCATGACTTCATCCTGGACTGCTCTCCTTAATGGAAGAATGTGTTTCCTTCTATGAATGAGATAAAGCCAAACTTAGAACAGTGACAACTTGAGGTCAGATGCCAGAAAGAATCTAAACTTCAATAACTGGTTCATTCTTATATTTGGTTCTTTCTCCTTTTGTCTTTTTTTCATAAGCTCTTCCTTTTATCTGAACATGCAAGCTCCTTTTCAATGTTCTTTAGTGGGCTGAGGTATTGCGTCTTTCCAGTGGGTGGACAGAGGAGTCCCAGTTTATTTCTGGGAACAAACAGCATCTATTATTTTTGTAAAGGCTGTCTCAAGAGTAGAAAGTTTCCCTGAAATATTTTCTGGACTGTGGCTGTGAAGTGGTCCTTATAATAACAGCTGTTAAGACCAAGGTATCTATTTTCATTTTGGGGGTCAGAGAGAGAAGTAGGCATAAAGTGTTCTTAAATGAAAATGCACACGCTGGTTCCTTTCTCTAGCCTGGAGTGTTTGATCACCAATTCCCCTAGGGTCTGTGGGTGGTAGCTCTGGGAAGTCAGGAATACTCAGCCACAGATGTCCCTCAGCACATGCCTTGGGAACCCTTTAGGCCCAAGTTCCTTCAGTGTAGCTAATTGCTACTTGTCGAGACTGCCGGCTTCAATTCATGATAATTTATCAGTGTGTGGTTAATGGCTCCCTTCAAAGAGAATGGAGAAAGTTGATTTGAAATATTTTGGACAAAGGAAACATTCACCCAAGAGTTTATTTGAGAAGTCTTTATAATAATGACAGGTCACAGTCAAAGAGCAGAGACTCTAGTGTTGCCAGAGACTGAATGACTCAGGAAGACAGGACACTCCTCCTTAATGATAGGACATTTTCTTCTGAGAAAATTTAGAAGTGGCTGCCCTTGGAGGCAGGCACAGCTCAAGGTCTCTTCAGCTCTCTGAGGCACAAAGAATTGAACTTCAACAACTTGTTCTAGGTTTTTGTCTGGAGTTTCACTTTTGATTCTTTTCATAGAAACTTTCTCCCTTTATCCTTCTAGCTACTTCAGTTCCTCTGAATACTAAAGAAATTGTTCCAGGAAGCTATCACTGATTCTCTCAAACCATCCCGAGCTTCAGGAAAGAACCTCTGGTCCGGGACAAGATCAGGAGCCTGTGTGAAGATGAGCCCAGTCAGGACCCAGGAACCTCCCCAGCAGTCTGAAGTTCCCAAACCCCTTCCTCTGGCTATGAGGGAGTTGGGAGAGCCCTGGGGAGTGGGGTGCTCCCACCATTCCCTTCCCTACTGGGCACCTCTACTGGAGGGAAAACCATGCAAACCCCTGTCCACTCCAGACAGAGGCTCTGGCTGCTCACCCTGCCAGTCACCATCAAAAACACTTGCTTCCAGTTTACATAAATTCTCTCTGCCCTCAGGGCTCTTGCTCCTCTTTTCCATCTCACAACATGGTACACAAAGGAACTCAAATAGCTGAGGCTGTAGTATGCAATTCCTCAAGAATCTGGAATTTTATGGAGCTCCTCCTAGGAACAGGGATTGATGTCTCTGCACCCTCAGTGCCTAGCACAGTGTCAGCAGAGCAGGAGCCCAATAAATACCTGCCCAGATAGTCAGCCAGACATTAATTGCAACAGTCTAGATGAAAAAACTTCTATAGCCATGCTTCTGGAAACCAGCCTAATTCTAGCTGGCCTAGCTTTTCAACTTTCCCTTGGATTCCTTGAGATACTCTGACATTCTTCTAATAAATTCCTATGTCATATAAACTAGTCAATATTACTTTCAACTCAAACATTCTTAATACTTACACAGGGCTCTTCTATAATCCTAAAAGGAAATTTATTCTCCTGAAACAGGCTTTCATCCCCCTTAAAATGGCTGAGTAAGGCTGCTCAGAGACCATCAGTTTGTTCCCTCAGGTACCCCTATTCTGCAGTCAGCTATGATCTGCTCTGCAAGACCTTTCTAGTCATTCTCAGGTGTGTCTAGATCCTTGGAGAATGAATCAGCTATGAATCCTCTCTTGGGAGGGGGGAGCACCTCCCACACACATACACAGCACTGTGTGGCATTTTAAGGGGTGTGGGGACTCCAGGCTAGAAATTCCTACTAAGCATTATCTTACTCCCCTTTTCTGAGGGCTCCAAACAGAGAATCACTGACAGTGATGAATGTCAAAGACAAACTGTGCTATCCTTTAAAAGATGTAACAAGCTTGTTCCATCAAGATGCACTGCTGCTGGGAGCAGGATCATAGTCTCTTCCTCAGGAGTCCGGGGGTAAGGACCTGCCGATGACTCTTTCCTCACATGGACCCTGAAAATCTAGTAGTCAAGAATTGGGCAGACAAGCCCACTAACCCTGCCAGACACAAAAGGCAGAAGCAGACACTGGAGGACAGGAAGGACTGTACTCACTGCTTCCTTATGCTGCAACCTCAGTCCCTGAAGTGGCACTTGTTAAGAGATGGATTTCTTGTTTTCAAGGAACCTGGTATTTGGGGAAGGGCACCTGCATTGGCAGCTCTGTGATGCCAGAAGGGTGAAGTGCAAGACCAAAAGTATTCTTGCTCACTGAAAGCACCACTCCATCCCTCAGTAGGCAATTTCTGAATGAGAGTGGTATCTGAGGTGGTGCTTATTATGCTGTATAAAGGAATGTACCTTTGTCAGCTGCTGCTCAGAAGAAAACCCCAAACCAAACACCGTGTTGGCTCTGCTGTCTGCCCACTGCCCAAACTTCTGTGACGTTTTGGTGAAGGTCATATTCGGCGTGATTGTGCTGTTTATGATCACCTGCAGGAAAACATTTGAGAGGAGAAATGTAAACACTGAGTTGGACACCACAGTCACGTCTTAAAATTACAGCGTACTTCTCTTGCCCTGTTATATTTGGTCCTACGTTCTTCTGGCACATCCCATGTTGAGTCAGATTCACAACAATGATAAGAGGTAATTTCAGACACTAAATAGACAGTCTAAACTGAGATCTTACATGTTATCAGAGGGAGAATGCCTCTCATAAGTCAAGAATAGTATCCCAAACTGCTATTTATTGTCCCCAAATAGCCACACATCAGAGCACCCTTAGTGGTAGCCATAGCACACTTTCTTGGAAGAACTGATCTACATACCTGTTTTAATCACCTGCAGCTCCAGTGTCCAGTTCAACCATTTTAAATCTCCATAAGCAACTAGAGCCTGCTGCTTTCCAGCAGGAAGGAAAGGTACACTCCAATTAGGATAATTTGTGGAGAGTTAATTTATAAGGACAGTAATATAGGTGTGAGCAAGGCAGAAACTGTAAAGGATGGAATAGGACCCTGGTGCCAACTCTCACTACTCTTGACCTAAAAGGAAGACTGAATGGAAAGGAGACACACCTTGAAAAGGGAGGATCATATGGAGCAGGCTGCCTTGAAAAGGGAGGTGACCTTCTGTTGAGGGACACAGCCAGCACAGGAACAAGAGCCAGGGGAACAAATACCATCCCCTATCTCCCTTTGACCTTCATTTGCTATTTGCCAAACCCATCCAGAAGTAAAAGGACCTGGGAGCCCATTGATGTCATCTGCAGGTTAGCCTCTCAGGAACCAGAACAGAATGAAGAAGGGTAGAGAATGGATCTAGAGGGGTAAAGGGATGATATCCAGCACACCATTAATTCATTCACTCAATAAACATTTATTCAGCATTTACTATATGTCAGGCCTTCAGCTTAACCAAAGATATAAAGCTAGTAAACACAGTAAAGTGACCTGCCTGCTATCACTGGACATAATCAAGAAATGTGGCAGAGGAGAGGGCTGTGGAAAATGTAGATCTAAACCATGGGCTGGTATAGGAGAATGGCCCTGAGACCTTGGGGCTGGTGGAATTCTGACTCAGGCCCAGGCAGGACTGACATGGCAGGACCAAGGCAGACCTAGGGAAGGTATGTGGCTGAAAGTGGATCAGAATGGATTCACGATCCCAGAACACTGACCCTGGTCATTTTCCAACTTCTAGGATCTGGGAAGAACAAAATAATGCCTAGACACATCCAGAAACTTGATGGGTTTAAATCATTCATCTGCCTGCCTTCACTGCAGACCTATGACCCGAAGTGAGTCACACAAGTCCCCTTGAATGGCAGTAGACAGAGACTGAAGAGAGTATGGAGCACAGCTCTCAAGTTTGCCCCAGGCTGTCCCAGAGTCAGTCAAGCTGTAATTATGACAGTGACACTCTGGTATTTCTTTAGAATGTAATTGTTTCTAAGGAATCTTTTCAGAGAATCTTTTATCTAAACCTTATTTTTACAGAAGGGTAAACTGAGGCTCATCAAGGTCAAGTGACTTGTTCAAAGTGATAAAACTAGAAAATGACTAAAAGGGTAGAAAGTATGTATTATTGTACTTCAAGAGCAGAATCCATCTATCCTGCTTGGAGGTTCACTTACCTTCTTAACTCTCCCTCCAAGACACTGCTTCTGCTCCACTCTCTCTCTGCCTCTTCTAGGACTCCAGTTACACATGTGTCTGACCTGCTGAGTGTGTCCAGCATTTTTTATACCACAATTATTTTTCCCTCCTTTCTTGGTTTTCCCTGCTTCAATTTCGGTACTTTTTACTGATTTGCTTTCTAGCTCACCATCCTTGGCTATTGATATTGAACCAATTGTGCTGTTAAATCTACCCACTGACCTCTTAATTTCAAATATTGCAATTTTTTTAGTTCTAGAATATCCATTTGAATAAATTTTAAGTCTCTGGGGAGACTTAGTTAATTCTTAGTCTTCTTCCCATCACCTATTTCATCCATTTTCTTCCTCCTTTTCCTTGAATATACTAATTGGTTATTTTAAAGTCCTTAATGAAAACTCTTAACATCTGGATTATGTCTTAACCTGTTTCTATTATCTGGGGTTTCATTTTGACCTAAGTATATATGGTTTCACATTTTTCCATGTCTAGTAATTTTTTACTGTATGTTGGAAAATGGGTATAAAAGAATTGTTAAGGTTCCACATCTTCTACCAGGGAAATGTTCCCTTTTTTTCTGCTAGACAAGTAGGTAGATAGGATATTCCTACTTCTCAGGGTTGAGGTTCAGTGCTGGTAAAACTCAGTCTATCTCTGGTTCACCTCTGTGTTTAGGGCAGACCTTTAAGTGATTTCTACTGATGACTGGGTAGATATTCATCTCCTCTGCCATGAAAGGCTGCTAGAGATTCAATACTGTCCTTAAGAAGTTTTTGACTTAGTTCTGTAGCCTTCAAATCCATATATCTTCATAATTTAGCAAATCTTGAAGGGGCCTGGCCACATATTTAGAGCCACTCAAGTCTCTCATTTTGTCATTCAAGCTACATGTAAACATCAAGATTTGTGCAAGTTTCTCTGCCTGCAGCAAACCAAGTAGCAGCAGGGACCAACGCTGGATGCCCAAGCCTCTCACTGCTCCTAGAATCAGTAAATGCCCAGGTGAACGGATATGTAAGTGTCCAGAGTCAATTCCCCACTCTCTCTGGGCCTTTTAAGTCTCTTATTTTTTTTTCAGCTCCTTTGTAGAACTTTGCTCTCCACTCACACAGTCAATCTGAGAATTTTACTCTGCCTCTCAGGAATATGAAGCCTAACTCTTTGCACTCTGGCACAGACTTGAAATTCAGCAAATATCTTGTGGTGAAAATCAGCCATGAATTTGAAAGGCACATCACTGCTAAATGCTTTGCCTATTTCTCTTTCTACCAGCAGCATCTCTCTATCTGAGCCAAGTCCATCTTTAGCCTGCATCCAGAACTGGCAAATGCTCTCAAGAGAGAGAGCTGCCAATTTCATCTTTGAGTGGTCCTCCTTTATTTCCCTGGAATTTCAATCTCTCTAGTCTTCATCATTTCTGTAGCACTCTGATGCCTTTAAATCATATTTATCTATTTTTTTCCTGCTTATTATCAGAGGGAATGGAACACTGGCCTGCTGGAATCTATATACCTTACTTACAAGCAAAATGCTGAGTCTGTAGAAGTTCAGAGATGCAATTTACTACATGTCTCTAGGGACTTTTTCTATAATGTTAATGGAAAGCATGTGCCTTTTTATAAGAGAGCTGCTCATATCAATTAAGCAAAACTGTGTCCAGATGTGCTATCCCAGCTTACCAGTATGACTTCACACTGCAACCACTCTCTAAGTCCTCTAATATCCCACCTGCCCATCTCTTTCCTCCCTTCTGTAGCATGTTGGGAGGGGGCAGGGAGAGCAAATTCTGAGATCTCAGACCAGAGCCCACATCTTTTGCCTATCAAACTCACCTTAACTCATTCTCTCCAGTCTTCCAAGAGAAGGGTCCATTCACTCACCCATAACTAAGCCTCCCTCAGACCCCTGGGTCTCATGTCTTCATCTCCAAACCCAGGATGCTCCTCCTACCCACACAACTGCACTGTGTACTCACCACCATAGGCCAGAGTAGACAAAAGGTCTGTTCGCTCTTTGGACACAAAATGATGGTTTTGCAGAAACTCATTAGAATTCTACAGTGGGACTTGCATTGTCCTCCTCATTCTCTACAACAGGCCAACTCTGCTGAGGGACTGCTTTAATCCTGGCTCAGCACAGCTACTGCTTCCTATCTCCAGCATCAAGATGTCCAGGCAATCATCAAACACAATCTAGAGGATTCCACAACATGGAGATGGACCAAGATGAGAAAATGAAAGCCCACCCTCTTTACCATGCTGCTCTTACTATTCCTCAGGCTGGCTCCTGGGGGCTTTATAAAGCCCTGGCTGGCTCCCAATACCTTACCCAGAGCTTTAGGATTTCCTAGCTCCAAAGGGGAGGAAAGAGGAGAAAAGGCAAGAGAAACCATCATCTACCTCTTCAACACCATCCTAGATGGCCATGACCATGTGGTTGAACAATCTTAGGGCCACAACAGTAAGCCTGACTCCACAATAAGAGAGACAGCTGGTTGGCGTCCCTCCCAGAAAATTCAGTGCATTGACCTTCACAAAAGCAGCAAGAGTGACATCCTGGGCAATTATTCTGTCAAAAATGGTTAACCCCAGGATCTTCCTCCTTCGCTTCACACCAACACAGTCACTCCATTCTGTGCTAAACTTGGCTTGGCCAAGACTAAGCCCTCTTGACAAGTTGGGCAGACAGAAGCTTCTAAGTTCTGCTCCTTCTGTGTATGCTCCTCTCGGGTCCCTCCATTGCTGGCTAACTGTGCACTTGGAAGGCCGATTTCTCTTTGAGATTCTGACTCATTTCTCACTTTCACCCTCCTAAGATGTGAATGAAAAGAATACACACATGAAAAGATCTTTCTCTGCTTGAGGTCTATAGTGATGAATGCAATGTGCAGTCATGTGGGCAGCAGGGACATTCTGAGGTTGGGGACAAAGAGCTGGGGCCAAAGGGACTGAAGGAGGCTTAGTTCTGGGTAAGTGATCCTTCTCTTGGGAGACTGGAAAGAATAAGTTGAATCTGATGAACCTGAGTTATAAGCTCAATTTTGCTAACCAGGTGGAAATGGCTTTACCATTGTTATTATTATGAACTCACCAAAGTCAAAACATGTTAGGTGATACCAAGGGTTTGGGCAAAGATGTGGAATAATAGAAGCTGTCAGAGATTACTAAAACCATTTGAAAAACAAGGTGGCTTACTCTACTAAAGTTCAAAATGTACATTTTTAACACACAACAATTTGACTCCTGAGTATATGCCACAGAGAAATTTTTATATAGGTATAGGAAGAAATGTACAAGAATGTTCACAGTAGCAGTGCTTATAAAAACAATGTCTACCACCAGCAGAATGGATAAACTGTGATATATTCATACAATGAAATAATATCTACCAGGAAAATTTCTTTTTCTTTTTTTATAAATATTTATGTTTTAGTTGTAGTTGGAAATAATACTTTATTTTATTTATTTTTATGTGGTGCTGAGGATCGAGCCCAGGGCCTCGCATGTACTAGGTACACCCTCTACTGCTTCGACACAACTCCAGCCCCTCTTTTTTTGATACTGGGGATTGAACCCAGGGACACTTTATCATTTGAGTGACATTCCCAGTCCTTTTTCAATTTTATTTATTTATTTTTATTTTGATACAGGGTCTCACTAAGTTGTTTAGGGCTTTGCTAAATTCCTAAGGCTGGAATCAAACTTGCAATCCTACTGCCTCAGCCTCCTGAGTTGCTGGGATTATAGGTGTGCACCACCATGCCCAGCAAAGATACAATTTTAAAAAGGGGGGAAAAGGATTTGTAAAGAACATACAAGAAGGTCCCCAGTATGATTCTATTTGTATAAAAGTCAAAAGCAGGCAAAACTAACTTCTGTTTAGGACAGGGGTCAGCAAACTATAGCCCTCAGGCCAAATCCAGCCTACAGTCTATTTTTGTAAATAAAGTTTTATTGGAACACAGCAAAATGTATTCATTTACATATAGGTCCATGGCTCTTTTCTTGCTACAAAAGAAAATGGAATAGCTGCAACAAAGACTGTACAGGCTATAAAAAAATAAATAAGTAAATAAAATTATTCTCTGGTCCTCAAAAAGAAAAAGTTTGCCAACCCGTGGCTTAGAAATACATATGCATGTGGCAAAACTCCAAAGAAAATCAAGGAAATATTTAATACAAATTTCAATACAGTGGTAATTTCTTGAGGGTGAATGGAGGGGCATATGATAAGGGAACGGCCCACAAAGAGATTTCTGAAGTACAGATGGTCCCCAACTTACAATGATTCAACTTAAGATCCTTTGATTTTGATGTGAAAGTGATTCTCATTCAACAGACATACTTAAAATTTTGAATTTTGATCTGTCCCTGGGCTAGTGATATGCACTACAGTTCTGTTTCACGATGCCAGGGAGCAGCAATGAGCCCCAGCTCAGAGGCTATGACGTGATCAGAAGGTTAACAACTGATGCTCTACAGTGTACCATGTGGCTAAGTGAGAGTATTCAGTAGGCGAGGTGTATTCAATACACTTTGAACTTGTGACATTTTCAACTAACCATGGGTTGATCAGGTTGTAATCTGACAATATTCTAAGTCAAAGTGTGTCCACCCATTCTGAGTCAAGGTGGTAAAGCATGCACTTCTTCAACTAAAGGGAAATACCTGAGGGTTCACATTATTAGATGTTCAATGACCATGTAACAGTTGAAAACAAAGTCTACGAAACAATAACCTGGTTGTTAAGGAGGCTAATCTTCAGGTTGAGCGGAGTATTGTGAAGAGAGATGGCAGTGTCCTTTCTGCATAGAGACACTGGAGAATCATGCTGGGGACAGAAGAAGTGGCTAGACCTGAAGGTTCCAGTCTCAGAGGAGATACAGGGCTGAAGATGACTGTGGGATGAGCAGGAAAATGGAAGGGAAGGATGTCATACATCAGGAGGAAACAAAGAAAGAAGAGGCCTGGGGCAGGAAGGTGACTTTAGGCAGCAACTGAGAAAGAGCAGGTCAAAGAGTGCAGACGTTATGACAAAGTTAGGAAGGAATCCCAGAAGAACGGATTCCTAGAAGTCCAGAAAGCAAAGAATGAAAACACAGGTGTTAACTCAACAGGATGATGAATTGGATGAGAACTGTGTCTCCTTGGGAGTGGGGAAGAGAAGTCTGGGGGGAGAAACTGAAGCCCAGAAGGGAGAGGGGCTGCTTTGTAAAGCACCCTGGGCACAAACTTTAAATGTGGAGTCCCAAGTTCTGCATATACCTACCTTTCTCACAAATTTTCTCTGATATTTTACTAGGTGTAAAAGACCCAGTTCCTGCATATCACTGGAAACAAGTTTTTATAAAATGCACAAAATACCTGTAACCAAGAGCTACTTGTGACAAGCAAAAAAGTCTTTAGTCTTTCCTGCTCTGGACATCACCAGAAGCTGCTCATGAAATGGGGAGGCACAACACATGAAAGACTTTCATGAAAGACTCTAAAATCCAGGGAGTTGCAAGTTCAGAAAACATAAAAGTTTTCCTCAAGAGGCTGGGACTGGGTTACAGCAATTAAAAAACATGCTGCCTGCTTTCAAGGAAGTTGTTAATAGGTGCTTTAAAAAAAAAAAACCACAGATGAGGAAGAAAGAAAACCAACATTCATTGAAGCCCTACTGTGTGGTAGGAACCTTCCCACTACACTCCCTTATCAGAAGGTGCTCTACATTTATTCAAAAGAGGAAACTACAATGGTGGGTGTTCTTGAAAGCAATTTTATATTCCTAGAAGAAAATAACAAACAAGCCAGGATTTCAGATGTTTATAACAGCTAAACAATCATAATGAGACAGGGCTTGTGACACAGCCCTGCTAGCTATCTGTAGAACAGATGACCTCTAAGGTCTCTTCCAGTCAAGGTTTTTTGTGATCCTATAAATAACTGAGAATCAAGGGCAACAGTGTTATCCAGAGCACCTGGGATAAGCACCTGCTTTAGGCAAGCCTTGCTCACAGGCACAGCCAATTCCTCATAAGGATGGCAGTGATTAACTTGGTTTGTAATGAGTGCCAACAGCACAATGAAATCAAGTGCTGTGATGGCTCAATTAACCAATGCTCTGGAAATGGTGTGTCTTTACAATGCAGTTGGCTGTTCTGCCCCAAAACTCACCACAAATCATGGCTGTTGGTGTGTGCTGCATGGCTCACAGTAATGCTCTGAGTTGGGAGATGCCCTCTGTCCACTGTCCATGAACAGGGCAACCCTAGGTCTGGTCCTTGGTTCTTTCTTGGCAGAGACCTTGCCCCTTCCCACTATCCTTCTGTGTACACTGTATACCTGCTACAGCCTGGAGGGGAGGTGGCCAGACCTGACTTCATCATCTGCTCACTCCCCCACCCACTTCTCTGGTGTGGCCCCCTCTGATTGGTGCTGAAATTCCAAATATGGGCCAGGCATGGTCTTCCTCCAGAGAGCTCACAGTCTTCTGTAGCCCCATACACAGACACAAATCCACATAATTCCTAGAGTTTGGGGCAACACTGAGGCAACATACTCATTTCTTTAGGTAGCAGCTGGAACTCACACATGCAATACTATCCCTGAAAAAAGGAAATGGCTTATTGTTTCAACAAGAATGAAGAACGGATCTGAATACAGAGTCTTCCTGTGATTAGCAGAACCAATTGCTCTCAGGAGTAGGACTGGCTCTTCATGCATCCTTCACCAAGTAGAGCATGACAAATGCTTGGACAGGGAAGAGGAGCTTGCTGATCCTGGCGTGGAATGACAGCTGCTAAAGCTGTTGGCTACAACTCCACCACTCCTGGGGAGTCTGTGCTCTTCAGACTGCTCACAGTGGCTCGGTCTGGTATGGCCTTTGCTCAAAATGATCTCCAAGTCCCTTCCATACCAGCAACTTGTTACAGAAGCACACCTACTCTGTTTGGAGAGGCAGAGCAGACTTGCTCTTCCATCAGCAACAGTCCTCTGCCTTGTGAAGGACCATTGACTTGGAAGTACCAAGCAGAAGCTCAAGGTAAGGATATTATGTGGCCAGGACAACAAAGAGAAGCCTAGCAATAGGTCCCAGATCTGCCCAAGGTCACAGAGATACAATCCACATGGCCCCCAAAGGCTAATCTGTCATCCCAAATGTTGATCTTAGTTTGATCAACATTTGGGATCAAAGGCCTAAAATGAAATGGGTTGTCTTAATGTGGTAGAACACAATGATGGGGAAGCCAGGAAGCATTCATACTTCTCTAGCCCAGCAGCATCCACTCTGAGTGGCTAGCCCATGACATCATTCTCTAGTCATCTGAGACCTAGGATGTGCAGCTGAGCAGGTAGTAGGGTTCTAGGCTTGGAAGGCCAGTGAACATGGAGCCAGGAATACAAAGAGGACAACCAAGCTGATTGTACAGAGACAATGGATAAGAATCTGAGGGGAAGGCATTGGTGTCAGTACAAACAAACAACAGTCATCTCAGCATACTTGACCCTATTCCAGTCCACAGGAAGGAAGGCCATCCATGTAGAGTATTTAGATAGGGTAGAAGCTGGGTTAGGGAAATTAGTACCCCAACCATGAGTGAGAAAGGTGCAAGCTGCAGAACACCAGGCAGTGGCCATAGCTGCTACTGCTCTTCAATCTTTTCTCTACGCCCCACTTGACTGAGGAATAGCTGAAGGCACAGAATCTGGTCAAGACCTGGCTGTTGGTTTCACTTATTGTTGTTCATTGGGTCAAGAGTGGGTCCAGCAGGGCTGACATGGTGCTGGGATCACATCCAGTGCTCTGTGTTCCAGTTCACCATGCAAGAAATTTTCCCCTATCTCTAATCCCTGAGAGCTAATGATAATTAAGTGCCTAAATCCTGTCCCTACCTCTCCATGTTCCAGGGCCTTCTGCAGAACAGGGCTTTGTCAAGTTCTCGATGCTATAGTGGTAAAGTTAGAACTCTGAGTGGGCTATGGGAACACCAGGTGGCTGGGCATCATGGTGTGAAATGTGTGTGTATGGGCGGGGTATCCTGAGATCCTCTGTCTCCATCTCTATATTGCAGCAATTCCCCAAGGCCTAGGTTTTCAATTTCCACTTTTTAAATGCCTAACTTGTCGGATCCCCCACCTTGGGCTTGAATTAGCTCTGCTCCACAGTTATGGCCTTAGTCTACCCTCCTATACCCATCTGATTTCTCACAGCCATCTCAGTTGGCTCAGACTTCGCCAAGCTGTCACAGCCTTCAGGAACTGCAGAGCCATAACGATACAGTGGCTGACACTGACAAATTACTAAAAGCCTAGCTAACAGGGCTAAAGCACTTATTCTAAGAAGTTGTTTTATCTATAGTTAAGCCCAATATATCCTTGGATAGTTCAACTGACAAAAGTACAAACCATCTAAGGATGGCAGATGAACTGACAGAATACACAGATAAAAGAAAGCAGGTCAGCTCAATTCCCCATCCCTATCAGAACATCCTGGAAAGAATCCAGGCGATTCCAACTCAGGGAAGAGAAGTGGTAATTACAACTGCACCATCCCATGTCTCCCAGAAGCTTAAAGAAAAAAATTAAAAATGAAATAAAAATAAGGCAACTACTACTATGTACCAGGCACTTTCACGTTTCCTTACCATTCACCAGCCTCACCCTCACCCCATGCACTATCATCCTGCTTGAACAGATGAAAAAGCCAGTTCTTGTGTATCTAAAGATGCTTGCCAGCACCAGCCTGCCTAGCCTCCTCAGAAGTGTGAGCTTAGCCAGGTCACTGCCTCCTCTTAGACCTTGGTTAAAAAAATGAGGAGTTCTGAACTCTTTCCCTGGATAGGAGAAAGGGTTGTGGCAACTGGAAGAAAGAGAAAAATCACAAGCCAAGTCACTTTCATCTGCAGTTGCCATGGTGCTGGAAGCACAAAGGAGGCACTTGGAGAACACAGACTGATGGGAGAATTTGCCTTAAAAATGGGATCCGCATTAGATCAGAAGGCTCCAGCAGGTCTTACTGTGGGGGCGGGGCAGGAGGTGGATTTCCAATGGAGGCTTCCTCATGACTTCTACTCTGTGAAGTGAAGGGAGAAGCCTACACCCAGGCCCCAACCTAGAGCACAGCTTCCAACTGTCTACTTCCTGTTGCCTAGGAAGGCTAACCTAGAGGCAGAAGTCAGGAGAAAATGCAGATAGGAATGAGAAGGCCAGAGGCTACTGCATGGGTCCAGGCAACACTGTGCCTAAACAAGAGTTCAGGTCTTAAAACAGAAAATATTATATGTGAGGTATTCCAAAGGCAAATTTATTTAATAAACTTAGAAAAAGGAATGACATTGTTTTTTGTTCTTTTTTTAGAGGTCAAATAATTGGGGAATCAAAACAGAGACATGGTTCAGAAGATAAAAAGGCACACTGAATTTCAGATGACAACGTGTAAAAATGTCTGGCAGGGTAGATGCAGACTGAAGACTATAAAGCGGTGGGTTTATTTATTTATTTATAAAAAGACTTTGTGGTATTTCTGCTGGCATCCCTTTATTTTACTCCCATAATAATATGGCAAAAATGTGGAGAAAGACAGCAGTATAACGAAAGTGCCAGGAAAAAGGTATTTCACAAAATACACCAAATCATTTAATAAAAATTGACTTCCATGTCTAATAACATCAGAACCAGACTAGATATAATACCCAATGCTGGCAAGGGTACACTAAACTGGCATTTTCATAATGCTGGAAGAAAGAATCCTTTTGGAAAGCAATTTGGCAATATGTATCACGAGCCATAAAGTGTTAATATTATGGCCTAATATTCTAGGAATCTAGCCTAAGGAAATATTCAAAAGAAAGCAATAGAACTGTGATAACAACTGAGGATATCTAGCACACAAAAATGTTCATTATCTACAGTAGAGAAAAATTGGAAGCCACTTAAATATGCAACCATAAGGGAGAAATTAAGAGCACTATAGGCCCCTGATGGAATCATTATATAGGCATTAAAATGTTAGTTACAAAGACAGTGTGGTAACAAGGAAATCTGCTTTTCACTGGATTGCTATATTTTTAAAAGGACAGAAGAGCAGGATACGTGACTACACAGACATTATGATGATAACTTTCATGTTCAGATAGCTGGTTCTGGATACACCTTTTTCCTCCTACTTTTCAAAGGGATGGTACTCCTTTGGATAGAAAATAAGTGAGAATGTTAAAATCAGCAGGTGGGGCAGTACCTTGGCTCCATCCACACTGATGATCCGATAGCTATTCCTTGTGACATCGTAGAAGTAGGAAACAGTGACAGCTTGCTTACTTGCAGGCACCCAGTTCTTCTTGGTGCTGGGGTCAATCTGGAAGACATGTGCTCGGGTGGTGAAGATGGGCTGTTCTCTGTAAGAGGAGAGATGGGCATGTAAGTTGATGCAACATGACTTTTATGTATAATTTATGATTTCTAGGCTACCTACTGCCCCAAAAGACTTTAAATAGCTTATTCAGAAAGATACATATGTATGAGGACAATTAAAATTAAAAAAAATGGAAGAAAAGAGAAAAAGACACACCAGTGAGTAGTTTCTGCAACCCACACTCCGTTTGCAAGGCAACTGGCCTCATTGAGCAATTTGCTTAAAATGCAACTCCCTGTTGAGAATTTCTGCATCCCTGTCAAGTGTCCAGTTCTTTCTCTGACATCCTGTTGACATTCTTAGGATTTTTGGAACCATTTCAAATTTATTATGGGGGATTCTGTAACAAATTTAAGATTGTGCAAGCCATTTATTGCTTAATGTTATATTTCTATTAAGTACTTCTCAAATTTCCATCATGATTTTATATCCTTCTGGGTATCTCTTTAATTTACTTTTGGAATAATTTAAGGACTTTACAACTTGACAAGCCTTAAAGTTTTATGTAGAAATCATCAAATTCACCTCTTTTGCTATTCTTGAGCTACAGTGTTCTGCCTTTTTCTTCATGTAGTTGCTAACCAAATTAGCACATTATCTGTGTTTCTTTCTGTTTAGTGGAGAATTAATTAGATCCTAACAATAGACATTAATAAATAAGGCAGATGAATATAAACTGCAATGGATTGCACTACATAATCACATTTTAAGGTACCTACTTCACAAAATAACACAGACTCATCACAAAATATATTTATTTCTGAAGACAGGGTCTTTAGGCAAACTGTCTCAAAAATCCTTTAAGTGTTCAAAATACGATGAAAATTGAAAAATAAAAGCAACCAGCTTTGCATAAAATTCTACATATTTAATAAGGACTTATTAGAAGTACAAAATTAAATCAATAGGTTTAATTTTAGTTTAGTCAAATTAATTTTTAAAATTCTTAAAATGTCAAAAGAGGTGACATAAAAAAAATGGACACCCAAGTGTATACAAAAGCCAAAATAGAAAGTGAATCTAAGTGCATTGGTCTCTGAATGGAGTACTTTTAGGCAAAGCAGTCTTTGAACTCATCCTGACTGTGGAAGAATCATTATTAGAAAAGAAAGCTCTTGAGGAGAAACATTTTCCTAGAAAAGCAATTTGCCATTTGAGCCTCATGCAAGGAACATGAAATAACATGATGGATGTCAGCATAGTTTCAGGGAAATGAAGAAACCTTCTTTATGACTATTTCTCCAAGGACATGCTAGTAATGCTACTTGAGTGCAGTTGTTTCTAGAAGCCAGAAGAACAGCCAGAGACTACCACTCTTTGCTCCCCGAAACTTCTTTTCTAGGTTCCCCTGAGCAGGACAAGTGACTCTGGGAATGTGGATTACTAGGATATTTCACTTCCCTCAATAAAAACCAAGTTCAGCCACCCACTCAATCCTAAACCAACACCCTTTCCAGTGCCTGGGTGTCAGCTGTGGAAACAAAAGGAATATTCTCACTGTAATTTCTCACATCTGTTGTCAAGAGGCCAGGCTGTGAGGAAAATGTGCACAATGAATACAAGCTCTTGCAATCAAGTCCACATGGGGAAGTCTGATGTCTGGATGGCCCAGCTGTGCCACTGTCAACACAGCACTGTATTTTTCTAATCATCTAAATAAAACACCATAAAGAAAAAAACACTTCTTCACATACAACATTCTCTTGCATATGTAAGAAGAAAGAGTGATTTAAAGGGCAGTCACTACAGAAAATTTTCAGAGAATAAAACTGTACTCAAATCTCTGCCTCTCTCTTCCACAGCACTGAATGGAGGCCCATGGGTCAGAAAGAATTCTTCATTAGGGAAGAAGCCCAGGCTTTCAGATCTTTCATCTCATTCCTTACACTGAGGTAGAGTGACTAGATCTAGGTGTTGGCAAGCTTAATATTTCTTCTGTCATCATGATAGAAATTAGCTCGGCATTTACTAAAAATATGAGTTCTCAAGCCCCATCCTATGCCCCCTGGAATCTGGCTCTCTGAGGAAGAGGGCTGAGGACTCCACTTCTAATAAGAATTTTGGGTGATTTTTTTTATCTTCAAGGAAGCTGGGAATATGGTCACATTGGATATTATCAGGTTATCTAAGGAAAAATAGAAGAAGTAAGCCCTAAAACCAGGATTTCTCCTTCAGAATAAAAAAAAATTATACATCATGATCCCCACAAAGTTCTCCCAAGCTCCAGGGGGCCAGCAATGGGACCCAAAATAGGTTCTCCATATGCAAAAAATGGAGGCAAGGGGCGAAAGAAAGGGAATGATGGAGGGCAGTTTGCAGTGGCCAAGCAGGGCCCTCCTGCAAGGGCTCTCTGCCCTGGGGGCCTATAGGCACGAAAAACTGAGGACAACAATGTGGAGAGAGTAGAGGAGGAGGGCAGGGAGACAAGAGAAGACAGCAGGGCTTTCTGATCAATCATAAGCAAAAGCAGCCTGCCATTTGCTTGGTATGATTGAGGCCAAAGTGAGCATGTAGACCAGAAGGGCTCCATCTCCAAATCTGCCGTCTTGGCTCTGCAGATGGACTGAAGTTACCTTGGGTTATCCTTGAGACTCCATCCAGAAAGGCAAAGATGTAGGGAGGCATGGTGAATTCAGCTGCACACACCCTTGGTCACCAGAGCCAAGTCCTCCACGGAGAAGTGGCTTCTCTCACACAGAGATCCAGGAGGGGACACTGCAGGGGGTCACACCAGCCCCATTCTGAGGGTGGTCACCATGGCAGGTAGCTATAGCCCTCCTGAGGCCAAAACCTTTTGTTCCTCAGTCCCAAGGCCCTGGACAGATGGGAGAACCTGCACAGCCAGACTGGCAGCAGCTCTGAATACAGGTACCCACCCATAGGACTATGATTTCCACATGAATAACCAAATCTGAGAGCACTGGGGAGTTTCAGGCTGTTCTTCTGAAATTCAAAAAGTCTACTGTTATTTCAAGAAGCAAGGATGAAAAGAACAGCCAGTGGCTGACATTTACTGAGTGTTTACTGTTCAAGGCTTTACACGTGATTTCTTACTTAGGTTCACAACAATCCTATGGGGAAGGTGCCACACAGATGGAAAAACAAGAGGCCAGGTAAACTGCCTTGTGTCACATAGTTAGGAAATGGCAGATTTGAGCTCTGAAGTCAGTTCAAGTGACAAAGAAAGCCTCCCTCTTAATACTCTTTCCCTAAAATGAGAGTTGTTTGTAGTATGCAGCTTCTGAGGTGCCTCCCAATGTAATCCCCTCCCCTTGAATATGGGCAGGACCTGTGACTTGCTTTTAACCAATATGGGAAAGGATATAGGTTGTCACTTATGTGATTAGTTTACATAGATTGTGATTTCTGTCTTCCTAGCAGACTCTCTCCATTGATTTTCTCTTGCTGACTTTGATGAAACAAGCTAAGATGATGGGGAAACCCAAGTTTCAAGGAATTGAGAAAGGACTCCAGCCAACAACCAGAGAACTGAGGCCTTAATCCAATATCCCTGGAGGAACTGAAATTCTGCCAACAAACACATGAGCTCAAGAGCAGACCTTTCTGCAGTACAGCCATCAGATGAGACTCATACCTTGGCTAACACTTTGGTTACAGCCTTGTACGAGACCCTGAAGCAGATGATCCAGCTAAGCCTTATTCAGATTCCTGACCACAAAAATATGGTTCTTATATTAACACATATTAATTGTATGAATTAATGGGATTTATTATGTTATTTCCATATATGCACACATGGTGCATGGATAATGCCCATCCACCCTTCTACCTCCAACCCCCTTCCCTTTCCACTCTTGCCAGCACCCTTCCCACTCTCTTAAAGTTCCTTCTTAATTTCTTTCTCTTTCCCCTGCTTGCTATACTTCACCATTTTTAGTGACCACTATTCTGCTTCATAGTTCCATAAGACTGACTTACTGTTTTCCCTAAACAAGTCAGAACATTGTGGTATTTGGCTTGTTTCACTCAATATAATCCTCTCTAGTTCCATCCATGTTGCTGCAAATGACAGTATTCCATTCTTTTTAATAGCTGAGTAGTATTCCATTGTGTAAACATACCACATTTTCTTTATCCATTTCCTCACTAAAGAGCACCTAGATTGATTCTATATCTTGGCTACTATGAATAGTGCTCAATAAACATGAGAGTGCCCTTATCTTTCTGGATGTCAAATCCTTGTTGGATGTACCATTTGCCAATATTTTCTCCCATTCTGCAGGTTATCCCCTAATCCTGTTGACTGTTTCCTTTGCCGTGCAGAAGCTTCCTAACTTGATATAACCCCAGTAGTCTGTTTTTACTTTTGTTGTCTATGCTTTTGTCCTATCTTTAAAAAAAACAAACAAACAAAAAAAAAACTTTGCTTATACCAATGTCTTGAAGTGCTTGCCCTATGTTTTCTTGTAGCAATTTCATTGTTTCAGGTTTAAGATTTAGGTCTCTGATCTATTTTGAGTTGATTTTGTGTATTATGAGAGAAAGGGATCTAGTTTCATTCTTCTACTTATATCCAATTTTGCCAACACCATTTACTGAAGAGACTGTCTTTTCTCCACGGTATTTTTTGGTTCCTTTGTCAAAAATCAGTTGGCTGAATGAGTATGGATTAATTTCTGGATCTCCATTCTGTTCCATTGGTCTATGCATCTGTTTTTATGCCAGTACCATATTGTTTTAGACCACCCCAACCTTTTTTGGGAGGTGGTGGTGGTGGTGGGGATTGAACTTAGGGTTTGTGCACACTAGGTAAACACTCTTACCTACTGAGCTATGTCCCTAGTCCCACCATGCTGTTTTAGTAATAGCTTTGTAGTATCTTTTGAAGTCAGGTATTGTGATGCTTCCCAGCTTTCCCCCTCCTGGCCAGGATAGCTTTAGCTATTCTGGGCTGTAGTTCCATATGAATTTTAGAAAAAAATTTTCTGTTCTATGAATAAAGTCATTAGAATTTTGATGAGAATTACACTGAATTTACAGATCATTTTCAGTGGTACGGTAATTTCTTCCAATTCATGAACACAGAATATCTCCATTTTTTTGTGTGTTGTCTATAATGTTTTCACCAGTGCTTTCTAATTTTTGTTGTAGAGATCTTTCTTCCACTTCCTTGGTTAAGTTTATTCCTAAATATTTTTTTTGTACCTATAGTGAATGAGATTGCAAAAATAAATTTTTAATACATTTTTTAATTGCAGGTGAACATAATACCTTTATTTTAATTTTATGTGGTGCTGAGGATTGAACCCAGTACCTCACGGTTGCTAGGCAAGCACTCTACCTCTGAGCCACAACCCCAGCCCGCAGAAATACATTTTTATGTACATGTGTGTTTATTTTTTCTTTCCAGTTCTGGGGATCAAACTTAGGACCTGTGCATGCTAGGCAAGCACTCTACACCCCCTGGCCTCCAGAAATATGTTTTAAGTTGCTAAGTTTGTGACAGTTTATTACAAAGCAATAAATAATACATTGTCTTTCATAGAAAATTTACTACATACCAAGTAAATGATACATATTCTCATTTAAATTTCTCCCAAAAGGGCTGCTAGTGGACAGCATTATCCACATAGATAAGTGAGCATCTCAAGACAACTTCTGCAAACTGAGCAACAAATTTCGACATTTTTAAGGGCAAAATCAGAGAGCTTTACAAACTCAACCCCAAAATTCAGAGAAGCAGACCCCAACTTTGAAAGAGTATTTTGCCTCACCTGAGAAAGTAAAAGATATGGAACTAGGACAAAGAAGGCAGTTCCTATAAGCGTACAAATCAGTAAAAATAGAAAGATTCAAGAGAATCATAACTTTCCAACCAAGAGGCCACATTTCCTTCCCAGCAGGGAAAAGTGGAAGAATGTGTGTGCCAGAGAGCAGAAAATGCCTTCATATCCAATTTTATTCTCCTTTCTTTGGTGTCCAATGCTCAGGGAGTATATTTCAAATATACTCCCATTCCTTCTTCACTGCTTTAAATAGAAAGCAGATGTTTCCGGATGGCAAAATGCTTTTTAGGCAGACAATATAACCTACTGTTCTCTTGTATAGTCTTTTTAGAGCTGAATAAACACCAATTGCTGTTCATTGAACACATTTTGGAACCTGACAGTAATTGTCCC
Organism: Ictidomys tridecemlineatus; assembly: GCF_052094955.1. Classification (NCBI taxonomy): domain Eukaryota; kingdom Metazoa; phylum Chordata; class Mammalia; order Rodentia; family Sciuridae; genus Ictidomys; species Ictidomys tridecemlineatus. The sequence goes on along the minus strand of NC_135481.1, from coordinate 134,215,967 downwards.
CAAGAATAATTAGACAGTCTGTGCAGCATATGTATGTTTGGAATATGAAAACCACTCGGCAGAGAGACCACTCTTCCTTTTTTTGGCTTCATGTGAAATGATTCTGCAAAGAACTGGCAATAACTACTTTCTACAGAAAAAAAAATGATGTTCTAACTTGTCATAATCCTTCACTTGCAATGCTTAGCACTAGCCTTTTTTTCTGACACAACTCTGTAAAACCTCATGATTCTTATTTTTCCTACTTCTATTTGATTTGACTTATAACAAACTATTCAGACACTATTTTACAGCTGTTTAACAGTATTTCAAAGTCTCATAAGGTGCCTTAATTAGTCTTGAGTCTTGAATTCCTTCAAACAAGAGCCATACAACAGCAAGAAAAGTTTTCCCCCACCCCAGATGGGTTAGGCATAGCTCACCCAGCTTCAAAGGCTTCCCAGGCTCTGTCCCCGACAGGACCAGCTCAAGGAGCTTCGAAACGAGCACCTAGCACTCGCCCCTCACTAGACTGGCTTCTGTTAATTTCTTCTAGCACTTCTGCATCATCTGTACTTCCATGTGTCCATACCATTGCACTTGCCTGTCACTGGGCTCAAAATGTCCTTCCTCTGTTTGGCCTGAAGAATTTCAAGTCTTGCCATAGTATCTCGTGAGGTCTGACACATGCTCTCAGCTTTCTGTTATTGTTGTTTGTTTCCATGGTTCTTAGGATGGAACCCAGGGACTTATACATGCTATGCAAGCACTCTACCACTGAGCCACATCCCCAGCCCTTTCAGGGCACAAGCTTTTTGGCTGAGCACCCATTATAAAGGACTACCTGGTAGGCTCACCTGGCTCCTGGTCAACACTCCAGATGGTCATCAGGCCCCCAGCCAGCAGGGCCAAGTCCCCAGAGCCTAGATACAGAACTAGGGAAAAGGATAGGCAGACAGAGCATTTTCTCACAGATACTCCCATGCAAGGAATCAAATTTATAAGCATATTGGCATTCTACTCCCATAGGAAAAACACATAAGATTACTATAATTTGCAGATATGACTGCATATCTAGAAAACCCAAGAAAATCAACTGAAAAAGTGAAAAATTCAGTAAGGTGGCTAAGTATAAGATGACTAACTATAAAATACATCAAGAGCCTTCCTATATATACAAATAGCCAGATAGAAATTATTATTTTTAAAAATTTTTTATTTGCTCTATTTAGTTATACATGACAGTGGGATGTATTTTGATATATCAAACATACACGGAATATAACTTGCCATTTTGTGGTTGTACATGATGTGGAGTTATACTGTTTGTATATTCATATTTGAACACAGTAATATTATGTTCAATTCATTCTACTATCTTTCCTATTCCCATCCCCCTCCATTTCCTTTATTCCCCTTTGTTAATCTAGTGAACTTCTATTCCCTCCCCCAGCTTATTGTGAGTTAGCATCCACATGTCATAGAGAACATTCAGCCTTTGGTTTTTTGGGATTGACAGTCAGATAGAAATTATAATGAATTTTTGTCATATATGACTCAATTTATATGGAATATCCAGAATAGACAAAACAACAGCAAGATAAAATATATTTTTTATTTCTTAAATAGGCCTCATACTATAATTAGTTGAATTACTTTAATATTTTCCTATTGATAAATGTATCTAGATGGATAATCAACAGGTAAAAACTATTTTTATTTTATTTAGTTTGCACAAGTATTATTTATTAAGTAGTTTATTGTGTGATTTCTTTGAAAATCACATTTTCTTTAAAATAAGTATATTAAAATCCAAAACATCATTAAGATTTTCATTAGCATACAATTTTAACATGAACTAGCTTCATTTACATGAGAAGAAGCTTTGTAAAGGGCTAATTCTACTGCTTAATCCTGACAGGTTGCTTGAAACACATACTTTTCCTAAAAGAAGGCTGTAACTGAGATATGAGGTTCAAAGAGGATAAAAATCTGTAAAATATAAAAACTCAGTGTCTCAGAATTCCACTTAATGAAGCCTCTGTTTGACTGGCTAGTTATGTGAATTACAATTTCAAATCTTATAGAAGTTCTATTTTTCCCCAAACATGCATATCCTTATAATACAATAGAGAAGACAACAAACATTAGATGTTAACTGTTGAGCCTTTTTACTTTTTAAACATAGTCAACATTTTTTTGTTTCTTTTTCTTCACAATCTGGAATGCATTTGATTCATTAGCTTCTGTGTTTGATTGCTAGGGCCATGTTTCCTTTAATCTTCTTTTTCCCTGACATGAATGCCATTGTTGGTTTTGGTTTCCCTGAAAACATTTTGACAGGATCATTGGTAGACATACTCATCACCACATCTGCCCTAGCAGAGGGCTCTCCATGTATGACATTCCTGCCCTTGTTTTTCAGATCAAGAAACCACATGCCACCGTGTCACCCCATGAGTTTAAACTGATAGATGGCTTGTGTAGCTTTCCCACATCATCATCATTGGAGAGACCTTCATTCTAAATGTTTCTTCACAGCTCCAGAACACAGTTTTGACGGTGGCTCTGACTTCTCTTCTTTAGATTCTAGAATAGCACCAGATGATTCCACATGCTTGATAACTGCATCTGGGTGTTCACCTAAGAAATCTGGTAGCATGAGATGGCCCAGTTTAATTGTATAGATGTCAAATTTTTTTATTCCTGGGCTAGGGTTGTGGCTCAATGGTAAAGCAATTGCCTAAATTGTGAGACACTGGGTTCAATCTTCAGCACCTCTTAAAATAAATAAATAAAATATAGGTATCGTGTCTATCTACAACTAAATACACACACACACATACACACACACACACACACACACACACACACACACACACACACACACACTGATACTTCACCTTTAAATTCTTTAAATTCTTCTACCATTCCAAACACACACATAGATATACCATGCTCAGCAATCATATAAACACAGTGCCATTTGAACCACATAGGATTTAGCGTGCTGAGACTGAGGATATGAGCAATTTTCTCTTTTTCCTAAGAGGAATACAAGATGTGGAAGTAAAGCAGGTACCTCTGAAGTTCACATTTGTCATAAGACCACTTTCCTTATAGGTGTTTCCAATGTATTAGTCAAGCTAATGGTGCTGCCATTATTCACCAAAATGTCAATTCCTTTAAATTTCTCTACTGCCTTCTATCTTGTGTCACTGATTAGTGCTGTTTACTCCTCCTACAATACATGGCAAGGCCCTTACTCCTTGATCAGTGTTGGGTAAAATGACTTCTATAGTTCAGAGGAGATGGCGGAAATAGCCATAATGAATTTTTTTAATCCCTACAGGGGTGGGGGTGTAGCTCAGTGGTAGATCACCTGCCTAGCATATATGGGTTCAATCCTCAGCAATACAAAAAAGAAAAAGAAAATAAATGACACTACTTATTCCCTAGAGTACCTGACAGGTTTTAAGGAGCTCCAAACTTCTCCAAACTCCATACTTCTGATATATTTGTGGCCTGCTTGTGTGATACGAGTTTGACTAAGTTCCAGGGCTGGTTCATAGTCTGAGGGTTATCCCACAGGCCATCACATTCATTTTAATGTGCTCTGGAAAACTGCCCCAACTCTGAAAGTGATGGGTGAGTCCTAAGCAGTGGGTGAAGATCTGGATAGGGATTCAGGGAGAGGCAAAGTTGCAAAGAAGCAAAGCCAGGAGGGAAGGCAAATATATTCATGGGTGGATGTGGGGCTTTTCTGAGGATGTAGGATAGGTTAAAAAGTTTGTGAGGGGCTGGGGCTGTGGCTCAGTGGTAGAGCACTTGTCTAGTACATGTGAGGCACTGGGTTTGATCCTCAGCACCACATAAAAATAAATAAATTAAATAAAGGGTTTTTTTTAGAAAAAAGTTTGTGAGAGAATGAAGGAAAGGTGAGTCTTGACCAGGGACAGGAGAGAGAATAAACAAAGCTTACCAGCAAGACTGCAATGCCATTTCATATTCAAATGGCACCCCTCAATTCCTGCACAGAAACCCTTCTCCCACTTCAATGCATTCTCCCTCTAACCCACTCCAGAGCTCAGCAAATCTGTTAGGTTTAGCAGATAAGGGGGGAAACAGGCACAAATGGTGTTTTCAGAAATCAGGACGTGCCACTGCAGCTATAGGAAGAGGTAGTAGGAGATGAGGCTCAATGTGGGCCAAGCCAGAGTGCCAAGCTAAGGAAATCTATCTTGGGACTAGCATCTACTGACTATGCTCTGTGGAAAATTTACATCAAAGCTATTTTCTCTTCCAAGTACATTTCAAGGCCAGGATTGGTGGCACATGACTGTAATCTTAACCACTCAGGAGGCTGAGGGAGAAGGATGGCAAGTTTGAGGCTAGCCTCAGGAACTCAGCAAGACCCTGTCTCAAAACAAAAAATAAAAAGAGCTGGGGATGTGGCTCAGTAGTACAGTGCTCTGAGTTCAATGCCTGGTACCCCAAACAAAACAAAAGAATATATTCCAAAAAAAACACATTATGTAGGAAAGATGTTAAATGCATTTGGATAGTTTTTTTTTTTTTAATCATGCAATATCACCTTTAGGATGTGGTGTTATTCCAGGAAATAACACGGGGGCCCGATGATATGCACATATGTGTCATATGAGCTGCACACAGGCGTGTAACCTACACTTACAAACTACAAAGTACTTATTATATACAAATGATGCAAGAATGGACACCTATTTATGATTTACTATCTATGGAAGGTATCTTTCTTAGGATTTCAAAACATATTCATGATTTTATTCATGGATGTCACATTAAACATTTACACTATAAAAACTCATACCACTGGAATCCATGGTGAACGGAGTAAATTTTAATTTTTTTAAAGCAGTTTTATGATTCACACACTGTGCACTCCACAAGCCAGAATTGGAAAACATCCAAGTAATGATTTCTAAAAAACCAGGTGGTGAGCTGCCAGAGTCACAACAATTAATGATTTCTGGGACAGCCTAATTCAAGAGAGTGCAAAATCTTGCTGCAGAACAGTTTGTGTTCTTACTTTTGTTATAACACATCTGTGCACAAAGATTTTCACATTAATCTGCAAAGAAAAGTCTTTATGCCATACCCGATGTGAGGCTATGACTTGGCAACATCATTCCTAATATTAACCAAATATGATTTTTAGTCTTTTAAGACTAAGAAAATAATGTTCTCAATTTTAAATGTTAAGGGCTTTTGTATTCGTCTACAATAAAAAGGAAATGAGATATTTGTACTAATGTACTTTGATCTTAATAAACTAAAAATAACTTTCTTTGGTGATTTATTCTATTACAGTTAATAAACTATTCCCATATAAATGTGAATAATCTTGCAGCAACTAATCATCTGTGAGATCATATCTTGCTGCCCACTTTACCTTAGAGTATGCTAAATCTTTGATCTGTTGATCTTCCACTAATATATCAAAATGTGTAAATTGTCTCATGGTAAAACAAATTTAGGAAATGCTGATTTATTTTCCTTTTTTTAACTTTAATTTGTTATATAGAGCAGTAGAATGCATTTCAATTCATAGTACCCATATAGAGCACAATTTTTCACATCTGGTTGTACACAAAGTAGAGTTACATCATTCGTGTCTTCATACATGTAATTAGGATAATGATGTGCATCTCATTCCACCATCTTTCCTACCATCCCCTTTGCCCTATCTAGAGTTCATCTAATCCTCCCATGTCTCCCCCAACCCCATTATGAATCAGCATCCTTAAATCAGAGAAAACATTTGGTACTTGGTTTTTGTAGATTGGCTAACTTTCACCTCGAATACTATTCTCCAACTGCATTCATTTACCTGCAAATGCCATGATTTTATTCTCTTTTAATGCTGAATAATATTCCATTGTATATATATATATACCACATTTTTTTATCCATTCATCTACTTGAGTGCATCTAGGTTGGCTCCACAATTTAGCTATTGTGAACTGAGCTGCTATAAACATTGATGTGGCTGTGTCCCTGTAGTATGCTGTTTTTAAGTCCTTTGGGTATAGACCAAGGAGTGGGATAGCTGGTCAAATGGTGGTTCCATTCCCAGTTTTTCAAGGAATCTCCCTACTACTTTCCAGATTGGCTGCACCAATTTGCAGTCCCAACAGCAATGTATGAGTGTGCCTTTTTCCCTTCATCCTTGCCAACACTTATTGTTGTTTGTATTCTTGATAGCTGCCATTCTGACTGGAGTGAGATGAAATCTTAAAGCAGTTTTGATTTGCAGAAAATGATGATTTTTGAGCAAAAGAGTAGCACTGTTTGATCCAGTTGAATAATTATAGCACGTGTACTAAGAATGTGTAGAAGAAAGAAGAGGCTGGAAAATACTAATGAGGCACTACACAACTCTCCAGGCATGCAGAGATAGGGGCCTGGCTGGGAGCAGTGGGCTAGTGAGATTTCAAAATGTGGCATCAGAATTTCTGGTCTAACATGTAAAGAGCTTGAAAGTCGCCACTCTATCTTTACTAGTAAAAGATGAACAAACTCAACAATCAACAATGTATCTTGACTCTATCACAGAAGTGAGGTCACAGGGCAAACCACAGCACCCCCCCTCAGGAGAGACAGAGAATCACAACTTACCAGAGCAAGAACCCATAAATGGAAACTTTTGTGAGAATCAGTACCATGGCTGAAAAACCTGCACTGTAAATGGCAAACAGTCTTCAGCTTGCTGTATGCCAATCTGAATTAAAACTCCATGAGGACACCATCATAGGAGTGCTGCCACACTTTGCCACACTTTTTTTGCTTTTCCTTCTAGAAGTCTACCAAGTTCTTAACGAAAAAAATTCAAAGATAAATTCCCCCATGCTTCCAGCTGGTAGAAAGGAAAGTAGCCGTTCTCTAAGGAGTTGTGGCTAAGTAGTATAGTGCTTGTATAGCATGTGTGAGGCACTGGGTTCGATTCCTGACCCACATAAAATAAAAACAAATAAAATTCACCGGAGCTCTCTGTTCTTAAAAGGTGTGTGCTCAGGAGAAACTAATTCACCAGAGCACAATCTGCTAGAGATATGAGTAGAGCCTCACTGACCTTTGAAACTGGAAATACCCACCTCTAGTACCCTCTGGTCTTCTGAATGGACAAAGGGAAACACCCTCCTCCAGCACCCTCAGCCATCTGGACCCACCTAAAAGGGCCTGAGAAGCACTGGTGAAGTTCACAGTGCAGGGGCACAGGCCCACCCAGACTGAGGCCTAACCACAGGACTATAGAACCTTCCTCTTCCCACACAGTACCACATTACTAAAGGCCCACTTGGAGCAGTTCCTTTTACCCAGTACATCATGTTACCTTTCAACAAAAAATTACAAAGCTGGGGCTGTAGCTCAGTGGCAAAGTGCTTGTCTGCATGGGTGAGGCACTGGGTTCCATCCTTAGCACCACATAGAAATAAACAAAAAAAAAAAAAAAATAAAGGCATGCATCCATCTACAACTACAAAAATAAATAAATAAATAAAAATTTAAAAATTACAAGGCATACTTAAAATGAAAAAGAAGAATTTAATTTTTTATTTATATATGACAACAGAATGCATTATAATTCTTATTACACATATAGAGCTCAATTTTCCATATCTCTGGTTGTATACACAGGATATTCACACCAATTTGTGTCTTCATACCTGTTCTTTGGACAATAATGGTCATCATATTCCACCATCATTAATAACCCCATGTCCCCTCCCTTCCCCTCCAACTCCTCTCCCCTGTCTAGAGTTTGTCTATTCCTCCCTCTCCCTATCCCACTATGAATCAGCCTCCTTATTTCAAAGAAAACATTCGGCATTTGGTTTTTTGGGATTGGCTAAATTCACTTAGCATTATCTTCTCTAACTCCATTCATTTACCTGCAAATGCCTTGATTTTATTCTCTTTTATTGCTGAGTAATATTCCATTGTGTATATATGCCACTTTTTTTAATCCATTCATCTGTTGAAGGGCACCTAGGTTGGTTCCGAAGTTTAGCTATTGTGAATTATGCTGCTATAAATATTGATGTGGCTGTGTCCCTGTAGTATGATGTTTTTAAGTCCTTTGGGTAGTGAGATGAAATCTTAAGAGTGGTTTCGATTTGCATTTCTCTAATTGCTAGTGATGATGAACATTTTTTCATGTATTTGTTGATTGATTGTACATCATCTTCTGAGAAATGTCTCTTCAGGTCCTTGGCCCACTTGTTGATTGGTTTATTTATTTATTTATTTTTTTGATGTTTAGCTTTTTGAGTTCTTTATATACCCTAGAGATTAGTGCTCTACCTGATATGTGAGGGGTAAAGATTTGCTCCCAAGATGTAGGCTCTCTATTCACCTCTTCTGCTGAGAAGAAATTTTTTAGTTTGAGTCCATCCCATTTATTGATTCTTTATTTTAATTCTGTGCCACAGGAGTCTTATTAAGGAAGTTGGGGCCTAATCCCACATGATGGAGATTTGGGCCTACTTTTTCTTCTATTAGACTCAGGGTTTCTTGTTGTATTCCTAAGTCCTTGATCCATTTTGAGTTGAGTTTTCTGCATGGTGAGAGATAGGGGATAAATTTCATTTTGTTGCATATGGATTTCCAGTTTTCCCAGCACCGTTTGTTGAAGATGCTATCTTTTCTCCAGTACATGTTTTTGGCACCTTTGTCTAACATAAGATAATTATAGTTTTGTGGGTTAGTCTCTGTGTCCTCTATTCTGTACCATTGGTCTACTAGTCTGTTTTTGTGCCAATACCATGCTGTGTTTGTTACTAATGCTCTGTAGTATAGTTTGTGGTCTGGTATAGTGATGCTACCTGCTTCACTCTTCCTGCTAAGGATGGCTTTAGCTATTCTAGGTCTCTTATTATTCCAGATGAGTTTCATGATTGCTTTTTCTATTTCTATGAGAAATGTCATTGGAATTCTGATCAGAATTGCATTAAATCTGTATAGTGCTTTTGGAAGTATGGTCATTTTGATAATATTAATTCTGCCTATCCAAGAGCAAGGTAATCTTTCTACTTTCTAAGGTCTTCTTTGATTTCTTTTCTTAGGGTTCTGTAATTTTCATTATATAGATCTTTTACTCTTTTGTTAAGTTGATTCCCAAGTATTTTATTTTTTGAGGCAGTCAGAAAAATTAAATATGTAGGTATAAATTGAACAAATAAGTAAAAGATCTATATGAGGGCCAGGCTCAGAGGTGCATGCCTGTAATCTCAGTGGCTTGGAGGCCGAGGCAGGAGGATTCTGAGTTCAAAGCCAGCCTCAGCAACTTAGTGAATCCCTAACAACTCAATGAGACTCTGTCTCTAAATAAAATACAAAATAGGGCTGGGGAATGTGGCTCAGTGGTTGAGTGCCCCTGAGGTCAATACTCAGTACACCTCCTCTACATGAGGAATAGTATAGAACTCTGAAAGAAATATCAAAGAACCTGATAAATAGAGATTTTGTTGATTCTGTTGCTAAAACCAAATACCTGATACTGGGTATTTTATGAAGGAAAAAGGGTTATTTAAAATGCTACAATTGGAGATTCAAGAACATGGAAACAGCGTCTGCTCAGTTCTAGTAAGAGTTTCAGTGGTTAGGTTACAGCATGACAGATGGCATTATGGTGGAAGCAGATGAGAGAAGGAAAGAACACATGATGAGGCAGGAAGCTAGAGGGAGATTCAGGAGCCAGACTTGCTCTTTCATAGCAACACACTCTTCCCAGAACTAACTCCCTCCATGAGACCAGTATTAATCCCTTCCAATGGCAGTGCTCCCAGTGACCTAATTATCTTTCACCAGACCCTACCTCTTAAAAGGTTTCACTGTCCCTCATAGTATAACACTGGGGACCAAGCTTCCAACACATGAACCCTTGGGGAACACACTCAAAGCATATCCAAATCATGGCAGAGATATATTCCATGTTCATAGGCAGGAAGACTCAATTTTTGTCCAGATGTCACTTCTTCCCAAATTAATCTATAGATTCCATTCAATACCAATCAAAATTCTAGCAAGTTATTTTGTAGATATTGACAAACACATACTAAAGTTTAGATAGAGGGACAAAAGACTCAGAATAACCAACTCACTACTGAAAGGGAGGAACAAAGAAGATAATACTATCAAACTTTAAAACTGATTATAAATAAGGCAAAATAATCAGGATAGTGTGGAATAGGCAATAGAATAAAAAAAATAGATCAAGGAAACAGAATACAGAGCAGAAACAGTCCCACATGAATACAATCAAAAGATCTTTAACAAAGGAGCAAAAGCATTGCAATGGAACAAATAGTCTTTTCCAAAAAAATGGTGCTAGAACAACTATACATGCACGTGCCAAAAAGAAAAAAGAATATACACAAAGACATTATACCCTTTATAAAATTAGCACAATTAGGATTGCATACCTAAATGTAAATGCTTAACTTTATATAAGTAACTGCTTAACTTTATATAAAACCCCTGGAAGGTAATATTAGGAGAAAATATAGATTTCTATGAATATGGTGATGCCTTTTTAGATATAATACCAAAGCTACAATTCATGAAAAGACTGAAAGAGCAAACTCCCTTTGCCTAGCCTCATTCAAGAAGGCAGAGACCTCACAATTCAATTATCCCCCGAAGACCATACCTCCCAATACCACTGCACTAGGGATTGTTTCAATATGAATTTTTGAAGGGGACAAGAACATTTATTAGACCACAGCAGATGGCAAGAAAATACAGAGAGAGAGATATTCAACATCATCTGTCATTAGGGAATTATAAATTAAAACAACAATGAGATAGCACTACACACCTTTCAGAACAGCCAAAATCTAAAACACTGATAACATCAAATGCTGCTGGGGATATGGATCAACAGCAACTCTAATCCATTACTGGTCAAAGTGAAAAATATACAACCACTCTGAAAGACAGTTTCTTATAAATCTAAACATACTCTTTACCATACATACTCAGTAATTTTGCTCCTTGGTATTGACCCAAACAAACGGGTTCACAAAAAAACATGAACAAGGATGTTTAAAGCAACTCTATTCATAGTTACCAAACCTTGGAAGCACAAGATATACTTCATAGGTGAGTAGAGAAATAAATTGTAGGTACAACCAGACAATGGATTATTATTCAGCACTAAAAAAATAAGTGAGCTATCAATCCATGAAAAGACATGGAGGAATCTTAAATGTATATTAAGTAAGAGGCTGATTGATCTCTCCAAAACCACTTGGCTACATATCACATTAAAAATCACCATGTTGGGCTGGGATTGTGGCTCAGCGGTAGAGCACTTACCTACCAACTTCGAGGCCCTGGGTTTGATCCTCAGCACCACATAAAAATAAATAAATAAAATAAAGGTATTATGCCCAACTACAACTAAAAAATAAATATTAATAAAAAGCCACCTGTTGTCCTTCCTTTATTAGGAAAGGAAAAGAAAGTGGTGGGTGTCTGAAGTACACATTGAAAGACTTAACAGTCCTCACTTTGTCTCAGGAACATTAACAGGCTTTGTTTAACAGGCTTTGTTTTAAATACTAGTTTCTATAAGGGCTGTTTCTACCTGTTAGGAACAAAAGTAAACAAGCAGAGGGCTGCTCCACAAATTTTTGCTCTTTCCCTTTTTATAAAGAGTGAAGGAAGAACTGGTTCAGAGATCTCGAAGAGACAATGCCTTCTAAGATGCTGTGACCATCTGTGTGATCTGGGACAAAGCCACTTCATTTTCCATGAGGTGGAAGTTGAATATAACTACCTCAAAGGTTTAGGATTAAATGTGATGTTGGGTGCAAAATGCCCTTTTGTATGAATAGCATTCTGTTAAAGGAATATTAGAATATGTTAATTATAGGCACAAAATGCTACTACAAGGAAGAGAATCCCTTTTTTACTTTAGACAGCTGAATCTGCCCAAAGACAGTCTGGTTCTCTCCCTATTAGCATCAGCAAATTAAACAAAGAAATTCTCCCCCAAATAACTGCTTTTATAATTTAAAAATTTGGTTTTCTTCAAAGTTTAAGAATTTAGACATCTGGGCCTTGTTTTTTCCTTTATTGGCAAATTAGTAATACTAGTGTTAGCAAACTGGTCTAACGGTTCATTTTTCAGGTTTTTCAACAGTGCAGCTGCAGGCTCCTGTGCAGCAACAAGAATTTGAGTTCTAGAAGACAACCCTTTAATTGTATGGCTACCACTCTGAATCTGGGTTCGAGGGGGAGAAAGCTCTTTTCATTTTCCTAGGAATCATACTTGTGTTTAGAATTTCATGGTGTAAAAAGGCTGGTAACTTGCCAAGTCAATTACAAAAGGTGTTAACACAAAACCAAAGGTGCAGACTTGCCTCAAAAGAGTGTTTATGTTTTCATTTATGCTATTAGTTGGTCTCTCTGGCTAATGAACATTTTATGTGTGTATATATATTCCACAAAACTTACAAAAACCAGTGGCAAGTATAGAGCTGCCATATTTGGCAGATGAAAATACAGGATTTCCAAGTACATTTAAATTTCATATAAACAGTGAATAATAGAGTTTTTTAAACTCTATTCGAGATATAATTCAGATACCATAATATTCACTTTTTCTCCCCCCCCTTTTTTTTTATTCTGGGAATTGAAACCAGGGGTACTTAACCACTGAGCAACACTTTTTGTGTGTGTGTGTGTGAGACAGGATCTCACTAAGTTGCTTAGGGTCTTACTAAGTAGCCCTGACTTGCAATTCTCCTGTCTCAACCTCCTGAGTCACTGGGTTTATAAGCATGTACCCCTGCTTTTATATATATAATTCACTTTTATATATATATTAGTTGTGAATAGACCTTTATTTTTATTTATTTGTATGCAGTGCTGAGAACTGAACCCAATGCCTCACACAGGCTAGGCAAGCACTCTACCACTGAGCTACAACCCCAGCCCTCAAATTCACTGTATTTATTTATTCTAATTTGTTAATTAGAATTTATCTAATTCTGATCAGCAGGATGGATTTCAATTCATAGTAATCATATAGAGCACAATTTTTCATGTTTGGTTGTACACAAAGTAGAGTCACACCATTTGTGTCTTCATACATGTACTTAAGGTAATGATATCCATCTCATTCCACCATCTTTTCTACCCCCCTCCCCCTCCTTTCACCTCCCTCTCTTTGTCCTATCTAAAGTTTCATTCCATGCTCTCCCCACCCCATCCCCATTATGGATCAGCATCCTCATATCAGAGAAAACATTCAGCGTTTGTTTTTTGGGAATTGGCTATTTCACTTCGCATTATATTCTCCAACTCCATCCACTTACCTGCAAATCCCATGATTTTGTTCCCTTTTAATGCTAAGTAATATTCCATTGTGTCTATATACCTCAGTTTCTTTATCAATTTATCTACTGAAGGGCATCTAGGTTGGTTCCACAATTTAGCTATTGTGAACTGAGCTGCTATAAACATTGATGTAGCTGTGTCACTATAGTTTTTAAGTCTTTTGTGTATAAACCAAAGAGTGGGATAGCTGGATCAAATGATAGTTCCATTTCAAGTTTTCCAAGGAATTTCCATATTGCTTTCCAGATTGGCTGCACCAATTTGCAGTCCTAACAGCAATGTATGAGTGTGTCTTTTTCCCCACATCCTCGCCAACACTTATTGTTGTTTGTATTCTTAATAGCTGCCATTCTGACTGGAGTGAGATGAAATCTTAGAGTAGTTTTGATTTGCATTTCTTTGATTGCTAGAGATCTTGAACATTTTTTTCATATATTTGTTGACCGATTGTATATTATCTTCTGAAAAGTGTCTATTCGGTTCCCTGGCCCATTTATTGATTGGGTTATTTGTTATTTTGGTGTTAAGATTTTTGAGTTCTTTATATATCCCAGAGATTAGTGCTGTATCTGATAGGCATGTAGTAAAAATTTGTTTCCCTTCTGTAGGCTCTCTACTCACCTCACTGATTATTTCTTTTGCTCAGAAGAAGCTTTTTAGTTTGAATCCATCCCATTTATTGATTCTTCATTTTAATTCTTGTGCTATAGGAGTCTTATTGAAGGAAGTTGGGACCTAATCCAACATGATGAAGATTTGGGCCTACTTTTTCTTCTATTAAGCATAGGGTCTCTTGTTAATTCCTAGATCCTTGATCCACTTTGAGTTGAGTTTTGTGAATGGTGACAGACAGGAGCTTAATTTCACTTTGCTGCATATGGTTTCCAGTTTTCCAAGCACCATTTGTTGATGAGGCTATCTTTTCTCCAATATATGTTTTTGGTGCCTTTGTCTAATATGAGATAATCGTATTTATGTGGGTTTTAATCTGTGTCCTCTATTCTATACCATTGGTCTACAAGTCTATTTTTGGTGCCAATATCATGCTGTTTTTGTTACTATTGCTCTGTAGTATAGTTTAACGTCTGGTGTAGTGATGCCTCCTGCTTCACTTTTTTTGATAAGGGTTGCTTTGGCTATTCTGGGTCTCTTATTTTTTCAGATGAATTTCCATGACTGCTTTTTCTATTTCTTTGAGGGATGTCATTGGGGTTTTGATTTGCATTACATTAAATCTGTATAGTGCTTTTGGTAATATGGACATCCAAAATTCACCTTTTTAAAAGTACACAATTCACTGGCTTTTAATCACAGAATCATGCAACCATCCCACTACTTAATTTCAGAGCATTCCCAAACCCATTCTTATTGGCAGTCACTCTTATTCTCTTCCCATATATTGTGACAACCTCTAATATATTTTCTATCTCTATAGATTTGCCTATTCTGAACATTTAATATAAATGGAACCATACAAGATATGGACTATTTGTGTCTGGATTTTTTTCACTAGCCATAATGTTTTCAAGGTTCATCCATGATGCAGCATGTATCATACTTCATTCTTTTTATGGCTAAATAATATTCCATAGTGTGGATATACTATACTTTATTCTCCAGTTGATGAATATTTGGTTTGTTTCCTCCTGTAGGCTATTGTAAATAATGTTTCTATTAATATTCATGTACTGGATTTATGTGGACATATGTTTTCTTGGCTCTTGGGTATATACCTACTAGTGAAATTGCTGGGTCATATAATTACTCTGTTTAACTTTTTGAAGAACTGCCTGGCCAAATTCCAAAGCATCTTCATTACTTTGCATTCCCACCAGCAATGTATGAGGGTTCTAGTTTGTCCACATTCTCACTGATACTTGTTATTGTCTGTCTTTTTGATAGAGCTATCCTAGTGGGTATGAAGTGAGGGAAAGGGATACTTAACATACTTCTAAAGACACAATCATGTACCTAACTGAAGGCAACCTATACCCCAAATAGGCAGACAGAGTGTATACCTGCTCTGGGCCCCAATTGCCTTTCTTGGGTTGCTGCCTCACACTAGGCTCTCTATTGCAAGTTCTTTTAATAACAGAAGAATTTCTTAAATGTTTTTTAAGATACTGAAAATACAGAAAACTGGAGTTTACAGAGGCAAAAAAGAGTTAGGCAATTAATAAGGAAATGATTTTTATGCAATGCAACCTTGGGAAATACAAGCGCATTTCAAAGAACAGAAAGATATGGGCTCTGTCATTCCTTGCTGTCTGGAGTGGCTTGGACAGAGTTAAAGCTCGCCACTTCTGTGCCCTGGGGATGGGTACTTATAGAAGTACCCAGTATCCAAAGAGATCATCTACGTTTCTTTGACTCCAAGTATTCTGATTGTCCCAAGGAGGCCTGAGCTACATTGAGAAGAGAGCTCTAGATCCTTCTAGAACTTCTCTAATGCAGCTAGAAAACCCCATGCTGCTCTTGCCAAGTGATGCCTGTCAGCAAAGTCTGCAAGTCTGACCCAGCATCTCCAGCCCAGAGCACTCAGCCTGCCTTACCCTTATCTCCAGGCTGCCCTTGCTTCTGTTATTTCATCCCTACAGCAGCACTCTCTCAGTACTCCTAATGTCCTTAAAGCAACAGAAAGCACTGCTGAGCAGAGTAAACGACTGACAGGTAGATACATGTTCACTTAGTCAAGCTTTGCACCCTTAGGAAATACTCCTGCTGCAGTCCCTCTGCTGCAATCCTTTCTCCATACTACCTATAAGACAAAGTCACTCTGCCCGGCTCCCTAAGAAGACTCAGATGCTATCTGTTTTCTGGTCAGTTCAAAAAAATGTGCTTGGACTGTGGCAAACAGTGTGGTGGTTCCTCAAAAAGTTAAACACAAAATTAACACATAATTCTGCAATTGCACTTCTAGGTACATACTCATAAGAATTGAAAGTAGACTCAAACAGATATTTGTATGCCCAAGTTCAAAACAGCACTACTCACAAAAGCTAAAAGGTAGAAATAACTTTAATATCCATCAACAGATAAATGAAATATGGTATACACATACAATGGAGTATTCTTCAGTCTTAAAAAGAAATGAAAGTCTGATACGTGCTATAACACAAATGAACCTTGAGAAGCTATGCTAAGTAAAATAAATCACAAAAGGACAAATACTGTATAAGTCCACTTGTATGCATCAAATTCATACAGACAGAAAGAACAGTAATTCCCAGGAGCTGAGGTAATGGGGATGGGGAGTTATTGCTTAACAGGTACAGAATATTGAGAGAAAACAGGTAAGACCCTCACTCCCTCACCAAGGTCTTCTGCTTAGCAAGTTGCTTTTGAAGAATTGTTTCCACCAATGACCAGGTTCCAGAGCTGCTGACTCCTCCCCTAAGCTTTCTCACAACCCCTGCAAGTTCAATAGGCCTGAACTTGACTCATATATGACCTTACTGGGGTGGATGACCTTTTGTCATCCTTTGGTAGCCAAGTATAGACAAAACCAACACACAGAAGCAGGTCACTGTGTCAAGTGCAAACCCTGGTGTCAAGAGCAAAGAACAAACAAGACTGTGCAAAAATTCTGAGATTGTGTGCAACAGCTGATTGTGCTGCAGGAACCCACCCTTTCCGGCAGTATAAACTTTGCTACTCACATCCTGAGATGGCCAGACCAGGATCCTACCCCAGGTACTTCTCACTGGTGCTTGGGCACAAGTCCCAGCAAAGCCTCATTTGGATAGTACTGCTTGTCTCTTGGTGATTGATATCACAAATTGAGCAAAAGAAGTCCATGTTGATTAGTAACAGTTTCACTCGGGATGACAAAATATTCTGAGTATGGAGAGTGGTGATGGCTATATAACACTGTCAATATACTTAATGCTGCTGAAAAATACATTTAAAATGATCAAAATAGTAAGTTTTATATTATGTATATTTACAACAACCAAAAAGTATGCTGGCAGCAACTCCTGGTGAGACTGGGGATCACTTCACAGAGTTGATGATGCAGCCAAGTCCTCAGGGGGGCAACCTTGAAGAATAGCTCAAAGGCACCAGAGTAAAAACTGCAAAAAACAGGTAGAACACTGGGCAAGAAGGAAGACAGAAGAATGCAAACACACTATGGGAAGCCTGGAAAGAACAGAGTTTCTGGAAGGGACGGTCCACAGGGATGATGGCTAGGGAGCCAAGTAGGATGAGGACTAGAGAGTGTCCAAAGAAAACTGGCCACAGAGCTTGATAAAATGTTACAGCTTCTCAAGGTCTGGGGATGTATAGTTCAGTGGTACAGCACTTGACTGGCATGCACAAGGCCCTAGATTCAATCCCCAGCACCCAAAACCTTATACCTACTCAGTAAAAACAAAACAAAACAAAACAAAAAAAACATGAATTAAGACAATAAGATCCTTTTAGGCATCAAACTATAGAGATTGTTTTTTTTTTTTTAAAGTTCTTTTGTTTTTGCTGAAAAAGTTCTGGAGATGGGTAGGGGGCACACAATGATCAGAATACACTTAACATCCTAATGTGAACACTTAAAAAAGGCTAAAATGGTAATTTTAATGGTAGGAACATTTTACCACAATTAAAAAAAAGAGTGCAGTAACCTCACTGCTAGAGTGGAATGTATCTGTCTCTTATACATTATGGATGGAGTGATATTTGATAGAATTCTCTGGGAGTCAGCTTATTATTGCATATAAAAAGCCCTAAAAGTGCATCCTCCTGGACCCAACACCTCTATTTCTAGAAATTTGTTCAAAAACAATAAGGAGACTGAGAGACTTTAGGCTAAAAGAATATCACTGAAGAGCTGCTTGTTTAAAATAAATACATAAACAAATAAAAGCAAAGCAAAGTTGTAAAGAACCTAAATGCCCCAAAGTAGAGGGATGGTCAAAACATACATTCACAAGAAATTCCAGTCTTTCAAAATTATAATGAATTAAAATGAATACCTACTCACATAGAGAGATGTTCCTTTTTTAATTTACCTGTTATGATTCATTCTCTATAACATTATACAAAATAAGGAGGCCAAGTGTTGCAGAGTCCCAGTCTAGCAGCAACCTCTCTGAGCCCATCTTTATCAAACAGACCTTGAAGAACTTGACGTCACTTGACATCTCTTGCCTCAGAGAAAACAAAACAATGTGGGGACAAAAGAACTCAGAGGTTCCAGAATTCCAACAATAACTACCGAACACTAGAACTGTAAAGTGAAAACAGTAGGTTACAAAATAGCATCCTATTCTGCTCCTATTCTTGTAAATATGCATACTAGTACATATTAACTTAACAAATATGTAGTAAACAACTACAAGGAGAACCATGCAAGTGCTAAGAACATTCCAGGAAAAACAGATAGCAATGGTCTCTGCCTCAGAGTCCAGGCAGCTTGGTACTGCCCATGTTTGAGCACCTATCTGTATGGATAGGTGAATGGAATGGTGACCATAACTGTATTTTCTCTGGAAGGCCTGAAAATAGGCTTGTTGAATGCATAAAAGGTACAGACAATGAGGCTTTCTATAATGTGAAATTGTATTCAAACAATAGAGACTGCTTCCCAAGCTAAAGATCAAGTGCAAAAATCACCTGGACCAAAAAGAACAGGAGTGGGAGAGCCTCAAACACTAGAGTTGGCAGAAGGAGAATGGTAAATATGTGAAAGAACTTTGGATGTCAGAAACTAGGCAGGGACTTGGCACCAAAGGAACTGAACTCCCCAAGTTGTCCCTTAGTGCCCAGTTACTTGGCTCAATACCTCCAAATCATGGACTACTCTGGAAAGAGCCAAGGGTCTTGTTTTTAGTTTTCGTTTTGTTTGTAACTCACTGGTTTCCAATCCAGTATTCAAGAAGCACTCATTTATTTTTTGTATTTTCCGAATGGGCCCCATTATTTTCTCATTTCTTTACTGGCCTAAGTCACATATGACTGTCAGATTGCTTTCTAATCTGCAGGAATTCATCACAGTGGCCTCAACATTTGATAGGATTCTGGTAAAAAAATGAAGATATGTTAGTTACTAGCTCATGTAGCCTCAAAGCAGAACAGCTGCCCTTTGTCTTGATGAAATAATGCAAGTGTGGGCATTTGTTCCGCTTTCCCAGGCTGTTGGGTGGGAAATACTGGAATAGCCATTTCTTTCACACGCAAAGACATAGCACATGACACAAAGACACATGCATGAAGGTGCAAGCAGGGAAGATCTGGTCATGGGGGGACAGCAACTATTTCCAGAATACACCTAAGGCAGAAGTGATGATTTTAGAATTTACTATTACAAGATTAAAATATTGAAGGGAAGTTTTCAGGGAAAGAAGCCTAGTTCATAAGAGTAAACCCACTATTCTAGAGCTTACTCAGACATGGAAATATGCATCCTATCAACCCTTTATTTGCTGTAGCCCTATGTATACAGTAGGTACAAAATGCATGCTTATTTGGCATTGACATAATATGGAAATTATATCACATGTATCTAGCAAGGCAAAACTCCTTTCTATTATTTTCCACAATATCAAGGACAAAAGTATAACCAGTCCCATCTGGTCCACAAGGAAAGATGTAGGGGCACCAAAGCAGATGTCCATCAATCCCTCAGGTTGGGACAGCTGCTGAGGACTAGAGTCCTGCAAAGGCTGAGCCAACTTGGTCCTAGATGGACCATATGCTCTGTGGGACAGCTCAGATTGGAGATTATGAACACACAGGCAGCAATGTTCCAAAGGAAATCAGGAACTGACAGCAGGCAGGCGGATGGAGCCCCACATCACCTTCATAAGAGCCCTTCACAAACCTAACATTTGACCCTAAGGACCCAAAGATGAATATATGCCATCCCTTCCTGATAGCCCTCATAGACAGTAACATGGAGTAAGCACTGGGTATAGAAACCCAGTACTTGAGGGTGCAGATAGTTGGTTAAGGTGCTGTCTGGCTTGGGTATCATAACCAGATATCTTGGCCAAGGTCCTCTAGAGCAGACAGATGCTGCTCTAAGGGCAGTGTGATCTTGCTGGGACAGTGCCCATTAGTCATGGGACAGGACACCAAAATGCTAAGATTCCCCTCCCGCTAAGGTCTCATTTCTCCATTCTACTTGAATATTAGGGCCCCATCTTAGCAGGTAAGGATTGGTAGTTGTAATGGTTTGGATATGAGGTGTCCCCCAAAAGCTCCTGTGTTAATGCAGAAATATTCAGAAGTGAAATGAATGGATTGTGAGAGTTGGAACCTAATCAGTTCATTCTAGTTTGAATGAACTTACTGGGTGGTAACTGTAAGCAGATGGGGGTGTGGCTGGAAGAGGTGGGTCACTGGGAGGATGTCTTGGAAGAGTACATCTTCCCTGTGGCCACTTCCTCTTCTCTTTCACATCTGTCATGAGTTAAGCAGTGCTCATCTGCCATGCCCTTCTACAGTGAATTTCCACCTCACCTTGGGCCCAGAGCAATGGGCACTTGGCTGACCAAACCTCCAAAACTCTAAGTCACAATATAAGCCAAAATAAATAAATTTCTCCTCTGTTTCTTTTCTTTTCTTTCTTTTTTTGGTGGGGGTAGGGGTACCAGGGATTGAACTCAGAGGCACTCGTCCACTGAGCCACATCCCAAGCCCTATTTTGTATTTTATTTAGAGACAGGATCTCACTAAGTTGCTTAGTGCCTTGCTTTTGCTAGGGCTGGCTTTGAACTTGTGATCATCCTGCCTCAGCCTCCGGAGCCAGTGGGATCACAAGCATGAGCCATTAAGCCCAGCCTCCTCTGTTGTTCTTGTGGAATATTTTGGGAATAGCAATGCTAAGCTGTCTAAAACAGTGATCTACTGGGGGCTTGTTCCCTGAGTTATTCTTCATGGAGTTTCCCATCTCAACTCCACAGTTTCAAGGATCAGCTCCATATTTTGATGCCTTAGTAGATACCTCCAGCTCAAGTGTCTCTTCCCCTGAACCCCAAGTTCACACCTTATCTCCCTTCTAGGTACACTGCCTATTTCAGGAACTCAAACCATCAATCTTTCATGATAGCAGAATTCTGGAGTCTAATGCTCAGCATATGTCAGAAACATCTCCCATCTCTAAGCTCTTCCTCAGCCTCCTTCCTGTCAATGGCCTCCCATGGGCCACAGGTATACTAAGATTGGTCCTGCAAATGGATGCATAGTATACAACTCCAGGGGTGTCAATCACAGTAAGCTCTTATGAAAGATTTGCATAGTTTGTATGTCAATTGAATGGCAGATGGCAGTTATGTGGAAGGTATCTTGAGAAAGAAGTGATTTTTTTTTTAATTTATATCAAGACGTCATTTGGGCTGGGAGGAAGTGGTCTTTTCAGAAGGGAATCTCTTCAACCCTCAGGAACCATGGCAAGGCCTAGGCAACTGGAATCCCAGGACTGAACATTATGAACAGTCTTGTCCATCTGCCCGTGTGCTGTACAAATATTTTCCAGGTGTCCATGACGCTAAAAGGATTGGGAAACACTGACCTAGATTACAACAATAGCTTCTGTTTCAGGATCTTTTCTGTTGGCAGAGAAACAAGTTTGGGTTTCTCCCATTTGTACCAAACCTGTAAGTCAGCATGTACGCTCCACCCAGCATTCCTTTCTGCCCACAGGCCCTACTCAAAGTCACACTAGGCTATTTGTCAATACAGGACCAAGGACAGGCTGGCCTGCTGGGTTATATGCCCAGCACTACAGCTCAGCCAACTACAGGGATGGTCATTAGATAAGCCAACCAACCTCCTCCATTCAGAATTTAGTTGTGCAATTCAGAACTGAACTTGGGGCTCTTCCCATTATACATTATTATATATAACTAGTACAATATTACTCCTTTTCTATCAATGAAAGAGGCTTCGTGGACCAAATTAACCTCAGATTTCAACACTTTACAAAAAGGTCAATTAGCTGGAATGTCCAGCACTGGGAAGAGTCAAGTCAACAAATTAACACAATGAAGTACTATGTAACAATTTTAAAAAGAGAGAACATCATTATGACAAATATTGTTCCCGGCAGCAGCAAGAAATGTATAGTTCCAAAGTCAAGAGCTGAGTGCTAATCAAAGGAAGAAGATCCTAGCATCAAGGTCAAGGGGAGCTTCTCCTTTCTAGCACTATTCCAACTATTCAAAAGCAGACGGCATCTCTGTGCTTCATGTTTGGAACATAAAGTGCTTATAATCATTTTTATTTTTGTGATATATTTCTACTGCCTTCTTTTTCTAAGGAGAAAAGAAACACAGCCCATTTCTCATAATCCTTGTGTCTTCAAAGGGTGTTTACTCTACCCATTGCCTAGAATCTAGTCCAGTCTCTGTCCTGGAAGATATTATTTTTGGAGTCATTGGCTTCCAGTTCTAATTCAGACTAAGCGCTCTAAGGCCAATTCATGGCTGGCTGGCTGGGAGTTCAGAGACTCACAGATGCCTCTAATTCTTTTTGTCTTCTGATCATCTCCTTCATAGTTTTCACATTTGTTTTGCAAGTGTAGATCCTTAAGATGAGTTCATGTAAGTCTTTGGGTTTGTAATGGCCTTTACTCTCCCCATTATATGTAATTGGTTTGGCTAGATCTTAGATTTCTAGAGTTGCTATACCAAATTACTACAAACTTGGTGGCTTCAAACAACAGAAATTTATTCTCTCAGTTATTGGGGGTAGGAGTCCAGAATCAGTTTCACTACACTGAAACCAAGGTGTCAGCAGGGTTGTGCTCCCTCCAGAAGCTCTAAAGATTCCCTGCCTTTTCTAGCTTCTAGAGCTGCGCTAGAAGCTAGCTCCACATTCAATGCCTGCAGCAGAGCATCTTCAAATTTCTCTCTGTTGAGGTCCTAACATCCCTTGGGACTTCTGTCTGTCTGTACAGTAAAATCTCCATCTCTCTTCAAGACACTAGTAATTGCATTGGGCCCCGGATAATTCAAGATAATCTCCCTAGCATAAAATCCTTAGCTTTACCATATAAGGTAACATTTATAGGCTTCAAAGAGGAGAACCTGGTATCTTTGGGGGACATTTTTCTATCTATCACAATGGGTATAAAACAATTTTAACATTCTATTCAAAGTCCCTGGTCCTTAGGCTCTTAAATGGTTAATAAATTACTTTCCTTAATGAGCTACTTGGAAGGCCTTGCTTTATTATCTTCTCACACCAGTCTTATCTGATGCCAAGTTCACTATGCATCTTCTCTTCCTGCCTCCTCAATGTTAGAGTACCTCATGCTTTTTCCTAAGTGATCTTCCCTAATACTCTCCACATACCATGCCAGATCAAGGAAGACTATTCTAGAATGCCAACACCCATATCCTGGCCTTGGCTCTGACAGTACTGTTGACTTGTCCTCACTGCCTCTGCTAAGCAAAGTGTTACCAAGACCTCCAACTGAAGGCTCAGCTTCAGCACCATTTCTCATTCCTATGGCTCAATGGAGACTCAGGATCTGGCCTTCCGACTTCCCTCCCCTCCCCTTTCCTCCCCACCCTCTCTCTCTTTTTCTTTTTTAACCAAGGGTTGAACACAGGGGTGCTTTACCACTGAGCTACATCCCCAGTCCCCTTGACTTTTTTGAGACAGGGTCTTGCTAAGTTGTTGAGGCTGGCCTCAAACTTGCAATTCTCCTGGCTTAGCCTCAAGTCACTGAGATTATAGGCATGTGCCACCCTCCCAGTCTCTGTGTTATATTTCTGACACTGACATTTCTTCAGTTTTTGCCATTCAGAAATTTGTTGCAATCTCTCAACCACTGATAATTCCCTCCTGTTTGTTTTGCTGTCTTGGGATTACACCTTTCATAATCTTTTTTTTTTATTAGTTGTTCAAAACATTACAAAGCTCTTGACATATCATATTTCATACATTTGATTCAAACGGATTATGAACTCCCATTTTTACCCCGTATACATATTGCAGATTCACATCGGTTACACATCCACTTTTTTACATACTGCCATACTAGTATATGTTGTATTCTGCTGCCTTTCCTATCTTCTACTATCCCCACTCCCCTCCACTCCCATCTTCTCTAACTCATCTACTGTAATTCATTTCTCTCTCTTGTTTTATTTCCCTTTTCCCCTCATTTCCTCTTATATGTAATTTTGTATAACAATGAGGGTCTCCTTCCTTTACCACACAATTTCCCTTCTCTCTCTCTTTCCCTCCCCACTCTCGTCCCTGTTTAATGGTGATCTTCTTCTCATGCTTTTCCTCCCTATTCTGTTCTTAGTTGCTCTCCTTATATCAAAGATGACATTTGGCATTTGTTTTTTAGGGATTAGCTAGCTTCACTTAGCATAATCTGCTCTAGTGCCATCCATTTCCCTGCAAATGCCATGATTTTGCACATTTTTTTTTTTATCCATTCATCTATTGAAGGGCATCTGGGTTGGTTCCACAGTCTAGCTATTGTGAATTGTGCTGCTATCGTTGTAGCAGTATCCCTATAATACACTCTTTTAAGGTCTTTAGGGTATAGTCCAAGAAGGGGAATAGCTGGGTCAAACAGTGGTTCCATTCCCAGCTTTCCAAGGAATCTCCATACTGCTTTCCAAATTGGCCGCACCAATTTGCATAATCTCTTTATTATCATTTTAATGGGTTCTGGGACAGAAGGTATAAACACACCCAAGCACTGAATCTTCCATCTTGAACTCTAAGTTAATCTCATTAGTTTTTCAGTTATAACTTGTATAAGCTTAAAAGATAAGAGACATTCTATTCAAAGTCTCTGGTCCTTAGGCTCCTGTTGTTGGGTGGTTGGAGGAAGCGGCAGTTCAGACTCATCCCAGCTTGTCATCCAGGCCCCTAACCCCAACATAGAGAACCCTTCCTTGTGTTAGCATCACTGCCCTACACAGAAGTAATATATACTTCTACCAGTATATATTAAGAAATTAGTAAACTGTATGTGGGTTTCCTCTTTTCAGAATTTTTAAAAAAGCATATTAGTTCTTTCCTATAAAGCCAGATACATGCATTGTGACACTGCACAACTTTAAATCAAGAACACCTTTTTCAGGTTCTATCAGCCTAAGAGAACCTTTTTACTCAAAAGCAAAAACTGCCTGATACAACCCTGCTTTAAAAAGGCTTGAGTTTAAAAATAAACACAGGCATTTGAAAGAGTACAAAAATAGTTTGTGCCCACAGCTCTGTGGAGCCCCACAGCACTGGGTGTATGCTGGTTTGGAGGAAGCAGAGAGGCCACATTTAATAGAAATGTGGACCTTGTGGACCTCCCTTGTGGACCTCAAACAAGTGGTACAGAAGTAAAGACAGCCTTTCTGTGCACTTGATTCTTTTGTATTATGTTATGCCAACTAAGACCCATTCAGACCAAACACAGGTGCCCACCCTGTACAGATATTAAAAATGGGTTGTGAAGACACCACTGACATGAAATCCAAGGTCACACCCAGCCTTCATCTCCACCTGCCTTTGCAGAAGCTCCTGCTCACACCATACCTATACCTTCCAACAGAAATGCCTCTTGCTCATGTCAGCATCCACAGCTCATCTTTATCAGAAACTTACCATCCTTGGGAAAATGAAAATTGGCCACTTATTCTCCAAGTGAGAGGCATCAGACAAAACCATACTGGATGCTCCCCGGAGCCTAACTTTCTCTGTACTTCCTTTGTGGCCCTTATGTCATTGTGCATTATCTTTGAGTAGCTATAGGTGTGTTGTCCACCCCCCAAAATGAGCTATAAGTCACTTTGGCAGGTATCAAGTCTTCATTTCTGGGGTGCTTGCAATGCCTTAATAGAGGAAATGCTTGAAGATGTGGTCAGAGGTTAGGAAGAACACAAGTCTCAAAGGGCTTAGGGGATCAGTTCCCAGCTAGGGGGACCCTGTGTAATGCCAAAATCAAACAAGCAGATCCTTGTTGGGGGATATTAGGAACTGAGAACCCCTCTTTACAGCAGAACTAGTAGGTATTGCTTTCCTCCCAGGCACACACACAGGCATGCTGAGGTATATTGACCCTTTAAGCTCCAGGTAGCTAGAGGCCTGATTTATGGCTTCCCCACCAGCAACCTACTCCCAATGTGCTGCACAAGTGTCCTTTCCCAAAATGCCCTGCCTGGCCTAAAAGAAGAAGTTAGAAAACACAGTTCTACTAGGTTAACTCAATGGCCATAACTATGTCTTACATGATATGTTCCCACCAGAACTGAGAGAGAAAGGCATCCAGAAAACGTGTCAACAGAGGTAAAAGAGCGTGGTGCACAAAGAGCAGGAGAACAAGAGGGGAAGCCACTTAACACCCAGTAAAGTTCCTTATATACTTCTTGGATTTAGAAAGAAAATGTACAGAGCATTGGTATGTCTCTGATAGGGAGAAATAAATGACTAACAGAAGAATGTGCACTCTGAGGAATGCTCAGGCTGCTGTATGGGTAACAGGTTATGACTGATCAGATGTGGGGCTACAGTACTGGATCTTCAAGAATTTCTTCTCTTTTTTGGAAAAGGTTCAATGATCATCTTCTAGCAGAACGAGGCCAGCAGCAGGTGTCCAGGCAGCTGGGGCTCATGTGTGCTGGCCCCAGAACAGCCCGTGCTTGTTCCCTTGCGCCAAGGACATGTCACCCATCTCCTCCAGAGGGCCAGATGGTCTGTGTGTCAACCTCTCCCTACTTCATTTTAATCTCAAAGCATGCTTCTTCAAGTTTCCATCCTCAGACTCGCATGTTTCCACGCACACTAACATCGTGGGGAAATTCATGTTTCTTTCCTGAGATCTGTTTTCTAAATAGGAAATGCCTTTCCATGGTCATGTAGCAGTGCTGAGATGGACTCCACAAAGATCTCAGCAGTTCCTGGAAAAGGCAGTTCGTGGAAATGGTAATGTTTATGGATCATCTGTTATGTGCTGGGCACCAACATATAGATGACCTCACCTAATCTTTCCTAAAACCTTGAGAAGTCAGCAGCTATGTCTTCATTTTACAAAGGAAAACAGAAAAGAAAAAAAGATTAGGTAACTTGCCCAAGTCCACACAGGGCTATTAAGTGACAGTCACCTAAGTCTCTGAGCCCAACATGATGCTTCAGGTTCTCTTTACATTTGTTCCATTGTGCATTTCACCAGTGGTGTTCCATATCCTTGTTCTATCCTCCCTCCTCCTAAGCCCCCTCTGCCCTTTAATTTTTCTGGCCCCACCACATGTTCAGGTTGAAGCCCTCTGGAGACCCCTATTTGGTCTCTGGGTAAATAGGCTCAGTCTTATGCTTCCTTCCAAGGCTGTCATCCCAGGCTTTAAGGAACAATCCAAAAATTCTATCTTCTCATCCGATTCTGTCAACGCCTCACGGCAGCATTAACCACCAACCTCCATGTTACTCCCCCTCATTCTCTTGATGATTTTAGCTTCTGGATCACAGTCTCTTTCTCCTACACTACACCTGTTGTGAGTCTCAATTATTTCAATACATATATTATATGATCTGCCAATTGGCCTCTCAGTTCTTGAACTTCTCTTTCCTTTCCCTCAGCCTCTCCAATTCTGTCATAACCTATCATTACCAATAACTCCAACCCATCTATAATTGTTACTTTATAGAGTTCATTCTCTGAAAATAATACACATTCTCCTAATATGTTCATACTAAGGCTGGGTAGCTTATAAACAAAAGAAGTTTATTTCTCACAGTTCTGGAAGCTGGGAAGTCTAATACCAAGGTGCAGCAAGTCTGGTGAGGGCCCACCTTCTGGTTCATGAAAAGCACCTTTTAGCTGTGTTCTCAAATGGTGGAAGAGGCAAGGGAGCTGAGACTTATTTTTTTCTAGATTTTTTTTTTTTTAGTTGTAGATGGACAAAAATCATTTATTTATTTATATTTAATATGGTGCTGATAAAGCTGAGATCTATGAGGACAGTGCCTCACACATGCTACGCAAGTGCTCTACCACGGAACAACAACCCCAGCCTTGCTGAGACTTCTTCTTAAGGGCACTAATCCTATTTCTGAGAGCTCATGACCTACTCACTTCCCAAATGTTCTACCTCCTAATACCAATTCATTGGTGATTAGGTTTGAACATATGAACTTTGTAGGGATAGAACCATTTCGACTATAGAAAATTCAACACCCTCCCCGGCTCAGCTCTATACTCCCAATCCCCTTTACCTGCCTCTGCTGTTTCTCAAGACATTTACCGCCTTCTAACATTCATGCCAAAAAATTTACTTATTTTTTACATTTTCATGTACTGTGGGTCTCGTTAGAATGTAACTTCATGAAGGCAGGAATTTTTAGTTTTCTGGTTTACTGATGTGCCCAATACCATGAATAGTGCCTAAAACACATTAAATATTAAGCAAAACTCAGTGAATGAATGAGTTATAATTGGGTAAATATTTCTGTAATTATTCATTACACATTTTCTCTGCCATACTGAGGTCTATGAGGACAAGAGCCAAGTTTGTCTTAGACACCCCTGGAGGTACACAGCAAATATTAATTAATTCAGCAAAAGGAGGAGGAACAAGTCAGGATGTAAGAAATGCTTTACTGGGTTAAATCTACTGTTTGTAAGGTAACCCCACCTGGACTGCCTGTATGCAGTTCTGTTCTCACTGGATACCACTTGAACACAAGTGACCTAAATAAAGCTATTGATTCTGATAAGCCCAAGCATAAAGCATCAGAGACCCTTGGAACATCAGAGGTTTGAGCACAGACAGTCGTTTCTGCCTCAGCCACACAAACATTTGATCCCAAGGATGTGGGGGAATTAATTTTACCTATTATGAGGAAAAGTTCCAGAAGCTACTAAAATTTTTCATTCTAAACCAGATTGCCTAGAAGACCTCAACCATGAACTTCTTCCAGCAATAAACATTTAACAAAATCCTATCTAGTTGTCAGATCATAATTTCAATCTATGACTTTCTTATTAAGATGTATTCATGAGGCTGGGGATGTGGCTCAAGTGGTAGCGCGCCCACCTGGCATGCATGGGGCGCTGGGTTCGATTCTCAGCACCACATAAAAATAAAGATGTCCACCAAAAACTAAAAAATAAATATTTTTTTAAAAAGATATATTCATTATTTGCTAGGTTACTTTAGCCTTCAGTGGGTCAAAGACTGCTCCAGGAGAAAATGGCATATAAAATAAACCAAACAATCAGTTTTTGTAAGATGCAAAAAAAGAATCAAATTTCAGAGTCAGTCTGCCCTCTCACCTGGCTGGCTTGAAATCCTCAATCTCTATGGAGATAAAGTGCTGTTTGGGAAACCACTCCTGAAATCCACATCACCAAAGGCATCTTCCTGTTTAATGTTTCCACTCAAGCAAATGCAACAATTGGCTAAAACAAAAACAAAAACCTCTCATGCACCTCTGAGACAAATAATGCAGGAATGCAGGTAACCATCTAAAGTGTGAACACTGGGGAGGGTGGAAAAATCTCTGATTAATAGCCAAAAAGAAAGTGAGCAACGTGGGCTCTAGCAAGCTTGCTTTGAATCAAGATAAATCAATATAATTGGGTTGGAGCTATAGCTCAGAGGCAGACTGCTTGCCTAGCATACACAAGACCCTTAGCTGTATCCCTACCCCCGCCCACACACATCAATACAATTGACTGAATGCAGATCTAGCCCAACAGGTTTACTTATTTGACATTTAGATTCCTAGTGCACAATCTGAATAATATCACGTAATAAATATGATTACAAAATACAGTCCAATAAGACTGAAAATCTGTCATTCTTAGAATCTTTATTGAAATCTGAGAAAAACAACAGGGAAAATCTGGGACACAGATGAGTGAGAAACAGAAGATAACAGAATGGATCAGTAGGTCCTGGGTAAAAGAAATCTACAGATGATTTAGTCACAACATTAGAATAGCCCCTACTTTAAACTTCCGCATGAATTAAGCTTTCTTGAAGCATATCTGTGCCTTTTCTCTTATACCTCAAGTTATACTTTTGAAATAAAAATTGTTTTTCTCATGCAGCTGTAAAAGTCTTATAAAATACAAACCTTAGAGTTACCTGCCTTAGAGCTGGACAACATATATACTCACCAGCTCCATTCTGTGTCCTGACTGTGTGATCCTAACCAAGTAACTTAACTTCTCTGAACTTTGGATTCTTCCTCATCCATAAAATGTGAAGCTTAAATGAAACAATACATATAAATGATCAATAAATATTAGTTCCCTTACCCTGGCAGAACTCACTCTTCCACAGAAACCAAATAAGATCCCACAATGACCATCTGGCATGACCTTGACTGCACAGCATATTATTCTGTGACCTTGGAGATAAGGATCTTGTGCAATCACAGAACAGGCAAACAGGAAATGAGCCAATTCTGAAATGCCATTATTGCTCCTGAAGGAAGGGTCTTCTGTCAGAAAATAAAGCAACCTTCTCTTCCCTGTACAGCTTTCCCAGAAATTTCCACCAAGGGCAGAGAGAAGCCAGTTCCAATTCCACAGTGGTAAGGAAGTCCAAACTTAGCCTGAGGCCACAGTCATCTCATAAGGACAGTTCTAGAGCAATGAAGGAACAAAATAAGACAAGCTAAGAATCCATGGGTCTGATACAGAAAGAGATGGATGCACCCACTCAGAAAAACTCACATCATATCATGTCATCTTCTTCCTCTTTTGTGACATTTCCACAGTTGTACAAATTTTGCTAAATGCTTAAAAGGCCTCTATTTGAACCTGCATCAATTTTTGCTATGAGGATAACTTCCTTGGGTCTCCACCTGGTCTGCTCCTAAAAGAGAGGCCCTCAGGGGCTATAGTGCAACCAGCCTGGGTCCATACCATCATGATCAGTGTACTCCACTTAATTATTAAAGGCACAAGGCATTGTTTCCTTCATGGGGCAGAGCTTTCAGAGCATTCAAAATTCATGGGAGAAGCCAAGTAGTGGCTTGAAGCAAGTGATATGGTTTTCAATCAGGCTTCTAATTCCAGTTTTTCAGCATATTCCACCCTTGGTAAGGCATGAGTGCTTTAAACAAACAAGTCTTTAGAGAGGAAAGAAAGATAGACAGAGGCAAACTGGACTGATTAGCAGTTTGATCCCATGGGAGTCACCCTTGAATTTACTGTCAGATTCTATTGCTGCCAAAATAAGGGAGAAGTCCTAATCACCACTCAGAAACATTGTGTATGGCATGTACAAGGCCCTAAGAGATAAATCTGTGCTCACCCCAGTTTGGTGAATTCAGCGCTCAACTGACACAACCCTATGTCATGAAAGACAACCCAATGCCAGAGACCATTTAAGTGGGCAACTCAGGGCCTGTGAAGGTGGGCTCACCATCCTGATAGAGATATGGAGAGGAACTACCCACACTCAGAAGCAATGCCAGATGAAACACTGTTCTCATACCATAGAGAGGTAAATTGAGTCCCCAAGACAAGCTCACTTAATCCAAGATGATACTGGACATGCTGTCTCCAGAAAGAGACAGGCAGGCAAGCTTCCAGGGGCTTCCACAACTTGAGCTGTGCACTTACAGGGGTCACATCACTCCCAGTAAAGCCCAGCACCCAAGACTGTCTCCCTAAAGAGGACAGAAACCTGGCAACAACTCAGAACAAGAAGGTTTGGACAAAGGAGCTGCTGACATCGAAGGCCAACTCCTATTACCTGCTCTGTGCATACCTCATTTGTGATAGGGATGACCAGCCCTCCAGTCACCCACACAGAGTCAGACCTAGGCTCCTCCCTACTGATTTGAGTCCCAATTGGGTTGGCACAGAACAAGTCCGACACCAATGGCAGCTACTCATCTACATGGAGACAGCTTTCTCCTCCCCCTACTCTTACCTCTTGGTCCAGGTTCTCCTTTCTTAAAGCCAAATATGCCCAAGTCCTTTAAACAAGTAATGCTCATCTCTTTTGGGTTAAGGACCCTTTTGGATATCTGATTAAAATGCCCTCCACAAGAAATCATATTCATATCTACAACTGTCCATAGGGGGGTATTCACAGGCCCCATAATAAGAACCCCTCCTTCTAACCATCCCTATAGAGCACTGCCCAGACCCCTCTTACTCTGCATTTCATCTAAAAGTCCTTCCTCACATCTACATCTGGATGTTCTTGAGCACCCAGCACCAAATGCAGCACGGCCCTCTGCCTCCTTCCTTACTGCTCTTTTACACGTTGACTAACATCTTCAAAGCATTCAGGGCATCAATGAGCTGGGTCCAGAGAGCTCACCACCTCTCAAAATCTGCATGTCTTTCTCACATGCACAAAAGATCTGCCCTACTCTCACAGCCGAGATGTAAACACAAGCCATCACTGTACCTCAGGGACAGCCAGGAGGCTAGACCTTCCTAAGTCACCTAGTATCAGTCAGGGTACCTCCTGCTCTGTACATCCTCTGTACGTCCTCCACTCTTCTCTATTCTTCCAAATCCTCATGGGTTCATGACAGCAGGCACCAGCACCTCCTGTCAGAATACTCTTTCACCTTCATGCTTTAACTAAAACCAGCTGGTCCCTGAGGACAATGCTCCAACAAACACACAAAGCCGTTTTGTCCCTAGTGCTTCTATGCATGCAGGACACAAAGGGAGGGGACTGGGGTCCTTGAGGCTCACTCCACACTCCTGGAGGTAGGGCCATTCCAGGTACCTGCCTCCTACCCACCATCACCTGCCTCCAAGTTCCTGGCATCAATCAAGAGCTTTAGCAACCAGCCCAGTTTCTTCTTCTACCTGCCTCCTGTTACTGTCACCACCTATACACATGACCCTCAATACCCTGCACTCAGTTCCTTGGCCTCCTTCATGCCAATGCCTTCTTCCCCATTCTCTTTTAATGACTCTCGCCCACAGCTATATGCTGGGCTCCTCATCACCTAAAAATGTGAACTGCATATTTCCCATCCAGCCTACATGGCTGATACTTCCAGCTCATTCTGGTGTATCCCAGAGAGCCCTCCATCCACTGACTTACCCCTCCCCACTGGCCACCTACTGGCTTCACATTCTTCCTAACCATTCCATGGCCTACCACTGTTGTCAATCCCAGGCCAATACCATGCCTCCCCAGCCTAGCAAACCCCAACCGGATGCCTATCATCTGCCTTCTCCATGCCCACACCCAAGCCACTGGGCCACATTACAAAATTGGGTGGATGAGTTTCACTTTAAATTTACATTCTCTGACCTCAAACTGTCACTCTACAATGGCCACAGGCCTGTATTTTTCTGGTAGGTTTGCCACCCACTCCCAGACAATTTTCTATCACCTTCTTCTCCAACTTCCCACACCTTATCCTCCACCCCTGCTCTCTCAGTTGATGACCCAGCCTCCACTTCAGAGAAAAGATAGGAGGTACAAATGGGACTCCCATATCTTCCCACCACACCCAAGCCTGCCTGCATCATCCCCACAGTGACCTCCTTTCCATGGGAGGGTGCTTCCCCTCCCACCTCCAAAGGACAATCCTTTCCTGGTGCTCTGAACTCCAACTTTCTCATCTTCTCAAGGGCTTGGCTCCTCTCTCATCCTCCTCTCTGGTAGCATTCCCATCAGTATCCTTCCTTGATACCTTCTCCCTCTCCCTACAGTCTCCTGTTGCTGTCCTATTTCTCTGCCCCCTGAATAGTCAACTTCCAAAAAGTGGTCCACACATTTCCACACAACTCCCCTTCCCAGACTCCCATTTACCTTCCAACCTGCTGTGCTCCTGGCCCCACCTCAACACTGACTTGGCTCAGGTAGGGGGTACCAGCTGCTGGCAGGACTCCTGGCCCCAGTTCTCCTTCCAGAAGCATTTGATGCCAATGTCTAAGTCCTCTTTCTTGAGATCAACTGGCCACCACTCTAGTTTCCTCCTCTCTCACTGACCACTCCTCCTCCTCTATGGCCACCTAAAGGATGGGTGCCCCAGGCTGGATCCTGAGCCTTCCTTCTCTGCCTGCCTTCTCCCTCAGTGACTTTGCTCAGTCTTCTCCCATCTGACCTCTCTGCTGAGCCGAAGTTCATAAAATTAACTGGTTCCTCCCCAGCTCTACTCACACTCTCAAACTAATGATACTGAACTTGGCTCTCTCACCTTCCTTCTAACTTGCTCTTCCTACAAGCTTCCCCACATCTACTAGCAGCATAAGCCAAACACCAAAGGGATCCTCTTTATTTCCTTTCTCTTCCTCATCCCATATGCCATGTGTCATCATCCATCAGGAACTTCTAAAAAAGCCATGTGTGGAACTTGTCCCCTTCCCTCCCTCTCCTCTGACACCTTTCTACCCTCAGCTTTGCACCAGTCTCTTTGCTTCAATTCTCGCCCCCTCCCAACCCCTTCAACACAGAGCACTAGTGTGGTCTACTTAGAACTTAATGAGGACCAAGTGGCAGGCAGTCCTTTGGTCTTATTCAATTGAATTCAATCCCACTACACCTCAAGTAAAATCCACAGTCCCTGCCACAGTTTCCAAAGTCCTACCCAATTTCGTCCTTACCTGCCTCTCTCTCCAATCCCAGCCTGGGCTCTTTCCTTCATGTGCTTTGATCTTGATCCTGACATGGTGATCTGATTTCAATTTCTCAAATATTTGGGAAAGCCCTTCCCCACTTTAGGTACCCTGCATTTGCTTCTCCCTTACCTAGAGCACCTTGCTCTCTTTCTTCACATGAGGGAGCAGCTTAAATGTCACCTCTTCAGAGAGGAATTTCCTAACCACACACTGTAAAGTTTCTCAGCCCTTGCTTCTTTCCCTCTGGAACTGAAAACAACCTGCAGTGGTTTTATTGGTGGATCCATGTATAGATTGGTCTTCTTTCATGGGGACATGGAGGGCACAAGGACAGTTGGAGTATGTCTAACTCACTAGAATGTAAATTCCATGGACAGAGGGATCATATCTTTTCCTCACTTCACTACTGATCACATGTTGAAATGATAACATTTTTTGATATTTTGGTTTAAAAGGCATTAAAATATTAATTTTTTTTTTTTTTGGTGCTGGGGATTGAACCCAGAGCCTTGTGCATGCAAGGCATGCACTCTACCAACTGAGCTATATCCTCAGCCCATCACATGGGTTTTTGTTTGTTTTCAGTACTAGAAATTGAACCCAAAGTTCCTCTACCATTGAGCTACATATATCCCCAGCCCTTTTTATTTTGAGAGAGGGCCTCATTAAGTTGCTGGGGCTGGCCTTGAACTTGTTATCCTCCTTCCACAACCTCCTGAATAACTGAGATTACAAAAGAGCACTACTATGCCTGGCTTCCTGTCGTACTTTAATGTGGATACTAGAAAATGTGAAATTGCATATGTGGCCATCATATTTTGATTGGAAAGAACAGGTCTGGTTTGCAAGAGTGGGGGAGTCACAGATGATGACAATTTGTTGTGATAATTGGATATTATGATTAAGTTTTTTATGTAATAAATAATATAGATGGCATGGACCCATCAGGGGTACACAGGGGGCAGGCAGATCAGGCTAGGTTATGGCATATTCCAACTATCAAACTAATGAAGATGGAGTCATGAATCATTGCTACTTAGCTAGACGCCTTGAAAGTTGCTTATGTAAAATATCCATTACATGTGCACATTTGAAGGCCAACACTGGGATGACACAGGATGTGTCTCAACATGGTCATGTAGTAAATATCCTGCCACCCCTCCCAACTCCAGTGGATTCCCAGGCTACTGTGAATGACACAAGTCTAGTTATTCTCATTTTCATCTCCAACTTTCTCTTTCTTAGAAAATTAAAATGAGAAAAACAAAGACTTGTATCATTTGGTTTCTGTGACCAACTCAACTTTGGGCTGCTGCCAGACTCAGTGAGTGGGCTGAGGGACAGTGACATGCAGAAGCAATCAGTCCATCTTTCGTGGGATACAGGCCAAGTCACATGGTGTGGGGGAGGAGAGCAGACACAGATAAACTGACCCTACACTGTCTCTGCCCTCAGGTATCAAGCTAACCTTCCAGGTCAGCACATTAATGCTCACTCCCTCCAAGAGATTATCCGCTCCCATGGAGCAAAGAAATTCTCTTCTCACAGAGGTTAATAAACTCACAGATCACATTACTCAAAGAGGTCATGCTGGCAAGAATTTTAATGCATTTTTTAGAAAAAGTCTGGAAGAATTATTAACAAGAGAACAATGACTGGCTACAGGGAGATACAAGGGCAGAGAAGTGACTGATAGGGATGGAGCATGCTCTCTCTTCTTACAAGTCGTCCCATAGCTTCAGAGAGTGAAGCACTCAGAGTCCGTGGCCATCCCTGTGCACCCACTCTCTGGTCTGGGACTGATGGCCTCTGCTCCCCCTCCCAAGTCATTTGGCATGTTGGCAAGCCATCTAACTGTGGCCACCTGTAGAATCTCACCTTCTTGCTTCAAGTGTCCTTTGAAGTATTCATAAATCTGTATTTGCTTCTACTAACTCTGTGCCCAGATCCTATAAGCAGCTATATAAACCCATTTCCTTTTTTCTTGATCTTCCCCCTGGTTCTCAGATCAATTCTTTGGGTCACACAGAGAAGGAAGTTAGCCAACCCAGCTCCCTTATTTCCTTTCCTACCACAGCCTCAAAATGCCTCTGTGCCTGCACCTGGTATCTGAGGATGATCCTCCAGGGTCCCTTCTGGAAGCTAACCCCTTCTCTTAAGCTCTGCACTAGTTCCTTCCTGCCTCCAGCCTCACAGTCTCACAGTCTCCCCTTTCTCTACCATTTTTAATCTCTCGTTTTCTTTGTCCTCAGCCTCCCAACATGTTCAATCCACACACACACATACACACACACAAAAAAAATCAGTCTTTCCTCAGTTCTAACTCACCCTCAAGTCCACCCTCTTCTCCAGCTAGATTTCTCTACCTGCTCCCCACATACTCACTCCTTAAATGAATTTTGACAACAAAAGAATTTGTTTTCCACATGTGGCTGAAGTTGTTCTCAAAATTCATCAGGGCCCTACCATCCCACTCTCAGTAGTTTACAGTGTTCTCAGTCCCCACCCTCCTCTAAGCTTTCTGAGGCCTTTGACCTTGTTGAGCATACCCCTTTTGCAGCCTCTCTCCCATGGCTTCTACAATACCTCTTCTACAACAGCCTCCATCTGGGTCTCATCATCTCTCAGTCTCATTCACTGGTTTGTCTTTCTTCCTTTCAGTTGTAGTTCTATCTTTTTCCTTCTTAACTTACTTCATCCTTGAATGGTCAAATTCATCTCAGAGGTGATGGCTCCCAAATCTGTATATGTGACTCTAACCTAATGGCTGAGTGTGAGAAGTGAGTTTCTACTTACAGAGAGTACCCCATGGATGGCCCACCACAAGTGGAAACTCACCAACCACATCCACCCCAAACTAAATTCTCATCATTTGCTCCAAAATAACTACAACTCCCCTCATGTTCCCAGTCTTAGTCAATGTTAACCACTATCAGTCACAGACCCTAAAAACATCCACACCTCTGACAACTCAACCTCTCTCTCTCACCCCAACAAGCAAGGGCTGTGAATCCACCTCCCTCATGACTCTCAGAAAGGCTCTGCCCTCCAGAAAATGAATTTTATTCTCTAACAGACTCAAGCTTAATTCCCAACTCTGCCACTTCCTGGCTGAGAGCTTGGCCAGGTTACTAAATCTCTCATATGGTTTCTCCAATTATGAAGGCAGAGATGCTAAGAGAATTACATGAGATATAATGAGAGTATAGACAGCCCTCTGCATGGTGATGCCAATCTAGTATGTTCTCATTAAATGATAGCTCAATTTGTGTACAAATTTAGCAACTATATAGGAAAGACCTTCAAGGTTTCTACCTCTCCATTCTTGTTAGGACCTTTACCTATCTGTTTCTCTTTTATGTACATTCCTAAAGGCTGCCTCAACTCATTACAGAACAGGGGAAGGCTTATATTATATAAATCTGTGCTATATCTGCTTTGTCCTCTCCATTCTTTCTACTCTGAACATTTCTTGCCTAAATTGTGGTTATTAACTATGAGGTCTCTTAATTTTCAATATCTTCAGTCTATACTACCCCTCATTATTGTCTCTAGAATAATTTTTCTAAAATAAGTATTATTCTTCCCTTCAAAATGGAAACTCTTTCTTCACTGCCTACAGACGCTACAGCATGTTTCTGTACCCCACATCACCTCTTCCTCTCCAAGCCACTGCATGCCACTGCCTGGGTCAGGCCTCACCCATTGTTAGCTCCCTGCTGTCCACATGATTAAATCCCAAAGCCTTAACACAAAGGTCTATCCTTCATAGTTTTACCTTCCTGGGACCTTCTCCATACTCATCTTGTACTCCACATTCTTTTTTGCCTGCCACTATGCCTACAGTTAATACTAAAACATCAAAATATATTTCATTTAATCTTTACACAACCCTATGGTATTGGTTCTATTGTTATTCCCATTTCACAGATGATGAAATGGAAGCTCAGCATCTTGTTCCAGACATAGCCAGTGAATGCTCAAATCAAGACGTAGACCAAGGTCACTGTTCTTGACCTCCATTCCTCAATGCTTCCTGGGGGACCATTCTCCACTTAAACACCCACCTCCACATTTTGTCTGCCTGGGAAACTCCTACTCATCCTTCAAGAATCATCATGAAGGTCACCTCCTTCAGGAAGCCTTCTCTAACTCACTTCTGGGTTCAGCACTTCCTCCTTGTTCATAGTCCAATAACAGGGCTTATATTGCTGCCCTAATTATCTGCTCGCCACCCATCTCCCTCACAAGGGTAAGAACCTTGTTCTGTCAAGCTTGGCTTTCCTAGTGCCAAGCCCAGAGAAGGTGCAAATATCCACGTGATGTTCATAGGTAAAACAGTCAAGAAAGGAATATGAGGCCTTGGGTTCAATCCCCAACAGCACGAGAAAAAAAAAAAAATTGGAGGCCAAATTACACAGGGGCTAAGAACCAGGCATGAGCAAACATTACCTCCATAAATCTAATTAAGGGTTGGGTATACAGCTCAGTTGGTAGCAAGCACAAGACCTTGGGTTCAATCCCCATCACCACACACACACACAAAAAAAAAAAAAAAAAGAAAAAGAAAAAAAAAAGAAAGAAAAGAAAAAGAAAAAAAATAAAAGAAATATGAGTTAGTGAAGGGTGTTCAGAAAAGAGTTCATATTCATATGAATAAATAGGGATTGAAGAGATGAGACCTTGAAATCTACTGAACATTCCACATGGCTCCTGGCATCATATTCTTCCATGCTTAAATATTAGGTAATGTCTGTTTGATGTCTACCTCCTCCACTAGATTATATGCATCATAGAGCCAAAGATGTTCATCACTATGTTCCTAGCACCTACACCAGTACCTAACACAAGGCCACTATTGGTAGATGTTCACTATGTCTTGAATGAATAAGTGAATAAATATATAAATGATTAAATTAAGGATTCCCCAAACAACAACACAAATCACTAGGCCAATGCCCACAACAGGGAGAAATTCCTCCTCTTTTGTCCCACGTGCACCTCCCAATGAAAGTAATCAGTTGGCAGACTAGTTTTTCTACTGGTATATACAGGTCAGTTCTCTTGACATTCCTGATGACATTCTTCTACCTGCACCACCTGAGGCTTAGTGATATGAGGTGACACTTCAGAGGGCAAACCTCATGTTGTCTGGTCACCTGATGACAGGAAACCAACTCTAGCCCTCACTGCTCAAGACCAGGAAAGAAATGAGTAGATGATCTCAAAGGAGAGTGCAGAATAGGTGAGGACCCAGAGAGTACCTGAGGGGATTAAGAAGTATTCAATTCCAACTACTCCAGAAGCACCCCAAGAGCCACTAGCCACTCAAAGTAAAAATGATGATGATAATGATGATGGTACTATTTACCTGGCCACCATTTAGTAAATACTTATGTGTCAGGCATCATTTTACACACATCTTCTATTTAATCATCTCAATCATGTAACAGATAATTTCAGTGAAGCTTGGGCTGGGGATACAGCTTAGTAGTAGAGAATTTGCTTAGCATAAGTGAAACCCTGAGGTCTGTGCCAATACAAGTGTGTGGGGGGCAGACAATAAAGCTTCTTAACAGAAATAAAATGACTTATCCAAGCTTACATTGACAGCCAAGGGGCTGGGGTTGGACCTGAGTGTATTTAACCACCCCTCTTAGGTCCCCTGGCAGGTGACAATGAATTTACCTCAAGATCAAACAGGCAAATATCCTCACTCCACTCAGAGGATTAGAAAGCTCCACTTCACACCAGCTAAACTGAAATATGCCTGGATGCACCTCCATTGGGAGCTTCTTTTCCTGCCCTTTTGAGCATCTTGGAACAGGTTCCATTTCATTTCCCCATAAGGACCTTCTCTATCACCCCTCCTCCCCCAGGACAACAGAAGCCAAAGCAACTTTCTTTTCTCCATTTATCTGAACAACTCCAATTAAAAGGTTTCCCAATTAAAGATCCCAAAAGGGATATAATACACAGGTAGTGGGGTCTGCAATATTCCTCACTAATTAGGCCCCTGTGGATAGTCCCAACCCCATAACCCACAGACAGGATACCCCCAGAGATGCAGGTTATCAAGAGCTGTCTGGGCTTGGTCACATCACAGATTATGATTCCCTCAGGAAGGGAAAAGAAAGGGGCTGCTACAGCCCCATGCATAGCTGGGAGCCCACTTTGGCCCTCCTCTGGGTAGAGTCACCTGTGTACCAAAGGTCTTTTTAACAGGCTAACTTCTTGGGCTATGGATAATGCCTTATCCTAAACCTGTCTACACAGAGGTAGAAGTCATGGTCACAGCGTTCTCAAAGGAACCAGGCTTGTGAAAAATATATATTTTTTTAATCTCTCTAGTCTTTGACAAATGTCTAAATGTGTTCCCCACAAGCATATTTTTATTCTAACAAGCTAATTTGAAATATAATTTAAATAATTTCTACCAGAATGATACCATATGACTAACAGCACCTCGGTGGCAGAACTACTGGAGACTTCATCATGCATTTAGAGACGCTTCCATCCTGCCGCTCTTCCCACACAGAATGCACCCTGCTAGGAAACTGGTTCATGATGCCAGCTCTCACCTCCAAACCTATAAATACAACCCAGGGGCAGCCTACATGCGCAATACCTAGATAATGCAGACACGTAACAAGCAGTGCTTAAAAGACCCTAGTATCAAAACTAAGGCAAATCGGGATATTTTTGCCCCAACTCCTCATGATGCATCTTTTTGCTCAATTTATTTTCACACTGGTGAAAAGCAAATTGTAATTCTCAGGATCTATAAGGTCAGGACTTCGTACACCAGAGACTTCTGGCATTCTGAAAAATCCCTTTTCTCTATTGTAAATGTGCAATTTGTCTGCTGTTTGCTTCATGTTTGACAAAGGTGAAGGGAGTTATTCTTGTCAAATGGAAAAGAAGCCCTTGCTCCAACCTGTGAACCCAAGATAAATGCTTTTCCAAAGGTTTTGGATGTCCGTGCTGGCTGAGGTGACACTTCACTGAATTTAGCTAGGGTTTATTGTTTAAAAAATATATATATATATGTATATATATACATATATATATATTTAATTTGCCTTACAATTGAAACATATAATGTCCTTTCTGTGTATATGTCTCTGTCACTAAGGGAATTCTCCTTTAAGGAAGGGGTGTAATATATACCCGACAAAGAGCCCTTGAAGTATAAGGGGGCCTTCCAGGTGGGGGCATGGGTACTCAGCTTGCAAAGAGTCTCTTTCTCATTCAATTCTTAAAGCAGAATTACTCTGCCCTGATATTTCCAAACAAAGAAACAATCTGAGTAGTTGGGTCTCAGTCCACCTACCATCCTTAGCAACAACGATGAATACTTGATGTTCTTACCGAGATTCACTAAGGAACAGTGACTCACCCAAAATTACACAGACACTGCAAATTACCCAATGTTAATTGTGATCTTGGTCTCTTCCATCATTTCTTTCCTTCAGTAATTCATTTAAAACAAACAACTACTTTAAATGACTGTCAAAATATCTTAAAAAAATACCCTGCCTTGTTCTAGAAAGGATTTATATAGGTTTACAAAGATATCTATAATTTGGCAAAATGACAAAATAGAAGTAGGTGTGTATTCAAATAATGCTGCATTTTATAGTTATTGGCATGAAAAGATGTCCACTTGAGAT
The DNA here is from genome assembly GCF_052094955.1 of Ictidomys tridecemlineatus. Classification (NCBI taxonomy): domain Eukaryota; kingdom Metazoa; phylum Chordata; class Mammalia; order Rodentia; family Sciuridae; genus Ictidomys; species Ictidomys tridecemlineatus. Next base: position 134,173,418 of record NC_135481.1, on the reverse strand, counting down.
ATTTTAAGCTGAAAAACTTATGTTACAAAACAGATGTATGAGATGATTCCATTGTGTTAAAAATACATTTGCTCTGTGTAGACATACACTTAGACACACAGTCACATCTACATGGGAAAAAGCCTGCAAAGATAGACGCCCAAATGCTGACTGGGGTTATCCCTAAGACGTGGGAAGATAAGTAATTTTCACTTCATCCTTTATGCTGTATTTTTTAGTAGAAATGTGTAATGTTTTTATAATTAGGGAAAAAAAGCAAAGCTATCTTTGGTGGTAGAGGAGAAAAGTAAAGGTAATACAAGGGCAGGGCCATAAAACTGAGATAGAAATGAGTGAGCTCTGATAAATTTGCTAAGGATGACCATACATTTGACTCCAAGTCAAACCTGATAATTTATACAAACCATTGAGTCCATTAGAAAAAAAAAACAAAAACTGCTCTGCTCTGAGTGCCCCTTCAGCAGACTATGTGAGCGGCATAGTCTCTATGACTCTATCCTAACAATTCTCAAGGCCAGGAGTTTCAGAGCTGTTCCAACAAGAATGATGACATTTCCCAAAGTAAAAGTCAATCCAAAGTCATGTTCTGGCTATGGCTACCTCCCTGATCTCAACTTTAATCCTCTTCTCACTTAATTGGCTCCAGCCTCTTTATTGTTCTTTAACATACCAGGCATGTGCCTGAGGGACTCTGCACTTGCTGTTCATACTGCTCAAAATAACTACATGGGTCACTCTTCATCCTTCAGGTCATTTATGCCTCCTTCTCAGTGAGGTCTTCCAACTGGATCCCCTATCTACAACTTATTCTACCTCAACATCTTCTTTCCTCATGATTATCTAATAAACTGTATTTTACAAATAAAACAAAGCAAAAACAAAAAAGCTAAAGAGAGTATTCATTCAATACATACTCATTTAGCATCTACTCCCTTCCAAATTCTGCACATTTTTCCAACTCAGATAAAAATGGAAATGGTCATCTCAATGAATGAGGGTGATTCTAAATGCTATTTCCAGCACCTCCCCATAGTATACACGAGCATCTTTCCTAAATTCCCCAAAGAGATGGACACCCACCACCACCTCTTATACCTGTGGATTGTAAAATCGTATTTAAACTCATGGCATTTAAACACAAAGCTGTGTACAGAGCTTAACTTTCTTTTCAATATATAAACTCCACAAAGGCAAGAACTAACTAGATCTGTTCATCTCTGGATCCCCAACAGCACTTGCCAATCACCTTATAGATGAAGGGATTATAAGAACCTAAATTTAAAAAATCCACAACACATTGTTGGTAGCACTGTAAATTGGTGCAACCACTAAGGAATGCAGTATGGAAATTCCATAGGAAACTTGGAATGGAACCACCATTTGACCCAGTCATTCTACTCCTCAGTCTATACCCAAAGGACTTAAAATCAGCATACTATAGTGATGCAGCCACATCAATGTTTATAACAGCTCAATTCACAATAGTTAAACTGTGGAACCAACCTAGATGCCCTTCAATAGATGAATGAATAAAGAAACTGTGGTATATATACACAATGGAATTCTACTCAGCATTAAAAGAGAATAAAAGTATAGCATATGAAGATAAATGGATAGAGTTGAAGAATATCATGTGGAGCGAAATAAGCCAATCTCCAAAAAAAACCAAAGGCCAAATGTTCTCTCTGATAAGTGGATGTTGATCCATAATTGGGGGTGGGGAGAGAATGGAGAAACTTTGGGCAAAGGGGAGAGAAAAAGGGGAAGGGACATGGGGGCAAGAAAGATGGTGGAATGAGATGAGCATCATTACCCTAGGTACACATATGACTACACATATGGTGCGATTTTACATCATGTACAACCAGAAAAATAAAAAGTTGAAAAGTTGTGCTTCATTTGTGTACAATGAATCAAAATGCATTCTGCTGTGATAAATAACTAATTAGAACAAATTAAATAAATAAAAACCCCACAACAGGACCAAGGCAATACAAGTTTACTTCAATATATCTGAGAAATTATATCCATTTTAGTTAACTCACACCCCCAAGAAAAACCCTATAATTTGTAGGAACTATGTAATTCAGTGTGATTCAGGAAGAATGGAAAATTAAAGAAGAAATGAACATCAAAAGAAAGTTAATCAGTATAGATTACTGAAAGGCAGCCAGAGGTGTTAGATTACCAAGATTGTGACATTCATACATTGCAAGGCAATCTTGACTAAACAAAATAAATAAGTGTAAAGTGAAGCCAAACAGTAATACAATAGATCTGGTTTGTAAAAGCTGACAAAATCAGCTAAAAGTCACAAGAGCAGACAAGATGGCTCTTCTGCCAGCCTTTTACAGAAGAATAAAAAATATAATTTAAACCTCTATACTCAGGTGACAGCAGACAGACCAAAAATTGACCCACATCACAATGAAAGCTAACTGGCTTGCTTTGACATTAAAAGAAAACTGTATTCTCTCTCTTTCTCTCTTGGCCCTTACAATTCCCAATTAATCAAACTATATAAAAGGTAATCCAAAAATTATCACAACTTCTAGGCAAGCATCCAAGCAAAACTGCCACCGCATTCAAGTACTAACTCCATCAAAAAATATTTATTGAAGGTCTAATAGGTGCCAGGTACTGTGCTGGGTGCTGGATACAATGGTGAAAAAGGAAAGGCCCTAAGTTGGTAGACTGATATTGGAAGAAGAAAGATTATAAGTCTTCTTCCAATATCAGTCTACCAATAAATAAATGATTACACATGTGTCATGACAAGCAATTGTAGGATACAAAGGTGGAGTTGTGTTAGAGTTCTGGGAAAGTGTATTCTTGATGGGGTGGTTGGAAAGGCTGAGTGGGTGACCCTGACCAAAATCTGAAGAAAGAGAAAGTGTAGATCCAAGCAGAGGAAACACCAAGTTCAAGGGCCCTGGGGAGGAGAAGAGTTAGTAGAATGCAATGAGAGACAAAGTGAAAGGGAGAAAGGAGAAGCTGGAAATGGGGCAGGGGCCAGCATCTTGTCTGGTAAAGGGTGTTTAAGGAGAATAACATCATCTGATTTGCAATTTTAAAAAATTTGCAATTTTAAAAGCTGGTCATTCCAGCTTCTGGGTGCAGAATGGACTGGAGGTAATCTAAAGCAGAAGGGGATATGTTAGGAAGTTTGTCCAGGAAGGAGGTGATGTTGGCCAGGACTAGAATGGGATCTATGATTATGGGTTGAGGTGAGCACTCTCCAGATATATATTGGAAGTAGAACCCATGGGACCAACTGAATGTAGGAGGTAAGAAACAAAGATGATTCTTCGCAAATAAGGGGATAGTGGGGCTACTGAATAGGATGGAGAAGACAAGAGGGAAGGTGAGAACTGCAAGGAATATCAAGAGCTCCGAGTATCAACAAGAGTCAGAAGCCCTGAGAAAGGTCTGTATTAGAAATTAAAAAAAAAAAAAATGAGAGTCACTGACAGATAACATCATGGGGAAATGGGAGAATAAGTTGGGAGAGGATACTATTACCTAGGAAGGAAGTGTTGACACAGAAACGAAACCAAGACCAGTACCTAAGCAACCCTACCATTTGAGACAAAGGAGCGGCCAGTAAGGATACTGAAAAAAAAAAAAAAAAAACATCAGGAAGGCAAAAGGAAAGTCAGCGAAATGTTGTGCTACAGGAGCTGAGAGGGGAGCTGTTTCAAGGAGGAGGGAGTGGCCATTTGTGAAGAATGCCACGGTAAGGTAAAACAAGATAAGGGAAGAGATCTGGCAGTTTCAATGCAGAAGAGGAAGCAGAAGCTATACTGTAGATGGAGGAGGACAAACAAATGGTAGGAAAAGAAAGTGGAGATGGTGGGTTTGAACATATATTTTGAAATGTCTTCAGGAGAAGGGGAACAAAGAAGTGGAACAGAAGCAGGAAAGGGATGCAGGTTGGATCGAGAGGTCCTTTTTAAAATGGAAAAGGCTAAAGCTGTGCTATCCAATATGGCAGCCACTAGCTTATACATGGTGATTTAAATTTAAATTAAGTTTAAAATTCAGGTTCTCAATCACACTAGCCACATTTCAAAAGCCCAGTGGCTTCCCATGACTGGTAGCCACTATACTAGACCATGTAGGTATAGAATATTTCAAGCACCATAGAAAATTATTGGGCAGTGCTAAACTAAAGCATGTTCCTATATTAATGGAAAAGACTCTGGAGAGAAAGGAAGTTAGAAAGGAAGGATATCCTCTGAAAAGATGAGAGGGGATGGATAGAGGCTACACCAGGAAAAGTGGGCCTCTGTTAGGGGAGCAGGAGAGATTGCTATCCAGCAAACAGGCAGAAGACAATGACAGCTACACACTAGACTATAGGCCTGGCAGGAAAACGAAGACTTTCCCTTGGTCTGTGGCTGCTATTTTGTCCATGAAAAGGGAGGTGAAGTATGTGTAAGGAAGAGGGAAGAGAGATCTGAAAAGGGGAGCAGATATGAAATAGTTGCCTTGGGGAGTAACAGCACAAACTCACCAGGGAGACCACACACTTAATGCAAAACACTTCACAAAAGAGAAGTGAGAAATGGCAGTGAATGTCTGAAGGAGGAAGGGCATGTCAGGTGGGGAGAGATAAACTAAGATGGATTGGGTTTTTTGTTGTTGTTGTTGTTTTGTTTTGTTTTTTCCTTTACTCCTGGACATGTCTACACAGAAGAACCATGACAAAACATAGGACCATGGCAAGGTTTCCTACTGGCTGCCCTTTCTTGGTTCTTCCCCCTCCATCCTACACAACACTCAGAAAGGATGACATTGGTTCTATTTTTGGTTAAAATGGCTCCCTCCACCTCCTCAGTCTAAACTGCTTACCCTGCTCTTAGCTCAATCTCAATTTACAACCATGGTTTGTACATTCACATAAATTATAGAAGCAGCAGATATATTAAAAATGGCAGATGTAGGTAGGAGTTACAAACCAGCCTCTACCTACAAGAAATGAATAATATACATTTATAAAATGATATTAAAACTACATGAAGACATGTTCTGAGTTTAACTAAATCCCCAAGCTATTCTCCCTGCTTTTCCACAATCAAAAAATTATTTTCTGACATTTTCTTTAAGGTTTTAAAAGTAAACATTTTCATTTCCACAGATCTATTTGATCTCAACCACAGTTTCAATATTTGTTTTTGATCACACAAGTTTGCTGGGTTGGTTTTGTGTTGGGGGGCGGGCAGAGAGAGTTAAAATTACCAGATTCCTTTTATCTTCCATCTTGAGACATACATTTGCCAACTCCTTCTTTCCATTTTTTTTTTTTAAAGTATGAAATCTGAGAGCCTCAAAGGTTCCCACTGCTCAAAGATCAGCTCTTTCATAGTCCTCTGAGGAATCACGGAAATGTTACAGAAACACTGCCTCGCAGCTAGGGCGCCTCTGGTAAAATCACCCACAGCTGCCATATGTGTGAAGTCTCTTGGATGGGAACCAACATCTTAAACAAACTTCCTCTCTCCTCTCTTCCCCCCACCCCCAGGTCATATTGGCTGACAGCCCTCATGCCTCCCTTTCTCAAAATTCCTCTTGGCCTGCCTGTGCTCTCTCCAAACACTCTGAAGTCTTCATAAATAAGGCTCACTGGGTAAAATGACTCCAGATACTTATGTGGAGTAAGGCACAATAAAGCCCTGACCCAAGGAAGCTGGTTCAGGCCACCAGGACAACCTTGCCCCTTTCCACATACCCTTGCCTTCCTATGTCCCACTCATCCCAAATAGGAAAGCCAGATCTCCAGACCCAGCAGAAGTCTCTGGTTTCTGTAAAAGTCTGTTTGAAGTGTACAATGAATCAAAATGCATTCTGCTGTCATATATACCTAATTAAAATTAATTAATTAATTAATTTTTATAAAGTCTATTTGAAGAACGCTGGGCTCAGCAGCAGAAAACAAAGAGATTCAGGAACTCTGGTTCACTTCCTTATCCCCATGCCCACTATCAGCCTTGGTTCTGCCCATGACCATATACTAAGTGCCCACCTTCTCCAAAAGCTCATCAGCTATACAACCTGGAAGATAGCATCAAAATACTTCAGGCTTCAGTTTCCTTTTCTGAAAAATGGGCACAATTACCATTCTCTGAATATGGACAGCACAACACCACCACGTACTCACATCAGTGAACAGATGTGAGGAATTACTGTGTTTTTAGCATAGTGGCTCTCTGACTCACAGCACCTACTGCTCAGAGAGACAATAAGGAGAAATCAATCCTGCTTTTTAAATTACTTTATATACTTAGAAGCATTAGTCACTTCAATGAGTATTTCAACTTCCCTCCTGAACATCTACTCAGTTGTTTGAAAAGACTGAAGCCTCACCTAGGTTCCTTACAGACTTCCACATCTTCAGCCATCTCCAAGATGTCTCAAAGTCCACTGCTCCTGCGCTGGAGGTTTTTACTATTTGATGTGTTCCTTTTCCAAGAAAACTTCGATTTCCATTTTGCTTGGAATAACCCAAACATGGAAAACGACAAACTGTTTTTCACATTCACAAACACAGGCCCTGGAGTTGATGGCACCGGGGGCGAAGGGACTCCGGAATGGCCGAGGCACTGAGGCCGGCCGGGGCGCTGGTCCCTGCCAGGTGTACCCACCGCTGGCTGGCTAGGAGGGTAAGGGCCCCAGCTCTGGGCGGAAAGTCCGCGCCCCCCAGGCTCAGAAGTCGGCTGGAGAAGGCAGGGACGGGGTGGACCGTCAGGGGCTGCGCGCCAGCGCACAGAGCTGCAGCCCCGCAGCCCTCGGGGAGCGCGGCGCGGGCTCACTCACCCCATCTCCGGCGCTGCTCCGGCGGCCGCTCCGACGGGGCCCTTGCGCTCGCTTCCCGCCCGCTTGCAGCCGCCCCCTGCGCGGCACATGCGGTGGCCCGTGCGCGCCCGGCTTAGCCCAGGCGCCGCTCCATGCCGCGGGCTGCGCGGCCACTGCTGCCGCTGTCCTCGCTGCCGCCGCCGCCGCCAGGCGCGGGGGGCGGGGGCGGGGGCTGGGCCGCCGGGAGCTGGGCGGCCGCGATCGGGCGGCACCCGCCCCGCCCGGCTCCTTACGTAACCTCGTGGCCCCGAGGCCGAGGGCCACCAAGAGGCGGGGTCGCGGTAGCGCGTGCAATGTCCCCGGCACGCCGCGCAGTCTCTGCTTTCCTCTCCGCCAGCTCCCTTCTCTTAGCCGACCCCACGCTGGTGTGTCCCCACCCCGTACCCACCTCGGGGCTTGGCGCAGCGCCAAATGCATCCTGCCTGAAGTCCCTCCTGCAGCTGGTGGGGACTTTGAGGTAACCTTTAGTTTGTAGATGAGAGAACCAGAACCAAGGCCCAAGGAGAGGAAGGAATTTGCCCAAGGTCACAAATTAAGATTAGTGTTCAGATCTCCAGAATCTGAAAAGGACACATCCATGACTCTCCTTAAAGTCCACTTAATCTGCCAGGCTAGGTGGTTTTAGGGTGCCTGTCACATTGAATTCTGGAAGGCAACACAGCAGGGAGGATACTACACCCTGAAGCGGGTGGTTTAGGCTCTTCCCTAGGTAAAGATGAGATGGGGTCTTCCACATGGAGGGTCACTGATTTTAAAGAGGCTTCATCAAGCTTGGTTTTACTCTTAGAGCAAAGCAACTTGGAATGGCAAAAGAATAAGGTAAGGAGGAAGAGTCTCTTAATCCCCTCTCCATATTTCAGGTCCTAATTCCCTACCAAAGGCTGGCACTGGGACTAGCCTAACCTTCATCCCCCCTCTGGGCCCTCCACAGGATCATCTTCTGCTGAGAACACACTGCTCACATGAACCTGGCATCTGAGGACGGTAAAAATGTCAGAGGACAAGCAAATGGAACAGGACCAGCAGCCTAGCCCTGCCCTCATCTCTCTTGGGACCACAACTGTCACCTTCTAACCTCCCCTGTTTTCTCACAGCAGCACCAATTCCTCTCTTAATCTGTGCTTCACACTGTGGCCAGTAATTTCTCAGATACAAATGTGATCATGTCACTCTTCTATTTAATATCCTTTAGTGGCTTTCCACCCATTGTCCTTGGGATAAAGACCAAGATACTGAACATGCCTACAAAGGTCTGCCCAGTGGGCTTCCACTGGCCTCCCCAGATTTTTCTCCTCCCATTCTCCTTTTGCTTTTTGTACTCCAGCCAACTGGCCATTCTTTCAGCCTTTGCACATGCTATTCTCTCAGTCTGGGAAGATTTTTCTCCTCTCTTATCTCTGTCATCCCTACTCCTTTGCCTAGTTAATTCTACTCATCCTTCAGATCTCAGTTAAACTCTTCCTTCCTTTAGAAGTTTTACTTAATGTCCTGGATGAGACTGTGAGCTGCTTTACTTTTTTTTCTTCAATCCATTTATTGGAGCATTATCTATTTGTGGAATTATTGATTTAATATCTTATTTTTTACATATTTGCAAACTCTTATGAAGCCATGTCTTTTTTTTCTTTTCTTTTTTAGTTGCAGATGGACACAATACCTTTATTTCATTTATTTATTTTTATGTGTTAATGAGGATCAAATGAAGCACCTTACACATGCTAGGCAAGCACTCTACCACTTAATCTTAGCTCCATGTCTTTTTTTCTTGTCAATGTATTCCCACTACCTAGGACTGTCCCTGATAATCCTCCATAAATATTTGTTAAATGAATAAGCGATATATATAGGCTATATATACACGAATTTGGCCAGGGTTTATAAGCACAGGTGAATCTGTTAAGAGCTGAGGTTAATTAATAAGCACTTGGTCCTAGAGGAAGCTTATCTGTCATGAGCTGAATTCCACAAACTAGGACTGAGGAGAAAGTGTCCCTGGTATAGTCAAAGAGAGAGAAGTCAGCAGAAGGGGAATAAAGAGCAGGAGCCCAGCTCAGGTGGGATAAGAGTACCAGAAGATGAATCTTGATGTGGAGGGGCCAAGCAGTGTTTCAAGCCCTGAATGGGAGTTTCCTTTTGCTCTACTGGTGAAGAGGGCCCAGTCGCATTGCCTTGGCAAGAGGCAATAAGGCTAAACAGGTGGGGTGGGAATCACTCCAGCTGCTTCACACAGTCAGTGGGAAACAGAATGATCATAAAGGTGTGAGCCCATGTGAGGTTAAATGCTCTGTGATTAAAGTGGCTGTAATTCTGGGATAAAGCCTCTCACCTTGGAGTGGGGAAACAGGGTAAATCAGACATCATTTGAAATGGATGCTTCTCCTTTCCTCTCCTGGCAACTCCAGGTAAGGTCAAGTAGTGCCACTCCAGAGCTTTCCCAGGTGGCTTCAGCACTCAGTTTCATCCTCTAGAGTAGTCCTTACTGGTATTATTTCATCATCTTGGAACCTTCCCAAGAGAGGACTACTTAATTTCCCTATTAAGATCCCTTCATGAAAACCAATACAGCTGCCCCTTTTTTTGTGGGAAAAAATCTACAATCTCCATAGTCTCCCTCATCCTAGTTGTCAACAGGAGATGATCCATAAGATATATTCTTTGAAGAAGACTGATGAATTGACAGAAGCTAAGGCAAGGCCAAGAAGATTCTTTGTAGGCCAAGGGACTCCAGTGTTCTTTTAGGCTAAGCAAGAGAAGCAAGTGATAGGGGACAAGGCTGAAGGTGTGATAAAGGGGGATGGTCCTGAAAACAAGCAGGAGAGGATTAGGTCCAGGCCTGGATAGAAAAGTTAGCTTTGCAGAGGGAAAGAGGTGTCAAAGGGGAAGAGAGACTGGAAATGCCTGCCTGGGTGGGCTACTTTTTCTAAAAGAAGCAAAGTCATCTACGTGAACATGCATGAGAGAGAGAAGGTAGGGCAGAAGCCAAATCTGAAACAACAGTGTTAGAAAAATACAAACTGATGTTTGACTAGAGACATACTTGGGAATGAGTAGGACAGCAATGCCCTAGAAGTCTGTCCAGCACAAGCTCAGAATCTCAGAATGCTTGCCATTCTGTGAGGACAGCAGAGGCTTCTAGAAGCTGATCATCAGGCATAGACAGTTGGTCTGAATTCTGCATTCGAACAGGGACAGATCAGATAACCTCAGGTTGCTCACCAGAGCCTATGTCCAAGCCAGGAAAATCAGAAAATAGAGCAACCCCACATGTGCCCTTCTTCTTCCATTTTTTTTTTTTCCTGGTGCTGGGAGTCAAACCCAGGGCCTTGTATATGCAAGACAAGCACTCTACCAACTGAGCTATATCCCCAGCCCTCCTTCTTCTTTTTTGTTGCCGCTAATTCTCCAAAGCATCCCAGGTAGGGAAGCACTATGCACCCTCTATGTCTAACAGGGTAACATTCTACATCTCCAGTTTCTTGCCTCTCAAAAGTTAGCTCCTAGAGAAATGGCTCAGATCCTAGATCTGAGGCATGGAGCATCTTGTAATTCCAAAAGTAAGGAAAAAAAAAACTACAGAAAGGGACATGTCAAAGGGACACGGGAACCAACTGAACCAACTGAAAGAGCTCCCAGTGGCCAAATCTGAAACAATTTGAGCACAAATAAATAAATAATAATACTATATAAGATTATAACCCCAAATATAAAATAAGTATACACGAGGGCTGAGATTATAGCTCAGTGGTAGAGTGATTGCCTCGCATGTGTGAGGCACTGGGTTCAATCCTCAAAACCACATAAAAATAAATAAATTAAATAAAGGTATTGTGTCCATCTACAACTAAAAAATATATTTAAAAAAATAAGTATACATGAGTTCTTAATGCTACAAATTATCAAATAAGTAAATAAGTGGAGAAGGAATCAATCTTTCTTACTGAAGAATTCCAAGTAATATTTGAAGAACAGAGTTTAAACCACCACCATCACTCATGCTGTCTTCAATTGAGAATAAGCTGCTCTTAGTGAACTGACTCTAAAGAATAGATTATGAAAAAGGGGAAATACACCATTACAGTAGAGAAACCTGGCAGACACTACCCCGACCAAGTGATCAAGGTCAGCATCCCTAGTCATGTCATTTTACACCATATATCTCCCCCAACAGGATGTGTAGTATTTTTTCTCCAAACCCACAACCTCAGTATAATCATGAGAAATACACAGGCATACCCAAATTGAGAGACATTCTACAAAATACCTGACCAATACTCCTCAAAACTGTCAAGGTCATCAAAACAAGAAAAGATTGAGGAACTGCCAGAGGGGACCAAGGAACAGAGGAGACCAAGGAACATGACAACTAAATGCAATGTAGCATCTTGGATTAGGTCCTGGAATAGAAAGAAAAACTGATGAATCCAGATAAAGTCTGAAGCTTAGTTAATAGTAATGTAATGGTGTTGAGTTCCTAGGACGAGAAAGTTTAATGGTAATGTGAAAGGTTATAGGGGAAACTGGGTGAGAGGAATATGGTAACTGTACTATCTTTGCAAGTTTTTGCTAAATCTAAAATTAGCCCAAAACAAAATATTTATTAAGAAAGTTAATGGGTTGGGGTTGTGGCTCAGTGATAAAGCACTTGCTTAGCCCATGTGAGGCACTGAGTTCAATTCTTAGCACCACATAAAAAATAATAATAAACAAATAAAGTTATAAAAATGTTTGAAATAAAAAGAAAGAAAGAAGCCAGGCACAGTGACACGTGCCTGAAATCCCAGCAACTCAGGAGGCTCAGGCAGGAAGATCACAAGTTCAAAGCCAGCCTCAGCAATTTATTGAGGCCCTAAGCAACTTAGTGAGACCCTATCTCAAAACAAAAAATAAAAAGGAAAATAAAATAGCCTTAGGAACATCCTGTATTCTGAATCTTTCATGTGTGTAGTCATCAGCAATGTCAGAAAGGATAGCATGTAAATCATGGAACACGTAATTTATCAGGTGAAACCTGATACTATAAGTGTTTGCACAGGTCCAAAGGGAGCATTGAAATCAATATTTCCAATTTCTTAAAAATGCAACCCAGTAAGAAATATATTTTATGGGCTGGGGCTGGGGCTTAGCAGTAGAGATCCCCTAGCATGTGCGAGGCCCTGGGTTCGATCCTCAGCACCACATAAAAATAAATAAAGAAATTAAAGATTAAAAAAAAAGAATGTGAACAGGATTTAAAAAAAAGAAATATGTTTTATACTACAACTCAGTACATACTTAACTCTCTATCTATAGTTTTATCTACATGAAAGGGAAACAGAAGTTATACCAAATAATTCTTATCCTCTCACCTACAGTGCATTCAAACATTTTCCATTTTTAAAAGCAGTGCTGCTCACAACCTAATAAATTGATTTTAAAACCTATAGTCTATATATTTTTTCTTTCAACAAAAAAGTTAGGCTTACTACAGACATGCGTAGTATTATCTATTAGTAGTGAGCTTAGGTTTTTGGTATAATTGATGCAAGGATTTGATTTTTTTCTTCTAACCATAAAATTTCAATTCTCTCAATTGCATATGAAAGAACTGTCTTATTATAGCCAATGGATAATTTTTTAATATTTATTTTTTAGTTTTCAGTGGACACATCTTTATTTTATTTTTATGTGGTGCTGAGGATCGAACCCAGCGCCCCACGCATGCCAGGCGAGCGCGCTACTGCTTGAGCCACATCCCCAGCCCTAGCCAATGGATAATTTTTAGTATTATATAATTATTAGGTTATATTTGTGAAGATAGAAAATGCTTTTTATTTCAACAAATACTGACATTTACTATGTAACCAGTACTTGACACCATACTGAATACAAGGAATAAAGTGCTCAGCAAAATAAACAAATAAATAAATAGATAAATAAATGGAAAGAACTACAGTCTATTGTCATGGAATTATAAGGTTGCATGAAATATATTACTCAAATAACCACACAATTACACAATTATAAATTATGATCTGTGTGAATAAAGGGACTTAATTTAGACTGAGAAGCATGGTCAAGAATGGCCCCTTTGAGGAAATGTTTTAGAAGTCTGAAAACAAAGGCATTAGGCAAATGACATGGGGAAGAGGTCCCAGGCAGAGAAAACTACAAAGGCTCTGGGTAGTTTTGAAGTACTGGAAGAAGGCCAGTGTGGTTAGTATGGAGAGAGCTGAGCAAAGCATGAGATGAGGCAAGATATGCAGGGCCCTTAAGCTGGATTAAAGATCTGGAATTTATCAAAATGAAATGACAACCCACTGATGGGTTGGGGAATGCCATGATCTGGTTTACATTTTTAAAGATCACTCTGGTTCTTGGGAGGAGAGGAGATAAGAAGAAGAAACGAGTAAATCACATGGAGACCACTTAAGAGGCCCTGCAGTAAGTCAGAAGAAAAAAAAGAGTAAAGGCTATCTGTTCTCCAATACATGCTTTTGGCACCTTTCTAACATGAGAAAACTGTATTTATGTGGGTTTTTTACTGTGTCTTCTATTCTATACCAATGGTCTACAAGTGTATTTTGGTGTCAGTACCATGCCATTTTTGTTACTATTGCTCTGTAGCATAGTTTAAGGTCTGGTGTAGTGATGCCACCTATTTCACACTTCTTGCTAAGGACTGCTTTGGCTATTCTGGGTCTCTTATTTTTCCAGATGAATTTCATGATTGCTTTTTCTATTTCTATGAGGAATGTCCATGGGATTTTCATTGGGATTGCATTAACTCTGTATAGTGCTTTGGGGAGTATGGTCATTTTGACAATACTAATTCTGGCTATCCAAGAACAAGGGAGATCTTTCCATCTTCTAAGGTCTTCTTTAATTTCTTTCTTTAGTGTTCTGTAGTTTTCATGTAGAGGTCTTTCACCTCTTTCATTAAGTTGATTCCCAAGATTTTTTAATTTGTTTGTTTGTTTTGGTTTGGTGTTTGAGGCTATTGGAAACAGGGTGGTTTTCCTAGTTTCTCTTTCAGAGGATTTGTCACTGATGTGTAGAAATGCCTTTGATCTATGTGTGTTGATTTTATATCCTGAATTCATTTATTAGTTCTAGAAGTTTTCTGGTGAAGTTTTTTGAATCCTCTAGTTACAGAATCATGTTGCCAACAAAGTTTGAGTTCTTCTTCTCCTACCCGTATCCCTTTAATTTCTTTCATCTAATTACTCTTTAATTTCTTTCATCTGTCTAATTGCTAGAGTTTCAAGAACTACGTTAAATAAAAGTGGTGAAAGAGTGCATCACTGCCTTGTTCCAGTTCTTAGACGGAATGCTTTCATTTTCTCACTGCCAAAAACATATACTGGAAAAAAGATAGCCTCTTCAACAAATGGTGCTGGGAAAACTGGAATCCATATGCAGCAAAATGAAATTAAACTCCTATCTCTCACCATGCACAAAAATCAACTCAAAGTGGATCAAGGACCTAGGAATTAAACCAGAAACCCTGCGTCTAACAGAAGAAAAAGTAAACTCAAATCTCCATCATGTCTGATTAGGCCCCGACTTCCTTAAGAAATAAAATCAAGAATCAATAAATGGAATGGACTCAAACTAAAAAGCTTCTTCTCAGAAAAAGAAACAATGAAGTGACTAGAGAGCCTAAGGAATGGGAGCAAATTTTTACCACATGCACATCAGAAAAAGCACTAATCTCCAGGATATATAAAGAACTCAAAAATCTTAACACCAAAATAACAAATACCCAATCAATAAATGGGCCAGGGAACCAAATAGACACTTCTCAGAAGGTGATATACAATCAGGCAACAAATATATGAAAAAATGTTCAAAATCTCTAGCAATCAGAGAAATGCAAATCAAAACTACTCTAAGACTTCATCTCCAGTCAGAATGGCAGCTATTAAGAATATCAACAACAATAAGTGTTGTCGAGGATGTGGGGAAAAAGACACACTCGTACATTGCTGTTGGGACTGCAAATTGGTGCAGCCAATCTGGAAAGCAGTATGAAGATTCCTTGGAAAACTAGGAATAAAACCACCATTTGATCCAGCTATCCCACTCCTTGGTTTATACCCAAAGGACTTAAAAATAGCAAACTATAATGACACAGCCACATCAATGTTTATAGCAGCACAATTCACAATAGCAAAATTGTGGAAACAACCTAGATGCCCTTCAGTAGATGAATGGATAAAGACACTGTGGTATACATACACAATGGAATATTACTTCAGCATTAAAAGAGAATAAAATCATGGCATTTGCAGGTAAATAGATGGAGTTGGAGAATATTAGACGAAGTGAAGTAAGCCAATCCAAAAAAACCAAATGCTGAATGTTTTCTCTGATATGAGGATGTTGATCCATAATAGGGATGGGGTGGGGGGAGCATGGGAGGAATGGAGGAACTTTAGATAGGGCAAAGGGGATGGAGGGGAAGGTTGGGGACATGGGGGTAGAAAAGACGGTGGAATGATATGGACATTATTACCATATGTACATGTATGAATACATAAATGGTGTGACTCTACTTTGTGTAAAACCAGAGACATGAAAAATTGTGCTCTATATGTGTAATATGAATTGAAATGCATTCTGCTGTCATATCTAACAAATTAGAATAAATTAAAGAAAACAATGGGGTCAAAAAGCCAAAAAATAAAAAATAAGGGTAAAGATGGATTACAGAATAGGGATATATTTGGGGGGTAGAATCAACAGAACTTGGTGATTGATTGGATGCATATTAGAATATAAATTTCATAAAATAATCTTATAAATAATGTTCTATGAGTATAATTATATAAAAACTTAATGCATATGACAAGGCCTGAAAGTATAGAAAATGAAGTTTTATTTATCAGGATGACAGGAGGAATATAGGGTAAAAGATGAGCTTTGGAATCAAACAGACCTAAACTAAATCCTGGTTCTGTCATTGACTATCTACATTCCTTGGACAAATTTTTAATCTGAGCTACAGTTCTCTCATCTACAAAGTAGGGAAACTTTGTTGGACCTTTAGGTAGAGTGATAAACTAATACCTGTAAAGTGTTTAGATCGGTACCTGATACAGTACATTCTCAATACTCTGCAGTTATTATTATTGGATATATGGAACTAGGGTGAAATTTTCATTATTTTATTGTGACTGAATTAATATGATCATAATGGTATTTATATAATCAAAATTTTTAATTAAGTAGAGGGCTGGGGTGTAGCTCAATGTTAGAGCACTTTTCTAGCATGTGCAAAGCCCTGGGTTCAAACCCTGGCAAGTAAATAAATAAATAATTGAGCAGGACTGGTTTGAAGATTTTTTAAAATATATTTTCAGTTATAGGTGAAAAAAGTACCTTCATTTTATTTGTTTTTTTAAATGTGGTGTTGAGAATCAAACCCAGTGCCTCACACATGCTAGTCAAGTGTTCTACCACTGAGACACAACCATAGCCCCAAGTTTGAGGATTTTTAAATCTTCCCCACTATGTAAACAACTCATGCACTTTCTGGCACATAAAACTTTGCTAACCTGTATCCAGAGGCTTCCATGTCTTGAGGATCTCTCTAAAGGACACATGAGGGTCAGAGAAGAATATGTGCTGTCTCTTTAAGATGACACCAGATCAACATGGGGCCACCAGCCTCAAACCCTAGTTTTCAATCTTGCTAGAATCTGCCCTTAGAAAGACGAGCTATAAATGGTTTTCACTGGTTCCTACAGTCCTCTACCTTTCCCATCCAGAGATTTTTCTCTCTCTCTCCCAAGGATTTTGCTAGCATTCATCTATTTATTCAATTTTAACTGAGCACCTATTCCCAGTCAGTCTTCTAGCAACTCAATAAGCAAAATATAAGGTAACACATCAGACACTAATTCTGCCTGGGGGATGCTACAGAAAGGGGACAAATGACCTAGGTCTCATTAAAAGAACCATTTCCAGTGGGAGAGTCTGGGAAGCTACAACTACTGGAGGAGGCATTAGTCATCAGACAATCTGACAACATTGAAGAGAGGTTAGAAGTCACTGATTGCTCTTAAAGCACAAGAAATAAAATCAAGAGTCAATAAATGGACTAAATAAAATACAAAATAGGGCTGGGGATGTGGCTCAGTGGTCGAATTCAATTCCTGGTACCTCCCCATGCAAAAAACAAAAAACAAAAAAAAAACTCTACACTGATTCCATCTCACTCCAGTCAGAGTGCAATCATCAAGAATACAAGCTATGGGCTGGGGTAATGGCTCAGCAGTAGAGCGCTTGCCTAGGCGAGGCCCTGGGTTCAATCCTCAGCACCACATAAAAACAAATACCCAAAATAAAGGTATTGTGTACAACTAAAAAATAAAAATAAATAAAAAAATAAAAAATAAAAAAAAAAGAATACAAGCTCCAGGGGCTGTGATTTTGGCTCACTGGTAGAGTGCTTGCCTAGCATGTTTGAGGCACTGCATATAAATAAATGAATAAAAAGAGAGATCCATCAACATCTAAAAAAGTATAAGCAACAATAAATACTGGCAAGGATGTGGGGGAAAAGGTACACTCATACATTGCTGGTGGGACTGCAAATTGGTGCAACCACCATGGAAAGCAGTATGGAGATTCCTCAGAAAACTGGGAATGGAACCACCATTTGACCTAGTCATCCACTCCTAAGTTTATACCCAAAGGACTTAAAATCAGCATACTACAGTGATGCATCCACATCAATGTTTATAGCAACTCCATTCACAATAGCTGAATACCAATGCTAGGGCTCTACCTCCAGAGAGAATAACTGGTGTTGGTGGTACTCCATCATCTGCAATCCTTTAAACTCCCCAGGTGATTCCAAAGTGCAGCAAAGGAAGAACTGCTCTAAGTAAGCCTCCTAGTGTCTATAGGTGCGAACCCTAGGAGTTTGGGAACTGGTGGGAACAAAAAAGAACACAACCTAGCTCATTGGCTAAGAGTTAGGGTTTGGGAGAAGAACTAGGAAATTGAAGGAATTTGTGAAGCCAAGAAAGTGAAGAACCTCTTGTGAACACAGGGAAGAAAGAATTAATTTAAAGCCTGTTAACGCTCTCTGAGAGAGAATGGAGACCTATAGACATTTTTCCACTTACTGACAGAAGAAAAGACATTTGTTTGTATATCTGGAATAGCTGGGATGAATCAAGTTTAGACAGGTGAGGCTAGACTCCAAAGTCACACGTAAGGCAGATGCTACAAGACCAAGGATGAAGTAAGAAAATAATGGAGTCATACGTAGCACTGAGGTTTCCAATTAGAGATTCTAGGCAGAAGGCAACACCTCTCAAGGATATGTATATGCAATCAGGGAGAGAAAGAAGCAGTAGCAATCAGAGAGGTGAAAATTTGGATATGCGAGTTGCAGGAATCTGAGGAACAAACAAGATGAGATTTCCAGTAGGCAGTTAAATATTGTAAGCATCCTGCTTAGAAAGGAGAGTAGGAAACCATCTGTGAGATAGTATCTGAACCCAAAAAGAGCATGTTGAGTGAACACAGGTAGGGGTGAGAAAGACAGAGATGGAATCACCAGGGGAGGAAAGAGAACCCATGAGGACAAAAGAGTGGCCATTAGTATCCTGGTAGTCATTTTATTCTAGATGTGGATCTAGATATGGATTTTTCAGCTTGCTTTAGCTATATCAAATATCAACTTTTTAATGAAATGATTTTTCACCAGTAAATTAAGAGCATACAGAAACAAACAAAAAACAAATATTATAAAACAGAAACAAGTGGGCTTTCCATTCATTTCAATGTAGCAAATATTTACTGAACGCCTACTACGTGCCATATCAGCCACAGATGGCTTGTCTGGCATGGTTAGCTTATCATGCACACAGCTCCACTCCTACTCTCTTCCCAGCCCCATCTGGGAGACCTTAGTGGTTCTAGTTCCTAGAATCTTTGCCTCTAATAATGTTCAACTGATCCACCTAAGTGAAGTCCCCTAGCTCATCTGGAGTCCTTGTGGTAGGTAACATCTTTCCTGGAACCTACCTATTTCACAACAGCTACCCAGTGGGCTTTTGGCTCTAGCTGCCACCCAAAGCCCTTGCCTGTGCCGGCCTCCCCAGGAAGCCTTGACTTCTCCTCCAAGGCCCTAGCTCCTATGCAGGGCAGAAAAGTATGATCTGGCAGGTAGCCCAGAAATGAGTACACCAAGGAGTTGGCCATTTTTAATCATCTCTCCAACAGCTACAGCTCAGGGGCTTCAGGAATTTCCTTTCTGTAATGACAGAGTGGCAAGACCAGAACAGTTGGCAGAAAATCACTTTGAATCAAGACAATACCTCTCTATTCTCACAAAATAAAAGGCTGGTTGATCACAGTCACCACCCACCCACAGAGACTTTTCCTTTTACCACTTTATCTGTGGCTCCTTGTCCCCTCATCCATGCAGGAAACATTTTTTCCACCCTACTTGGTCAGTACTGTGAGGGCTGCATCTTTAATAGACCCTTTCTTTTATAAATATTCTTTCTATTACATATTATCTGTCATTCTCATGCACATGTCATCTCTTCAATTTGCATAATTCTCCAATAAACCAATTTCTTACCTCCTTCAAAATCATCATAAAAACTGCTTGATCTATTTTACTCAAATATATCTTAAATTGACTATAGCGTATGTAATCCCAGCTACTTGGGAGGCTGAGGCAGGAGGATCACAGGCTGGAGGTCAGCTAGAAATTTGTGAGGCTCTATTTAAAAATAAAATAAATTTTAAAAAGGGATGAAGATGTAGCTCAGTGATAGAGTGCTTGTCTAGAATGTGCAAGGTCATATATACACATATATGATATAATATATAAAGTAATTTAAAGGTATAAAATATAATTTAAAGATATATAATATAAAGATATATCTATATATTTTATGAATTTATTATATTACATATATCACTAAATTCATGTGCCTCATACATTTACTGATTTATCACTCTGAAAATGTCCTTCTTGGGAATAGTGTATTGTGAACAAGTTCTTTTTTTTTTCCCCGCCTCTGGTACCAGGGATTGAACCCAGGGGTCCTCAGCCACTGAGCCACATCCCTCATCCCTTATAATTTTTTATTTTGAGACAAGGTCTCACTGAATTGCTTAGGGCCTCACAAGTTGCTGAGCCTGGCTCTGAACTTGCAATCTTTCTGATCAGCCTCCTGAATCACTGTAATTACAGAAGTGTACCACTGCACCCAGCAAGTTATTGCTTTTTAAAATTGAAATTTATAATTTGAATCATTTTTAAGTATAAAGTGTCATTAAGTATATTCACATTATTATGCAAACCTTACCACTATCCATCTCCAAACTTCTTCATTATCCCAAACCCAAACAGATTTTTTAAAATGCTCAGGAAGTAGGGACACACACACACACACACACACACACACACACACACACACACACACATTTTATATATATATATATGACTTTTATTTTATTTACTTATTATTTATTTACTTATAATGTGGTGCTGAGGATTGAACCAAGTGCCTCACACATGTGAGGAAAGTACTCTACCACTGAGCTACTACCCCAGCCTCACACTTTGCTTTTTATTTCTAGTTCTGCACACAGTATATGCTTGTTTTAGTCCATTTTCTGTTGCTATAGCAAAATATACTTATTTTATAAAGTAAAGAGGTTTGCTTAGCTAATAGTACTGTAGGTCCAAGACAATGGCATTAGTGTCTTGGAGCAGCACTTCATGACTGCACCCCAAAATAGTGGAGAAGTGAAAGGGGAATCAGCTACAAGCAGAAGAGACTAAGAATAGTCTCTCTTTCTCTTTCTTTTTTGCATACACCATGTGATGGGCATGTGGCCTCAATTCCTAACAACCTAACTCACTCTGCAAGACCAACCTTAATCCCTTCTGCAGGGGAAGCCCCCATGACCTAATTATCTTCCCCTAGGCTCCACCTCTTAAAGGTTCAGCAGCCTCTCAACAGTGCCTCACTGGGGACCAAGCTTCCAGCAAGTGAACTTTCTGGGATCATAATCAAACCATATCCAAACAATAGCAGTGCCTCATAAATAGTCTTGGCTAATTAGAGCAGTAAAATGTTTAATATGAAAGGCACCAAAATGGCATAGGAATCAATTCATCAAACTACCTCTTATAAAATTACTTATTAAAATAGCATAAAGGCTGAGCTATAGTAAAGAGAGAAAACATTTATAAACTTATTCTAGCTGGGGCCAGAAGGGCTAGGATTTCCAAACTCCTCAAAAGACAAAGATGAATTCCTTGTCTTCTCTTCTGCAATGTGACAAGTGGCCTCCTAAGTCAATCTACAAAATTAATTGATGGGTGAAGAAAATACAAGAAAGAATGAACTTAGCCCATTACTACTGAGTAAGATCCCTTGAACAACTAAAGCAGTGTTTTCCTGACTTGTCTCATTGTATGAATCACTCAAGACATCAATTAAACATACTAATTCAGTACTTCTAGAATAGGATATAAGAATCTGCATGTTTAATAAGTGCCTGGAGTGATTCTTATGAAAGGCAAATTTGGGAAAGAATGAATTGAAGTGTTCCATTAGCTAGGAGGGGCTGATGAGCTCCCTGGGGTTGTCAAGATAAAGTCTCCAGGCCTGGCTTAGTACAAGCTTAGACCAGGAGCATAGATCATTGTGCTGCTTTTACAAACTCTGGCAGACACATTGGGCCCCAGGACTCCATGGACCTTCTGCCTTTTTTTTTTTTTTTCAGTTGTAGTGGACACAACACCTTTATTTCATTTGTTTATTTTTATGTGGTGCTGAGGATCAAACCCAGGGTCTCGCCCGTGCGAGGCGAGCACTCTATCGCTGAGCCACAAACCCAGCCCAACCTTCTGCTTTTGTATGTCTGTCCCTTCCTTCTCCAATGTCCTCCATAGAGGGCCCTTATACTACAGCCTCTTACTTCTGCTGCCAAAGCCCTTGGATGATCCCACATTCTGGCAGCCCTATCCCCCTGGCCAATTCCCTATAGTGGGAGAATGACAATGAAATATAGTCCTAATTTAGAGCAAAGAGTCATGTATTTATTGGCCAGGTATTATTAAGGAATGGCTACAGATAGCTGGTGACATCATATCCTACCTTTGGATCCAGCTGGATCATTACATGGAAATAAGTTGGGGAGCTTATATCAACCAAACTTGAGGTCAGTGTTTACAGAGAGAGACACTAGACCCCAACTACAAACTATCAGAGCTGAAATCTCACCTTGGGGCCCTTCTGATATAAGTCAGCTGAATGAAGTCTGGGAGGTTCATTGACTTTCAGGTTGCTCCAGAAAGCTGTATGCCTGCATGGAGCTCAACTCAAACACAACCACCTCCTCCCCACAACAAACTCAGAGTACAGAGGGTCAGAATGGGTTATGGCAATATAGGCTGATGAATTACATTTGGCTAGAGATTCATAAGTTTCTTCCTTTGGAACCAGTAACATTTTGTTTTAATAAAAACACAATTTCTGAAACAGCCTGTTTTTCCTCACTCCAGAAACTCTACCGCTGAGCCATAACCCCAGCCCAAATTTTTATTTTTATTACTAAAACACTCACAGAGTTTGAAATTCAAAAGGCATACAAAAAAGTATGGCATAAACATCTCTGTCCTACTCTACTTCTCCAGATACATAGCACTTAAAAATTAAAATAATAAAATTAAAGGGTCTAAGAAATCTTAGGAGGTTGGCTAGAGTATATTAACAAAGGTGACAGCAAATTGCTGCTTCTCTTCAAAGATATAATTGATCATGTCACTTGTTTCTCCTTTTACTTTTTTCCAGATTAGAAAAGAAAGAAATTCTCAGTAAGGAAACTCATAAAGTGCATAGAGAAGCAAAAAATTATCTATAGTTGTTTGCAAGCATTTTAAGTAGCTGCTTAAAACTATTGCATGGATACAAAGTAACTTACTAAATGTTCTCCCCTATTCACTTCCCATTTTAGAGATCTGGGAACTAAAGCCATGATAGATGTTTGCTTAAAGGAGATAAAGAAACTTTAAAGAGCATGCAGTGAACGAGACAGGTAAGACACAGCCAGATATGTATATTTGAAAATATTTGAAAATTATCTATATTAAATTGAAACCACAGTAATGAGTAAGTTTAGAGGGGATGCAGGGATAGAAAGAGAAGAATAGCAGTTGACAGTTAAGACTTCAGGGATTCCAACTGTTACTGAATAATGAAAAGAAAAAGCCCTGCAAATTAAATAGAGGGAGATTCACTAAATAGAATAGTCTTCGTATCTTCAACACTTACCAAAGATGCCTGACAAACAAAGCAATAAATATGTGTAGAACTGAACATGGGAGCAGAATAAAAAGGGACTAAGATGCCTGATGGGGGTAGGACAGGATTGTCATATGATATATATGGATGCTTAACCACAATGACTGAGGGGCAAGGTCGTTGAAGTTCTAGGGATAGACGCAATTTAACATGGAGAACATGTAGAAGGAAAAGAGGACAACAGTAGAGTCCTGGGCATCCTGACCTCAGAAAGAGTAGTGTCATGGCAATCAAAAGGCTTCCCAATCTCAGGCTTGAAATTCTTCCTGCCTGAAGCAAGGGGAGGACAGCTGGCAGGAGGGCCTGGAGGAATACTGTGGTACCTAATCTGCAGATAATATGAGAGGCTGGAGAAAAGGGAAGGTCTATGTTTGGTGGCCAGAGAAGAGATCCCTTATCACCAGGGCTTTGACAAATGGACAGGACACTTCCTTCTCAAACGATATAATTTTCACTGAAAATGGACCTAATACTGTGCCTCCTGCTACCCTCAAAGCTAAATTGGACTCTACTGACTCATACTTCTTTTTTTATCTTCAGTTCCAATTCTTGTTTCTCATACAACTCTGTAAATGACAGCACTGTTGTTCTTTCTACTGGAGAATCTATTTCAGGGACAGGCAGCGGACAGTCTATAGTTGTGTGTGCTATTATTACCTGTGACATAGTGGAAACTTTATAGCATTTATTTCAAATGTAAAAGAAATGAGAACACACAGAAATGGACTGTAGTGACATCTTTTTTTTTTTTTTTTTTTTTTTTTTTTTTTTAAATATATTTATTTTATAGTTATCGGCGGACACAACATCTTTGTTTTGCATGTGGTGCTGAGGATCGAACCCGGGCCACACGCATGCCAGGCGAGCGCACTACCGCTTGAGCCACATCCCCAGCCCCCTGTAGTGACATCTTGCTAGGTAAATTCTCTGTGATAAATTTTTTACAGAATGCAGTCAGCTGTATAAGAAAAGAAATTCAAACAAATAATGACCTCTTCACCAATCTTGCCAGGCAGCTCAGAAACAGCCTTTAACCAAGCTAATCTGTGGGTAAAAAAAATATCTCTAGTTCAATGGTCCAAGGTGAACCAGTTTTATCCCTCACAAAATTCAATTTCATTTGGCAAATGCCAACTATGTTCCAGAGCTTGTGCTAGGGTCATAGAGGTGGAGAGTCCAGGCCCTCCCCTCTTCCCACCACTAGTGGTAACTGAATATACAAACAGGAGGAACAGTGCCCCCTGAGGACCATAGATTGGAAACAGACCATGCAAAGGGAAGGTGTATCTCTCATTTAAATTAATAAGCTGGCATCTGGTTTACTGAAAATCAGTTCTCGATAATGTGAAGCTCTGGCTTTCTGGACATTTTAAGCTGTGGTCTGGGATTGGATCATGTCACAGGTTCAGGTAGTTAAAATCATTTGAGGGAAGTATAGAAGCATCCCATGTGCTCCTTCCTGCAGTCTTAACCTTCCAAAGGACACTGGGACATTTTGAACTAGTGACTCCTATCCTTTCTCAAGAATTCTGAAATGGGAGGGTCATAAATGGACAGAACAGAACTGTTGGGGAATCACAGCCACTAAGGGTATAATTATTTTTTAATGTTGACACCATTTTCAAAAAAGTAATTATAGCTCTGAAGGTCCCCAGCCTGGTTGGTTAACTAGCCTCACTCTGACATTGATATTTGGATGCAACAACTTTTACTGTGAGTAGGTATTTAAAAATTCAAGTAGATTTTAGAGTATTCCTGGAAGCAAGAAACTATAGCTCTTGCTATTAATCTCTGACTCTGCTAAAATCCGTTCAGTTTTGGACCAGTGCCTTAAAACCCTTTCTCTTGAAAGAAATAGAAAATTGATATGGGGGTAAGGGAGTAAACTGAAACTTCTGCCATTATGGATATTATGATTGTCATTTTTCCAAGGGATACATCAGGAGGCAGACTACTCAAAGTTAGATTTGTGGACACTAAGACTTTAATTATTAATTCCTGCCCTTGAGGTTTTCCAGGCCAAATCCTCTCTTCTGTGCCCTGTGGCCAGTTATCCTAGGGTTTCACTCAATAGTCTTTCAAGCTCAGATATAAGAGTTTGATCCAGAATTCCTTTCCGTTCTGATCCTTACCCTCCTTTTGTCTCCCACCACTACCTTCTCATCCTCTCTCTATGGCATAATTTATATACTATAAAACTCACCCACTGTAAGTATATAATTCATGATTTCTAGTAAACTTTTGGGGTTGTATAACCATCATCAATATCCAGTTTTAGAATATTTCCATTACTCCAAGAGGATCCTTCATGCTCATTTGTAGTCAATCCCTTTCCTACCATAACCCTAGGCAATCATGGATCTGCTTTCTATCAATTTTTTATTTTTTATTTTGAGACAGGGTCTCACTAATTTGCTAGGATCTCACTAAATTGCTGAGGCTGGCCTTGAACTTGCAATCCACCTGACTCACCCTCTCAAGTCGCTGGAATTACAGGTGTGTACAAGCATACCCAACAGAGCTATTAAAAAAAAAATGGCACTAACTATCCAGGAACTCCTGCACCTGAGGGTGGGATAGTCCTCTAGCTAACAATATAAATTTCATTCTTCAATTTGTACAATATATTACAATTTTATGTCTCTGTGCCTATATGAGGCCATGGCCAGGCCTGACCATGGAAAGCTCCCATGTAGATGTAAATGGAAAATTCTTAGGCCCAACAGTCATGGGGCAGGGAAATGGAGATTACCTCAAGAGCTGGCACAGCATAAAGTTCAAGGCCTAAGATTTAGATTTTAGCCTTGGGTAAGGTGGGCTCCTGAATGATAAATTTACATGGAAGTATAAGTTATTTCCATGACCACAGCAGTGAATTAACAGCTGTATATGCTTCGGACCTCAAGGGCATTTCACTCTGTGTGAGCTGTCAAGACTCATCAAACTTTGGATACACCTCATTAGGTATAAAAAAAAGGCAGGCAACAGGGAGCCTCCTGCCTCTTTGTCTCATTTATGTCTCTTGAAAGTAATCAGGAACTGAGTCCAAGTCAAATAGTGTCTAATGTGAAAGCAAATGGATCTTACTTCAATCAATGCCATAGAATATCTGCATTCTAATCTCTTACCACAGAGAAATCTGGACTAACTTGATATACAGCTCCTATTTCTCTGAACTACAACTCAAATATGCTGTTCTGTAAGTACCTTAATATCCCTTCTTATGGGTGGCGCACAGGCTTTGGAAAGGGAGTTATATTCAAATTCCATTTCTCCTGCTTTGCTTGTATGACTTTGGGCAAGCTGCTTATCATCTCTAATCCTATCTAGGTGGGTTGTTGGGAGGATAAAAGGAGATAATACAAAAATTTTCCCAGTGCCAAGAATGTAGGAAATGCTCAACAACAGTGGTAGTAGTGTTCAGATTGTGACATGGCTCTTTTCACGGGACTATGCATCAGAACCTCTCCTCATTCAAATCAGTCAAGTTGGGGAGTGTTTTATTTTGCTTTGGTAACAATGAGGAACTAACATTTGTTAATGATCATAATCTAAGCTATAGTATAGGGTTATTATCTCATTTCAGAAATCAAAAAAATTGAGCCTCAGTGAAATCAGAAAAGTTGCTCAGGTTGTCTGCATCTTGGATACACAGTTTTGCCAATCCTTCTGGAGGATTCACCTTCCTTCTCACTTTCTTAAATGTTTACCTTTATATTTGCCAGCTATTTGAATTGGTGCTTTAACTGTTCTGACCATCTGCTCAGAAAGAACTTTTCAGTTTTGTCACACTTTTTGGCACCTCAAATAATACAGTTTTGGGGGTTGGGTTAGAAATCTGCAATTCTAAGCCCTTGCTTCATTTGCTCACAAACATTTCTTCATGGTTTCACGTGTGTTGACACCAGTGCCAGGGGCTTGAGATGTAGAGACATCCATCATACATGGTTCCTGGACTTATGACACTTATATTCTAGAAGGAAAGATGGATATCAAAACATTCAATAAAGTAATGTAGGTACCTAGCTGATAAATAGGTTTCCAGGGAATAAATGTATTATGCACAGGAGGTAAAATGAATCTTTATATATAATTGGGTTATTAATGAGGGGAGAGGAATAAAGTTGGAAAAGATTATATATATATATATATATATACATATATATATACACATAGATAGATAGATAGATAGATATAGATATAATCTTTATATATAATATCTTGTTAATATGAAACTGGGGGCTGGGGATGTGGCTCAAGCGGTAGCGCGCTCGCCTGGCATGCATGCGGCCCGGGTTCAATCCTCAGCACCACATACCAACAAAGATGTTTTGTCTGCCGAAAACTGAAAAATAAATATTAAAAATTCTCTCTGTCTCTCTCTCTCTCCTCTCTCCTCTGTCACTCTCTCTAAAAAAAAAAAAAAAAAAAAAAGAATTGTGATTGGTTGGGCTGGGGATGTGGCTCAAGCGGTAGCGCTCGCCTGGCATGCGTGCAGCCCGGGTTCGATCCTCAGCACCAGATACAAACAAAGATGTTGTGTCTGCCGAGAACTAAAAAATAAATATTAAAAAAAAATATATATATATACCCCTCACACCTCAGATAGAGCCCTAATATCCAGAATGTACAAAGAACTCAAAAAATTAAACAATAAGATAACAAATAATCCAATCAACAAATGGGCCAAGGACCTGAACAGACACTTCTCAGAGGAGGACATACAATCAATCCACAAGCACATGAGAAAATGCTCACCATCTCTAGCAATCAGAGAAATGCAAATCAAAACCACCCTAAGATACCATTTCACTCCTGTAAGATTGGCAGCCATTATGAAGTCAAACAACAATAAGTGTTGGCGAGGATGTGGGGAAAAGGGCACACTTGTTCACTGCTGGTGGGACTGCAAAATGGTGAGGCCAATTTGGAAAGCAGTATGGAGATTCCTGGGAAAGCTGGGAATGGATCCACCATTTGACCCAGCTATTGCCCTTCTTGGACTATTCCCTGAGGACCTTAAAAGAGCACACTATACGGATACGGCCACATCAATGATTATAGCAGCACAATTCACAATAGCTAGACTGTGGAACCAACCTAGATGCCCTTCAATAGACGAGTGGATAAAAAAATTGTGGCAGCTATACACAATGGAGTATTATGCAGCACTAAGAAACGACAAAATCATAGAATTTGCAGGGAAATGGATGGCATTAGAGCAGATTATGCTAAGTGAAGCTAGCCAAGCCCTAAAAAACAAATGTCAAATGTCTTCTTTGATATAAAGAGAGCCACTAAGAATAGAACAGGAAGGAAGAGCATGAGGAAAAGACTACCAGTAAACTAAGACGAATGGGGGGAGAGAAAGGAAGAGAGAAGGGAAAACATGGAAATGGTAGGAGACCTTCAGTGATACACAAAATTATAAGAGGTTATGAGGGGAAAGGGGGTGGGGGGAAAAAGGGGAGAGAACTGAACAACAGCAGAGGAGGTAGAGAGGGAAGATGGGAGGGGAGGGGAGGGGAGGGGGGATAGTAGGGGATAGGAAAGGTAGCAGAATACAACAGTCACTAATATGCCATTATGTAAAAACGTGAGTATGTAACAGAAGTGAGTCTGTATTATGTATTTGGGGAGTTCAAATCTCAATTGAGTCGAATGTATGAAAGATGATATGTCTTGAGCTCTGTAATGTTTTGAACAATCAATAAAAAAAAAAAAAAATGAAAACTGAAAAAAAAAAATATATGAAACTGGAAAGGAAAGGCTAGATCAATGAACATGAGTACCAATTATATATTAGGTTGCCAAATTCTATGCTAATTGCTAAAGATGTGAAAGATATAACTTTTCCCTCAAGGAGTTTATAGTTAAGGTGGATATAAACAAATGACAATTCATTGTGATAAAGCATGATTATATATGTGAACAACAGAACAATCATTTTCTACCTGGAGGTGGGGACAAGTAGGAGTATATTATGGAAGACCACTTGAAGATGACATAATAGGTTAAGGTCTACCAGGTAGACTGGTGTGGAAAGGGCACTGCACAGTAAAGGAACAGCATGTACACAACACAGCGCTAAGCCTTCCAAGAACTCCACATAGTTTCATATGAATGTACATTAAGTTCATGTAAGGAGAGAGGCAGGAAGTAATACTGAACAGCCAGAACAGTGCTAAATCATTTTGTTTGCTTATTTCATTTTGGTAGTGGTAGGGACCAAACCAAGGGTCTTGAGCAAGCTAGGCAAGCATTATATCACTGAACTAACACCCCAGGCCTACATCAAATCCTGATGGGCTGCATAGTCTACACTAAGGAGATTAAACTGTATCCTGGAAGAAATTAAAAATTACTGAAAAGATGAATCTCGATATAGTTTGTTTTTTAGAAAGAACCCTCTGAACTGACTGGTAGTTTTACACATGAAATGGTTATATTATCATTCTTTGTATGTTTCATCATAATAAAGTGAGAATACTCTACTAGTGGGATGAAGAAGGGTCTGGAGGGGTACAAGGCTGAATACAGGGACCAGTTATAGGCTATAACTATCTTCTTTGTGAGAAGTGATGAGGATCAGAACTAAGAGAGTGACACAAAGGAAAAAAAAGTAGACAGAAGAGATAAGGAGCTGAGCACACAGGCCTTGAGGACGGACTGGATATGTTTGGTAAGACAGAAAGAATTCTAGAATGTCTGCCAGGATTCTGGCATGGGTAACTAAGAGGAAGTATTCTTTGAAAATGGAAATAGAGGCAGATAAACGGATTCAAGAAGAAAGATGAACACATATTTAGATATATACTGAAGATGGCTGTTGGACATCCAGACAGAAATTCCTAGCAAATAGGAGTCTAGAACTCAAATGTGATAGAAGGGTGGAGATATCCATTGTTGAGTCATCAGCACAGAGACAGAAGCTGAAACCATAAAGGGACAAACTGCACA
Organism: Ictidomys tridecemlineatus; assembly: GCF_052094955.1. Taxonomy (NCBI): domain Eukaryota; kingdom Metazoa; phylum Chordata; class Mammalia; order Rodentia; family Sciuridae; genus Ictidomys; species Ictidomys tridecemlineatus. The sequence continues at coordinate 134,143,275 of NC_135481.1, read as the reverse complement.
GGCAATATGGGGAAAATACAACCAGGGTTATGGAAATACCAATATTTACAGGGAAAGCAAGAAGTGAGGTGTCAGCCAATGACATAGCAATAGAGAGGTATATTCTGTATATATGTGTTTGTAGTTAATTTTCTTTATTTTTAAATATTTATATTTTAGTTTTAGGTGAACTCATTATCTTTATTTTATTTTACTTTTTGAGAGAGAGAGAGAGAGAGAGAGAATTTTAATGTTTATTTATTTATTTTTAGTTTTTGGCAGACACAACATCTTTGTTTGTATGTGGTGCTGAGGATCGAACCCGGGCCGCACGCATGCCAGGCGAGTGTGCTACCGCTTGAGCCACATCCCCAGCCCCATTATTTTATTTTTATGTGGTGCTGAAGATCAAACCCAGTGCCTCATGCATGCTAGGCAAGCACTCCATCACTGAGCCACAACGCAGCCCTGTATATTGTTTTAACATCTTAAAAAACTTTTCTGATTTGGGCTAGCCAATTCTTAGAGATTTGAAAAAAGGATAAGTCAGGAATATCTAAAGCCATATCTCCTCCATCTGGCCCCTCTGCCCATGGGAACAATACTCTTCTGACTCAATCATCCCAGGTACTAGGCAACCAGGGAACATGCCTACAGTTTAGAGCACTTTGAAAGGATCCAATCTAGCCAGTCCAATCTTAAACTAATTATCAGTTCCTGCCTTGCCTTTCCCTAGGAAACTCTAAGAAACACTCTGGCTTAATGCTTTCCCCTTGCTCTTGCTGCTGTCTTCTGCCTTCTGACCACCCTGGCATCTTTCCCTGTGGTCCTATGTGGGTTCTGTGCCTCTTGTCACTAGCATCTGTATCATAAACTTTGATTTCCTCAGCCATTTCTATACCTCATCTCTTGGCTATACCTGGCTGACCACCAAATGAAAGAGTAAGATTGCATCATAACACAAAAATAATAAACAGTGACCCCAGACAGATGAGAATCATGAGAAACTAAAATCATGAGAAGAGGGTTTAAAGGAGGAAGGGAAATACAGTGTCAAATGCTGCACAGATATGAAATAAACTGAGTCTTGAACTTGGCCCTAGGTAAATTTTTCTCTAATGAACTTTGCCAGACTGGTTTCAGTGGGCAGAAACCTGACAGCAGTGAGCAGAAAAGGTAGAGAAGTATAAACTAAAGGCATGGTGTATTCTTTGTAAAAAGACTCCCTCCATTGGGAAAAGGAGATAAAGGAGTGCACAGGATTGAAGGCAAGGTATCAGTTTTGTTTGAAACTAAAGAAACTTGAAATATGAGAAAATGAGAAAACTAAGGGCCAGTGACTTGCCTGATAATCCACAGGGAGTTAAGATTTTGACTCAATTTGCAGGTGCTCCTTCTATTCTCTATACACACTTATACTGAAGATGCTTGTATGTTTTTATATCTGTTTTAAGATGAGGCTTCCTATATCTTCTTTCTTGATTGATAGTCAGTGCTGACTTCACACAAAGGAGGAACAAACTACCTGTTACCAGTAAGCTTACCAAGACCTTTGGATGGAGACCCAGAGACTTGCCTTTTAAAATGGGGAGATGGCAAAAGTTCATTCTCTGATGAGGATTCTGGTTTACTTGTGTACTTTTGAATGCTTAGAAAATGCTTCTACCAAACTATGGTTTTATCATTTCACTGAAAAAGATTCTGGAAAATTACCAATAGGACAGAATATGGTGATATGGGGGAAAGATGGTTGAGTAAGCTCTGGACAAGATTCTTGGGCTATTTGCACAGACAGATATTATGCATCATGAGATGAGTTCAATTCCATTTAGAAAACAGTTTGTACCACTAAATAAAAATACATCAGGAAAAAGAAAAGGCAACATCTTCATATTATAATCACAGATTTAAGAATTGAAAAATGCCCTGGTCCACCCCATTAAGCCCACTTCACAGCTTTTTCTCCTCTGACATTTCTAATTTTTTTATTATTTTTTAAAAATATTTATTTTTTAGTTGTAGTTGAACACAATACCTCTATTTTATTTATTAATTTTTTTATGTGGTGCTGAGGACTGAACCCAGGGCCCTGCACATGCTAGGTGAGCACTCCACCGCTGAACCATAATCCCAGCCCCTCTCCTCTGACATTTTTTAATCTTTGCTTTCTTTGTGATTTTTTTCAATGATTTCAATGACTTCTGTAGTAAAAATAATCCTCAGGTAACAAACAAAACTTGCATGTTCCCTTCTTGCCCTCTCCTGTAAAAGTCCCCAACACAAAGAACTCTTTATGTGGGAGGATGACACTGAGGTGAACAGAATTTTGGAACTTCTTATCAAAACAACTCATGTAATTAAAGGCGCAGGAGCATGAGTGTGATTCTAAACCAATGCCTCAAAATTTGAAATGTTTTCTTAGAAAGTAAGGATTGAACCCCAGGCCTTGTACATGCTAGGCAAGTGCTCTGCCATTGAGCTTCATCCCCAGCCCAATAATTCTAATTATTATTAGCATTCACACATAATCTTTCTTTATTTTAGCCTAAAGCACTTTGCATATATTGCAGTAATTATCACAATAACTTTATGAGGGAGAGGTAGCAAAGATAATTATTCCCATTTTGTTGAAGATATAAACCAGGCAGGAAAAAACAATATTTTTCCAGATCAGAAAAAGTGAGACTATAATTTTGTGAGAAGAGGAGGCCTGGGGATTGAACTCAGGGGAGATTTACCACTGAGCTACATCCCTAGGCCTCTCCTCCATTTTTATTTTTAGGCAAGTTCTAACTAAATTAATGAGGCTCTCACTAAATTGCTGAGGCTGGCCTTAAACTAGCAATCACACTGTCTTGGCCTCCCAAATTGTTGGAATTACAGGCATATGCCATCATTCCCAGATGGAAGTCTGTAATTTTAATTTTTTTGTTTAGTAATCTATTCATCTGAGTTTCATCTAAATGCCTGGACCTGTGGAGGATGGTCAGTACATTTGTGCAAGGGGAGGGGAAGCGAGAATGCAGTTTCCTATGTGATGTCAAGCACTTCAGGTTTGTAGGTGCTGCTGTTGCCCAACACCTGCTGAGTGAGCAACCCAAAGGAGAAGGGTGAGAGGTTCAGCATGTTCAGCAGTGTGGCTTCACTGGCTCCCATTTAGTATATCAAATAATGCCCCTGGAGATTTTAGTGGTGATGCCTAAAGCCTAGAAGGATGAGGTCTTCCTGTGCCAATAGAACAATGTTCTGGGATGGCACAATGACTTCACATACAGCAATGGCACCAGCACCAGTGGCAGCTGGTACCTTACTGGACAGCAGCATGTCCCTGTTCTCAGTGATCTTGATCCAAATCCAAATTTCTGTTCATTGGTGAACAGAAATCCCACATTCCCATGAATGTGAGGCAACAGTTTCTCCAGAACTGGGTTGTTTCCCAGATGACCTGGGATGGCCTCACACATCATAGTGTTCTTGCCTATCGGCACCACAGCCTTCCTTCAGAGGGACATGTGGAACTGCTGCATCTTCTTGGAGCCTACATTAAAGAGTTTGGAATAATCATCCAAATGTTTGGGAGGCTAAGGCAAGACGATCACAAGTTCAAGGGTGGCTTTAGCAACTTAGCAAGACCCTGTCTCAAAATAAAAATAAAAGAACAGGAGCTATAGTTTAGTGCTATAGCACCCCTGATTCAATCCCTAGTACCAAAAAAAAATTTTTTTGGATGATATTAAGTAATAAAACTTCTAAGTCACCCTGCTTTCCCTGGGCATCTCTGTGATTTGTTATGGATTTTCCTGCAGGGTTTAAAGATGATGTCACTCTCATGAGGATGCCTAGGGAAAGAAAGGCACTATGCACCTTTGAATACCCTTTTTGTTTGGAAAATTTGACACCTTATGAATTCTGCCTCTCCAAGGAAGACCAGAAGATCACTCAGCCTTCCATTTAGCTAGGAATTGTATGTATGACTTGGGTTCTGCCTATGAGATGCAGCCTTTCAGAGATTTTTTTTTTTTTTAAGGTGAGCAATGTGATGAAAGTTTGTGAAATTCAGGTTTTGGCAGGGAGGCTATAGGGGCAGAGTTCCTGCACCGCAGAACTCCACGTCAACTGTGCAGTGCGAGAGTCTAGGCTGTGAGCAGCAACAGTAGAGGCTCTACTGATGTAGTCTCAGGTGTGAATTTGTGTTTGGATATTCCTGACCACATAGGCTCTAAGCCAGTCATTTCCCCAAGATTCTGAGCTATCCCATATTCTTTAATAAATCACTTCCTATTTTCACCACCTAGATTGGATTCTTATGTTTGCAACTGAGAACCCTAAGGAGACACAAATATTATATTGGAGGCATAGAGAGAGAGAGAGTATTTGACTATATCAGAAGGAAATCAGAAACTTCATGTGTTAAGGGGGAGCCTTGCATCTAAGCAGACTGTCAACAAACACAGATGGGAGAAGGGGCTTTGTAAGTTGAAAGTATAACAAAAGCAAGGGACATTAAGATACATATCAGTAGGTATATGGAATAACAAGTTGTCTAATGTGGCTTAAGATGTTTGGGGATAGAGCTGGGCACCGTGGCAAGTACCTGTAATCCCAGTACCTTGGGAGGCTGAGGCAGGAGAACTGCAACTTTGAGGGCATCTTTAGCAACTACTGAAGTCCTAAGCAACTTAGCAAGACCCTGTCTCAAAATAAAAAATAAAAAAATTAAAGGTCTGGGGATGTGACTCAGTGATTAAGCACTCCGGATTTCAATCCCTGGTATCAAAAAAAAAAAAAAAAAAAAGAAAGAAAGAAAAAGAAAAGAAAAAAAAATATTTGGAATTGGAAAAGAAAGAGTGTTACATTGAGAATACAAGGCTTTTCAAAGTAACAGACTTGATCCAAATCCTGCTGTGCTTTTTTACCAACTATGCCTTTGGATAAATTATATAACTTCTTGACTTTCAGTGTTATCATCTATAAAATGGTTAGTGAGCCAGGTATAACTGGCACTCACCTGTAATCTCAGCAACTTGGGAGTTGGAGGTCAGTTTCAACAACTTAGTGAGGCCCTAAGGAACTCAGCAAGGTCTTGTCTAAAAATGAAAAATATAGAGAGGTGGGGATGTCCCTGGGTTCAACCCTCAGTACCCCCCACAAAAGGTTATTTATGTCTGTTTTTTGCCTTGTTGCATCCTTAAAAGCAAAATGGGTCACCAGCAGCTCTACTAGAGCCACCTGCACATATTTATCTAGGGTTCTCTTGTTGCACTTTTCAAATCAGTGTGGTCTGGTCCAGAAATAAGGACTCAATAGGTGCCATCAGTGTTTCCATCAGTATATACAAAGGATAGGCTTATTAAGTTGGACTACCAATCTTCCTTGAGTGGATTATCCAAGACTTCTGCTTAATAAAAGTACAAAAAGTTAAAAATTTAAGAATCTTTTTTAAGAGTAGTTATTTTCCAGGTGCAGTGGCATATACCTATAATCCCAGTGGTTCAAGAGTCTGAGAGAGGAGGATCTCGAGTTCAAAGCCAGCCTCAGCAACTTAGTGAGGCCCTAAGCAACTCAGTGAGACCCTGTCACTAAATAAAACACAAAAAGGGGAAGAGGATGTGGTTAAGAAGTGCCCCTGGGTTGAATCCCTAGTACCAACTATAAAATTTATTTATATATATATATTATTAAAATATATATATATATTAGTTATTGATAAACCTTTCTTATTTATTTATTTATTTATTTATTTATTTATTTATTTATTTATTTATATGCAGTGCTGAGAATCAAACCCAGTGCCTCACACATGCCAGGCAAGTATGCTACACTAAGCCATAGCCACAGCCCCAGGAAGGCTCTTTTTGATGCTAGAATTCTCCAACATCTTGTGCTGGTTTGTTCTGCCTCCAGGTCACTGGGTCAAACAAAGATGTAAATTATGTTAATTGTGCCCTGCTCATGGGAATGTAAAATGGCACAGCTACTGCACAAAGCACTATAGAAGTTCATCCAAAAAATTAATAACAGATTTTTCACTTGATACAGCAATTCCATTTGTAGGCATATACCCAACAAACTGAAAACAGGGATTCAGAACATTGCACATCTATATTTATAGAATTAATAATAGCCAAAAGGTAGAAACCACTTAAGTGTCTTATCAATGGATGAATGGGTATAAGAATATATAATATAACACGGTATAAGAATACAGTGTACCATCCCTAAAAACTAGCAAGCAAATTCTGACATAATGCTACAATGTGAATGAACCTTGAGAATTAAGTGAAAAAAGCCAGTCACAAAAAGAAAAATAATATGTGATTCCACTTACTTGAAGTACCTAGAGTAACCAAATTCAGAAAGTAGAATGGGGATTGCTAAGGACTAGGTGTGGGAAATGGGAAGTTATTGCTTAATGGATACAAAGTTTCATATTGGAAAGATAAAGATATAACTTCTAGAGTAGGATAGTGGTAATGGTGGCACAACAGTGTGAAAACACTGGGCCAGGGATATAGCTCAGTTGGTAGAGTGCTTGCCTCAAAAGGCCCTGAGTTTGATCCCCAACACCACGAAAAAAAAAAAAAAGGTTAAAAAAACCCAACAATGTGAAAATACTAATGTCGTTGCAACACTTAAAGGTGTAGAAATGGTAAATTTTATATTATGTACATTTTGCCGTAATGTAAACAAATAGGTTTTCATAAATCAGACAAAATGTCTATAACCACTAGAAAAAAACCCACTAGAAATTACATAAGATGGTATTGTCACACAAAATTTCCTAAAGAAAACTTTAATTTTGCTGGATGCTTTGGTGCATGCCTGTAATCCTAGCAGCTCAGGAGTCTGAGGCAGGAGGATTGAGAGTTGCTAAGCAACTCAGTGAGACCCTGTCTCTAAATAAAATATGAAAAAGGGCTGGGGTTGTGGCTCAGTGGTCAAGTGCCCCTGATTTCAATCCCTGGTACAAAAAAAAAGACAAGTAAAAGAAAACTTTATTTTTTTAAACTAATATATATATATTTAATTTTGTGGGATATTGGGTGTGGCTGCTTATTGGCATTATATAATGCAGTACAAGAAGGGAAAAAAGACACAGCTGCTCCAGAACTTCCTCGGTGTGCCTTGTAAAATGAATGAAAACAACTCTGGTGACTCATAGAACCTTTCGTGTGTGTGTGTGTGTGTGTGTGTGTGTGTGTGTGTGTTTTGTTCAAAAAAATGATGACTGTCCTAATAAATATGGAGAAAAGAAAGCTCATGAGAAATGGAATTTCACTGTACTTCATTATTGTTTGTTGATGTCAAGTGGAATGACAGGGAGTAAAGAAGGAGTTTCTGGTGTTTAGTAGGAGACATCAAGAAGGAGGTGATAGAGTTTTTAAATTGAAATGTGGTGTTTGCAAGAAAACTGGTGTTTTAGTTGGATACATCTTGATATAAACAAAGTTGGCATTTTCCATGTAGGTGTCATAGAGAATGTATTTTCCAGGTTACTGGAAATTTTGTCCCATCTTATTGGAAACATCAACCTGTTCAAAATAACTATAATTGGTAATTACAGAGACTCCTTACTATACACCACTTACTTGGAATCTATTGAGCTTATTACAACTTAAAGCATATTATGAAGTACTTATTGTAAGGATGCTTGGTTTCATCAAACTGTTTATAGGTTCAAGCAATAAATTTGAGAGTGTTTTTCTTTAGGGGTACAATATGCAAAAATAGTGATGAGATGTTAGGAATGGGAATTCATATTTCTGAAAAAGATGCGTCTTGGGAATTAGAGGGAATACTTACCAAGAGCTTCTGCAGCACAGAAGTGCTATGATGTTCAAAGATGCAGTTACAGAGAAGGGTGAGACTATAATGCACGTGACAGTAAATGGGAAATAAAGTGCCATCACTGTTGTGGTTCTGGCAGAACACATTTAGCCTGTTCCTCAGTACAATCATGGGAACAAAATTGAGAGTATTTGAAATGTAGAGGTATTATCTACAATTTAGATTTTCAAAACAGCAAAAAAAAAAAATCACATTACCTAACTCTAATAATGTGATAAATAATGACTGTTGAAGGAGTCATCACCTAAATTATCCAGTCACCTGGAACCCACTATAGCAAGACAGCAAGTTTAGAAAAGATATTCCAACTATACCAATAAAATTAAGATTCCAAATTAAACACACACACACACACACACACACACACACACACACACAAAATCACTAGCTGGGTACAGTGGCACACACCTGTAATCCCAGCTACTCAAGAGGCTGAGTCAGAGGATCTCAAGTTTGAGACCAACCTCGGCAACTTAGTGAGACCCTATCTAAGATGAAAAAATAGGCTGGGGATGTAGCTCAGTGGTAAAGTGTCTCTAAAAAACTAAAAGATTACAGATCAATGAAACCACTACCTAGAATATAGCCCTAGATGGATTCAGAAACTAAAACTTAATCCTTCAGACACAATTAAAATGGCATATGTTAATGAAAATGATAATTTTGAAAGAGAGCATTCTGGATCAAAGCAAGAATTTCTAAAGACAATTTTTCAGACTTCGATATGGCACAAATTATAATTATAATTGGTATAAAGACTACAATGAATATAGCTGACTTGATAATAAATCATTCCAATAAACTACCAGGAGCTTACTGGATATCTGAGATTTATAACAACATTCAATGAAAAATATGTGTTGTTTTAAAAACATATCTGTCTACAATGTAATTAAGAAAGTCCAAGTATCCTTTGAAAGTTTTAAGCGAGGTCTAAAAACTTGGTATTTTGGAGAAAATTCAGACTTATCTAGAAGCATTTTATAACAGCCTTTCACATAACCTTGATAATATTTCTATAAAAACCATTACAGAACACCCATTATCTGATATACACGTTTTGAAATAGTTACAGACTACTGAGGATAGTAAATATGCTACAGTGAAAGACATTTTTATTTCTGCATCTGGTTGCATTCCCATTCCACCTGCTGGATTTAAACCAACTCCTTCAACTGAGTGTCTACATATGAATTTTTGTTGTTGTTGGAAACAAGTGTAACAACTGTGTAGCACTTCCAACCACCGAAGCAAAAAGTTTTAAGAAAATATGGATTTTGCTATAAAAAAAACAACACTGTAAAACTAGAAAAGGAAGAAAGTTCTCACTACTTGGACATTAAAATGTTTCTTTGAACAAAATGATGCTTCTTGGTCAGGGGAAGTAGTTCAGTGGTGGAGCACCACAGGGGTCAATCTTCAGTTGCAAAGGTCATGGTGGGGGAGATGCTTCTTTAAAAGCTGTTATTTATAGAAACCTACTAATCATCACTTTTGGACAAATTTGTCAGCTTCTTGGCCCTAATAAATTTGTGATATGAACATAAAAGAAATGTCTTCTTGGTCACTTAAGCAAAAAAAAAAAAATGTTTTTTTGTTAACTTGTGCTAGTCAAAAATGGTGATTTTTTAAAAATATGCATGTATTCTAAACCTCAATATAGATATTTTTAGGATGGCTGTACAGACCTCATTCAGGTATAGTAGCATGCTATATATTAAAAAACAAAAATAAAAACCTAAAAGGCACACTCATACATTGCTGATGAAACTGCAAATTGGTGTAACGAATCCGGAAAGCAGGTTGGATGTTATTTAGAAAGCTTGGAATGGAACCACCATTTGACCCAGGTATCCCACTCCTCTGTTTATACCCAAAAGACTTAAAATCAGCATACTATAGTAACACAGCCACATCAATGTTCATAGCAGCTCAATTCACAGTAGCTAAACTATGAAAGCAACTTAGATGCCCCTCAATAGATGAATGAATAAAGAAACTGTATATATATATATATATATATACACACACACACACAATGGAATATTACTTAGCAATAAAAGAGAATAAAGTTATGGCATTTGCAGGTAAATGAATGGAGTTGGAGAATATCTTGCTAAGCAAAGTAAGCCAATCCCAGAAAAACAAAGGCCAAATGTTCTCTCTGATAAGTGGATGCCAATGGGGAAGGGGGAGGTATGGGAAAAATGGAGTAACTGTGATTGGGCAAAGGGGAGGAAGGATGGGGAGGTTGCATAGAGATGGGAAAGATGGAAGAATGAGATGGACATCATTACCCTAGGTACATGTATGACTGCATATATGGTGTGATGTTACATCGTGTATAACCTATGAAATGAAAAGTTGTGCTGCAATTGTGTACAACGAATCAAAATGCATTCTGCTGTCATATATACCTAATTAAAATAAATAAATTAATTTTAAAAACTGTTTAGTTACTATATTTATAAAATAGGATTACCTATAGAATGCCATGATTTTTCTAGCTTATGCAATTTTCAAATTTATTTCTTATTTTATTTTAAGGAATTACACAGTAAGGCTAACTGATTAAATTTATATATATATATATATTAGAGGCATATATTCTGATGTCTGTATATTTATTGTATACTTTTCTAGGATAGCAATAGTTTGTTTTTTTTATTTATTTTTTAGTTGTAGATGGACACAATAACTTTATTTATTTATTTTTATGTGGTGCTGAGCATTGAACCCAGTGCCTCACATGTGCCTGGCAAGTGCTCTACCACTGAGATACAACCCCAGCCTTAGAATTAGTTTATAAAATGTAAATTTTTAGATTGCTGATTTATATTAAAATGACCCACACTTAAATTAGATCATGCCTATGGGAAGTATTATATTAAAAGCAGAATTGTAAAAATACTCTGTAATCTCTGACATTACACAGGCTTAACAGAATCTCTGAGGTGGATAAAATAGTTGAAAACTTTCTAAGAAAGTATGCCTATTTAAAGACTTGGCTTTAATCATAACAATTTTTTCTGTATTCTCTCTGTGGCATTCATTATGTCTGATCTATAATCATTTCAGGTATCTGAATAACTTCTGTAAATCACCATATGGTAGATTTGGCTAATTTGTCAGTTATTTATTATCAAAGTGGTTACATGATAGGTGAGTTGGTTACATGATAGGTGAGTTGGTGCCCAACATTACACAGCTATCTTTTTTGCTCTTGGAAGTTTATTGTAAAAGTAATGTATAAAGTTAAAAAAAAATGAAAAACCACTCCAATCTCACCATGCAGGAGAAATACTATATTCTTCTTAAACTCTTAGATTGTTTTTATTTTAAAAAATGTATTAATGCTACTAAAAGTCACAAGAAATCATGTAATAGCAATTTGAAGATATATAGTCCTACAGTCATCTTCCTCCATATGTGTACTTAATATTAAAAAAAATTGGAAAAATCTAATGTCCCTAATCCATTATCAAATATGGATTTTAAAAAGTTTCAGTTTCCTACTAAAGTCAGTCATTTTGATAGGTAAATCATTATGGGAGGTAAAAATGTTTTAAAGACATTTTTTTCCTAACACACAAAACTGATATTTACTGTCATATTCTCATTCTCCCCAATAAACATGTATACATTATTTTTTTATATTTATTTTTTTAGTTGTAGTTGGACACAAAACCTTTTATTTTATTTATTTGTTTTCATGTGGTGCTGAGCACATGCTAGGCAAGCACTCTACCATCGAGCCACAACCCCAGCCCATATATTATTATTTTTGAAGACTAACAACAGGATTAATTTGATATAAACAACACATCTCAATACCAATGGAAATTCCAACCCAACTACTCAGCAGGCTGAGGCAGGGGGATCTCAAGTTTGAGGCCAGCCTAGGCAATTTTGCAAGACTTTGTCTTGAAATAAAATTTTAAAAAATAACAATAAACATTAGGGGATGGGATGTAGCTCAGTGGTAGAGTACTTCCCTATCATGTATGAAACCCTGGGTTCATTCCCAGAATCAATTTTTTTTGCTTATTTATTTATTTATTATGCCATTATACATGAGCTCTCTTATTATCATTATTTTTTGCATTACAATTCTTAATACACCTTTATACCACAATTTATCATCCCTGATTATACATAATGTATGTTGACACCAAATTCACATCTTCACAAAATGCTTTTTTTTAAGAGTTTGAATATATAATAATAAATCTCCAACTCATGGTACAGATTTCATTTTAAGTGATTTGATAAATTGGATATTTTATTCTTAATCTACATAGCTTTTATAAAATTTTAAAAGCCACTAAACTAATACAACCCAAAAAAAGTTGATTAAACCTATTTTCTGGTTTGTAGTTTTAATTAATTTCCCCTAGAGTAGTAATTAAAACTGATACCATACTCACTTTATTGAGTTGGGAGTGGGAGGGTAAGGGATAATGTGCTTAGGTTAACTATGATTAAAAACTTAATTTCAGTTCTTCATTTCACTTAGTTTATATGTAGGCAGGGCCTTAATGATAAGATGGTATAAATAATAACTGAGGATATTTGGCTTTTAAAGTAAAGTATTGTGGTTTAAAGGATGTTCCATTAGTAGCATGATTTTTAGACTAATCTATATAGTCAAGGCAAATCACAAACTTGTATGTCATTTACTTTCTAAAGTGTTTCATTTGACAATGGTTAGTGTTATAATGGTTCTTTTTTTACTTGTGTTATAGCACAATTCTTTTTTTTAAATATTTATTTTTTGTTTTAGGTGGACACAATATCTTTATTTATTTTTATGTGTTGCTGAGGATTGAACCCAGTGCCTTGTGCATGCCAGGCCAGTACACCACCACTTGAGCCACATCCCCAGCCTGAGCACAATTCTTATTGACATTGAATTTTTAAAATGAATTATGCTAAAAATACTTAGATTTCTACATGTATTTGTTAAATATTTCAATTGCTAAATAAAATGTTTTTTCTTGCTCTCCACATTGACAACAGTAAGTTGACCTACAATGCATCTACTGTCAATGGTTTTAAACAGTTTTATATTCATTGTTTTGAAAGTTTTTAAATTGTTTTTAGTAGAGAACTTTATTTTAAGGTCTTTAATACAATTCTCTAATATTCTTGAACTTAATCATTTAACTGTTTTAGTATTTAAGGTAAAGATTCTTAAAGTTATCAAAAACTAGCTTATGATAATTACATGGTAATATTTAGGTTTCTATACTATGAAGAAACAAATTTTTAAGTACTTCATTTGATTACCAGAATGAGAATTCACTTTGGCTTCTATTTTATGCATTTATAAGTTTTTTTCCTTAATTAAATAGAAGCTTTTGAAACTTCTGTATTCAATGCTAAATGCTAAGGAAAGGGGAGTATAATGGAGTGACTTTGCCATTAGCATACAGTCATTACAAGAAACCAATTAGAAGAAGATTTTATTTATAAACATAATTCTTTTACATAGTATGTATCATATGCTTCATTGTTACTTTTACAATAAGATATTCAACTAGTTTTTATGCTTCAAGTACTAGAACATGAAATATTGTGCTTCAAACAATGAAATACAAGCTTAAGAACACATTTAATAGCTGGGCACTGTGGCATGCCTGTAATCCCAGCAACTATAATCCCAGCATTTCGGGAGGCTGAGGCAGGAGGATTTCGAATTCAAAGCCAGCATTAGCAATGGCGAGGAGATAAGAAACTCAGTGAGACCCTGTCTCTAAATTAAAAAAAAAAAAAAATACAAAATAGCGCTGAGGATGTGGCTCAGTGGCCAAGTGTCCCCTGAGTTCAATCCCTGGTATCAAAAAAAAAAAAAAATGAAGAAGAAGACATTTAATAATAAATTACTGGAATGTATATTACCTATAATTTGGGAAAGTTTGGATTGCCTTGAAATGATCCAATTTTCACGTTCTGATTTTGACTATTATCTTTTACAATTCCCAGATATATTCTAACATTTACTTTATGCCAGGTATTATACTAAGTGATAGTTTATGTCAGCCTATTTCTCCTTTTTAAAGATAGCTAGATGGGTCTGGGGTGTGGCTCAGTGGTAGAGCACTTCCCTGGCATGTGTGAGGCACTGGATCCAATCCTAAACACCACATAAAATATAAATAAATAATAAAGTTTTTTAAAAGTAAACAGTTTAAACTCATCTTTTAAAAAAAAAATAGCTAGATGTAGGGCTAGGTGTATAGCACAGTAGTAAAGCACTTGCCTAACATGTGTGAGGCCTTGGGTTTAATCCCCAGTACTGAAAACAAATAAATAGAAAATAAAAACTGCTGGATGTAAAAAAAAAAAATGACATCTATAACTTGATTTTCTAATCAAATGCCATTAAAAACAATTATGAATAGCCAGGCATAGTTGCACATGCCTGAAATTCCAACAAGTCAGCAATCAGCAGGCTGAGATAGGAGGATCAGAAGTTTGAGGCCAGCCTGGGCAATTTAGTAAGACTCTGTCTCAAATAAAAAATACAAAAAACTGGGGATGCAGCTCAATGGTAGGAATGTCCCTAGATTCAAATCCCGTCTGGTTTGCTTCTCTCTCTCTCTCTCTCTCTCTCTCTCTCTCTCTCTCTCTCACACACACACACACACACACACACACACACACACACACACACACAGAGTTATGTGGAGGTATAAAATAACATAGATGGCAATATCAACATTTTTTTCCTTCAGTACTGGGGATTGAATCCAGGGCCTTGTGTATGCTACACAGGTACTCTACTATTGAGCTATACCCTCAGCCCTTTATTTTATTTTGAGACAGAGTCTTACTAAATTGATCCTCTTGCCTCCACCTCTGGAGTGGCTGTGATTACAGATGGGCGCCAGTGTGCCTGGTCAAAATCAACCTGTATATCTATGTGGTGCTTCAGATTGACTACAGGGCCTCATACAATCTAAGCATATACCACCGAGCTATTCCCCCAGCCCCAAATCAACTAGTAAAGGGCAATCTTTCTCATACATTTAATAAGGCCTAAAAATATTACTATCCAGTGGAATATATAACATACTATGACATTTAGTTACCAAGCAAAGATTAAATTATGGCCCAAATATTCTGGTTATACCAGAGAAATAAGTACTAAATTTAACTAAGTACATTTCCACCAAAAAAAGTTTAATTAAAAAATTTCAGTATTAGTTATTTAGAAAATTCTCTGCCATGGATCAGATTACTTTCTGATATCAGAAAATGAGGTACAATAATTGATAATATATAATAGTATAAGAAAACATTATGAGTAGAAATAGCTTCATTTGAAGACCTGAAAATTGGTAATCCTGAGTTCTTCATAGAAATTCTCAGAAGCTCAGGATCTCCTAGGTGCCATATATGAATATAAAGGAAAGAAATATATACTTTTCTGAGTATATATTATTTACAAATAATTCCATAATAGTAACAAAGTTTAGATCCAGAATGTCCACCCGAGGGCCCGGGTACTAACAGCTGGGTTTTCACCCTGTGGTGCTACTGGGACATGGTGGAACATTAAAGAGGTAGGGTCTATGGGACTGGGGTTGTGGCTCAGTGGTAACTCGCTTGCCTAGCATGCAAGAGGCACTGGGTTCGATTCTCCACACCACATACAAATAAATAAAATAAAGGTCCATCAACAACTAAAAAATATTAAAAAAAAAAAAAAAGAGGTAGGGTCTAGTAGAAGGAAGTTAGGTCATCAGGGATATTAGGACCCCGCCCCTTCCTAGCTACTTCTATGTTTCCTCGTTTTCTGCTGTGAGATGAACAGATTTCTTCCATTGTGTGCTTCCGGCATGATGTACTATGTTGCCCCAGGGCCAACTGATCATGGATTGAAATCTCTGAAACCATGAACCAAAATAAATCTTTTCCCTTAGTAAGTTGATTATCTCAGGTACTTTGTCATGGTGACAGAATGCTAACTAACACACAAAGAGAAAAGCAAATTGGCCTATGACAACACCTGTGTTTCCAAATATCCTAATTCCTGAAACTATGTGGGGAAGCATTTTTCTTAGTTTCTCAATTGTTATGGTACTTGTCTTCAAGTTTTGCATCTCCTATTCTTGCTTCTTAAACATAGGTGAGGCACTGGGCTTGATTCTCAGCACCACATACAAATAAATAAAATAAAGTTCCATCAACAACTAAAAAATATTTTAAAAAAAGAGGTAGGGTCTAGTAGGAGGAAGTTAGGTCATCAGGGATATTAGGTATAGGTCTTGGCCTTCTTTTCTTTATAAATAGTACATGCATGACTCACACATTTACATATTTAAGCACAGCCTCTCTTTCCTGAGCTTTAACCCCATATTTCTGTCAACCCTCTAGAAATATTCTCTGGAATATTTCACTATCACCTCAAATTTTACAAATCTGATCTCTGAGCTCATTTCTGCTGCAAAACTAATTTAACTTACCCTATGGATATCCCTTTTCAGTTCCAATTTCCCAGGTTCAACGAATTGGAATCTTCCCTGGTTCATGCATGAAATACTTCATATGATCTGTTTTACCATGTGTAGGGAGAGAATAAAAAGGGAAGAGAAGAAAATAGTGTTTTAAATCCAAGTTAACAAATTTGGCTTTTAGTCTACAAGCAAAACGGAGCAATGAATAATTTTACATCACAGCCATGCTTGAAGGTAACTGAATCTATAGGTTGGCAGGAGGGTGATGTTAGACAAAGGGCATCAATGAGAAGTACTTCATTCCTGTCAACCAAGGAATAATAGTAAGAACTTTGATTAGGTGTAGGCAGTGGGTAGGGCGATCGGACAGATGCTGGATTTACTGCAGGATTAGAATCGACAGAACTTGGCCACTGATAGAAACAAAGGTAGGAAAGAAAGGGCATCCAATTTAGACATTAAAGTTTCCAAGTTGGTTGTATTAAGAGGCGCGCATGGTCTGGGAAATCATTTGGGAGGGAAACGGTCGTTAGGTTTGGGAAATTCAGCATTTGTACACCTGAGGAACATTTGAGAAGAAATACGCGGGATTCTTGGAGGTAGCTGGGCACCTACACTGCAGGTGGAGCAAAGTTTGAATGTTTCCGCAAAAACATGTACCAAAGGGACTACAGAAATCTTACTACCAAGGCTTGCGCTGGCGGGAGTGAGATGTGACATCGCTCGAATAGTCCCGTAGTGTCTGCTCCCCGCGCCTGCTCCTCCACAGATCCCGCCAGCATTTCGGAGGTCGCCTTTCCCGCCCCTCCTGGGCATCCTAGAACTTGCGTTTGGCCCAGCCACCATGTAAATAGACAAGGGCATAAATAGACCGCGGCATCTGCTGCTTAGTCACTAGTAGTCTACCTGCATATCGCACCTTCTTTGGAAGAAACGGGGCGTGGCAAAAAGTGGTGAACTCTAGATATCGCGAGATTTGCCTGCAACCTTTTCTTTTGCTTGCCGGAAGCGGAAGTTGAGTGGTTGCGGGATTCCAGCAAGAGAGTCTCCGTTACCTAAAAGAGCCCACGGGGTCCGGCGTTCTCCTGTGTGGTGGGACTGGAAGTCGCCACCTCCGCGAGGCTGGCCGGCGGGATCTGGACAGACACAGCCTTTGGCGGGTTAGTGGCCCTTCTTGGGAAACCAGGAGAAGGGAAGCGGGCGGAGCTGTGTGGCCGGCGAGCTGTTTTCCATGTGGCTAAACCGAAAGCCACTTCTCTCACGGCTTCTCTAACGTACAGCTAAGATGCTTAGGGATGGAGCAGATCTGTCGGAGCCTTGGTAAACAACCTATGATGTGCTTGGAGGTCAGACTGAACAAACGCAGTTCAATCAGTTTACCTGCGTCTCTTCACTAAGCTTATCTCCCAGAGCAGCAAAAGCGCATCTAGTTAGTCAATACCAGGGTTTGTCGCTTGCATCGAAAGTTCTGTGTGGTTTTATTTGTGGTGAGTGAATGAGTCTTGTTCGAATACAAATCTGAACGGCTGTAGCCTACCCCCGCCCCAACAAAAAAGGAATACCAGTTGTGAATGCTAGAATTGGCCTGTTCGTTCTAAAGGCCCAGCGAACGAGTGTTGTAGCCTCTTCTAAATTCTTCAGGGTAAACGCAAGTAGCACCCTTTGGACACAGCGTTGGAAGTCTTCAGAGCACTTTTAATCCCACCTTTTCATTGACTATGGCCCTTATATACCTAGCCCTTCCGTCTCCATCTTTTGAGAGTTTTCTTCAAGATTTTTTTTTTTACCCCCTCAAAGATTTAAACAAGCTAAACATTCAGCAGTACAGCTGCCTCACACCCGTGGAATGGATCAATTAAAAATTCTGCTAAACTGAGGGCTGTGACGCATACCTGTAATCCCAGAGACTCAGGAGGCTGAGACAGGAGGATTGCAAGTTTAAGGTCAGCCTCCTATCTCAAAATTAGGGAAAAAGTGTAGAGGCAGGGGAGGCTGGGGTACTACATTTCTAGTGGTAGAGGCCTGGAATTGAATCCCCAGTACAAAAAGGGGATGGTAGTTGTTTACTTGTGTTTTGGGAGATCTGTGAGAGAACACAAAAATAGAGTAGCACATTTTCCTTGCCTTACCATTTTATTGCCTATATGGATTAGGTATAAGTCATCTTTATATAGTGATTTCTGTGGTTCCTATGAATTTGTTTTAAAATTCTTTTCTTGGATTTGGGTATTTGACCTTAGTTTGCCAATCCGGGATGCATTGAAAGTATATTTGATAAGGCATACTCTCTATGAACAATAGCCTGAAAGGTAGGACATCTAGATTTTGTTTCTTGTAACCAAACAATAATTCTGGTTTAATTTTGTCAGGATGAGGGTAGCATTATTAAATATGGATCCCCCCCCCAACCACATGGCCAGGTATTGAACCCAGGTGCATTTATCCATTGAACCATATCCCCAGCCATTTTTATTTTTTATTTTGAGACAATATCTCACTAAATTGCTGAGGCTGGCCTCACACTTGTGATTGTCCTGTCTCAGCCTCCAGAGTTGCTGGGATTACAGGCCTGCACCACCATAACCAGCTATAAATGGGGGGCCTGGCGAAAACACAAACTAATGAAGAAGCTGTTTTCCAATAAAACATTTCCTTGTCAAAAACTTTGTCTAGAAGTTGAGTTAATACAAGAAGAAAGAGGGAAAAGGTCTGGTTTTAAAGTTTTAGTATGCTGTTAATACCTCAAATCATAAAATTTGTTTTATAAGTCTTTTTTTTTTTTTTTTTTGAGATGGATTCTCCATATGTTGCCTCGGCTGGTTTGAACTCCTGGATCAAATGATCCTCCAGCCTCTGCTTGCCAAGTACTAGGATTATAGCATGGTTCTACCTCATCTGGCAGATTTTAGGAGTCTTGAAGCAAAGAGCAGAAACATGAAGTTTGGATTAGAAAAGGTAGGGGATGGAAATGCTAACAAGTACTTGGTCAAAGAAGACTAAAGAAAGTGAGCTTTTACCTTGTTTTATCAAGGATTAGACCTTCTGTAGGCTAAGCCAAAATATTTGCCTATATTTAGAGACTGAGAATATGGGTGAAGAAATACCACCTGTTAAATTAATTCATAATTGGCCTAGAAAAGTTAGCTGATATAGATTTCAGTTTTTATAACCATTAGGCAATATCTTTATTTTTTTTTACTTTTTTTTTTTTTTAGTTGCAGATGGACAGAATACCTTTATTTTGAACCCATTGCCTCACACATGCTAGGAAAGCCCTCTACCATTGAGCCACAACCCTAGCCCCAGGCAGTATCTTTATTGTGTCATTTGTCACAGGATCTGGAATAAGAATACAATGGATACCTTTAAAAAGTAGTTATCCTAAATTTTAATAGCTGTGCATCTAAATGCTTTTCTCCTTGCACGGAACCCCCCCCCCCAATCTCTCTTACATTTTATATATTTCCCCTTTTTTTATTGGCTCTTTTTCTTTCTCTTATAAACAATTATAGGTATTTTATCCTGGGTAACATAAAAGAGATAACCTGGGTGCAGGGGTTCATGCCTATAATCCCAGAAGTTTGGGAGACTGAGACAGGAGGTTCATGTGTTCAAAACCAGCCTCAGTAAAAGTGAGACAGTAGGCAACTCACTTAGACCCTGTCTCTAAATAAAGTACAAAATAGGGCTGGGGTTGTGACTCAGTGGTTAAGTGCCCCTGAGTTCAAGTTCAGTTCTGAGTACAAAAAGGGGGGAGGGAATCTCATTAACCCTTTAGCTACTGGCCTTTTTTTTTTTTCTTAAAGACAGGCTCTCACAAAGTTGTCTAGGCTGGCTCCAAACTCCTGGACTTAAAGGATACACCTGTCTCACCTTCCCCAATAATTGGGACTACAGTTGTGCATGTATCACCACTTTGAGTTTGTCTTTTTTTCTTCTTTTTTTTACCTAGTCTTCTTAAGCTTTGTCTACATTCTGTAGATCTCTAGTTCCTTACCTTGCAATTGTGTAATTCTCTATCAATTGCAGTCCTGCATCAATCCCAGCTACTCTAAAATAATCAGCTACTTATGGCCAGATTTAATTAATTATTTTTGTTTTTTCTATCACTGTATTACCTGGCCACTTTTGACCATTCTTTATTCTTTTCTTTGTGTGATAATCTCTTCTGGTTGGCCTCTCTCTCTGTGTGTTCTCTTATCCCTTCTTTAACTTTGTTCTTTAAATGTTCATGTTCTCCAGGGTTCTCCTTAACACAGTCTACATTTTCCCTAAAGAATCTCATCAATGATCGTATATCTGGAAGATTTAAAAAAAAAAAAAAAAAAAAAACCTCCATTGAAAGACTATTAGGACTAATAAATTTGGCAAAGTAAGGTGAAGGATGTAGCTCTGTGGTGGAGTGCTTGCCTAGCATGTGTGAGGGGTGGGTTCAGTCCTCACCACCACATAAAAATGAATAAATAAAATAAAATTGTGTCTATCTACAACTAAAAGTTCTTAAAAATTTGGCAAAGTATTAGGTTATAAAATTGACATACAAGAATCAATAGCATTCCTATTATAACAATGAATCTGCTGAGAAAACAATCAAGAAAACAATTCCATTCATAATAGCCTAAAAAAGAGAAAGAAAATACCTAGGAATAAATCTAACCAAGGAAGTGAAAG
Organism: Ictidomys tridecemlineatus; assembly: GCF_052094955.1. Classification (NCBI taxonomy): domain Eukaryota; kingdom Metazoa; phylum Chordata; class Mammalia; order Rodentia; family Sciuridae; genus Ictidomys; species Ictidomys tridecemlineatus. The sequence goes on along the minus strand of NC_135481.1, from coordinate 134,122,315 downwards.
ACCTCTACAATGAAAACTATAGAACATTGAAGAAGACTTTGGAAAATGGAAAGACTTCCCATGATCTTCATGGATAGGCAAAATTAAAATTACTAGAATGACCCTATCACCAAAAGCAATACACAGATTCAGTGCAATCCCCATCAAAATACTAATGACATTCTTCACAGAACTAGCAAAAACAGTCCTAAAATTCATTTGGAAGAATAAAAGACCAAGAATAGCCCAAGCAATTCTAAGCCAAAAAAGCAGTGCTAGAGGCATCACAGTGTCTGTCTTCAAATTAAGCTATGTAGCTAACAACCTGCATGGTCCTGGCATTAACACAGACCAGTGGTGCAAAATAGAATATAGACAAATTCACACAAAGGCGCCAAAAACATATTGAGGAAAAGACAGCCTTTTAAACAAATGGTACTGGGAAAACTGGTTATCCTTATGTAGAAGAATGAGACTAGTACCTTACCTCAAACTGCACAAAAAATCAACTCAAAATGGATGAAAGATATAGCCATTAAACCAGAAACTGCAATAACTAGTAAAAAATGTAGTAGAAAATGTCACACTCCAGCAAATAGGCACAGGCATTAACTTCTCAACAGGACCCCCAAAGTTCAGGAAATAATGCCAAGAGTTAATACATGGGGTGAAATCAAATTAAAAAGGCTTTTTTAAAATTCTTTTTTTTTTAGTCATACATGGCAGCAGAATGAATTTTGACACATAATACATACATGGAATGTACATACATCAATCATATTGTCAATTCTATTCTGCTGCCCTTCCTATCCTCCTTACTCCTCCCCTCCTCTCCCATCCTTACTCTCTATCCAATCTAATTTGACACACTTTTTTTCTTTTTCTCATTACAACATCATGTGTGTAATCTGTATAACAATGAGGTTTTCCTTCCATCTTATGTGCAACTCCCCTTCTCCCTCTTTTTTCCTCCCACCTCTCTTCCCTATTTAGTGGTAGTCGTCTTCTCATGCTCTTCTTCCCTATCCCATTTGAGTCACCCCCCTTATCTCAGAGAAGACATTTGGCATTTGTTTTTTAGGGATTGGCTAACTTCACTTAGCATAATCTGCTCTAATGCCATCCATTTGCCTGCAAATGCCATGATCTTGTTATTTTTTTAGTACTGAGTAATATTCCATTGTGTATAAATGCCACATTTTTTAATCCATTCGTCTATTGAAGGGCATATAGGTTGGTTCCACATTCTAGCTATTATGAATTGTGCTGCTATAAACATTGATGTGGCTGTGTCCCTGTAGTATGCTCTTTTTAGGTCTTTTGGGTATAGTCCAAGAAGGGGAATAGCTGGGTCAAATGGTGGTTCCATTCCCAGCTTTCCAAGGAATCTCCATACTAATTTCCAAATTGGCTGCACCAATTTGCAGTCCCACCAGCAATGTATGAGTGTACCTTCCCTCCCCCCCACCCTGCATCCTCGACAGCACTTGTTGTTTGACTTCATAATGGCTGCCTTTCTTTTTGGGGTGAGATGGTATCTTAGAGTAGTTTTAATTTGCATTTCTCTGATTGCTAGAGATGGTGAGCATTTTTTCATGTATTTGTTGATTGATTCTATATCCTTTTCTGAGAAGTTTCTGTTCAAGTCCTTGGCCCATTTGTTGATCGCGTTATTTGCTTTTTTGTTGTTTAACTTTTTGAGTTCTTTGTATACTCTAGAGATTAGAGCTCTATCTGATGTTTGAGGGGTAAAAATTTGTTCCCAAAATTAAAAAGCTTTTACACAGCAAAGAAAACAATTAGGAATGTAAAGAGAGGACCTACAGAATAGGAGAAAATCTTTGCTAGCTCTCTCTGACAGGATTACTATCTAGAATGTATAAAGGACTCAAAAAACTTAACACCAAAAAATAATAATAATCCTATCAATAGATGGGCAAAGGAGTTAAACACACTTCTCAAAAAATGAAATACAAATGGCTAACAAATACACGAAAAAATGTTCAACATCATTAGCAATTAGGGAAATGCAAATTAAAACTATACTGAGATTTCATCTCACACCAGTCAGGATGGCAATCATCAAGAATGCAAATAATAATAAATAAGGTAGAGGATGTGGAGAAAAAGGAATACTTTTACACTGTTGGTAGGACTGTAAATTAGTTCAAGTATTATGGAAATCAGTATGGAAGTTCTTCAAAAGACTAGGCACAGAACCACCAAATAACCACTCCTTGGTATTTATCCTAAAGTAATCATACTATAGTAAGTCATGCATACCCATTTTTATAGTAGCACAGTTCACAATAGCCAAACTATGGAAACAGCCTATGTGTTCATAAGTGCATGAATGGATAGAGAAACTGTGGTATATATACACAATGGCGTCATTCAGCCCTTTAAAATGAAATTACTTCATTTGTAGGAAAATGGGTAGAACTGAGATCATTTTGTTAAGTGAAATAAGTCAAACTCAGAAGGTCCAAGGTTGTATGTTTTCTCTCATGTGGAAGCTAGAGAGAAAAAAAGAAAACAAGTGGAGATGAAGGGATCTCATGAAAACCAAAAGGAGATCAGTAGAAAGTTGGAAAGCAGGCGGGGCATGCTGGGGAATAATGTTGGCCAATTTATATTGTTACGTTGTATGCATGTACAAATAGGTAACAACAAATCCCACTATAATTCATCAATAAAAATGCGGGAGAAAAATAATCTCACTTATTCTTGTAACATTAACATATCTCCCGTACTCATCTCTTACTCTCCGTTACCTGTGAATTGACTCTCATTTTGGACATATGTACCACAGCTGACTTCAAACTCAGTGAATATCCTTATTCATCCCTCTTCCTGTAGTACCTTTGGCACCAGAATCTGTTAAGTCATTTGGTGAGAAGCCTCAATTATGTTTTATTTCCCCTCTCTTCTCCCACATCTCATCAATGTTCATTCCTCCTAAAATTCTTTTGAAACTGTTCTCAAAATCCCTGCCTCAGAGTAACCCTCAAAGTCCCTAGCTCAGATTAACCCTTCAGCATATTACCTACATTACTGTAATAATCTGCCTGTTGTCTAATTTCACAAATCTATTCTCTACAATTTTAGAAAAGTGATCCTTCTAAATAGTAAATTGGATCTTGAGACTTCCCATCTTAAGCCTACCTTTGCTGATCAGAAAAAATGCAAACCTGCACTGAATACAAAGTTTTTCATCATTTGCCCCCTGCTTTTCTCTCCAGCTTATTTCTTTTTTAAAAAAAAATTAAGATGTAGATGGGCACAGTATCTTTATTTTATTTATTTATTTCTATGTGATGCTGAAGATTGAACCCAGTGCCTCACGTGTGCAAGGCAAGCATTTTACCACTGAGCTACAACCTCAGCCCTTCCAGCCTCGTTTCTTAACATCTGTTCATCTCTTTATATTTATACCACTGCTGTTTCTTCTACTAGACTGGGAGGTTCTGGGGGGTAGAGGCGATGATGCATTCTTTATCTTTGCATGGTGGGCTCCTAGTCAAGTACAGTGCCTGGATTGTAGTAGTCAAGAAATGTTGAACTGAATGTCTCAAATCTGTGTTAAGTTTAAAAGAATACAGGTACTTCTATGAATAACCTGCCAAAAATTTTTCATTCTTGACTTTTTTCATTTTCATTATCATTTCACTATTATAAGATAGTGTTGATTTTTTTTTTAATTCTTACATAAACATCTTAAATCTTTATAGAATTTCAGGATGGCTGACACTTCTGAAGCTGTTCCAAATTTTGAAGAGATGTTTGCAAATAGATTCACAGAAGATGATAAAGAGTACCAGGAATACTTGAAACGTCCTCCTGAAATGCCTCCAATTATTGAGGAATGGAATAGCAGATCTGGTGGAAACCAAAGAAATAGAGGCAATAGGTATGTATTTCTTGAGAACAAATGCAGATGTTGATTTGGAAGAGGTTAGCTTTAGTCTGTTTGATAAAGCCAATGAAGGCAGCAATCAGTGTTTTCACCATGGTTATATGTACTACCTAGTAAGTGTTTCTTGTAGACTGATATTTTCTTTGTAAATGTACTTTTAAAACTATCTTTGTGCTTAGCTGGGTACCGTGGCCTGTAATCCCAGTGGCTCAGGAAGCTTAGGCAGGAGGATCCAAGCCAGCCTTAGCAACAGTGAGGCACTAAGTAACTCAGTGAGACCCTGTCTCTAAATAAAAATACAAAATCAGGCTGGGGATGTGGCTCAGTGTTTGAGTGACCCTGGGTTCAATCCCCAGTACCAAAAAACAAACAATTTATCTTTGTACTTGATCCCATTAAAAAAGTATTATTTGATTTTATTCTAGAAAGAAGTTGGAAATTACCTCTATTTAATAGTTCAAAAATAATCAATGGCATAAATTACTATGCTGATTTTATACAATGAACAGATTTCAGTTTGATCCAGAACTGCCATATTTGGTTTGGGTTTATATTTATTTGCCTATTTCTCTGTGAAGTGTGTCCAATATGATGCTGGAAGAATGACTTAAATCTTAGGCAAGTATTGACTAATTTGTGCTATATGTTCTGTAGAGAAAAATGTTTTATACTTTATTTGCTACTGAGAATTTATATGCACTGGGATAGATTTCTTCTTCTTTTTTTTTTTTTTGTTTGATTGTTTTAATAAGGAAGTTTTAACCTTTTTGTTTTGTTGTAGGCTGCAAGATAACAGACAGTTTAGAGGTAGGGAGAGCAGACGGGGATGGCCAAGTGACAATCGATCAAATCAGTGGCATGGACGATCCTGGGGTAACAATTATCCCCCACAACACAGACAAGAACCTTACTATCCACCCCAATATGGACAATATGGTTACAACCCACGGCCTCCGTATGGTTACTATTGATAGAAATGTCAGTGAATTTTAGAAAAACCATTTACTTTGTTAACATGACAAAAGTTTGTGTGTCTTTTCTTGGTCATAGTTTCGATTCATTTAGAAAATGGATTATTATTTTTTTGGAATTTAAGATTAAAAAAATAGATCTTCCTGGATAGATGTTATTGTTGCTGGGAATAAATACTCCCCTAAAAACATTCTGGGTTATATTCCTTGCCTTCTACCTCAGATTCTTTTTTGTTTCATTACTTAATAGTGCTCTGAGTTGATGTATTTTCCTTGTTTGACCTCCAGAAATTCTGTCTTTAACACATAAATAAAAACTTCAAAATAGAAATGCTTGCTTTTACTTTGTAAGATAAAGGAATTTCCATATGCTCAGATATACTTATTTCTGAGATTCTACAGAGGGTAGTTTATCAGTTCATTAATGCACAGCTGTACTTATAATGTACTGTACATAACATCAGTTGAAAGGTAAAACAACTGTATATTTCTTTTGTTGTTTGTTATGTGCCTAGGGTACTTTGTGATTGCTTACTCTACAAGTTTGAGTTAGCTAGGGAGACTGATCTCCTAGCTCTGGAGTTGGGCATAACCCATTGGAAATTGGATAGCCCACCTCCTACCTTATTTGGCGAAGAACATTCTATGGAAAACCTTTGAATTTCCCCCATTTTTTTTAGTTGTTGATAGACCTTTATTTATTTGCTTATTTATATGTGGTGCTGGGAATCAGACACAGTGCCTCACATGTACGAGGCAAATGCTCTACCTCTGAGCTACAACTCCAGCCCCTTGATATTTTTTTTAAGAGGGAAATCAAGAATAAGCTGTAAAATGAGGAAAAACTCCTTCTCAGTTCAGTGTCTTGATCTTTTTGGTGGATGGGATTAGGGCACACATCATTTTATACAAACTTTTAAAGCTTTTTGCTAACTTAAAACCTAGCAGGGAAAAAATTTGCATGTTATACAAAAGTTTATAATCCTTTGAAGATAATGCTACGTTTTAACTGTTTTGGTATTTGACTTGGGTTGATTTTACAGTATTTTATTCATTTCTAGATGCATACTTTTGCTGCTTCCTCTTCTATAAATATAGTGATATTGTCATTTCCTTTCAGAGAATTCATTCTACTTCATATAATTTTAATAAGTTTTATTGAAAACAAAAATTTTAAAAAGATTTAAGCAACTTCACTCCCAAATTTTGGCAGTTAGTCTATTTATTGATTTGGTAAGTTGATCTATTTGGATTTTATTACTCAGTCCTTCATATCTGATTAAAGAGCTTCAGAGGAATATTACGAGTATAAGTTTCAGGGCTGGGGTTGTGGCTTAGTGGTAGAGCGCTTGCCTGGCAAGTGCAGGACCCTGGGTTTGATCCTCAGCACCACATAAAAATAAATAAGTGAAATAAAGGTATAATTAAAAAATAAATATTTTTTAAGTATAAGTTTCATCATAGATCAAAGGAATTAAAAGTGAACTTCCTAAATCTACTTTTTCTTTTAGCACCCCACTCTAGGGTTCTTGAGATTGACTTCCCCAGGTACTTCTCCATGCTCTAGATCCATTTCTCCACCTCTGACCCTTTTCCTGAAGAGTCATCTTTTCTTCAGGTAACTGTTTTATTGGAAAGGATGCACCTAATTAAATATTCACATAGAAATGTAAATAAATTTATTTTAAAGAGAGAATTTTTTAATATTTTAATTTTTTAGTTTTCGGTGGACAAAACATCTTTATTTTATTTTTATGTGGTGCTGAGGATCGAACCCAGTGCCCCACGCATGCCAGGCGAGCGCACTACCACTTGAGCCACATCCCCAGCCCAGAAATGTAAATAAATTTTTAACCTGAGGTTTTTACTATACCCTTCTGTAATCATATTAATAGACAACAGGCCAGTGGTGTTACATAAACATGGATCTTGATACTACAAATGTTTAGCCTAGAGAGTAAAAAATGGCCTGACTTCATCTCAGTATCTTCTGAAAGTAGGAAGATTATTAAAAATATCTATCAACTAATGAAACACGGGCACTGACCAGTTGAGACAGTAGCTGATTATGGCATTAGAACAGGATCCTGTGCTGTGCCAACTGTGGGAAACCACCCTTGAGCTATTTGAGCATCTTCAATCGGCCTTGAGCCAAGGAGATTTAGATTTGACATTGCAATCTGTTTTGTGGCTTCTTCCACTCAATGGATTGTGCAATGCACTGGCCTCTGTCTTCACATGGCTAGGGAGACTGATCTCCTAGCTCTGGAGTTGGGCATAACCCATTGGAAATTGGATAGCCCACCTCCTACCTTATTTGGCGAAGAACATTCTATGGAAAACCTTTGAAGTTTCCCCCATGTGATAAAGCAAACACAGGCTCTAGCCCTCTCTATTTCCAGTGTGGAAGCTCGACCCTTAAGGTTGAAGAGCTGTCCTGCCCTGCCCTTGCTTTCTAAAATTACCTTTTGTGTTTTGTGTGGGTTTTTTTGTTTTTGTTTTTTGGTTTTTTTGCCGCTTTCTTTTCTTAGCCTTATTTTGTAGCCAGCTTGCATCATGCAGAGGAACCTCAAATTCCACCACCAGTACTGGATGTTGCTGAAAGCCAACTATTGACACCATTTAGGAGAGCTGTGGATTCAAGGGATAGCGCTGAGAGATGCTTCTTAAGATGCTCTGAAGAGGTTATTTTCCCATAGTATTTAAATATTTTAACATTTGGTACAGGTAGGCTGCATGTGTCTCATGAAAAAATGGAAAAAGTCCTTTTAACCTGAGTTATTTCTGCATTCTGTGTAAATAATCTATATTAGTGGTAGTTTTTGTTTTTAGCAGTCATTATCCACCTGCCCCCTGGTGTGCTTAAAACAAGATAGAAATAAAAGGCATGGTTATTGCTTCAGAAAACAACATGAAAAAATAACATAATTTAAGAGTAAGAACAAAAAGTTAAAATCATGTTAAATAGAATTCTTTTTTTTTTTTTTTTTAAAGAGAGAGTGAGAGAGGAGAGAGAGAGAGAGAATTTTAATATTTATTTTTTAGTTCTCAGTGGACACAACATCTTTGTTTGTATGTGGTGCTGAGGATCGAACCCGGGCCGCACGCATGCCAGGCGAGCGCGCTACCGCTTGAGCCACTTCCCCAGCCCCTAGAATTCTTGAGAAAGTTTGTTGTATCACATACTGCATTCAATTTAAGGAGTCCTGGCTTCAAATCCTGTGCTTGCAAAGGTACCTGACCTTGAGACACTCAACTCTTGTGACTATTTGCTCACTTGGGAAAATGGGGACAATATATACTTGCCCCCTTACAGAGTTATAAAAATAAATAACCAACTGTAGAATAGGAATAACTTGAGAATAGGAACTAGAATTGTGACCTTTAAACCCCAAGGGCACATAATAGGCCTAATGTAAACATTTGTTGAATCAACCAGTGAAGACTGTGATGTGCAGTGTTGATATGAAGTTGTAAAGTAACTGATAGAAGATGAGGTAGAGAAGGAGACACTGAGAATTAAGAAGTTATGGTGGTTTCCCTATGTGAACTCATATGTGAGTAGACAACAAAAGAAGAACTTGAGGAAATAACATGCACTTTGAATGTGGAAGAAAGTCAATAAGAAAGTTGAGCTAAAATTAGTAGCATTTGCTGTTTGGAAATTGGCACTGACTTAAAAATGTCAAATGTTGATTATTGAACCTATCAGATTAATGTCATTTTGAAAACAGCTTGCTGGGGACTTGTCTATTTTTGTATTTTGTTTTTCAGTGGTAGAAGGATTTGGGATATAGGAAGAATAACAACCTTGAGTCACTGCTTTGAGAATAGTTTTTGGTTTCTTGAAACTATGTAGGAAAAAAATATCTGGGAAGATTTCTAGCGTGGTTTTGGTTTCCAAAGTTGCATTCCTTATAATGCTCACAGATCAGGATATAATTTTTCCTTTTGTATTTTATCTGCCTAAGGAAAAATATAGGACTTTATAATAGAATAAATAGTGACGAAATGTCAGTCAGTCCCGTCTCCCCTTCCCCCAAGAAGAGTCTCCAGCTGGGGTTGTGGCTCAGTGGTAGAGCACGTGCCTAGCATGTGTGAGGCATTGGGTTTGCTCCTCAGCACCACATAAAAATAAAGGTATTGTTTCCATCTGTAATTAAAAACAATAGTTTTTAAAAAGCAAGGTGTCATGTCAATTTAACTTTAGAATGCTAAAATGGAAGGAAGTGATCTTTCACTATAAAAATTACTGTCAGGACTAATTTTGAACTCTAAGAAAAGCAATGCATGTTATTCCTAAATACATTTTTTTAATACCTTAAACATTTCCTACTTTCTATTTCACTGATTGATTAAACCTCTGTTATTACAGTGACACAATACCGGAAATAATCAAGAAGGAAATGTTTATTTTGGCTGTCTCCTTGGCCCTGTATGTTTTTGAGTCTATGGCAGAGCAGTACATGATGGCAGAGGAGGCCTGGTCATGTTATGGTGGTTTGGAAGTGAAAGAGAGAGGAAAGGGCTTGAGTTCAAATATTGCCTTCAAGGGCATGCTGCTAATGACATAACTTTCTCACTTGACCCCATCTCTTAAAGTTTCTATTCTCTCAGTGACATCATAGGCTGGGAGCCAATCCTTTCACATATGTGCCTTTGGGAGGCATTCAAGATCCAAACTCTATCTGGGCATAGTAGTACAGACCTGTAAGCCCAAAAACTTAGGAGGCTGAGGCAGGCGGACCCCAGGTTTGAGACTAGCCTGAGCAACTTAGCAAGGCCCTGTCTCAAAAAAACAAAACAAAAAGACAATAGGCGGGGGGGGGGGGGGGGGGGGCCAGGCTGGGTGTGTATCTCAGTAATAGGACACTTCTAAGTTCAACTCTCAGTAGCCCCCCAACATAACACACAAAGATCTAAACTATAGCAGAACCCAAACACAAGATTTGGCTACATATGAAAAATATGCTGTAATTTATAGTGATGCCCTAGCACAGTTAGTAGTGAAAAAAAATAATTAGGAAATAATATTCCCAGGTCGAGGTGGTTTATATTACCATTGTATTGTTAACTGGAAATCATTACTAATGAAAGCAGTTCGGTAATGACAAAGAGGTGTTGTATATGAATTATTCCCTGAAAAGTCTGTTTGGATTTTTTTTTGTCCTATATTTTGATCAAGGAATGAATGGATAGTTGTTTATTTCAAATGGGGACTTTAAAACTAAATTGAGTTTCCTTATGAGACTCCTAATTATGTAGGTCACTCAAAGAATTCTTCCTTTTTATAAACTTAGAAAGGTTATGCTTTTAAGATGTTCAAGTTTTTAATTTAGAATAAATTAAGACCAATAGGATTCATACATAGCTGTGTGTGTGACATTCTGTGATATCTAAACAAAGATTTCTCCTGGATCCTGCCATATTAAATTATTGTGGAATTGAATCAACAACTAGATCCAATTAGAAGATTATACCATTGGACTCCAGGGAAACCTTGAGAGTAAATATTTCATCCTTTCTAGAAATCTGTATGTTATCTATAGGGATCAGCTTTTGAGGAACATGCAAGTAGAGATCCCTTGATCTGTGGACATTCTGAGAGAGAATGGTCCTGGGCCACAATGGCTTCTTGGGTGTCTATCAGTAGGGCTGATAACACAAGCTATGACAGGGATGAGAAGAAGTAACTGCAGCTGCTGTAGCCATGCTCAGGCTTCCAGGTGCTACAGAAACTTCTGACCTCTGAGGATTTGGTTACCCATGCTATCAGATGAGAAACATGGAAGTGAGCCATGCATAATACCCCTTAGACTTAAAGATTTACAGGATAGGATGGGAGGAGCAGATTAATAAAGTAAAATGTGATTTGACTGCCCTCTTGTAGAATTAAATGAAATATTCACAAAAAGGATAAAATCATGTTGTTTGTGGTAACATGGATGGAGCTGAAGGGCATTATGTTAAATGCAATAAGCCAGGCCCAGAAAGACAAATATCACATATACTCACTTGGACAAGCTAAAAGTTGATCACAAAAAAGTAGAGACAAGAACAGAGGTCACTAGGAGTTAGAAGGAGAGGAGAAAGGAGGATAGAGGTTGGATAATGGGTACCAAAATATAGTTGGGGGGTAGTTCTAATGTTCTGTAGCACAATAGAATCATCATTGTGGTATATACCATTAATTATACACTTCAAAAATAACTAGAGAAGAGCTTAAAATAATATTTGAGGAGATAGAATGCTAATTACCCTGATTTGGTTATATTATACTATATACATGTGTCTAATTATAATATTGTACATAAATAAGTACAGATATTATACATCAGTTGCAAAATAAAAAATGTCTTACAAAGAAAGCACATATATGAAAGAATTACTAGGCACATAATGAGTAACTGGCCCATATCACATTTGTGCCTCTAGAGTTACAGGGAAGCATTTCTGGGTTGACTTGAATGTTAGAAGTTCATTTCAAAAAAATCTTTCACCATTGTTGTCATGGGATATGAGTTAATTTAGTAGGTGTTTTCATTCCTGTCCCTAAGGGGCACAGAGAGCCCCATGTATTAATTACCAGTTAGACTTTTTTTGGGTTTCAGTGACCTCCTGAGACAACTTCTGAAGAGGATGTAATGATGATCTCACAGGTTTTTTCCCACTGCCAGTGCCTCTAACTCCCTAAAGAATCTTCAGTGTCTTTGTCTGAATTCAGTAAATAAAGCTCTCTAATAACCATTAAAGGCAAGAGCTTCATTGTTTGTATTTTTTTCATTTTAAACTTTCCTTAACTGTATATTATGTGTATATACAAAATATCATAAAAAGTAAAACAATACAAAAATGAGTAGTCTGCATTCAACCTGATGTATATGGTTTTATCTTGTTCACCATGCTCACACAAGTGTATGTAAACTTGATGTACATATATTTTTCCCTTTCTTACTAAAGTGGAGTTATATATTTTTAATACCTGCATACATAAAATTATTTACTTAACAATATAATGCATCACTCTATGTCAGTAGCTATAAATTAGAAGTAAATTATGTGAATTTACTTTTGATTATGATTGTTCTCTTATAGGTGGATAGGTCCTTCCCATCTTTTTCTCCTTCCCTTTTTCCTCCTTTTCCCCTTTTCTTCCATTTTTCTTCCCTCCCTTTCTTTTTTTGCATTAACAATGCTGCATTGCTTTTATACATATGTCCTTTAGTGTTTTTATGTATCTATGAACATTCTCAAAAGTAGATTGTTGGTTTAAAAGGTCTATTTTTATTTTAATAAATGTTGACACATTTTTAAAACACTAGCAATTTACATTACCATCAGCAACATTTTGAGTGTACATGTATGTGCTGCCTCCTTCCCTGTGACTTCACCTTTTTTTCTCTGGATGTTCATGAGCTTTTTTAAAAATTTTGAAACCAGGAAATTCTTACTAGGTTGTATCTCCCTGTTGATTCTTTTGGTCATTGTTTCGCCTGGGACATTGCACCCTTTCTACAAATTCATCTTTTATTTCTTCAGTATTTTCTTAATTATATCTTTAAATATTTGTTCTGTTCCATTTCTTTGGTTCTGCTCTTCAGGAACCAATTATGTAGATGTTGATTTTCCTTCAACTGACTTCCATAGCTGCCATTTCCCTTTTGCTCACTGTTCTTTGTTTTGCCCTCTAAATTTCTTACCATGTTTTCAGACTCCTCTTTGTTGTTTTTTCCAATGTGAGTTTTATTTATTTGATGGTTTTTTTATTTCTCAGTTTAAAAAGCACATTTTGCCACATGTGAGCAACCACCATATTGGACATTACAGCTTTATAAGAGGATTAAAGGCTTGAAGTTGGTGACTTGACTCATTCCCTTATTCTTCAGAGACCCAATTCCCCAAAGCATCTTTAAGGAAATCAGGTTTTAAAGCAATTTGAAAGCCACCGTGATAGCAAAACCACATCATCGTGAGGTGAGTTTCATGTAGGAGTGACCAGGGAGTCTAACCTCTGGCTGCAAAGTTTAGGGATTCTGTACCCGAAATTTTATAAAGGTACTTGGGGGGATCTTAACGCAGACTAGGGTTATGCTAAACTTGTCAACTGAATTAAAAGAACTGTTGGAAGAAAGCCTTTTTATAGCACAGAAAGAGTCCCTGGATCATGGATCCAGTTGTTCTAGAAGAGGAGCTGTGGCTGATACTAGATCCATTCCAGTGGAAGAAATGAGAGCTCAGATGGTCATAGTTTCCTGGTTCTGATCCCAGGCTTTCCAATCAGGATTAACATGATGACATGGGGAACAGCATGTACTCAGTGGAGAATCCCACTATATATACTGTCTGGAAGGTGTATTCACTCAAATAAGTTGCCATCATGATTAGAAATTAGTTCCTTGCCAAATGCCCAGCCCAATTCTAATTTTAGAAACACAGACTACAGGAGATTTCTGACAGCTGCAACATTAAAGGGGGTACTCAGGACCATACTGATTCCACCATGGCACTGGAATCCCTAAGAACCCAACTGACCCAAGTAAAGACAGTCCTGAGGTAAATTCCTTAAGATATGAGGGGTCTAAGGAACATTTCTAGAAAGACAAGAAAGATTAATGTGTGATACAGATTGGCAGTACAAAATGAATTTCCTAATTGGGCTGGGGTTGAGGCTCAGTGACAGAGCACTTGCTTCGCATATGTGAGTCACTGGGTTCAATCCTCAGCACCACATAAAAATAAATAAACAAGATATTGTGCCCATGTATAACTAAAAAAATATTTTTTAAAAAAAGAATGAACTTCTTAATAGTGCTGGTTCACTTCAAAAGGAATTGTTAATTCCCTACATCAAGTTACATTGGCTTTCTGCTATTGCATTATAGTGCCACCTCTAGTATATAAATTGAAAATCTAGCTTCTTAAGTTTTTGGTTTCTAGTCATTTGCATTAAAGCAATGTGATTGGGGCCTGGTAGGTTCTATAATTTGTCTTCTATTTTACATTTAAGGAACCAAAACCCTGGGATATCTAAGAGGGATGTATGCTGGTAGCCCACAACCCAAAAAAACTGCCTCTAAATTTTTTGAGTTTGGGCTGCTTAGAACTTGATTCTCACTCTATCTTCCGTCTTTCATCTACACCTGTCTGGGTGTGGATGGTCTATGGGAATCAGGAATCCAAAAATCTTTGCTCCTACCTCCAGGGCAGAATAAACCAGGTTTTTCTTTCCTAGTATATAGTGTAGTCACCAATGTTATTGTTAAACCATTTTGTCAAGAGTAATTATGTAACCAGGCAATGTGGCACATGCCTGTAATCCCAGGGGCTAGGGAAGCTGAGGCAGGAGGATGGTGAGTTCAAAGACAGTCAAGGTAATTTAGTTATTTAAATTACTATAACTTGCACCAAATATATAAGAATGTATTATCTTTTCAGCTTTAATATAGATGTGATTTCTGATAGACTTTACAAATATTGAAAATAGTTTCCAGGTCCTCTTCATTTTTTTAAGGATCTTTGGGGATTTGGAAGAAATAATGGATTTTAAGATTTTAAGTTACCACTGAGATGGAAGGAAATTCAGTGTCTTCTCAGCTGGGTGCAGTGGTACGCACCTGTAATTCCAATGACTCAGGCTGAGGCAGGAGGATCAAAATGTCAAGGCCAACCTGGGCAATTTAGTGAAAGCCTCAGAAACTTGGCAATACCCTGTCTCAAAGAATAAAAAGGACTGGGGATGTAGCTCAGTGAAAAAGTATCCCTGGGCTCAGTCTCCAGTATCAAAAAATAATAAAATTTAAAAATAAAAATTCAATTATTTCTCAAAAATAATTGTTACAAGTCTTGATTATTATTTACTTTTTTACAAAATGCTCTATACAGTTTTTAAAAGATGTTAAAACTTTTTTTTTCATTTAATTTTTTTGTACCAGGGACTGAACCCAGGAGCATTTAACCACTGAGCCACATCCTCAGCTCTTTTTTTTTCTTGGAGACAGGGGTCTAAGGCCCTAAGTTGCATAGGGCCTCCCTAAATTGCTGAGGCTAGTTTTGAACTCATAATCCTCCTGCCTCAGCCTCCTGAGTTGCTGGGATTTACAGGCATAAACTACTGTACCTAGCATATTTTTGCACTGAGAACATTATCTTAAAATATAAGGTAAGACTACAAAAGCAGCATGACAGATTTCCTCTGTTACTTGAAAACTGGATTAAGAGGCAAACTCCAGATTTCAGAAACACTGGAAATATTATAATTTTTGTTTATAATTAGGATAATTGCAATAAATAAGGAGTCAGAGGATCTGGGTTCTAGTTGCCATTTTGTGTGATATGATCTTCAGTAATTCTCCCAACTTCTGGATATCAGAAACCTCATCACAAAGCAAATATTTAAATCAGTCATCCTGAATATCCTTTCCAGCTATATTATATTATAATACCATGAAATCAGAATTACAAGTTTCAGGCTGTTTGAAGTCAGGAATTTTAGAACCTGTGTTCAAGGTACAGTGCTCTTAAAAATTTTGTGTGTGTGTGTATGTGTGCCAGAGATTCAACTCGGGCACTCGACCACTGGTCCACATCTACAGCCCTATTTTGTATTTTAGAGACAGGATCACACTGAATTGCTTAGCACCTTACTTTTGCTGAGGCTGGCTTTGAACTCTTGATCTTCCTGCCTTAGCCTCCTGAGCTGCTGGGATTACAGGTGTGCGCCACCACATCCAGCATAAATTTCTACTTTTTGAGTCTTTACACACACATACACACACACACATTTTTTGGTTCTAATTAGTTATACATGATAATAGAATGCATTCTGACACATCATACATAAATGGAGTATAACTTCTCATTCTTCTGGTTGTACATGATGTAGGATCATACCAGTCATACACATCAAATCACATCCCCATATATGCACATGGTATTTATTCTACTATGCTTGCTTGCTTGCTTTTTTGGTACTGGGGACTGAACTCAGGGCCACTTGATCACTGAGCCACATCTCCAGCCCTAGTTTGTATTTTATTTAGAGACAGGGTCTCACTGAGTTGACTAGCACCTCACTTTTGCTGAGGCTGGCTTTGAACTTGCGATTCTCCGCCTCAGCCTCTCGAGCTGCTGGGATTACAGGCGTGTGCCACCACAAGTGGCCATTCTACTATCCTTTCTACTCCCATATCCCTCTTCTCCCTTCACTGCCCTCTGCCTAATCCAAAGAACTTCTAGTCTTCCCTAGCTACTCCTCTTATTGTGAATTAGCATCTACATCAGAGAAAACATTCAGCCTTTGAGTTTTTGGAATTGGCTTATTTTGCTTAGCATGATATTCACCAGCTCCATCCATTTACTGGCATATGCCATAATTTCATTCTTCTTCAAGGATAATATTCCATTGTGCATCTATCCCATAATTTCTTTATCCATTCATCTGTTGAAGGGCACCAAAGCTGGTTTCATAGTTTAGCTATTGTGAGCTAAGCTGCTATAAACATGGATGTGGCTGTATCACTGTAGTATGCTGATTTTAAGTCCTTTGGGTATAAACGGAGGAGTGGGATAGCTGGGTCAAATGGTGGTTTCATTGTAAATTTTCTGAGGAATCTCCATATTGCTTTCCATTGGGGTTGCACCAATTTGCAGTCCCACTAGCAATGTATGAGTATACATTGTTCCCCACATTCTCACCTCCATTTTTGTGTTTGTGTGAATTTAAATATATTTTTCCTATTTAGCCGCCTCTTCATTGATAGAAATTAAAAAGTCCCTCAAGGATGTACTTTTCATTTTTTGATTTTATTTTTTTTCGGCTTCCTTTTTTAATTTCTCCAAGATTTCTTCTGCAGTTGTAGAGGCCAAAAGCTTCACCACCTTTTCACGAGATTTACCACCCTGAATCAAAAGAAAGAAAGCACAGTAAGCATTCTAATGCCTTAAGGGACAGCAGACTTCCATTGTACCCATCACAGCCATATTTTCATGGGGACATTATAGATGGCTTATGCACACTTTCTCCTGACCACATCTGGTCCAACCAAAAACTATCTCTTTGCTTCCACCTGACTATAGATTTTTACAACTCATCAAGGTTTTTAGTTTTATACCTTAATTTCTAAAATGATAAAAGTTTGGCATCAGAATTTCAAAATGATGAATTACAATATTCTAGTTTCAAGTAACTCTTTTGTTTAAAGATACAAATAATTTTAAAATACCAAAGTAAATATTGCATTTTCTAGAAACTTTGCATAATCTTAAATAAAAACAAGTTGCTGGGCTGGGGTTGTGGGTCAGTGGTACAGTACTTGCCTAGCATGTGTGAAGCACTGGGTTCTTCAGCAACACATAAAATAGATAAATAAATAAAATAAGGGCAATGTGTCCATCTACAACTTAAAAAGTCCAAAGAGCCACTACAATATCCAAGTGCTATGATTTCACTATCACTTAAAACAATTTTTAAAAAGATATGTTCTCAAGCACATCTTTTATTTATTTATTGGGGGGGGTATTGGGATTGACTCAGGGGCACTCAACCCCTAAGCCATATCTCCTGCCCTATTTTGTATTTTATTTAGAGACAGGGTCTCACCAAGTTGCTTAACACCTCGCTTTTGCTGAGACTGGCTTTGAACTCACAATCCTCCTGCCTTAGACTCCCAAGCCACTCAAGCACATCTTTTAAAGATAAAATCTGAACAGGAATTTATATAGATTGGCATAATTTGTACAGGTAGAAAAGTGGGGAGACCCTTTCAGGCAAATGTCCAAACATGAGTACTGGCAGAAATTAAGAAATGACCTGCCACGGCTTGGGGATGGCAGAAGAAACAGGAGTTTATTTATCAAGGTGCAGTTTATTTATCAAGGATGTTGAATGCCACCAGATACGATCTATATTACATAGCCTTGAAAATCAAGTAAAACTTCAAGATATAAAGATGGCTGGGTCCCACACTTACATACTCAATTTCAAGATTCTGCACTCTAAATTCTATGTTTAAGGTAATGCCCAGGAACCTGTATTGAGAATCATTCCTCAGTGATTTTGAAGTATAAAACCATGTTACTAATGACTACATATGAATCCACTAATTTCCTGAGGAGCTTCTTCTAGTGAACAAAGACAACATGGAGGATTAGAAATACCTGATGAACTCCAATGGAGATGACAACAAGAAATCATTTTACATTTTTTTAGTGTGGTGATGTCTTAAGGAAGAATTGCAAGATTACCTCACAATGGGTTTGGGAAGGAAGAAAATGCTAGAAATGGTGGCAATTAATGAATCTAAGACAGTATAGACAACTCTGAATAAGGTTTGAGGCAGCAGAGACTACACAGGAAGAATTCAGATTTTTGTAATTAAATGAATATGTGAGTTAAAAACAAACTGGTTGTCCAAATAATGTGAAGAAGCAAATTAATATTTTATCATGATTATGTGGCAATAATCAAAGATGTTTGAAAAAAAGAGAGACCTACCTTATCCAAAATGACATCACTCCTCCTGAGTTCTAAAACCTTGGAAAGATACCGACAGAGCTCGGCATTAGCCTCTCCATCTGACGGAGGTGCTGCAATAGCTACATTTACGGCTTCAGTTGTCAAATCTGGAATGAAATGGTATGTACTGTATCCTTGAGGTTCTTTTTCTTCCTAAAGTGAGGCAGTTTTGTAAAAGAGCTTGCATTTGCCTGCCACATACTAGATTTTTTATTAATAACTGTTGGATTGGGTTTAATCCCCAGCAACAAAACACACACAAAAAAACTATTAAACTAATCTTACTTCAAGGAACATAAACATGATACATATGCAACTACCATTATAAAATAAATCCAGAAAAGAAAATAAATATTTGTCTATCCTGTTGACCAAGATGGACTTAAGAGTCCTGGAGAGCATCCTGGATTTAGGCAACTAGAAGCTGCACTTGGTCTAATAGAAAGAGCTCCAGGTAGGGAATTAAATTAGCTGAGCTTCAGCCCCAATAAGGTAACTAAGGAAGTGCATGAGCAAAGCAGCTTGCTGGATTGTACAGGGTTGTTTGGGTTCCCACATCAGGAAAAGTGGGATAGGTTCATCTCTTATGTGAGATGTATCTTAAGTGCTTTGAAAATTTGATAATGTCTATTTAACATTTACATAGTATTTACTACCCACCAATTTGAAGCACACATGAATATACTTGAAGGGCTCTATACATATTAACCTAAGCCTCATAATGACTTAGAAGACAGTAACACCATTATTATCTCCAATTTATAAGTGAGGAATTTGGAATCAAGTAATGTGTCCTATAGCTCTGCACGCACTATTATTAAGAAAGGGAAAGTATTTACTCAAAGCAGTTTACAAATGAGCTTGATCCTGCATATGGGGTTGCTCAGGCATTTCCACCCACTTACACCCAATGTAAACAACATGGCCAGAGAATCCACAAGAATGAGGTCATAAAACAACCCTCCTCCCATCCTGTCACCAAATCTCAGATGCCCAGTTTTTTACCTACAATGCGAATATTAAGACGTGTCTTAGAGTAGATGGAGAAGAAAGTGTTTATGTGAATTTTTGTCTTACTAAGGTACATAAAATACTTGTGTACTATAGAAATGATACCATCTTAGATTGATAAAATAAATGCTGGCCAAGGGGGTGTACCCAATAGAGATAAGCTAACATGGCCATTAGTACAAATAAGGCCTGTCTAGCACATCAATTGTGAGGTATTATTTTCAAAATATAAATATAATCTGGTATACAAAGCTTTAGAAGTAGAAAAGACTTTCAAGACAATTCGATAAATAGTTTTTAAACTTTTATCCTTTAAAATCCTTCATTTTTCCCAATTGTCTCTGAAATCCCAATATTTAAAACAAAAGTAGGGGCTGGGGATGTGGCTCAAGCGATAGCGCGCTCGCCTGGCATGCGTGCGGCCCGGGTTCGATCCTCAGCACCACATACAAAACAAAGATGTTGTGTCCGCCGATAACTAAAAAATAAATATTAAAATTCTCTCTCTCTCTCTCTCTCTCTCTCACACTCTCTCTTTAAAAAAATAAATAAATAAATAAAACAAAAGTAAACACATTTACAGAAGCCAAGTAACTGGCTGGCCTTTCTCCTTCACCAGAAGAGATTCCTGAGGCATTTCTAGAATTTGAGGGAATAGCTTGAAAGCCTCTTTGTCCAACTATCTAATGTGAAAAATGATAAAACTGGGCCTAGAAATGTTTTATATTGTTTTGACTGAAAAACAATTTCATGTAGGAGTTGATGGGGGTTTTAGATCTCAGATTTTCTCCTATTCCTTAGGTCAGTGATCACTAAATGAGACCGAAATGCCTTTTCTTTCTCTGGCCATTGTCTTTTCAGTTTTGGGATAGGAAAAATTAAGAATAATCTAGGGCTGGGATTGTGGCTCACTGGTGGAGTGTTTGCCTAACATGTGAGACACTGGATTTGAGTCTGAGCACCACATAAAAATAAATAAAATAAAGGTATTGTATTCACCCACAACTAAAAATGTATATATTAAAAAAGAATAATCTAGGCTGTACATAAGTGGCTTTCTTAAAATACCACATTTTTACCAATATATCTTTAGAAAGGAAAAGACAATAGTTTCATCTAACTGGGTATAATTTAAACATGTATTCAATTTCAAATACCTTTACATGAGAATCTAGATGCAAATGTAAAAATATACTCAACTGTCATAGGATCAACTGTCAGCTAAATGAGGCAAAGGGAAGGTGGAAGGGACACTTGATTCACACAAGAATCCCAACCCATTGTTCAGGTGTACCTGTTACAGCATTTTGTTTGGAGCCAGGCTTGGCATGGATGGATATGGTAACACAACCTTTAGGATCGACTGCCACAGGACCCAAGGGAGGAAGTGGTCTCTCTGCTTCCTTGCTTTGGCTTTTACTCTAAAATAAGAAACATAATTGTACAGGTTAAAAAATATTTCCCCACACATTTGATTCTTCCACTACTCCTCTTCACCTTTAATCAGAACAAAGTAGGCTTATTAGTCAGGGACTTCTGATTCAGAATGTTTTTCCCATGTCCTTCAAGGATTATGCCATGAAGTTTTCTTATAAACACCACAAAATATTTTTTCCTGCTTTGGAAGAAGACTCAACTCTGGCTTCCATACCTTAGTGCTTTGGATTCCTAAATCTGCTTTGTACTTCCCATTCCTCAGAAGCAGGGACAATTTACTACTATTCATTTTTGTATTAGATGTGGTCTAAACCTGAGTATGTCATGTGTGTGTCTGGAGGAGATGAAGTGGAAGGAACAACAGTGATTGACATTTAAAGACTGTGCTAGGAACTTAGAACCCATTCGAAAATTACAAACTTCTTAAGAGGGCAGTATGAAGGCAATGGATATATGAAGATGACACAAGGTCCTTGCTCTCATGGAGGTTAGACTGCAGTGAGAGCGAGAGAACGATCATAATTACAGTACACTGGGCTAAGTGCACCAAAAATATGCACACAGGGAGGAGGAAAGTAGCCCTCCTTGGGAGAGCGGGGAAGCTGCTAGCAGGAAGCAGTGCTTGAGTTGGAGTTAGCCATGCAAAGACGGTGGAAGAAGAACAGAGCCTTCCAAGCGAGAACAGGCGTCCGGTTCCTACTGCACCCGGTAGATGGCGAGGACAAAGTAGCCCAGGTGCAGGAGGAGGACTGAGCTCAGGTGCGGGGGAGACGGAGGACTGAGACACAACCAGCCGCCCGAGATGCCTTCCACACCCGCTCCGGGATCAGCCGGTGGCCCGCCCTCTCAACGCCATGGGGCTTGACACTAGCCTTGTTCGTCGCACTAGCTTTCTTAGGCATCTCGGCGCCAGAAGAGGAAGCCCGGGTGCCAAGTCCCGCCCGAAGATACTTAAACCGACCACCGAGCAGCACCATCCTTCTGGGAAGGCGCTGCTAGGCGGCCCGGCACCGGAAGTGTGCTGTGCGCCTGCGCAAGCAGCAGGCGGCCTGACTTCGGAAGGGCGCTCTGCGCCAAAATGCGTAGCGAGGATGGCCCCAACACCCGAGCCCTCGTCCAGCCCGAGAGCGACTCCTCGTGGCTGGCGAGAGAGTCCTTGTCTCGAACCCAGGGGTCTGTGATCTGATTGGGCCATGACCCTTTTCCCCTCGCAAGTGGGAAAGGCGCGGCACCTCTGGTCTTTGCTCACGAGGGGAAAGAGGAAGGTATCGCTGCTTCTCAAGATTGAAGTGTGCTGCCAAGAGAGCACGGAATCAGCGTCTTCTCGCCTCTGCAGCCAACGCGCAGGGATAGACAGAGCTCACTTGCTTCCCATGGCCACAGGTCGAGGGCTTGGCCTTTTCCATGAAACCGGAGTGTTTGCGCCCGAGGCGGTTAGGATCCCTTGATATAAAAGAAGAAGAAATATTCTATGACATGTAATATGGCTACACATGAACTGGAAAAGTCAGCAGAAACAAGATCATGGAGTCGTTCAAGGGGTTGAAGCTAGGGATTGGCACAGCCCAGTTTACCTTAGAAAGACCATTGGCTGCAGTATGGCGAAAAACCAGAGGTAAGAAGAGCTACCACATAAATGGGAGATAGTGGCCTGAACCAAAAAAATTAACTACAGTGGGGTTATCTGACCTTTGTAAGGATCTTCAGAACTGACATGATCAGAGCTTAGGAGAATGAGTGCATTGGGGAATGAAAGCAAAGAGTCAAGAAACCTGCCCAGGTTTAGGAGTGGAGTAACAAGTTTGAAAGTACAGGTTTGGACATAGTAAGTTTGAGATGATTATGGGACATCCAAGTAGAAATATCGAGATAATTAAATGGATGTAACTGAAGTTTGAGAGGTCAAGGCTGATGCTGGCGATTTTGGAGTCATCTGAGAATAAATGATAACTGAAGCCATGGAAATGGATGAGAGACAGGCCCAGGATAGGACCCTAAGGGCAGGGAGAGAAGCCACCCACAGTGTAAGGAGGGCAGCTAAGAGAAGTCAATGGTGATGAATACCACAGCAAAGACATGTAAAATAAAGATTAAGTGTCCCCAAAATTTAAGGAAAAAGTGGTTCTGGTGACCCAGGCAGGAGCAGTTTCCTGACTTCACTGTGAAGGAATAACTGATGTTTGAAGGGCACACAACATGTAGAGACTTCAGTTTTCAAACTATATGAGTTAACTATTTGAAGGTCGTTGATAGTAATGAGCCAGGAGGTTACCTCAGTTTCCTGAGATGGTGGGGTCTGAGGTAGGTTTGGTGGTAGAACTGGAAATTCTTCATACATACATACATACACACACACACACACACACACACACACACACACGTTTTTTAGTTGTTGATGGACCTTTATTTTATTCATTTATATGTGGTGCTGAGGACCAAATCCAGTGCTTCACGCATGCTAAGCAAGTGCTCTACCACTGAGCCACAACCCCAGCCCCTGGAAATTCTTTTATTAGATAAGGAACAGATAAGGAGGTGATAAAGGTGCAGAGAGGAACAGACTTAGAGGACACTGGTAGAGCTGTCTGTTGAAACTTACCAGCAGTACTGTTGGTCTAGTTGAAGTTGTGAAAGAAAACTGGTGAAGGACTAATCACACAGAGACGCTCCAAGGAGAGAGGCATAAGCAGATTTATGGTCAGGCCAGATAGGCTGCTCTGTGCAGAGAGAGCAGCAGCAAGCAAGGGAGAGCAGCAGCAACTCCCAGTTGGAGTATTACCTTTTATAGGCCAGAATCATGACCGCCCTCCTGTTAGGGGCAGATTTAGCCCTCCAGACTGGTGTAGCATCACCTGATTTTGCAGAAAGCAAGTGATTGTTTCTTGAGAACAGAGAAAAGTATCTTTTTATCTCTCAAGGAGAAAACAGAGACTAGCAAATTTCTGTATCTTGAAGAACAGTATTCATAAAGTGAGGGTGGGGAAATGAAGGTGGCTGTACTTACGCCAACAAGTTGGAGGTCATGATATCATTGAGGTCCCTATCTATCCAATCACATCATTTTATTGTACTTTTTTAGGTGGGGGGATGGGTACTAGAAATTTATCCCAGGGGCACTTTACTGTGAGCTACATCCCCATCCCTTTTTATTTTTTGAGACAGGATCTTGAAAAGTTGCTTCGGGCCTCACTAAATTGCTGAGGGTGGTCTTAAACTTGTGATCCTCCTGCCTCAGACTCCCAAGTTGCTGGGATTACAGGTATGCACCACCAGGCCAGAGTTATTGTAGTTTTGATGCTGGAGATTGAACCCAGGGCCTCATGCATGCCATGCACCCACTCTACAGTTAAGCTATACCTCTAGCCACAGTTACATTATTTTAAATGCCTGAACTCAGCAGGTTGTATACAAAAGTTGAGGGTTAATAAAGTGGTTTAAGTAATTAAGGAGGAAAAAGAACAAACGCAGGTCTAACTGGGTAGGGGAAAAAGTCAAGGTGCTGCATACTTAAGGCAGAAGTATGCCTTAATAACAGAACTGGAGAAGTATCCAAAGTTGTGGTCAGTGGGACATCTGAATTTACAATTTCTGAGGTATAACATAACAAAGACATGGTTGGGTCATGAAAGGAATGGATGAAGATTGCTGTAAGGAAGGAAATGGAAAATTAGTCTTAGATGGGTTGTCCATTTGGACACTGAGGCCACTCCACCTGAAGGTTTGGACAAGGAAAGTGAAAGCAAGGTATAAAAACCATAACTCTTTCCTGTGAAATCCGTTGAGAGTTGAGGCACAAACAGAGCATGACAGCACACACCTGTAATCCCAGCTACTCAAGAAGGTTTGGACAAGGAAAGTGAAAGCAAGGTATAAAAACCATAACTCTTTCCTGTGAAATCCGTTGAGAGTTGAGGCACAAACAGAGCATGACAGCACACACCTGTAATCCCAGCTACTCAAGATAAGGTAGGAGGATCACAAGTCTGAGACCAGTCTGGACAATTGAGGAACACTTGTCTCAAAAGGGTGGGGGGAGGCTGGGGATGTAGCTCAGTGGTAGGGTACTTGCATAGCATACGTAAAAGTTCAACCCTCAGTACTAACGTGGGGAAAACTGAGGGGCACAGAGCAGAACCAGAATTACATGCAGTCATTTATAGAATTTGTTTTAGACAAAATCCTGACCTCCTCAATTAGAACTTTGAAGGTTGTAATGGAAATAAAGGGGACACTTGTGATAGCAGATTATCAAAAGTATCTAGCAAGTGGCTAGGTGGGTGATGGGAAGAGTAAAGAGGTCCCTGCAAAGAGTGCCTTGAGTATGAGGATTATCACACCAGCCAGGGAAAGGAGGAAATATCAGCCCCATTTGCTACCAGTTGTTCCTGCCCAAGTCTCTGCATCTAGAGGGGACAGAGAGGGGCAGAGTGGGAAGAAATATTGTTTAACAGAGGAAAAAATGGGGATTATGATCCCAATGGCAGAAAATCCATATGTATTTATGCTGTTTTCATTTTATCTTCATCAATTTTGATTCCATTTAAAAATTTTCATTTTGTCTTAGCTTTACCAATGGAGAAAAAGGGGATTTTTTGAAGGATGTAAACTAGCCAAGAGAATAAATGCTCCATGTATCTCTGGAGCTGGGATTGCTATGGTTCCCTCCTGTGAAGGATGCTTTTTGTTAAATTCAAGGACAATTCCCAGATTTTGAATCTGTATAATAGAAAGCTGTTTGAAGACACTAGAAAGGGAAGTATAACAAATAAATATCAGACATTCTAGGGGCTGTGGCTGTAGCTCAGTGGTACAGCGCTCGCGTAGCACATGCAAGGCCCTGGGTTCAATCCTCAGCACCACATAAAAATAAGTAAATAAAATAAAGGGGGCTGGGGGTGTGGCTCAAGTTGTACATGAGGCATTGGGTTCGATCCTCAGCACCACATAAAAATAAAATAAAGGCAATATGTCCACCTAAAACTAAATAAAGGTACTGTGTCACTACAACTAAAAAATAAAATTAAAATATCATTCTATAATATTCCACACTTAAAAGTCTTACTTTAACATTCTAGAAGAATTGTCTATCTAGAAGATCTTGATTTCCAACTCCTTTAAAACTACAGATACTACTTATATGGATCAAAAACATTTTGATAATGCAAATAATTGACCTTAATTTGTTGGGTAGATACTAGAATATCAACACTTTCTTAATACTTATATTCTACCTTAACTACAGATTGATCAGGAATTCTTTTTAGTCTCATCATAAAGTTTGAGAATGACTATTTTGGGATGCAATATTTTCCTGCCTCTGTAGCTTGGGGGATAGAAGTGGGCTTAAATTCCATCTAGTACTACTTACTTACCTTTACAAACATTCATTTTTTTCCTATGAAATGGGTATTGTAATCTTATTCTTACACTGATGCTGAGAAACAAGAATGTATTTTATAAAGTAGCTGGCCCAGTGGTGCACACCTTTGATCTCAGCTATTTGACTGCTTCTCTGAGAAGGAAGGTCACAAGTTTGATGCCAGCCCAGGTAATTTAAGGGAGATCCCGTCTCAAAAATTTTAAAAAGGCTGGGGATATAGTTTGGTAGTAAAGCATGCCTGGTTTCAATCCCCAGTACTACCAAAAAAAAAAAAAAAAAAAAGTCCTTCAACAGGCTAAGTAACAACTCATATCACTATAATTAATAAACAATTGTGGGGCTAGGGATGTGGCTCAAGAGGTAGCGTGCTTGCCTGGCATGCATGCGGCCTGGGTTCGATCCTCAGCACCACATACAAAGATGTTGTGTCCGCCGAAAACTAAAAATAAATAAATAAATAAACAAACAAACAAATAATTCTCTCTCTCTCAAATAAATAAACAAACAATTGTGAGATGGTTAGAATACTGTTAAGAAAAACATGATTCTTTCTTCACATTCTTTGTTCTTTACTTCCTATTTTTTAAGTAGGAGAGAAAACCTGAGACTACAAAAAAGTGACCAGAAGAATGGGAAGTTATACTCCATATATGTATGATATGTCAAAATATATTCTACTGTCATGTATAACTAAAAAAACAAAGTGACCAAGATACAGACGGCAGTAATTGTTATGTAGTAGTTTCTGTGACTTGCGTTTAGGCAACAGTAAAAGCATTCCTATTTTGTCTTTTGTTACTTCTGTAAATTAAAAGTTACAATTAATTAAAACTTTTGCTCCAAAATGGTGGCTAACATTCAAATCTTAAAAGACAAATGACAAATAATAATAGTAAAATGATAATAAACATTTTTATTTTTTAAAAATTCCAGGTGATGTCCCAATGTCAGTAAACTGTTCCATTCCTTGTACCAGCCCAGGCAGGCCTACATTCAGTTACAATAGTTCAGTACAACACATGAAGCATGTGAAATGCTTCAAACATCAAAAACACTACCTTGTCTCTGGCATATCATACTTTTTAAGGCAGAAGTACTTTCTATAATCACTACTACAGATTGTTTCCCAGTTCATCTTTTGTTACCCAGAACTACACATCCCATAGGTATTCCAGTTAAGTGAAGTTTACATCCATAAGAACATGGTATCAAAGATAGAAAAATTTCCCTTTTCTTTAGTAATTTCAAGAGGCCTCAACAACCAACACACTTCACGACCTTCTTGAAAATAAAATATTACTTTTGATGAAAAATTTTATATCCTAATTATTTTTTAAAAATTCTTTTTAAGTTGATACTTAGAAGAATTATAATTTTTAATCATCTTCCACAACTATCTGATATGCCTTAAGCTTAATGACACTTAAGTTTTTAATAAGATAATCACTTTCAGGGGAAAAATGTTATTTCATTTTTATTTTAAAATTCTGCTTTATATAAAAGTGTATAAATGTCATTCTGCCAAATATACTTCATATCCACTTCTAATATAGATGTTGCCAGTTAATGAAGTCACAAATATTAAACATATTTTACTTCTTGGAGAGAATTATGTATGTGACAGAAAGCAGTAATCCTGTTGGATAGTTCTATAATTCCAAAGTAGTTGTTAGAAATGTTCATATTTTATTCTATTTTTTACTGTAATGTGATTATCACAATGTTGAACTGATGTCTGTTTAACTGATCATCATCACCATCATCATCTCAATCTTGGGAATTATCAGCGGCATCCCCCCCATACAAATAGACAGGTACAGTGGTACAGTTTAGTGATAAAGAATTCAGTCTTAAGAGTATTCCTTTATATCCTTTGTTTACATCACATTATTGTGAATTTATACAAACTCCCATTTATTGTTGTAAAACTGTACTATGTAATGCATTACTATACTATTACAAAATATCCTTTTCTGTAAATACATTGAAAAATTTCCTGGGCATTTATTAGACCTTATTTTTAGCATTATTCCAAATGCTAACAACCAGATATTTCAAAACCCCAAATATAAAGTCAGTTTTCTTAATTTTCTGAAATTAGTTACTTGAATGAAATTATTAACTTGAGTTAATAAGAATTCTGTAGGAATATTGACCCACCTCATCTCATTTAACCTTCAAAATAGTTAAAAACAGAAACAAACCAAACCTGTTATAAATAACAAGAATCTTTCAATTCAAAACTATTGAAAGACCATAAGTTAGCTGATCTATGAAATTATACAAGATGAAGCTGAAATAGCTGAGCTTTTTTTTAAACACAATTAAACCCAGTTATCTTTTCCCCTAAGGTGATAAGAAAATTGAAAATCTGCCTTTAAATCATGCAGAGATTTAGATTAACATTTTTCTAATTTCTCTAAGAAACTAAACTGTTTCTTATTTTACAATTATAAATAATCATGACACTCAAACTAATTGTTTTGTGGTCAGGTGTTTCTACTTTGAGACCAGATTGCACAGTACTATTTAGCCAAGATGTATTATACTGCTAGATTATGTATAAA
Source organism: Ictidomys tridecemlineatus (assembly GCF_052094955.1). Lineage (NCBI taxonomy): Eukaryota > Metazoa > Chordata > Mammalia > Rodentia > Sciuridae > Ictidomys > Ictidomys tridecemlineatus. The sequence continues at coordinate 134,093,541 of NC_135481.1, read as the reverse complement.
ATATTATTTCTGGTATTTGTCCATCTTCTATTGAAGTGCCATTATTATTGCCGGGAGAACTGAAAAAGAAAAAAACAGTCTTGCTGGCAGCCGGTGTCTCATGGACTACTTTCTTCAATCCTTTTGTGCCATAGTGTGAATCTGGACCCTAAATGAGAACAAAAGACTTATTAGCAATTTTCACTGAATAAGCACTCAAGTTACTATGATGTTGCAATTAGATCAATGGTCTATAATATTCATTATATCTCCTATATAAATTTTATGCTGAGGCATTTAATGAAAAATGAAGTTTTTCTAAAAAGCTAATCAATGAGCTCAGTCATTAGGGGAGTAGTGAAAAGGTTTAAGAAAACAATTACTGCATCTTCTGTCAAACATTCAGTTTTCTCAGACAAGGGGCTACTTATTAAAAATAATTTTTCTTTCAGGATACAATGGGGTGCTGAAATGTACTTCTTAAAGGAGCTGGATATTTTAGCTCCCAGATACCTTCCTCTGTGTTCCCTCTTTCTCCTTCCTTATTCCTTCTAGGGGACTGAATCCAGGAGTACTCTGCCACAGAGCTAAATCCTTAGCTCTTTTATCTTGAGACAGGGTCTCACTAAGTTGCCCAGGCTTGCCGGGAACTTGAGATCTTTCTATCTTAGGTGTGTACCACCAGGCCCAGTTCCCCACCCCCACTTTTTAAAAATTATTTTATTTATTTTTATGTGATGCTGAGGATCGAACATGCTAGGCAAGTGCTCTGCCACTGAACTACAGCCCCAGCCCTCTTACCCCTTTTCTTAACAGAGTCCACTGTCAGTGATTTTCAGCTTCTAAAACATTGTAAAACACACTCAAGCGTGAAACCATGAGCTACACCAGTGCAGCCTCAAGAACATTCTGAATGACACTTACTTTGAGTGTTGCACATGCTGTGTAGCATATGTTGGGCAGGATCTCTATAGGTTCTTTGAACATGACCCTGAATGTGTTAGCAGTCCCATCACAACTAAATCCAGTATCATTTTGTCCCAGGGTTTGTTTTTTTTCATATTCAATGATCTGTAATTTTTAAAAGAGAAGTTATGTTTAAGTTAAAGTTATGTTCAAGCTTTGTAGAAAAGAACATGAAGCCTTTAGAGTAGCAGAACAGACCATTAAACCTCTGTTCTAGTCTTTCTCTACTTAACCTCTAACCACCAATGATGGGTTTAAGCATGCTGTCAGAAAATGGCTGTTTATTATTCATCACATTAAGGATGAGGAGAATGTTGATTAACTGGGGCCTGGTTATAGGAGAGGGGGTCTTTCATAAAAGATACACAGCTTGGTATGCAGATTTTTAGAATATGTTAATTTTAGATGTCTGAGGGAAATGAGCCTTTACTTCTGGCTAACCTGTGTCCCTAGGAAAATTCCTTTAGCATTTTCTGTTTCAGAGTTATTTATTGAAATCAAAGTTTAAATGACCTTAAATGAAGTATCAAGTTTGTGAATGTTCAAAATGTAAAAATTCTGTCCCTTCAATTTCATTCTATCATCTGTGCCAAGCACTGTGCAAGGCATCAAGTATGCTTTCTGGGAGCTTCAGGGTACAGCCAATTCAGAAAGAGCCATGCAGAATACAAAGTGGCCAAACAGAGGAAAAACTGCTTCTGTTCAAGAGGGGAAACTCCATGGAGCAGAGTTCTAAAAACCCAAGTCAGAGCTTACCAGGTATGAGCAAGGGTTTCCACACATGGGAACAGCAAGTGCAGAACAGCCCTTGAAAATCTGCCTTTCTGCATATGGTAGATGAAACTAGTAATAATGAAATAGGCAAAATGCCATCTATGTGATGGGAGATCAGAGCAATAGGCACTCTGCAGGGAGATGAACTGGGGGAGACCATGAGGCCGCCCCAGGTGCTGTAATGTTCTGTTCCTTGATCAGATACTGGTCACACAGGTATGTACAGTTTGTAAAAACTGTGCCATTTATGCTCCTTATAAACATGAACACTTTTCTGTGTGTTTATCACAGTTCAATAAAAAACTGAAATTAAAAAGCAAAAACAAAGACATGATATGATAGTGCCTGGGAAAAAAGCAGTAAGACACAAGACCTGGCTTTTTCAGTGCAGTCTAGAACAAACCAGTTTACTTCTCTGAGCTTTGGTTTTATCCATTCATTTGGGAAAACCTTGCTTTACCTAATTACAAAACAACAGCAACAATATGTTATTGCAATGACCATATCACTTTACAGGTATCATCTCAAAGAGTCCTCCCCAAACTGTAAAGTATTTATCATAACTTTATTGTCGGGCTGGGGGTTGTAGCTCAGTGGTAGAGTGCTCGCCTAGCATGCACAAGGCATGAGTTTGATCCTCAGCACCACATAAATGTAAAAATGGAGATATTATGTCCACATAAAACTTAAGAATAAATATTTAAAAAAACAATAACTTTATTGACAAATCTGATGAGCAAATGGAAAGATCTGTCCATATCACACCTTGTAGGTGAGAGAGGTAAGAGTCAAACCCAGGCAGTTCTGACTGACTTCAAAGCTAATTTTAAAACCACCCAAAATAGGACAACAAGAAATTCATGTAACCTTTTTATCTCCTATAAAATGAAGACAAAGATCTCTTGAAAATGTCAATTCATTAAGCAATAATAATAAAGTGTCATTTATTAGTAGTACATGGATATGTTTTCAACACATGCTTGCAACTATTTCCATGAACCTACTTACAGACTTGCTGTTCCAAAAGCTTCTATTGGACTACTGGAAGTTGAGATGCAGTGAGAGAGACTTTAAATGACATAACTTTAACAGTCCCAGAAACTTAGTATCTTTCCTTAATGGTCCACAGAGTCAATATATTGTATAAGCCAATAATATAGTGTATGTGGGTCAATGGGTTTTAAAATCTTCCAAACCAACATGTCCTCACTGCTATGTTTAACACAAAGTTAACACAAGACTTTGGTACTTTTATCTAGTATTCTGAACTGATCCAAAGCTGTGTTTTAGGGTTGGAGTATACTCAATGTTAGAGCACTTTAGAATGAACAAAGCCCTGGGTTTGATCTTCATCACTGTAAAAGAATACTGCCAAAGGTGTGCTTTAAGAAGTACATGGCTCTCCTTTTGAAGTGTAAGGTAAAGTGCCTCTCCACAAAACAAACAGGTGAAGACAACTAACTTCTTCAACAAAATGTCATCTGTTATGTCCATACCTACTTAACAGTTCATACTATTCTTTCAATACCTCAACTCTGGGAATAATAGGTATTATGAAAATGCCCCTAGGAGTTTCTATTATATACTCCTGTTCAAACTTACTAATATAGAAGAAATATACTGATTTAGAGGAATGGGCCTTGCCTACAAAGTTAAGGCAAAGATTGTAAATTGGTTAAGAACCAGAATTTAGTTTCAGACTAGCTTTGTTTGGCCTTCATGGTGTGTTTGTAAAGATTTTAAATTATTGATTAACACTAAAAATGGAAGATGGAGATTTCATATAAAAATCCACACTTCTGGCTTCTTGGCATCCTTGGGCTTTTATTATCACATTGCAACTACTAATAGGAACTAAGTAGTGTTTTAAACAATTCATTTCCCTGCTTATCCCTGTTAGCTCTTGTACCAGGCCAGCTGTCTCCACTAAAATTATCTGCCCAAACCCTGGAGGCATTTATGTTTGCCACTTCTGTCACAAAACAATAGGGAGTTAGAAGTAGTGTTTCTAGTACAAAAGACTAGCTACAGGGTTAAGAAAATAAAAGAAAACTTCCATTTCTAGTAATTTTATTCATAGTATTTAGACTTCATCATTTTAATATACCTATAACCCAAACACCCTCCCACAGTTTGTATGTGAGGTGTCTGGTATCTTAGGTAATACATGAAGTATGCTAAAGGGAGGATGGGGTTTTAGAATCAAAGAGCCTCACAGTGGAGCCTTGGCTCCCCCTGCTCCTGCCCACCCCACCACCCCAGGCCTGCAGGTTATCCAATGTGCTAAACTGGGCTTAGAGATTCTACTAGACAGGCTCTTAAGACTTCATAATGTATATATTGTGCAATGGGGAATAACTGCCAAAATCTTTTTTTTTTTAATACTCTTCAAAAATTTGCTGAGGCTTTTCTGTACTTAAACATCATGGAATTAAGCTGGATGTGGTGACACACATCTGGAATCCCATTTACTTGGGAGGCTGAAATGGGAGAATCACAAATTCTCAGTAGCCTCAGCAACTTAGCAAGATTCTATTTCAAAATAAAAAAGGGCCAAGATGCAGCTTAGTGGTAGAGTTCCACTAGATTTGATACTTGTACTGCAAAACAAAAACAAAAAAACACCATGGAAATTACTTTTCTAACCTGTTGAAAAAGCTTACAAATAAATAATTCAGTGAGTCTAAAACCTGTTTATTAAAAAATATAACTTTCTAACTGGTATGTGACAACAACAAATTCACATGAATGATATAGATTTATCAAGTGAAGTTCACTAGAAACCTTAGTGGATAGGATTAGAAAATGAGTATAATGATTTGGTTAGTACAGTCACTAATGCAATCTTCCATTTGAAGCAAGGTCTGTCTCTTTTGAGGATGTGAGGTATCATTTTTAGCTGTCACTGAACCAGATCTTTGAACTGTTATAGTCACAAAGTATAAAGCTAATATTTTAAAAGCCAAAAATGCACTCTGATCACAAAGTTTACCAAAGTTTTTACTATGAAAAATGATGCTAGTAACATTTCAGAGAGGGCAGAAATTTTCTATTGATTAACAAGAGTTTGAAACATTTTTTACTTCCTTTTCTTATATTCTGTTTTTATTTATGTATACAAAATCCAGTACTGCCTATTAGTTTGCAAATATGTAAAAATACCATATTGATGTTTTCAAAAATAATCTTGCTAAAAGGGGTATGGAATCAAAAGAACACTGGTTTATTAATAAGATAGGGGAAGAAAGAGGTATTTTCCAGATTAGGTAATAGTGCCCTGTCTGAAAGAATCTAGTACAGTAGACCTAAACAATGAGGGAGGGTCTGATAAGTGAAGAGGTGTTCATAGTAGTTGGAAGTAATGAGATAGCTTCAAGGCCCTAAAGTTCAAAATACCATGAAAAAGGCAGAAAGACATTTTAAGATAGTTAATGCACAGCAGGAAGTAATAATGGGTTTCCTGGACCAAGGAGAGCTCCTGTTAACATTAACTGCTTCAATGAAGGACATCTATTTTTTGAAACCAGATTTTTTAGAACAACTGTAAAATAAATCTCTAGGCTAAAAATGCTAATAAAGGGCTTTCTATTTCCTTTGATAATCGTACTAAAATCTGGACTCCTGCCAAGGGAATATTTTACTGTAAGATTACATGTTTGTTACATTTCAAGATGATAAATTATGGAGGAAAATAGTACCTGTATATTCACTTGATAATCCGTGGGACCATGAATAGATCCATATAAGCCAAATCCAACTATAGAGATTCTTCTATTAACTGTGAACCTACGAGGGAGAAACCGAATATAAAATAACAATTCTATAAGTGTTCTTATTCTGAAGGTTTATAATTTTTTCCAGTGTTACTTGGAACATCTAGTTTTACTTATAAAAAGGAAAACTATCACAAGTTGATTATCTTCGGAAATAACGTGTTTACTTAAAACAAACCAACAATAACAACAACAAAAAAAACCTTTCTGGAATATGGATTTACCAGGATCTTAAGCAGAATCTGAAGCCCCAGCATCCCAAACTAGGACAATGATCTCAATAAATATTTACTGAGGGCCTACTGTATTTAGGTTCTGGGCTTGGCAACGGGGAATAATGGTCAACAAACAGCACACAGCTTCTATACCTATTGGCTTTGTGGCCTAATAAGCAATCATTATAAATTGTGGTTAAGAGTTATGAAGGAAGCAGGCTGCTGTAACAAATAATTCTCAGAGGACCGGAGACAGGACCTAATTCAAACAGGTGGATTTGAATAAGGATTCCATACCTATAATAATTAGCAATTATTAGCAGTTTGATCCTAAGTGTCAGTTTTTATACATTTATAAAATGAAGTAATTAATATTTCTTATTAATATTTCTTAACTAAGTACATATGGAACTGAGATAATCTGTGATGCAAAACAAGTAATTCTCAACATTTTCAGCCACAATTTCCATTATCATTACTACCAGCATACCACCACCACTTAATGACTACTTCCTAATATACCAGGCCAAGAGTTTAATATACCAAGAGTTTCAGCTCTTACAATACTTACTTCCTATAATCATCCTAACAGCCCTATACAACATAGCTTCCTGTACTATTTTTATTATCCTAAATTCCTGAGGCTAAAGAAACACATTTTAGCCATGTTAGGTGACACACACTTGTAGTCCCACTCACATGGAAGGCTGAGGTAAAAGGATTGTTTGGTCCTACAAGTTTGAGACCATCCTAGACAAAATAGTAAAACCCCTTACAAAAAACAAAAAAAGGAAAGAAAGAATGAAAGAAAGAAACTGAGGTTTAGAGAGATTAACTTGCCCAAATCAAAAAGTGTGGCAGAACTGAGTGGGACACATCTCCACATCTGCTTGGATCAAATTCAGTTCTCTTTAATTATCATGCTCTACAGTGTAAAAGACCACCTTAAAAAACTGGTCAGTGTTAGAGAGTTCAATCCCCAGCACTTCGCCCCGCCTTCCCAAAATTATTTGTAATAGTTTTTGTTTATGGTATCAAGGATTAAACCCAGGGGTGCTTAACCACTGAGCCACATCCCCAGTCCTTTTCTTTATTTAGAAACAGGGTCTTTCTGAGTTGCTTAGGGCCTCACTAAGTTGTTGAGGCTGGCTCTGAACTTGCAATCCTCCTGCCTCAGCCTCCTGAATCATTGGGACTACAGGCATGTGCCACTGCACACATCTGTAATATTTTTTTAAGAGTATACAAATCAATAAATTCTATTTTCAAAAATCCAGAAAAAAAGGCTGGGGTTGTGGCTCAGCAGTAGAGTGCTCACCTAGCACGTGCGAAGCCCTGCATTCAATCCTCAGCATCACATAAAAATAAATAAATAAAGGTATTGTGTCCAACTATAATATATATATATATATATATATATATATATATATATATATATATATATAAAAAAAATCCAGGGGCTGGGGTTGTGGCTCAGAGGTAGATTGCTCACCTAGCACATGCAAGGCCCTGGGTTTGATCCCCAGCACCACATAAAAATAAATAAAATAAAGGTATTGTGTTCAACTACAACTAAAAAATAAATACTAAAAAAAAAAAAAAAAAATCCAGAAAATAGACCAGAGGAGTAGCTCAGTGATGTAGCTCTTGTTTATCAGCATGTTTGAAGCCCCAGTTTCAATCTCTAGCACAAACAAACAAACAAAAAACCTTGAAAATTCAGCTAAACAAATAAGGAAATTTTTAGAGCATCTGTATATCCAGAAATAACCCTTGTTAACTCTTTACATTTCTTTTTCAGACTTATTCCTATGAACATATATATTAAAAATCATCTTAGGAGACACATAATGTACACACACAGAGAGATTTTGTACATATACCTCTTTTTCATGTAAAACAGTAAAAAATGACTACTGATTTACTATATCTAATCAATCTCTTATTGAATAACGTTATTTGCAGTTATTATAATTACTACATGATATTGCCATGGTTTACAGCTAGGTCATTTTATAAAGCCATCATTATTTTCTTAGAATAAATGCTTAGAATTGTTGGTAAAAATAAAAGCCATTAAGGCTTTAGATAAATATTGTCAGATTGCTTCCTAGTAAGATTAACACTTTATGCCCCAGAGTACAGATCATTTCTATCTCACTTGTATCATTACCATTAATTTCCTCTTGCCTTTGAGAAAATGATAATTGACAAATTCCATTTCCATTTGATTAGTAATTAGGTAAAACTTTTGCTTATATGCTCTCTGCCCCTTAGATTTTTTCATTAATGAAACATCCACTCACATACTTTTCTCTATTTTCTATACTGGTGAGTTTATCTTTGTAATGCACGTTATATACAGTTACTTATTCTTTGTTGGTAAAATCCCTTAGAAAAGTTTCACGTTTGTCATTTTGTTCTAACTGTATGGTATTTTTTTTTTTAAAGATAGAAGAGAAGAGAGAGAGAGAATTTTTTAATATTTATTTTTCAGTTTTCGATAGACACAGCATCTTTATTTTATTTTTATGTGGTGCTGAGGATCGAACCCAGCGCCCCGGGCGCGCATGCCAGATGAGCACATTACCACTTGAGCCACATCCCTAGCCCTGTATGGTAATTTTTAACAAAAATTTTTTCAATTATTTGTAGCCAAATTATGATTTATGCCAAATATAAAGTCACCTATCTCATCCTTATAGTAAAGACACGTCTGTTCCAGTATTTTCATGGTTTCATTTATAAAGTTTTAATTAACATGAATTTGGTACATGGGATCAGTTCCTAGTAGGTAATTCTTTCCTTAGCTGTATGATATTAAGCTCATTAATATTAGGTTGGTTTTTGAACTTTAGTCTGTTCCATTCAACACTAACTTCTTATAGATCTATAATACTTCTTTAAGTGTGGTCTGTATCGCTGTTTTTTTAAAGAAAATTTACTCTTCCAGATTTGTATTTTGCCAAGCTATTTCCACCTATCAAAAACATGTGACCTCTAAAAGGATTTGGCTAACATACACAAGATAATGTGGAAGACGCTGTCCTTATCAAAGTCTGATTCAAGCTGAAGTTCTCTAGTCCTTCAAGAGAGACTCTATATTATTTGTTACTATTGTGAATGGGGTTATTCACAATATTATAGTAATATTCAATATAATAAATAATATACTAATATAAGAGATTATAATAAAATATGAAATAAAATATTCATTCAATACTATAGCTGTGGTAAAATATACACAAATGTATCACTTTAACCTGCTTTTTTTGTTGTTGTTGTTTTTTGGTGGCACAGGGGATTGAACCCATGCTAGTAAGTGTTCTACTACTGAGCTACATCCCCAACCCTATTTGTTTTATTTTGAGTTGCCCAGGCTGCCCTTGAACTTGGGATCCTCCTGCCTTAGCCTCCCAAGTAACTGGAATTACAGGTATCTGCCACCACAGCTCTATTAAACCATTTTTAAGTGTACAGTTCAGTGCTATTAAGTACATTCACATCATTGTACAATTACCACCATTATTTGTATCTTTGTGACTAAATTTTGATAACATACAAGAACAACAGTTTTCAAATATACATTTTATAAGTTGGCCACTGTTTTCTTTTATTGATTCTAATTGTTTTTTTAGCTGATCCTGAGGTTAAATGGACCAACTAATCTCTTTAAAAAAAGAGTTCTACCTCCAAGGAGGCACACTCTCTTACACAAATTTAGGGGCACTACCGGCCAAGCAGCCAATTTTCTATAATAATCAGAACAGTCCCCTATAACAAAGAATCCCAATCAACTTTCAAAAAAGTGTTATACCAAGGCTGAGGCAGAAATATCACAAGTTCAAGGGCAGCCTGGGCAACTTGGAGAATCTCAGCAACTCGGTGAGATAGTATTTCAAAAACAAAAAAGGATGTGCTTAGTAATACAGCACCCCTGGACTCAACACCCACTATTAGGCGAGTGTCATGCCAGAATTCATGTAGGTGAGAAACTATAAACCTTGAACCTAATTCCATTTTATTTATAAATCAAAGATTTTTAGTGTAATTTTATTGTTCATGGATTTTTACAAGCGGCAACTACCACAAAAATAGAGGAAATCTTATGTCTGTTCTCATTATTTGTGGTAGTTATGTTCTACAAAGCTACTGTACATACAGAATTACCAAATACTAAACCATTGCTACCAGGGAATTATAAGCACATGTATATGTATGTGTATACATATGTATATATGCACACAAACTTCCCATATGTGTATTCACACACACATACCCCTCACATACGTTATAAACTTGAATCCAAAAAACAATGCATCCTAGTAGATTGTATGTTCTTCATTCAAAAGACAAAATGAAGTTCAGCAGTGTTAGGTAACTTGTTTGAGGCTACCCCACTAACAGGTGCCATAGCTGGGATTCAAACCCTATCTAATTGGCCCAAGACCTAGTTTATTGCATTAAGTGCACTGCCCCACCTTCTTCAACCTGTAGGAAAGTTTGCAAAGTCTCATCTCTCCTGAGAACATGCTGGACTGACAACTCAAATCTTTGGCTGAAAATATCTAAGAAATCACTCTGAGTATTGATATTAAAGTAACAAATTTTAGCCAGCAGGTGAGTTCACAAATACAGAAATGAGAATCTACAGGACTAACTCAACTGTTTTTATCTAGAACCTTGGTATGTGAGACAATTAATATATTACACCTATTCCCTGCAGCTGAAGCCATCTCATCATGATGATACATATGTACTGTATCAGGTTACTTTAATCTACACAATCAAATCATGTTTACATATTTAATTTTACTACCAGTTACATTTACTTCTTCTTCATATTATAACTTGGCCATTTATCAAATTAAAAAAAATATTCGAAGCATTCTATGAATTTCATTTCAGGTTAATAAAAGAGAAATTACAAAAATATTTATTATAATAATCAGATTTGATGGAGTTGTGAGAAAGGGCTCTTCCTTTCCAATATTCAAGGCTCTAAATTCTTTGTTTTATGACTGCAACAATTCAGAAGTACAGTAAAACTAATGAAAAATAGCAGATACAGTAGGTATCCCTATCTTTAGGCTTCAATAGCCTATTGTAGTAACAAAACATTCTTTTAGACTTCATCTATTATAGTTATATATGTTAAAAAAAAAAAGGGGGGGGATTTTTATCAAAAACCTTTTTGACATCTATTGAAATCAAATTATTTATCTTTTGGTATGCTTCTTGGATGAGTTATATTAATACATTTCCTAACATTGAGCCATTTTTCCAATTTTCAAATAAATTATTTAATATGCTTATATAATATTGCTTTTCTAAGGAACTGTCAGATTAAATAGCTAATATTTTATACAGAATTTGTTCTACATAGTAAGTGAAGTGAACCTAGAATTTTTTCGTCTTATCAGATTCCTATAGAAAGGTTATGCTTCCTTTAAATAATTAACCAAGAAGTATTTTCTTCTTTTAATGCTCAAGGAAATTATCTGATCCTTGAATGTTTGGTAAAAACTCACCTGTAAAAACCTTGTGAAGGGACAGTTCTTTGATAACTTTTAATTCCTTCCATGGTAATTGGTCTATTCAGGCTTTCCTCTTCAGTCAATTTTGATAATTTATATTTGCCTATAAAATGATCCATTCCATCAAGATGTTCAATTTATTAGCACAGAGTAAACCCAGAATTAAAGTAAAAATCTCAGCAACTGACTATATTCCCATTTTGATTTCTAATTATGAATTTTTTAATTACCTCTGCTAGAGGTTTATTTATTTTTATTCATCTTTTTAAGGATCAGCTTATGGACTTATCAATCCTATTTTTAATCCACTAATTTCTTTATATTTACCTATTTCTCTTTTCTAGGGTTCTTTTGATATTCCTTTTCTAACTACTGGGATTGAATGCTAGGTCATTTATTTCTTCTCTAATTTATTTGCTAAAAGTAGTTAATCATTACTTTTTGTGTGCAGCTTTGTCCTTATTCCCTAAGGTTTTATATATAGTATATATTCTTCTTATAAATGAGTAATAAATGGCTACAAATCATTTTGAATTTGTCTTAACCCAAAAGTTATAACAGTCCCCCCTCAACTAGAGGTTTACTTTACAAAGTTATTAATTTCTAGTTGTATAACAAAGTGTTATTAAATAGCTGAAAATTCAAAAGGCATGTTTTATCAAAATTGGTAATGATTCTGTTTTGACATTTAACCTAAATACAGAAGAGTAAAGATAAATTCTTCAACAGGATTTTATGTATGTGTTTTCATGATTCTTTATTTCCCCCCATTTAAAGAGATATGTCCATGTAACATCTATTCAAAGAAAAACCTTATACTAAGCTTAATAAAGTTAAATTGATTAAAATTAGCCTTCATTCTGTAACAATAGTGTTAGATCAACTGGAGGCTAGACCTCAACAAACCAGCAATGGTGATCCAAACAGACTTTTTTATGTAACAGAAGGACCAACCCAATCCTTTCAAGCTTTTTTTTTTTTTAAACCCCAAGAGATGACCAGCGCTCATAATTCAGTGAAAAAACAGGGTGTCTTAATGACTTCCTGACTCATTAACTTAAAAATGTTTTAATCAAAATATAAAATAAAACTTTGATTAATTATTCTCCCACAATATGAGGATACAAGATAACCCCTAACTGCTACCCCACCCACCTGAATCCACAATATGATAGATACCTGATTCTATCACTTGTTCCGCTGTAACCCCACCGGCTCTCTACTTGCTGAAATCTATTGATGCAGCATTCCTTTCCTCTAAGGCAGCACCGTGGTCGGTCAATGTATTCCACTCGGGGTTTAGGATTGACAGTAAAATGAAGAAAGAGATTTACCACTTCACGATCTGACAAAATTCCAGATTGAGCAGGACCTGAAACAAAAATATAAACCTCAATAAAAGCCATGTGATTTCAAACTAATACTCCACTAAATAACATGAATTCAATTCTAGAAGATGTCAAGTAAGAACAGAAAAATCTTAGCATATGTAATGTTAACATATATTTGAAGCTTCAAAAAATTCAGAATGTAAATGATGAAACCCAGTGGTAAACAGAAAGATCTCTGGATTTTTCTACCCACTCAACTCCTCAGAGTGCCACAGACTTTTGTTCACCAGAAAAGAATCATTCTCTATGGTGGGGAACTACTTACAAGGGCAGCTAGTTACTCACTCACCTAATGCCAATCTGAGGCTACAATCTGAACAATGGAATATATTCAGCAACAGACAAGGAATAGTGCCTTATTTCCAGATTTTAAATGTTCATTATAAAGTAAGAGCTAAGATCCAAAGAGCTGTGGAAGTAGCATATTATATATGCTCTGCTTGTTCCATTCATAGTTTCTAAGAAAAAAAATTCCAATGCCTTAAACTTATCCTGGAATAAATGCTGTTCCTCAAAAGGTTTCAGGAGATCCCTTCCAAAGCCAGTAAAAACAACTGAAGTAATAAACTTCAAAACACTAAAAATTTGGTTTAGGAAGCTCTTCTGGTTTTATTTATTTTTATTTTTTATTTTTTTTTAATATTTACTTTTTAGTTTTATGTGGACATAATATCCTTTATTTTATTTTTATGTGGTTCTGAGAATCAAACCCAGTGCCTCACACATGCTAGGTGAGCACGCTATCACTTGAGCCACATCCCCAACCCCATGGTTTTAAAACTTTAAATTAAAAAAAAAAAACAAAAAAAACTTTTAAATATCACACACAAAATATATTGGCATGCCAGACCTGGTGAGGTTGAACACTCCTCTCTCTCAGAATGAAAAGAACTAAGGAAAAGGATTAAAATGTTTAAAATTCATGATAAAAGCCAGGTGCAGAGCTGTAATCCCAGTAACTTGGGAGGCTGAGGCAGGAAGATCACAAGTTCAAGGATAGCCTCAGCACTTAGCAAGGCCCTGTCTCAAAATAAAAGTAAAATACAGCTGGGATGTTGCTCAGTGGTTAAGTGCCCCTGGGTTTAATCCCCAGTACCAAAAACAAACAAACAAAAAACATGATTAAAAAGCAAAGATCAATATGCAGTCAACTAGAGGTCCTAAAGAAATAATAAATAGGATGACACAAAAACTCAAGCCTATAGGAAAAAATTTCCTTAGTTGAAAAAAAGTCATCTTTAGGTCATGAAAAACATGTAACTACCTAAAGAAAGCAAAGTAACTATTAATAGAGCAGTAAAAACAAAATAAATAACTCAAGAGATCATATAAAAGCATATACTTACACATATCATCATCAAACTGCTAAAGACCAAAGATAATGTGAAACCTTAAAAACCCCAGAGAAAAAGTATACTTTTCAAAAAGCAATAATTACACTTCCTACTAGAAACAATGGAAGCCAAAAGAAAACAGAATTATATATTCAAATGTTAGATAAATAACTGCTGAAATTCTTATCCAAAAGCACACCCTCGGGGCTGGGGATGTGGCTCAAGCGGTAGCGTGCTTGCCTAGCATGCGTGCGGCCCGGGTTCGATCCTCAGCACCACGTACAAACAAAGATGTTATGTCCGCCGAAAACTAAGAAATAAATATTTAAAAAAAAAAAATTCTCTCTCTCTCTCTCTCAAAAAAAAAAAAAAAAAAAAAAGCACACCCTCCCAAAACTGAAGGTAAGATAAAAGATATTTTTAGACCAAAAAAAAAAAAAAAGTGAAAGGATCTGTTTGTATCACACCTGTTCTAAAGGAATTCTGGTAGAAGCATGGCAACATAGAAAAAAATGAAAAGTACCAAAAAGGGCAAATATATCTGTAAATCTAAATGTTTACAGACTTTTTGTTTTATTTTTATGTGGTGCTGAGGATCAAACCCAGTGCCTCATATATGCTAGGCAAGCGCTCTACCACTGAGCCATAACCCCCAGCGCTAGGTTACTGACCTTTAAAACAATAATACCAGATCTTAAGGGCTTTTAAAATATATGAAGATTCAAAATACATGTTAACAGTAGCATCAAAGGCTGAGTTAAATATAGTTAGCTATTCAGGTTCTAGTGGAAATTTTACATTTAAAACCAAGTAAGAATTTTTTTAAAAATATTATCTATCAAAGGTAACCCACTAAAATAACAACACAAAAATGTTGTTATTTTAATAAGCAAACAGAGAAGAAAAATAAAGAAACAAAAAAAAATCACTTGGTTCTTCCAAAATGAGAAAGGAAGGAAAGAAGGAAGAGGAAAGAACATAGGAAGATAGTGGATAGGGAGGGAAAAGGAAGGAAGAAAGGGAGGAAGAGGAGACAAATGGAAAAAAAATTGCAAGATGGTCAATATAAGTCCAAATATATCAGTAATTAAATGTAGAATAGGGTTGGGGTTGTGGCTCAGTGGTAGAGTGCTTGCCTAGCATGTGTGAGGCACTGGGTTCAATCCTCAGCATCACATAAAGAATAACATAAAGGTATTGTATCTATCTACAACTCTCTCTACATATAAAGGTAGAACAATCAAATATTCCAAATAACTAGGTTTGTTGGTCAGACTAGGTGTTTTAAAAAATGTAGTCTATAAGAGATACCTAAAATAAACAGATAATGTAAAACAAAGCTAAATAAAAGGATGGAGAAAATACAGAATATATAAATTTAATTTTTAAAAAAGCCTGGTAAAGGGGCTGGGGTTATAGCTCAGCAGAAAAACGCTTGCTTGCATATGTGAGGCACTGGGTTCAATCCTCAGCACCACATAAAAATAAATAAAATAAATAAAGATATTGTGTCCACCCTTTGAAAAATCTTTTTTTTTTAATATTTTATTTTTCTTAGTTTTCGGCAGACACAACATCTTTGTTTGTATGTGGTGCTGAGGATCGAACCCGGGCTGCACGCATGCCAGGTGAGTGTGCTACCGCTTGAGCCACATCCCCAGCCCCGAAAAATCTTGTAAAACTATCAATATCAGAAAAAACATTAAAACAAGAAATTTTACTAGATTTAAAATGGAATATATCATAAAGAGAGTAAATTCAATAATATAGCAATCCTAAATTTGCATCTAATGATATAATTTCAAAATACACAAAGAAAAAAATCTTATGAAACCAAAAAGAGAGACTTTCTCAACCAAAACTATTAACTTAGTTCTTAGGAACTGCATAAGAAACAAAAAGAAAAACAGTAGATATATAGAAAATCTGTATATCACTAGTATATTTTTTTCATAGATAAAGGATTATTCAATTTATTTAAGAGGTGTAGGACTGTTCATACTTTTCTCTACCCAATAACCCAGAATACATTCTTCTTAAGTATACATGGGTATTTATTAAAACTGGCCGCACGGTGGGCTATAAAGCAAGTCTCAACAAACTTCAAATAAGTGAAAAGATATGGAATATATTCTGAGAAAACACTGGAATTAAATCGGAAGTCAGTAAGCATTCTTGCACAGGGAGACTGATTATTAAAATAGTTTTAAACAGGCCTTTAGTGAAGTGATAGCCTTACCAGCTGCAAACTCCTCAATTGTCATCAGTGGGAACCGGATTAAGGAAAGTGCTTTTCCTAGAACTTTCTGTTTATTTGCAAAAGTAACAGGTAATTGTTGTCTCTGACATTCCGCTTCTGCCCAGCGTACAACAGCTCCAAAAAGTCGACTTTCTCGAATACTAAGCGTGTCTCTTTCTAGAACAGCACAGAGTGTGTCTATAAATAAAATACAAAAATAAATCAAATAAGGAATATTTTGTTCTCTAACAAAGCAATATTGATAGACATGCTCATACAAAGTATTTAAACCTCAATGAAAAAATAGGTTACATAATTAAAACCATAGATTCTATGCCTTAAAATATTCTATCTTAAAATAGCCAGGCATGGTGGCACATACCCATAATTCCAGCAATTGAGAAAGCTGAATAAAAGCGGAAGGATCCCAAGATTGAGGCCAGCCTCAGCAACTTAGCAAAGACTCTGTCTAAAAAATAAAAGGTTTGGGGATGTAGTTCAGTGGTAAAGCATCTCTGGGTTCAATACCCAGTACAACAACAACAAAAAAAGCTTTTTTTAAAAGAAATTGGTGTAAGGTTAACATTCAGATTTTTTTGGTAGTGGGGATTGAAACCCAGAGCCTTACACATGCATGCTCTACGACTGAGCTACACCCCCAACCCTTTAAATACATGTGCGTAAAAATAGCAAGGTAAGGGGTGTCAAAAACATCTTAAATAGCATGGTTTGAGAAGGCCTCATATGAATCAAGATTGAAGGATGTGGGGAAGTAAGCCAGAAAGAGGAGCACTGCAGGACAATGAGCGTGAAGACTCCAAATCCAAGTGTGCCTGGCATATTTGAGAGGCAGCAAGGAGTCCCATGAGGCAATATGGGGTGAGCTAAAGAGAAGTAGGCAAGGAGGCCAGAAACATGGAGAGTGAGGTAAAATAATGTAGCACTCCACAGATCATCTGGCTTTCAGTCCGAGTGAAGTAGTATATTCCAGGAGGGTTGTGAGCTGACAGTTTATGCTCTGAAAGGATCCTCCGGTGGCTGTTTAAAAAAAAAAAAAAAAAAAAAAGACTATAGTAGTGGCAAGGTTGGAAGCAAGATCAATTAGGAGGTTCTTATACTAAAATAAGACCAGGCCAGGGCATCAGTGGATGTGATGAAAACTGATCAAATTCAGCATATATTATGAAGGAAGACTCAATACATTTCCTAACAAATTGGATATGGGATGTGATAGAAGAGAGGATTTAAGGATAATGGCAATGTGAGCACTAGAAGGATGAGAGTGGCATTATCTGAGATGGGGAAGATTACAGGAGGAACAGGTTTGGGGCAGAGGAAAGAACTGAAGTTTCATTTTGGACATATTGAGTTTAAAATCCCTATGTGACATTCAAGTATAAATGTACCTCAGGTCCTCACTTAGACTCTTTCCTCTTATCCAAGTCAAAATTAAAATAAACTCAGTAATTTTTTAGGCAACAGCAGCCCAGAAGCAGTGAGTTAAGAAGACAAAAAGGTTTTATAGGCCAACATACTAGGATGAAATAAGCTGCAATCTAACAGGGAGAAAGAGAAAATACGTGAAAAATAAATATAAGTACTTTAAAAGCATAGTAGTCAAGAGTCCTACACACAGAGAAAAAAAGACTTAAGGGCTTTTTTAAAAAAATTTATTTCTTTTTAGTTTTTGGCAGACACAACATCTTTGTATGTGGTGCTGAGGATCGAACCCAGGCCGCACGCATGCCAGGCAAGCGCGCTACTGCTTGAGCCACAACCCCAGCCCCCCAAAAATAAATATTAAAAAAAAAATTCTCTCTCTCTCTCTAAAAATAAATAAATAAATTCTACCTAAATTGCACATTTAAATGTAGAGAATCTTTAAAAAAAAAAAAAACTTAAAAAATAAGTATTTCATAACCCCTGAGTGTTTCACTCTATAATAAGTACAATAACTACTACTTATAATAAGCATTAATAAGTGCAAGAATCTAGATTTGATTCCAGTACACATAATTTAACAGATTAAGCAAAATGTTTTAGATACCTTTCTCAAATGGCCAAAATAAATATCTTGGTTCTTAAAAAGTAAGATTCTTAATATATAGTATAGTAAATATGTATAGTAAATTCTAAATGTATAGGGAAATTATTTACATAAAATTTATTCTCTAAAGAACTTAACATAAATTATGCACTAGTATAAAATATCTAACCGTTATACTTTTACATTTTTAAATTTAAAAAGTACACCATGCTTATATATAGCAGAAAACAAAACATTCATATGATTAAATTACCTAGAAATTAAAAAATTTTTAAAAAGATTTTTGCAACTATTTACACTTTATATATTAAAAGTCAAAATATTTACTTAATATCACAGATAGCTAACATTCAAAGACTTTAGTTCCCAGAACACTGTTGGGGCTCAACAGTATATTAAAAACAACTGGTTGGGGCTGAGGTTGGGGCTTAGTGGCAGAACACCTGCCTAGGACGTGTGAGGCACTGGGTTTGATCCTTAGCACCACATAAAAATAAAGGTATTTTGTTTATCTACAACTAAAATAAATTTTTAAAAATGCATTGGTTCAACATAATTTTTTTTAAATCACACTTTCTTCTTTCTATTGTAGCTGAGCAAATTTATGAAGTTTTTTCACAATTAAATGAAAAGCAATACACTTAATCCAAAAGCAATATACTTAATGACCTTAACAGTTAATCATTCAATGAAAAGCAGAAGACTTTCTACCTACATGTTTGTTTGCTAATAACCTGAATAAAGAGAATGCATAGTAAATTTAAGTATGCCACATACACACAAGAAGCACATCAACTGTCCTTAACATTATGTAAATTCATTTTGTTGTATTAATGTGATATCTTCTTCCTTTAGCAAAAAGCTGTCTCTTTCCCGCTTTGGAACTCATGGTCAAATCCCAGAAAAGGAAAATTCCCAAATCTAAGACTGTAACAGGGGTCCACTTCATGTTTTGAGTATAAACCTTTCTGCTCAACCACAGGTGGCTTATTTTAAAACTGACATTTCACCCACCCCCCTTTTCCTTCCTCTCACCTACCTTCCCTATCAAGGGAAATAAGACAAACATTTTTCTTATTCCAGGCTACTGTGTCCTTCACTGCCCAGAAGGGTGTCACTACTCACAAGAATAAAAACAACCCAACTGCAGCAACAGCTCTCTCAAGGACACTCAGTGGACACTAATTACTAATCTCTACCGATAATATTTGGATCCCAGCCCTTATATCCCTCTTTCAAAAGCCCTGTGTTCCCCCTGGCAGGGAAAATCCTATGTTTTTCCTTTACTCGAAAATCAATGAAACTTTTCTCAAAACCTTGTCATCATTATTAGATCAGAAAGAGACAAAGGACCAAGCTTCTGATATCAAGACAGTTATAAAATAGCTCCTGAAGCCAGCTCCTAGACTTCTCTGTAATTCCCAATTTTTCACACATTCATTTCAAGGAATCTGGCCTGTAGGGTTGGAAATAGGTAGAGGGACACAAGATCTTCTAGTGACAGGTGTAGTAAAATAAAAAATTACAGCTGAAGGTCTAATAAATATTGTAACACAACAGATTATGTTTCATAAATATAATACTGGATTTTAATATAAGCAACCATGAGTCAATTCAAATCAACAAATATTTATAGGGTATCTACCCTGTGCAAGGCATTTACTTTTCCAAAGTCCCAGGCTCCAATGGCATGACTAATGCAAGAGCTATTTATATAACAATATAAGTTATCCAGTTGTAAGCAGTGTTATTTCAAAGGAGAGTAAAGAACAATGCAGCACTTGACAGATACTTAAGAGGAAGGGAATTCAGATTAAGCAATGCAATTAGCAATCTGGGCAGTGCCTGAGGTTCTCAAACATCTGTAAATCAACAGATACAATGTGCAGGTGCTAAGAGTAACACAATCTAGTCCCTGCCCTTCAGTATAATGCAAACAATCCATAAATTTTTTATAATATACTATGCAAGAGACAGGTAAACTCACAATGGAATGTTATGTAATTATAAAGAGGAATATACTAAGTGTCATGGAAGAAGGTGGGGTGTCAGTTCTCAAGAAATGAGTTGCTACAATGGTATAATCTGAACCAACTCCTTTTGTTCTGAAAGGATCTCCCTGGCTAACTCAATGAAAACTGTAAGGTGAAAAAGAAAAGCATCATTCTAGAGTCAGTCCAGTTGGTCAATAAGTATTAACTGAACACATACTACCTTCTGCTGTCTTTAGTGCTAGAGATGCAGTGGTAAATAAGTGGTAATTAAGATCTGTGCCTTTAAGGAGTTTATAGTCTGAGAGTGGAAAGTGGACAGTCAACACACATACATATACCTAGGTACCAATATACATTAAAAGGAAAATAAATCAGAGTAAAGGATTGTTTAAGTGTCTAAGAAAGTCTGAGATATCTTAGGTCTCAATCTAAGATCTGAGTGATTAAAAGCAGGTAGGTGTACAAAGATTTGGGGGAAAAAAGGATTCCAATCAGAATGAATAGCAACTATAAAGAACTGAAATACAAATAATGCTGGCCAGTATATGTAGAACATAAATGAGGAGGGAAAGAAAGGTGACAGTCACATGTTGGTAGTGACTGCTAGCTATTTACCAAAAATATGTTTTCTCTTTCTGGGATGTAACTAAGTCTACACCCCCTAGCCTCTCCTCAAGTTAGGTGGTATCCTGTGACTGGATTCTGGATAATAAGGGCTAAAATTAAACATACAACTTCAGCACCAACATTTTAAATATGTGGGTATTTTTCCTGTCTATAGTTTCTCCCATATGCAGGCAAGATATAGGTAACAATCAGACCCAAAGGAATGGCAGAGCTTTAAGAAATAGCCATCTGCTGACTATGACATTCCATTGGACTGTTATGTGAATATAAAATAAGCTTACTTTTGTATTTGAGCCAGTATGTACTTTGGGTCTATTTTTACACAGCCAAGACTAAACTGTCCTGACTAACAGAAGGCTAGCTATATCATGTAGGGAGCCTTATCAGTTTTTAATTTGAACTTTCCTCTAATTGCAGTAGAAGCAAAGAAATAATATAATCCAATTTTTGATTTATAAAGATCATTCTCAGCCACCCGTGGTGGCACATACCTGTAATCCTAGCTACTTGGGAAGCTTAAGTAAGAGGATCCCAAGTTTGAGGCCAGCCTCAGGAACTTTGCAAGACTCTGCTTCAAAATAAAAAAATAAAAGACTGGGTATGTAGAGTACACCTGGGCTTACTCCCCAGTACCCAAAAGGGGAAAAAAAATGTTTACAAGCAAAATCTAGTTGCTATGTAAATAATGGACCATATGGGATCAACAGTGGATAGAAAGTGAGACTACAGGAGACCCTGGAATTATCCAGGTGAGAGAAAATACTGGCTTAGACTATGCAGTAGCAGCAGATATGGTAAGAAATGGTCAGATTCAAGATATATTTTAAAGTAGAGCCATGAGCCCCTAGTGGTAAGACTGCATATAGGGTGCAAAAGAAAAAGAATAATCAAGAATAACTTCTTGGTTTTTTTGTGTAAGCAATACAGTTCATGGTAGTGTCATTAAAGAAAACTGAAAAAAATTGGAAAGGAACAGAAGAAATCTAACAAGGAATGAAGGGAGTCCATGCTTCTTTTTTAGCTGTTTTGTTTGAAATGTCTAGAAAATCTCCAAATTAAAAATGTCAAAACAGTTCAATATATGAACTTGGAGCTCAGAAGATAGGGAATGAATATATGTATTTTCTGTTCACCATCATAAAGTCTGGATTAGCTCTCTCTAATCTACAAAATTCAAATCCTTAGTCAGTCCTGTCAATAGATGGTCCTCTATCACCCTTATTCTGCACATGCTTCTTCATGTGGTTCCACTTACATTACCTAATACCCTCTCCTCTTCACTACCCAAATACTATATGTTTTTTAAGGCTTATGTCAGAACCTCCTTTGTCAAGATTTTCCTAACACTACCTAAATTTGAGATAATTTCTCCATTTTCTGGAGTTACACAGTAATTATTTTTTACATATCTAATTTAGAAAAGGCAAAAGTAACATTTTGTTATATGCCATCTCCTCTTAATATTATTAATCTTAATTTTACACATTTGTTCCTTGATTCGCAAATGTTTCCTTAACAAGACAAAACATACTTTACCTTTCTTTATATTTCCTACAGGGCATGCATATGGACATTCTTATTTATTTAATATCTTTTAAAAGGCAACGAGTGGGGCTAGGGCTGTGACTCAGTGATAGAGTACTCGCCTAATACGTGTGAAGCACTGGGTTCAATCCTTAGCACCACATTTTAAAAAAATAAGTAAAATAAGGTTATTTTTAAAAGGGCAATGAGATAATTAAGACTTTTGGGAATATTCTCACCAAAATCAAAGAAAGCAAAACACAGAGGTAAACTTCAATCATTTTGGAAAACCACTAATTTAAATATACCTTATTCTCTAACAAGACTCACAAAATAAAACATTACTGTACTTAAAATGTAAAAATTTAGTTCACAAGGAACTTACCTATATCAATATCAGTAAACCCTTCTGCACTTATTGCATCCACTGTGCTTTTGTCTATAGTGTCCAGACAAAGACTAGCAAGCTGAGGTTCATCAAATAATCGAGCCTAAACATAAGGAAATAATTTTTATTTTCATAGTTATTTCACCTCGAGGCTGTACATATTCAAAACTGATACTATAAACAGTTATAATTCCTCATTATATAAAAATACCTATTTAAAATAATTAAAAAATCTTTATTCTACAATTAGAAATAAAAAGCTAAATATACAAATGCCAAGTGGGGCATGGGGGTGCATGCCTGTAATCTGGAGACTGAGGCGGAGGATCACAAGTTTGAGGCCAGCCTTGGCAACTTAGCAAGACCTTAGGCAACTAAGTGAGACCCTGCCTCAAAATTAATAAATAAAAAGAACTGGGGATATAGTTCAGTCCAGCCACTGATTTTTTTTTTTAAACACATTTCCAATTTTAATTGAAAGGAAAGAAAGAATGTAAGAACTTTAGAGCATCAAGTGGGGGTTGTAGCTCAGTGGTAGAGCACCTGCCTAGCATGTGTGAGGCACTGGGTTTGATTCTCAGTACCATATATAAATAAATAAATATTACATTAATTAATTAATTAAAGGTCATCAACAACTAAAGAAAGAGAAACTAACCTTTGGCAAAGGGGGAGTGGGGGAATTTTAGAGCATCAGAGCTCTGGGAATCTCAGCAAAAACTAGGGCTAATAACAGAACAAATAAATATATTCAATAATATAAATAATAAAATGTTAATGCAACAATGACAACAAATGATCTATAACTATACCCTAAAATATGAATGAATCCCACACACTTAGTGATAAGGAAAAGTAGCCAGAGTATATATGATGAGCAAGAGTTTATATAATGTATGATTACCACCCAAATGTCCAGATTAGAATATGTGTTTTACCAGTTTGCACGCTATACCTCAAAAAAGAAAAAAAAAAAAAAAGAAACTGTTTAAAAGCAGAAGATTAGTAGTCAAACTCAAATGAGATTTTTAAGAAGCCAACACTGAAACACTGAGGGGCTGGGTTATGGCTCAGCAGTAGAGTTCTCGCCTAGCACGTGCGGGGCCCAGAGTTCATTCTTCAGCACCATGTAAAAATAAATAAATAAAATAAAGGTATTGTGTCCAACTACAACTAAAAAATTAAAAAAAAAAAAAAAAAAAAAAAAAAAAAGCTAACACTGAAAAAGAAGATACCATGATAAGCATGCCAATGACCAAGCTTTCATTCTGACTTAGAGTCAGCTATGTTTATATTTCATAGCAGAGGCAAACATTAAACACAGAGATATTCATGGGGAAATTACAGGGGTCTCCTCTAGTCTCACAGTCATGCAAAAATCTTCTGAGAACACTACCAATTAACTACCCCATAAGTGACACCTATTACTTGGCATGACTGTTGGCTTTTTATTTAACTTTAAACTAAAATTAATTTTAAAGGATTCAATAATTCAGATATTACTGAGCAACTGGAAAAAACTCTAAATTGAACAGATACCTTGTGTTTTATGGGAGAAAAGAATATTAAACACATTAGATTTACTTATTTTAATACTTCATGAAGTGAAGTGCCTGTGCCAGGCCATGCTAATCTCTCTATCATTCCGATTTTAATATATATCAACACGTTGGATTTATTTATTTATTAATTATGTATATCTTTATTAAAAGTTTTAAATTGTATATAGTTTTTAAAGTACTTGTATTAGGGCTGAGGTTGAGGCTGAGCAATAGAGCACTCACCTAGCACGTGCAAGGCCCTGGGTTCGCACATAAAAATAAATAAACAAACAAACAAATAAATAAAAGGTGTTGTGTCCAACTACAACTAAAAAATAAATATTTAAAAAAAGAAAGTACTTGTATTAAAAACTTTAATTTACATATATAAATATTACATCAGAAAGTTTTTAAAATTATAGAATGTTTGGAAACTCTCTTCTTGAACTTGTTTATATTAATTTGCTTTGTCAAGCTGCTAATAAATTTCAGCTCTAAATCTATATTAATAAAATATTAACTCTGTCATGTTATTTTCCTTTAATATTTTTTTACTTGGAATTTTAGATTTATAAAAAAGTTGCAAAAATAGCACAAACACCCATATATATAAACATAAGGAAATAATTTTTATTTTCATAGTTATTTCACCTTCAGGCTGTACATATTCAAAACTGATACTATAAACAGTTATAATTCCTTTATCCAGATTTATCGATTGAAATATGTATCTAGCATCTACAATTTTGCTTGGCTTTATTTTCTCTCCCTACACACACACACACACACATACACACACACACACACACTAGCTGAACGATTTGAAAAGTTGTAGAAACCATGGCCCTTTAACTTTAAATTCCTAAGAACAAGGAGATTCTTTTACATAACCACAGTAATTAACTTTGGTAAATTTATCATTAATACAATATTTTTATCCAGTCTTCTGGCTGCATTTCAGTTTTTCACTTGATTGTGATTATTTTTTATGACACTTTTCCTTTTAGTAGAGGATCCAGTCTAGGATCATAGTCATGCATTTTAAAAAAAATATTTTGTTATTTGTAGATGGACACAAAACCTTTATCTATCTATCTATCTATCTATCTATCTATCTATCTATCTATCTATCTATCTATCTATTTTTATGTGGTGATGAGGATTGAACCTAGTGCCTCATGCGTGCTAAGCAAACGCTATACCACTGACTCACAACCCCAGCCCCAAGTTCATGCATTTTTAAAGTATGAAACAGTACATTTTATGAAGTGAAAATTTACTGCAACCAGACCAACTGCTTATAATAAATTTTCTGGCAAACTGAACTATATTTTTAGTTAAAAATTAATATAAAAATTAACCTTTTAATCTAAGAGGAAAATTCTTTGTAAAAATTATATTATTCAGGATAGCAATCATCAGTCACTCCTTATATTACACAGGCAATATTAAGCTTCCTACAAAAATCTATCATTGTTATTTAGAGTAAAATATACTTTCTCAAATTTTACCTTAATATTAACTCTGATAACAGTTCATAAAAAAAGTATTTTTTATTATATAAATCATGCTGGTACTGGCAATCTGTTTTATAGTGAAGCTTCCATAAACAGTCTCAACTAAATGAACATGATACAGTGCAAATAACTCACTTGTCAGGAGCAAGAAGTTCACATGACTCCATGAGTGAAAATTTGGACATAATATTGGGTTCTCAGGCCATCAAGATACTGAAAAGTTCCTTTTTTTAGTGATGCCTATTAAATAACCTCTTCCATTCAAAGTGTCTAGAAACACTGGTGTCATTTGAAAACCTATTAGAAATTAAACTCTCAGGCCACATTTCAGACTTACTGAACCCGAAATCTGTACTGGTGGTGGTGGTGGTGGGGTACTGGGGATTGAACTCAGGGACACTCAACCACCGAGCAACATCCCCAGCCCTATTCTGTATTTATTTAGAGACAGGGTCTGAGCTGCTTTGCACATCACTTTTGCTGAGGTTGGCTTCTTTACTCGTGATATTCCTGCCTTAGCCTCTGGAGCCACCAGGATTATAGGCATGTGCCTGAGCCCAGCTTAAATCCGTATTTTAATTGCCAAAGTTCAGTTCACTTATGTCTGAATTGTATAATTGAACTTAAAATGTAAAAGTTGCTAAGTGACCTTTTCCATATACACTAAAACCCCTTGAACAAATAACCTTGTGACTCTTATAAATATCAATTTACTTATTAGATTTTTTTCATAAATTAAAAAAATGCAAGGAGATAGCTTATTAGTTACATGGCTTTAGCCAAGTTATTTCCCCCTTTTATGTCTTTATTTCTTTACCTATAAAATGGTGATAATAAGAAAGCCTTTAGTTTGAACACCTATAGTTCACACAGTTATTGTAAGGACTAAATAAACTAATGCATACAGAACACTGAGAAAGGAGCCTATACAAAATCATCACCCAATACATTTTGCGATTATTACTATAACTACTACTACTACTAATGTTAGCTTAGTATCTGGCTAGATGGAGTTCTGAAATAATGTCCAAGAAGAGGTGACATCAACATGTTCTTCTATAAAGAAACACTTAATGACAGAAGAATTTTTTCAAAAGGTACCACACATTTTCTTATAGAACAGAATGAACACTGAGCTGGAAACATGAGCTCTGAACTCTAGCTTCATCTGTTATGAGACTTTGGACAGGCAGGCAGTTAGCCCAGGTTTTAGTTTTCCCATTTCTAAAATGAGAGAGTTGAGCTAGAGGTCATCAGTGATTATCTCTAATACTAAAATTCAATAAAATTATATTTGTTTTGTTTTAAGGTTGGGGTCTCACTGTGTTGCCCAAACTGGTCTTGAACTTCTGAGCTCAAGTGATCTTCCCTACTTAGCCTCTGAAGTGCCAGGATAACAGACATGTGTCACCACATCCAGCTGGATTCTATATTACTTTAAAAACAATTTTAAAACAATTTTAAAAACAATTCATACAAGAACATTACAACACTATCTAAAACGAGAAACTATTTATTTATGTATAAAGTATGAAATTCAGATTTAGGCATTTAACAAATGATAAATAAATTATGTTAAAGACTGGTTGATGTTTCCATAGGTATGTTCAGATAATAAAGTGATTACGGGGGCTGGGGATATAGCTCAGGTGGTAGAGTGCTTGCCTCGCATGCACAAGGCCCTGGGTTCATTCTCCAGCACCATCAAAAAAAAAAAAAAAAAAAAAAAAAGATTAGGCTATATACTTAAAATATATCAACTTTTTGTATGAATACTATACTTAATGAAACTTCAGAATGTGAAAAGACTATTTCATATAAACCTAAAATTCTAACTCCTCTAGGAATGGGCCAGAAAGCTTCCAGAAACAGGTACAAAGATAGTCAATCTTAGAAGAATTGAAATATTTTATTTTTATTTCAGATCTGGCAAAACTGAGAACAAAGATGTCCAGAAAATTTCATGGCATCATATTCTCAATCACAGCAGGAACAACAATGGATCTTAACGCCAACTCCAATCCTAAGTAGCCATTTAACTTTTAGTTACAACACCCCACTTGTATAAGGCTTTAACTTCTTTACATTATTTGGCATTGTACTAATTTGTATTTCTAGTCTAAAACTTATGAATCTGAAAGATACTGTAAAAATACAAATATACTTTAAAATAATGATCTGGAATTAATTTTTCAGGAAACAATAAATATTCACATATGGTTATACTTACATTCAATTTTTAAGCTACAATGACACAGACTGTAGTTACATTTACTTACCTGAGTAAGTAACATAAAGGCATTATCTGCTCTAAGATGTTTGGTGAGAAATTCCACACAATGTGCTTCCAAGGCTGGGACTGCATATTTCTTAGCAGTATAAAGAGTGGTCATAACTGTTTCTGGGCCAATTTGAACTTCATCTGAATACAGGAATCTGCAAAGCAATTAGGAAATTTGCAGAGATGATTAGCACTATTTTAGATAAGAAATCAACCAGAGCTAAACCTTTAAGGAATATTTTAAAAGACAATGAGCAAACTGAAAATCTGAAGCTTTTAAAAGATTCTACAGTCTTGTAAGCATTGGCACATATATCATCTCATTTTATTCATACTTAATCCTGAGAAGAAGTGCCTCCATTTTAAAGGGAAAACTGAGGTGAAGTAAAGATCACAAGATTACTTTTAGCATCCCATAGCTGCTTGCAATAATAGTGGTTCATTTATCTCTCCACCATTAAAGGGGAGATAAATCTGCATTTGTAAATCTACAAATAGCTAAAGTCAGATAGAAAGGGAAATGTTTCTCTACATCAACAGGCATAGTGTGGGTACATGTTTAAGTTTCAATAAATACATGTTAACTGACTAGACAAATCAGTACCAATTGCCATATAACACTGACAGGGAAAACATTTTCATTTTTGGTAAGAAAAAAAGTTATCTACGGGCTGAGGTTGTAGCTCAGTAGTAGAGCGCTTGCCTCACATGTGTGAGGCACTGGGTT
Organism: Ictidomys tridecemlineatus; assembly: GCF_052094955.1. NCBI lineage: Eukaryota > Metazoa > Chordata > Mammalia > Rodentia > Sciuridae > Ictidomys > Ictidomys tridecemlineatus. Next base: position 134,064,687 of record NC_135481.1, on the reverse strand, counting down.
CGATCCACAGCACCACATAAAAATAAATAAATAAAATAAAGGTATTGTGTCCATCTACAACTAAAAAAAATATTAAAAAAGAAAATCCAAGAATCAGCCAGGAGGAGTGGCACACACCTGTAATCTCAGCAGCTCAGGAGGCTGAGGAAAGGAAGATCTCGAGTTCAAAGCCAGACTCAGCAACTTAGCAAGGCCCTAAGCAACTCAGGAAGACCCTGTCTAATAAAAATATGTAAAAGGACTGGGGATGTAGCTTGGTGGTTAAGCATCCCTGGGTTCAATCTCTGGTCATAGGAAAACAAGAATCATCTTCATTCATATTTTACTTATATAGTTTTTAAATAAGCCAAGATTTTAAAAGTATTAAAAGATTTTATAAGTATTAAAACTTAAGCATAACATTACCACAATTCTTTGTATTTTAAAATGACCACTTAAGCTCTCATATATATAACCTCTAAGGAAAAGAGCACAGATAAATGACTGTATAACATCAAACTATCCCTGTTTTCTCCCCAGAGATGGGTTTCTAAAAAGATAAAGCTTAGGTTACATTTAATCTAATTGAAAGGTTTTTAAAAGGCTAAGGTGAAAACTTGATTTCATAAGGAAAAAGTCACAAGACCATGTATAAGGAAATTTATATTACAACTCAAAAACTCTTATTGAGGACTACATATTAGCAGGCATTGTGATAGGGGATGTGGCTCAAGTGGTAGCACGTTTGCCTGGTATGCGTGTGGCCGGGGTTTGATCCTCAGCACCACATACAAACAAAGATGTTGTGTCCACTGAAAACTTTAAAAATAAATAAATAAATATTTTAAAAATTCTCTCTCTCTCTTTAAAAAAATATATAGGTAAGACAGCTTATAGCTTAACAATGAAATTATTAAGAAGTAATACCATAATGATAACAGAAGTATCCATTAGACAATACATGATAACTAATTTCTTAAGATGCTCCCCAATAAAACATGCCTTCTTCCACTCATAATGAATCTGCATCAACATAGTATGGATCACTTTAATCAACAGAATGTGGTTCTGTGCCAGTTTGGGGCCTATACCTTAAGGATACTGGGAGCTCCGGATTTGTGTTCTTGGGAAACATCAGCCAAGAAATCAAGCTACTCTGCTGAAGAGACTAGCTAGAGAAGGTTCCTAAAGAGGATCAGAGATTATAAGGATACGGAAAAAGCTTAGCCATTCCAGAATCTGAGTCATACCTTCAGATAACTCCAGCTCCTGTTACTACCTGGTACAACTATATAAGAGACCAGAAAAAGTTGCCAAACAAACCACCCAGGTTATCCCAGACAACCCACATTACTATAAAAGATAATAAAACTATTGTTTAAGACACTAGGCATTGCAGTGATTTATTCTACAGTAACATTTAACCAAAACATGATGTCAGAGATTAGATGAACCAGTGCATGCTTCTACCTCTGGGGTAGAAGTAATGATTAAAAAAAAAAAAAAAGAAAAGAAAAGAAAATGGAAATCTTGAAGATTATCTGTAGTAATTAAACGTGGAGATTTAAGCAGAAAGACTGCAAAGTAGGAAGATATGGAGCTCTTTTCTAAGATAGGCATTAAAACAAGAAAAAGACCATGAGGAATCAGGTTTGGGACACTGAGTGGATTGGGGGTGGGGACAAAGATCAAATCACAAAGGTTTTGTGTGCCTGTTCATCCTATAGGCAAAAAAAAAAAAAAAAAAAAAAAAAAACAGGAAAAAAGAAAAGAAAAGAATGAATGAATCATTAAAAGATTCAGAGGAACCATAATACTTATTTGCAATATTAGAACGATAATTGTTAACAGCATTGGTAGAGAGAGTTAAGTCTTGAAAAGGATGAGAAATCTGTACAACAAAATGAAACCAAATTACAACTGAGAGTCAAGCCTACAAGTCACTTCCCAGATGACCCACAGAATCAGGACCAAGAATAAATTAGTTTAAGCACCAGAATTTTGGGATTCTTTATAGCATTATAAAGCTGACAGGAGATAATACTAAGTGAGCCTGCCTCAAAAGACTATAATCTGAAATGTGAGTCCACATAAGGTACATAAGAACAGTAAATGGCACACAGCAAGTACTCATCAAACAAAGATGTTTTTATTAAAGACAGGTTCACCTGCATAGGTATCAGACCTCTCTCTATGTGAAAGTCCAGTTGAAAATTAAAGTCTGGAATATGCCATGCATTATTAGGGGAAAAGAAGATGCTGATGAGGACAACATCCTAAGGAAAAGTTACCCTTCCAGTCATTCCTCCATTTCGCTGCTCCCCTTTGCAACAAAATGACATGATCAATTATACTAGCTATCTGCAGTTCCTCATCTCCCATTTTCTCCCCAACCTCCTCTAGTCAGCCAAAAACACTCCACAGGGTTATATCCACAGTTGCCCTCTCATCAAAACTAATCATTATCAGGCACAGTGGCGCACACCTGTAATCCCATCCGCTGAGGAGGCTGAGGCAGGAGATCACAAGTTCAAAGCCAGCCTCAGCAAAAGCAAGGAGCTAAGGAGCTAAGTAACTCAGTGAGACTCTGTCTCTAAATTTAAAAAAAAATTACAAAATAGGGCTGGGGATGTGGCTCAGTGGCTGAGTGCCCCTGAGTTCAATCCCCAGTCGCCCCCTCTCCTGCCAAAAACCCCAACAACTAATAATCAATTCTATGTCTTTTGACCCAACTCTCAAAGGTATTTTACATAGCTGGCCACTTTTCCACTCCCTCTTTCTTCAAACATTATCTTCAACTTGACCTTTAGGATTCCACTAACAGTTGCCTGTTTCATTTTATGATCCTTTTCTGTGGCTACATCTCCACACACACTGGAAGATACCAGCACTCATCCTTGTATCTCTCTTCACAATCCATATCCATTCCCTACATAATCTCATTTGGTCTAATCATTTAAACACAATTCATTCTTTCTTTTTTTTCTTGCCTGGACTACTATAAAAGTCTTTTAATTCATCCTACCGCATCTTATTTTATTCCCCCTATGGTCTGATCTCCAAACAACTATAAAAATGAGTTTTAGGGCTGGAGATGTGGCTCAAGCGGTAGCGCGCTCGCCTGGAATGCGTGCGGCCTGGGTTCGATCCTCAGCACCACATACCAACAAAGATGTTGTGTCCGCCGAGAACTAAAAAATAAATATTAAAAAATTCTCTCTTTCTCTCTCTCTCTCTCCTCTCTCACTCTCTCTTTAAAAAAAAAAAATGAGTTTTAAAACACGTAAACCAAATCACAGCACACACCCCTGGTCAAAATCCTCCACATACTTTTCATCACATTTAAATGAAACTCGAAGTCCTTCATTCTCTAAAGTCCTGCATGATCCTGTCAGGGTTTGTTGTTGCTTTTGGTTTTTTTAACCTTATCTTCCATTACTTCCCTCTTTTTTTAAAAAAATATTTTTTTAGTTGTAGATGGACACAATATCTTTTATTTATTTATTTATTTATATGTGGTGCTGAGGATTGAACCCAGTGCCTCATGTATACGAGGCAAGTGCTCTACACTGAGCCATAGCCCCAGCCCTTATTACTTCCTTCTTCTTCTTTTTTTTTTTTAAGAGAGTATGAGAGAGAGGGAGAGAATTTTTTAACATTTATTTGTTTTTTGTTTTTAGTTTTCAGTGGGCACAACATCTTTGTTTGTATGTGGTGCTGAGGATAGAACTCGGGCAGCATGCATGCCAGGTACTTCCTTCTTATTCGACTCCAATCATACTGGTTTACTCTGGCAGTTCTTCCAATAGTAGAAACTCAGCACCTAAAACATACTTTTTCTTGCTTAGAATGCTTCTTCCCCCATAGGCTTGATCATTTTTCTTCAAAACACTCATCAGTATTTGACGTATCTTAGTTTTTCCTTACTAGAATATAAGCTTTATGATGGCAGAGACTTTTCTTCTTCACTGCTATATACCAAAACCAAAACCAGTGACTGGCACAGGGAGGCATATAACAATGGTCAAATGAACAAATGAAAAAGGGCTGGAGCTCAGTGGCAGAGTGCCTCCCTCGAACATATGAGGTACTGGGCTCGATTCTGAGCAGCACATAAAAATAAATAAATAATGATATTGTGTCCACCTACAACTAAAAAAAATTTTTTTAAAAATGAGCAAATGAAGAATATTATTTAAAGGGCAAGCAGTTCAAAGTGAGCAGTTTTTTAAATGGCTTTCAAACCTTAGTTCGTAAGTCTTTACTAGGTAAATACAGCATCTATGCTTCAGTCAGCCAATATCTAAGTTTAAAAATGGGCCTAGGTTCAATTTCCACTACAGAAAACAAAAGCAAACAAGACAATAACAAAAAACAGCCTACCCACAGCAATTTCAGAATAGAAACAATAACTAAAGGATGAATATCATGAAAATACAATGCACTAAAAATAGAAAATGAGAAATGAAACTGCACTGTGCTACATTTCAAGGACTATAAAAGCAACTTATTTTCTATTGTTGGGAAAGGACTGATTAGCACCTTCAATGAAAAGATCAAACATACATTTTTCATTCTACAGTCTATCCTAACAATTTCAACACTTTTTCAAAGGGAAAAAACTCAAGATATTTTTACATTGATGTTCTCTAATTTAGCCATAAGTATCATTTAGGGAGAGTACTAAAAATGCTCTCAAAGTCTCATCTCCAAAAGTAATACTGTAAGGAGAAAGGAAAGATAATCTACTTGATCCTCCTAGTCAATTTCAAACCAAAAACCAAAATGACCTAGAAAATGGCCCCCACACAAAATAAATACAACTGAATACTGACAATACAGTAAACAAAGAGAAAAGAAGGGGAAAAAAGGGATCATCATCTTGGTGTTTCCTTCTATCCTTGTCTTTAGGTATGCTTGCCTGTTTCTTTCAATAGTTGTAATTACTTTGCATGGAATTCTAAATTCTATTTATTATAAACATTTTTCATATTATTACCTGGTTTTTACAAGTGTCAAATTTAGTGACTGCATCATATTCCATCAAGTGGAATATAATGTTTACCTAACCTTTCCCTACAGCTGACTTCTTCCTCCTTATTATAAATAACACTACTGTAAATATTTTGTACAGAACATTCTTCTAATACTTTGATTCTTCCTGAGTGTGGAAAGAAAACCTATAGTAAACTATTTTCCAAAAGGGTTTTGAACCCTATTTTGTCAGAAAGTGCTCCTCAGAAGTGAACTTAAAAAAAAAAATGGTGTCAAAAGAAGGGGGAAAGTATCTCATTGTTTTAAATTGCACTTCCTTATTTACTAAGATTAAATATTTTTTGTCAATAAGTTGTACTTTTCTTTGATAATTAAAAAATCCTGTCTTTTATCCATTTATTAATGGGATTTTAGCATTCATTTCTGATTGTGTGAACTTTATATTCAATTTCCTATTCCTGATTGAGTGGTGAGCCTTTGAGGGCTCTCCATTGGATTCCAATGACCTGTCCCCGATTCAGGCTCAAGATGCTGCTACCTTAAAAACAACACATTCTATTCAGGCAGCCAAAAACGTCTTGGTATAATGAAACACACATGGTCTTCTGTGTGAGCTGGCTCCATTACTTTGGACTAGTTACTTTTCTAGGCCTCTGTCCTATTTGTAAAATTGGGAAAAATACCTACACCTCCCTAACAGGGAGAGCTGTTGTGATAAAAACCTAATTAATGCCTAACTAGTACATCTCTTCCACTAAACAAAATCAATCATATGTGACTCTACTATCCTAAAATATTGACAGAACCAAATATAATACACGGCAAAATTCGTTTTTGAGCAAATATGACCTCTTGAGCAGAAACATAAGGCAAGTAAAGACATGTATTTGTCTTGGCTATTCACTCTCCTGAGGCTTGACAACTAATACGTTAATCAATAACTTTTAAAAAAATAAACAAAAATACAAATCTTGCAAGCGGGCAATCAGGACAACCTCGACCATCCTCTACTCTGACCACTTCTCCTAACTGAGGCCAACTGGAATGTGCAGGCGCCTTCAACGGTAGGACGCACGCTGGTGGAGACAGACACCAACATCTACTCCCAAGACCAGCAGATGCCGCCTGGCTTGCGGGACGACTCCAACCTCTGGGAGCACACCAGCTGGGGAGCACCCGCCCGGCGCCTCCGCCACTCACCTCAGCAGCGCCAGGAAGGCGGCGGGCTCTACGTCCGGCAGCTCGATCTCGGCCGACGTGGTGGCCATGCCGCCGTTGAACATGGCGTCGAAGACTGCGCTGCCGGCTGCCAGCACGAAACGGTGTGCGGGGATGCGCTGCGGGCCCCCAGCGGCGGCAGCGCTGCGGCCCTTGCCCAGTACGAAGCGCACATCGCTCAGCAGCTCCGAGTTGAAGAGGAAAGCGAAGCGCTCCTTCAGCGACGCCTTGGTAGCCTGCCAGTTGTACAGCGGCTCCCGCTGCAGAGGAAGCAGGGGACCCAGGGGCGGCGGCGGCGGCGAGGAGCCCGGCTCCGCCTCGACGCCCGGGACCTGGTCTCCAGCTGCGGCCGGCCCCAACGCAGCCATCCTGCTCTGCGCAGCTCCCAGCTACGCGGACAGCTCCCGCAGCGGCACCGCCATCGTCTAGCCGCCTCAGGCCGGCACCGCCCCCTGTCTTCCGGAACGGCGTTTCCGGCTCCATTCCCCCGCAGCCCCACACCCCCCCGCCAGGCGCGCGGCCCGCCCCTGCAGCAGGCGCGCTCCCGCGGCCGAAAAGACCCAAGTGCCCGGCCCTCCGAGCCGGCGCTAGTGGCTACTGCCGCGGTCTGGACCAGACACCTATCGCGACCCAGTTCCGCGCTCGCGCAGATGGATCTTTTTGGGCGTGAGTGCTTTGGCCCCAGCCCACCAGCACTACCCCAGGCATCCAAAGAAATCAACAGGCAGCTTGCACCGCTTTGCTTTCTCTTATTTCTCCCAAACCTTCCTCGCAGGGTGTTGAGGAAAGGAAGAGTGACAAGTCCCCAGGCCTTTCCCACTGTAGGGCATCGCCACGGGAGCATGTGAGGAGCAGTCACCGTGACTCCTTACAGTCAAGGCCAAGTCACCACTGCAGATGGCCGCCCCTCCTGTGGAAAACCCAGAAGCAGAACTGAGAGGCTTGGAACCCCAGTGACTTCTCCCCCTGGTCTACAGGCCTCTTCCCCTTCGTGCTCTTCTGGTCTTTACTTCCCAGCATAAGAATCATTTCCTCCAACTTCCATTCCTGTACCTGAAGACCCTCCTGCTAAAAACCCTCTTCTAGCACTTGTTTTCAGACTGTACTTAAGGATTCAGTAATATTTTATACTCTTTTTGTTACATTAATAAAATATTAAATTTCATTTTTTAAAAAGTCAATGGAGAAGGCTACTGTCAACTGTGAAAGGTCAGGATTAGAGAACAGATGCCTTCCCTGAGTCAGCTCTTTAAGAAGAAAGGCAAGGGGCTGGGGTTGTAGCTCAGTGATGGAGCCCATGCCTAACCCTTGTGAGGCACTGGGTTCCATCCTCAGCCTGCATAAAAAATAAAGCAAAGTGTGGGAAGCCATTCTAACACGTGATTGGGTGGCTCCCGTTAAGGGTCTGAGGCACTTCAGCAAAAGTAGAAGTTTTTCCAGGCCCTTTCCTGATGAGAGAGCCCATCCGTGTGGGGGTGTGCCTGACCACTGACCCCGGGGACCCAGTCACTGACCCTGACCTTGGAGTGCAGCCCCCACTCAACCTTCATTGGATGGAATTCTCCCCTGAATCTCTTGTTCCCCAATAAAAGGCTAATCCCCGGTGTGCTCGCTCTCTCTCTCCTGCTAGCCCTGAGTAATCCCTGCTGCCCTGCTGGGCGGTTGGAGGAGGGAACCAGAGGGGAGCCGACTGGACCTAGCAATAGAAATAAGGTAATTGGGCTGGGGATGTGGCTCAAGCCGTAGCGCGCTTGCCTGGCATGTGTGGGGCCCAGGTTCGATCCTCAGCACCACATACCAACAAAGATGTTGTGTCTGCCGAGAACTAAAAAATAATAAATATTAAAAATTCTCTCTCTCTCCTCTCTCACTTTCTCTTAAAAAAAAAAAAGGAATAAGGTAATTGAGTCTGTGTTTTTATTTCGATCTCTTCTAACTAACTTTATGCCTAGAACCTCATTAATGAAACCACTGCGCAGGCCGCGTGGTAGAGCAAAGGTATTGTGTTCATCTACAACTAAAAAAAAAAAAAAAAAAAAAAAAAAAAAGACGGAAGGTAAGAGACGCAGGAAATACTTCTTGACCAAGCAAGTATAGCTGAAGCACTTATGATCTGCCTTTCAGATTACAAATGCCAAGTAATCTAAGTATCCTAAACCTGAATTCTAGTAAAATCACTACACATACCAAACCCGGGAAAGGACTTCCCATGGCTAGTCATTCAGATTGATGACTTTTGGGGGAAAGGAAAGAATTTGAAGTGATAATGACTGAAAGAGAACAGTCCTTCCCAATACTCCTAAAGGCAAGGAAGTTATGCTACAAGTGATACTATCATTACATTCAACAAAATTAACAATGTCACATATCATCTAAAATATGACTAGTATCATTGAACAGTCCACAAATTTAAGAGTGGACTGTTGCCTCAAAAAATGCCTTTCATAAACAACTTTCCACCATTCCATGATTGAATCAAAGTTCCCATAGTAGTATTGATTTCTTTAGAAAGTTCAATCTGGATTTTTCTGGTTGTCCCTACATGATTCATAGTTAGAGTCCAGGTTAAACATTCTGGGCAATGATGCTATGCAGGTGATGTTATGTACTTACTGCTTCACTTCAGAAGTCACACTGTTCAAGATACTAAACTTGATAACTTAGTTGAGACTGTGACTGCCAGATCTCTCCATTGTAAAGATATTTGATTCCAATGTAATTAATAAGTAATTCATGGGGATGATATTCAGAGACTGAGTTTAACCCAAATCCTGCCAATGTTTTCAGCATCCATTGATGATTCAAAAACCAGTTTTCAACCATAATGTAGCAACCATGTCTTACTCTCACACCCAAAACAATCATACCCAGTCTTGGTGGTGCATGCCTGTAATTTCAGCAACTTGGGAGGCTGAGGCAGGAAGATTGTAAGTTTGAGGCCAGCCTCAGCAATTTAGGAAGGACCTAAGCAACTTAATAATGCCCTGTCTCAAAATTAAAAAAAAAAAAAAGAAATGGCTGGGGATGTGGCTCAATGGTAAAACACCCATTGGTTCAATCTCTGATAACCAAACAAAATAAAACAACAAGCTAGGGAGAGAGAGAGAGAGAGAGCGGGCGCATGAGCTGAGCACAGTGGCACATACCTGTAATCCCAGCTACTCAGGAAGCTGAGCAGGAGGACTGCAGGTCAGCCTTGGCATCTTAATGAGACCCTATCTCAAAATAAAAAATAAAAGGGCTGGGTATGTATCTCAGTGGTAAAATGCCCCTGGGTTCAATTCCTAGCACTGCAGAAAGAAGTAGAGGAGGAGGAGGAGGAGGAAGAAAATATACAGAGAGATAAACAACTCAAGGCATTGTTAAAGGAAAAATTTATTCTTGTTAAAATAGTAAGCCTTCAAGACTATTGCAATGGGGAGAGAGAGCAGACTCAGCTCTTAATACAGGAAACAAATGCAAATACAGCTGGGGATTTATATACAAAAAGCAAATTAAGGGAGTCAGTGAAGGGAAAACTACTTAAAGGATGCAAGAGGGGTGGGGGACATTCTTGCTAAATGGAGTTAGCACCATTCTTGCTAAGATTGGCATGGGTAGACCAGAGAGGACAGGGACCGAGATCAAAGCCTTGTTGAAAGTTCAGAAAAGCCTGACTAAAGTTTGGTCAAGGGGAGTGTATGTCCACATTATAGAATAATGAATACAGGTAATGTAGTGGCACCCCCTCCTCCACAAAAAAGTCTTAACTAAGCTTCTCCAGAAATCTTCACCTTAATTGATTTTAAGACTATAAGCAAAAGATTCTCTACAAAGAAGTTCAATGGAGTTAAACTTCTTGTTTTGCTGTTGCTCTATTTTACTTGGCCACTGGCCAGGAAGAAATTAGCACTCCAGGTGCTGAACCCCCCCTTTACTTGTTTTTCACAAACATGTATCCAGTATAGTAGTTTGTAAAAGTGTGTTTGCAAATGTGATAAAAAAAAAAAAGACAAATACTTTAATAAGGCCTCTGGCCTTGAGCTGGAGCTTCACAGAGAGATCTATGTTTCTAAGATGAGAGAAATAACCAGGGCTGGGACTGTGTCTCAGAGGTAGTGCACTTGCCTAGCATGTGTGAGGCACTGGGTTCAATTCTCAACACCACATGTAAATAAATAAAATAAAGATCCATCAATAACTAAGAAAAAAATTTTTAAAAAAGAGAGAAAAGTAACCAATTAGGCTCCATGGTAACAGCTGGCAGGGGGAGGAGAGAAAGGGGAGAAGAAGCTTCTTCTCTCCTTTTCAGGTGTTGTCCTTGAAGGGTTAACTTGCCCAGAACAGTGAAAGAAAAAGCTGCTTTTATGTGAACTTCTGCAGACTGTGAACTTTCTAAGCCCCTCCCCTTACATGTTGGATATAAAATTCTGAAACCTGAATTCGGTGTTCAGGGTATTGATTGATTACAGCAAAAGCTATGCCCTCTGAACCTGGCTGCAGCCAAATAAAACTGTTTCTTGCTGTCTTCAGTGCCTTACCTCGTCTGTCCCTATAACAGTAAGACTTGAGGGACTATGATACCTCACAGAAGAGAAGTATAAGAGATTTCTTTCTCTGAAGGCATCTTCTAATTTTTTTTTGTTTATTTCCCAAGCAGAAAGAATTAAGGAAGCACAAGTTGCTAAAAAGGAAGAAACTACAGAGAATTAAACCTAAAAATCTGCATATAAATTTACTTCATGCTACTGGACAGCTTCTCTAAACTGTACACGGACAGAGAGAAACTATAGTAGCTAAGAGACTAAAAGGTAAATAGAGCCTTCAGATGTGTTGCACAAACAGAGACTATATAATTCAAATTCCATGAGCCTTGGGTAATACAAGGGGCTTTGGGATGAAAAGCCATAGGCATGCCCTAGAAGTAAGGGTTACACACTAGTTACAAGAACAAAATGAAATAGCTTAAAACTAATCATTGACAGGTTTAAGGTGGTCTGTTTTAAGAGATATATATCATCCAGAGACTCTTACTGCCCCCCCCCAGCACTGGGGATTGAATCAGGGGTACTCTGCCAATGATCTACATCCCCAGCCTGTTTTTATTTTCTTGTTTTTATTATGAAATAGGCTTTTGCTAAATCACAGAGGCTGGCCTCAAACTTGCAGTCTTCCTGCTTCAGCCTTCCAAGGGGCTGGGATTATAGGTGTTTGCCACCATGCTGGACCAGAGACTCTACATTTTTTCTTCTACTGTGTTGTCAGGAAATAATTAAAATTATGAGTCATGTTGAGCTGTGATGAGTGCAGTCAAACTTGCAAGTTCCAGCAAGGGACAAAGGGGGATAAGAAAAGTAAAAAGACTCACACTCGCAGATGATTTTGAATATAAAACTGGGGTTAGGTGGAGTGCTGCTCTGTGATGGAGAAGCAGATCTAAAGAGTTACACCAGCAAACTTTATTTAACTATATCTCATTATCAGGTGAAATAATATGGGAACATTATGCTTTTTATTCAGGAAAGTTTCAGAAACTAGAAACATCTATGTAGGTTTTCCGCAGTTGCAATCTACAGTTGCAATGTGCAATTTTAGGAGCTTTGTGTAGCTCTCAAGAAGGTCCATTGTTTAAAGTTACTGTTAAGTGGGCAGGCTCAGGAGTAACAGAGCTAGTGAAACATTGTTGTTGTCTAGTAAGAGAATCCCTCTATTCCCAGGAGTTATGTGTCTGAGATCAAGGTCAAAACTGATAAGACTCTTGCACTGAGCCTCCTCATGCAAGGCATTACCACAGTAGCTAAGCATCCTGTGCTCTTGCACAGAACATTCCCTAGCACTCTGCATGCCACAGGCATGAGGTCATCAGAGACCCCACTGTCAGATACTGCTCTCCCATTCTCTGTCACTGCTCTCCACAATGCTGAAAATAAGAGAAAAGGAAAAAGAGAACAATAGAATTCATTCTATGAGTGATTCCGATATTAGATTTATCAGATAAAGACTCCAAAATAACTATGATTCATATAATGAGAAAAATAGAAGGAAGATTATTAGAAATAGCGGATTGCTACAAGATATCAGACATGTATTCAAAAATTACTTGTCAAGGCAAATTTTACTTTTGCAGAAGGTTGTGCTACCAAAAATCTGGCAAGCAAGCATACTGGGCAGGAAGTCTGACCAGGTTTCTATCCCTCATATAGCACTGACACTTGTTCTGATAGGCGGAGTTAGGAGTTACAATACACATAATTGACTAATATAAAATTGGAAGGGCAAGGGAAAGGGCTATGATTGGATCACTATTACACTAGAGGCACTATGATTGGAAGACTGAGGACAAAGGGAAATATGCTGGGGGGTTTGGGGGTGGCTCAAAATAGCTACCTTTCCACCATCAGGTTTACATTACAGCAAACACATTTTTAATAGTTTAATGTATTTTAATAGCAAACTGTTAGGATGGCTTTAGGCCTGAGCCTAAGCAATTCCATTTTAAAAACTCCAGTTTGAAACCTGCAGGCACACCCACAGAGCCCTCCAGGATGGCCTCAAACAAGTTACTTCCCCTCACCCTGATGAAGAGAGTGAAGCCCCTGGCAGGCTGTCCTCACCTGATAAGAGGGAAAGGCGAGAAGATCAGGGTGGAAACCACCAGACCAGATGTTTCTGACTCCAGGGTAAATGATGTCACTGAGAAATCCTGTAGTAGCTGATAAGGATTGAAAGGGGGGTCAAAAAGCTCTAAAATTTAGTATAAATGATAGAGCAAATGAGCAGGGATTCAGCCAGGCCAAACAAGGATGCACTTGAGCTGGAGAGCCTGATGAGGACCTGACATCCCATCACTTGTCATCGTTTCCTGATCCTCTGCGTGATCCTCGCCACTCTCAAATTCCACTGCCTTGCTTGGACCTTGGTGAGAGCCGCAACTTCTCCCTACGACCCTCTCCTCAACCGGTTATCCACTCCACACCAGGAAAAGCCTGCCTTGGTTCCGGACCTGATCACCGTGGTCTGAGTGAGTGTGCATCTGCTGGACATAAAGCCTAAGGCTTAAGACATTTGAACTTAGCATGCAGAGGAAATGTCTGTCATTAGTTTATCATGATTAAGTGTGTTTTGCAGTGCTTAGAATTAATCTATAATTATTTGCTGTGAATTAATTAATCTAGAATTGTTTGCTGTGAATTGATTATGTCTATTGCAGTGCCTAGCATTAAGGATTGTTGTTTTCTTGATTAAGAACCTATAGAGTGGGCTGGGGATGTGGCTCAAGTGGTAGTGCGCTCGCCTGGCATGTGTGCGGCCCCGGGTTCGATCCTCAGCACCACATACAAACAAAGATGTTGTGTCCGCCAAAAACTAAAAAAAAAAAAATACTAAAAATTAAAAAAAAAAAAAGAACCTATAGAGTGAAATTGTATTGAGTAATTTGAGTGAATAAAACACTGAAAGGGGCAGAAGTGCATGGGCATTCTTTATTTCTCCCCATGACTGCATGCTTTGCAATTTTGCCCCCTGGAGACACAAACCTACAGGAGGAGCACAGAAGACAGACAATATTAAAAACATGTACTTGCAGGTAGGACAACAAAAACATGTACTTGCATGTATAAGTTAGAAAATTATAGTGAATGGATGGAATTTACTATATGATAAAAATGCTACTAACCATTTAGTTGTCATCAATAAGAAATTTACTTGTTTAAAAAAATCCAAATGCTGACATTGCCAGAAAAATTGAACAGTTTTATTTATAAAGTTCAACTGCTGAAACTTGTTCACTGAAACATTTTCACTTGCATTAATGCTTTACATCCGTGCATTTACATTACAAATTCACACACAAATGAAAAAAGAAAAGTGGTCAATACATGATTTCTGTCCCCTATTTTTCTATTCACAATCATATACTTAGGTACCGTTTGACCCCCTGGGGGGTGGGGGAATCTAACATTCAGAACTACAAATAACAAAAGGAAGAGAAAAAAAAATTTGAGAATGAAATGATTCCCATCATAGTGAATTCTTTTTTTTTTAATAGTTACTTTTTAGTTGTGGTTGGACACAATACCTTGATCTTATTTATTTATTTCTATGTGGTGCTGAGGATCAAACCCAGGGCCTCGTCTGTGCCAGGTGAGCACTCTACCGCTGAGCCACAACCCGTCTATCATCATAGAGAATTCTTAAGTATGTTGTCCGTGTATGCAGCGTGCTAGTTGGATGTCTTTTGGCATAATTGTTACATGTTTGGCATGGATAGCACACAGGTTGATGTCTTCAAAAAAGCCAATCAGATAGGCCTCACTTGCCTCCTGCAAAGCACTAATAGCTGCGCTGTGGAAGAGCAGATCTGTTTTGAAGTCCTGAGCAATTTCTTGCACCAGACACTGGAAGGGGAGTTTGATATCGCGGCCACAGTATTAGGCCAGTAACGATGAGGTTCTTCATCCATCCAATAGAGGGCGCACTCATGCGAGCGCCTTTTGTAGCTAGTTGATTCCTGGGTACTTTACCACCCATTGATTTGCGGTGCGTGGGCTTCGTACAAGTCCTGATACAAAGACCTCCTTACTCACCCCACTTCTCCTTCCGCTGGAGCTGGGTGAGGTAGAGGCGGCGCTGGCATTAGAGAGCGAAGTTAGTAAACACATTTTTATTATGTATTAGGAAACTCAGATTACAGGTTTAACTTTGACAGAAAAGAAACCACTAATCTTACCAGATGAAGAATTTTACCAAATAACAAGAACCTGTTAAAAATGTTCAGATGAAGATTTTTGACTTGAAAAGTACTAAAGCAGATTAATAACTAAATAATTTGTGTTTAATAGAAAATTAGACACAGCAGAATGGAGTATTACTATAGGAAAACAGGTCAGTATAAGATGCCCAAGTTGGAAAACAAAGAGAAAAAAAAAAGATAAAAAAATACAGAAAAGAACATATGCTGTTGTTAATCATGAGACAAAATGAAAAGGACTAACACAAGTATAATGGAGTATAGAAGGACAATAGGGAATGAGACAGAACAGTATTTGAAGAAATACTGGTTAGAAATATTCTAAAACTGATGAAAGACATCAAATTACAAATACAAGGAGTTCTACATGTCCCAAGCCCAAATATGTGAAAAGAAAACAAAAGGGCTGGGTTTGTGGCTTTGTGGTAGAGCACTTGCCTCACACATGTGAGGCACTGGGTTTGATTCTCAGCACCCATATAAATAAATAAATAACTTAAGTCCATCAACAACTAAAAAAAAAAAAAAAGAAAGAAAGAAAGAAAAGAAGAGGAAAATCTGCCAACCTGGAATGTAGCAAAATACTCTTCAAAAATGATGAGATCAAGGCTCAGTAAAGTGCTTGCTTATCATGTATGAAGCCCTGGATGCCATCCCCAGCATTGCAGAAAAAGAAAAACAAAATAAAACATCAGGAGACCCAAACTAGACAAAACATTACAAAAGAGAAAAACTACAGATCAATATCCCTGGTGACTATAGATGCAAAAGTCCTCAGCAAAATATTAGCATCCTTATCTGTTAACATATCAGAAGTTTTATACACCACGATCAGGAATTTTTCCCAGAAATTCAAGGTTTGTTAAACCAATGAATGGAATGAACGATCATATAAATAGATTAAAGGACAAAAGTCATAGGATCATCTCAATCTATTTAGAAAAAGCATTTGACAAAATCCAACATACTTTCATTATAAAATGAATTGGGAATAGAAGAGAACTTCCTGATAAGGGCATAAGAAAAATCCATAACAGAAAAAGACTGAACATTTTCCCCTAACATCAGGAATAAGACAAAGATGTCTGCTTTCACCACCTGTACTCAACATTGTACTGAATAGTTCAGTCAGTGTGATTAGGCAAGAAAAATAAATAAAAGTCACCTAGAATGGAAAGAAAGAAAACCATCTAAATTTGCAGATGACATAAACTTATAGGTTGAAAATCCTAAGAACTAATAGAGACAAACATACACATGCCCCAAAACTACTAGAGTTAACATGAGTTCAGCAAGATTTCAAGATCAATATACAAAAATCAATTTTATTCCCATGTGATATCAGTGAATAATTAAAAATGAAACTAAGAGGGTTGTGGTTAAGTGGTGGAGCACTTGCCTAGCAAGTGTAAGGCACTGGGTTCAATCCTCAGCACCACATAAAAATAAATGAAATAAAGGTATTATGTTCATCTACAACTAAAAAAAGTTTATTAAAAATGAAATTAAGAAAATTATTTAATTTATAATACAATAGCATAAAAATTCAATACTTGGGAATAAGCGTAACAAAAGAAATATAAGACTGAAAATGATAAAACGTTGTTGAAAAACATTTAAAAGATCTAAAAGAATTAGGAAGATACATCATATTTCTGGGGTCAGAAGACTTCATATTGTTGAGATGACAATACTCTCCAAATTGATCTACTCTACCAAAATCTGACCAATACAGTCCTTATTAAAATCGCAGTCTTTTGCAGAAATTAATAGACTGCTCATAAAATTCACATGGAAATGCAAAGGACTCCACATGCCAAAAACAGTATTGAAAAAAAAAGTTGGAAGATTCATTCACATTTTCTGATTTCAAAATTGATGACAAATCTATAGTAATCAAGACAGTATGTACAGACAAATGACAGTGTGTTAGTCAGCTTTCTACTACCATACACAAGGGAGCAATTGGTGCAGCAAATCCATTCAACTTGTGGCAGCAATGAAAGAGAAAGAGAAAAAGATTAGGGCCCCATAAACCCCTTTGAGGAAATATCCTGAATGACCTAAAACCTCCCATTAAGCCCCATTTACTAAAGATTCCACCACTTCCTGCTTGCACCACAGACCTTTAACACATGGCCGTTGGAGGACATTCCATATCCAAAATATAGCAGATAGATAAATAATGCAATAGAATTGAGAGCCCTAAAACAAATAAATGCAAAAATCTATAGTCAATTCATTTTCAACAAAGATACCACAACCATTCAATGGGGAAAGAATAGCCTTTTCAACAAATGGCACTAGGTCAACTGGATAGCCACATGTAAAAGCATGAGGGTAGTCCTCTATCTCATCTCATATAAAAATTGTACTCAAAATGGATCATAGTGTTAAATGTAGGGGTTAAAACTACTTAACACACACACATCTGAGTAATTTCTTTAAAATAAAAATGGGCTGGGCCTAGTGGCACACACCTGTAATCCCAGAGGCTAAAAATATATAAATGAATAGATAAATAAATAAAATAAAGGTTTTTAAAAAAACTATTGTCAGCTTAGGTGATAAACTTTCAAATTCGTATTTTGATGCTAACTCTACCAAAACCTGACCAAGATAGTTCAAGAAAGTAAATTATCAGCCAATCTTGCAAATAGATATAATATGAAAATATCAAAATAAAGAGAGCCAAATTTAGTCTTAATTAAAAGTATAATTAGGAGGCTGGGGATGTAGAGTGCTTGACTAGCACATGTAAGGTGCTGAGCTTGAACCTCAGCAACACATAAAAATAAATAAATAAAATGAAGGTACTGTGTCCATATACAAATAAAAATATTCTTTAAAAAGTACAATTATCCACAATTAAGGAAAATTTATCCAATTAATTCAAAGATGGTTCAGTGCAAAAGAAATGTCACTGGCAATTATCTCAAATATAGACATTGTTGACTCAGTTATCAAAAAGATATCTCCATATATCCTTTGATACAATAGTTTCCCTCTTAGGCATGTAGTCTAATCAAATATATTTATATATTTGTGAAATGAGTTCGTGGATATCATTGCATTTCATTTTATTCATTTGTGATAATAAAATATTGGGATATCTATTAGGAGAGAACTGGTTAAATTGTGGTATATTCATATAATGGAACCCTATTTAGTGATTAAAAGAATTATATGTATTGGTATGGAAAACTCCTCAAGTTGCATTGTTCAATGAAACATGCAGATTAAAGGGAACCAAATTAACAGTACTACAAAAAATTAAATGAACTGTGAAGCTGAGATAATACAAAATATAATAGGGCATTATAGTGTATAGACTGTTTAGATTCAGCACTTCCTAACTGTATGACATGGTATTAACCAACATTGCCTTGCCCTCTCTGTATTTATTTTTCTCATCTGTAAACTTAGTATTTTTAATAATAATAATATTAATAATAAAACAATAATAACTATATTATAGAGTCAGAAGTTGATCTGGGTTTTATGGGTCTGAAGCTTACACAGTGGAGTAGGGAGACTTAAGAACAAGAATGTGGGGCTGGGTTGGGTATGTAATTCAGTGGTAGAGTGCTTGCTTAGCAAGTGTGAGGCTCTGGGTCCAATCCTCAGTACCATAAAAACAGGAGAAAAAGAAAGAAAAAGAATGCAAAATTAGATAGAAAATTGGGGTGGATGGTTTTCATTGCACAATTCTTTCAGACTGTCCTGAATATTTGAAATGATTAGAAAAATTAGGAGAGTATCTATAATTAGAAAACATCATACTAATTCAGAGAAATCTCTTCAGCTTCAGAACTTGATACTAGTAATATTCTATTTTGTGTGATTTCTGTCACAAAGGATGTGGATATCTATAATTATAATCAATTAATTATCAAGAATATTCCAGGGGCTGGAGTTGTGGCTCAGTGGTAGAGCACTTGCCTGGAATGTGTTAAGGCACTGGATTCGATCCTCAGCACCATATAAAAATAAATGAAAATTTAAAAAAAGGTATTGTATCCATCTACAGCTAATATATATATATATATATATATATATATATGTGTGTGTATATATATATATTCCTGACAATAGAAGACTTCTTTTTGACCAAGTATTAATGAGAACCAAGTTTTTTGTTTATAAGTTTACACTTTGATATATTGGAAGAATTTTCCACAGACTAGCTTCTGGTGCTATACATATTTAACCTTGCTTTTCTCTACCACTCCCAAACTCTGGGAATGGGTCCAAGAGGATCCATTTATATTGTAATAAGAACTCTGGCTCTGTATCTTCCTGTCAGGATACTAGCTAAGCTGGCATAGTGGGTAACAGGAATATTCCTGGAAGCTTTTCCTACAATATCATCCAAGGGACTAGTGACCACATAAGGATATCTTATGAAACCTAACTGGCTCATCTTCTTCTTGATGGCAGAGGCCACAGTAACAACACAGAAAAATTGTCAGGGAAGACTTAGAAACTATAGTCTTGGGCTGGGGTTTGTGGCTCAGTGGTAGAGCGCTTGCCTGGCATGTGTGAGACACTGGGTTCAATTCTCACCACCACATATAAATAAATAAACCAAAGGTACATCAACAACTAAAAAATAAATAAAATAATAATAATAATAATAAAGAAACAGCAGTCTTGACCAACTGATGTTAAAATATCTTCTTTTGCAAATTTTATAAAAACATAACATTGGGAGCTGGGGTTATAGCTTAGCGGTAGAGTACATGCCTCACACATGTGAGGCACTGGGTTTGATCCTCATCACCACATAAAAATAAGTAAAATAAATAAAGATATTGTTCACATATTTTAAAAAATCTTAAAAACATAACATTGTATGAAGGCATTGTTAGGGCCCCTCTCAGAGACTTTGAAGTCTGGCAAGTAAAAGGCCTTGAGTTTTAGCTTCATTAGTTTTATCATAAATCTACCTCTGCATAGAGTTGATGTAAGAATTAATTGAAGTAATACATAGAAAACATTGAGAACAACCTAGCAACACAGTAGCTCATGCTCAGCAAATGTCTATTTTATTACTAATATAGGAATAGACAGATTAAATGTAGCAGACTGGGAAGTCCAGAAACAGATCCCAGTATAAATAGAGATAGGTATAGACATCAGGTGAAGATAACATTTTACATTAATGGGGGAAATATGAAACTCTTCACATATATATATACACACACACACACACACACACACACACACACACATATATATATATATATATATAAATTTTTTTTTTGATACTGGGGATTGAACTTAGGGGCACTCAACAACTAAGCCACATCCCCAACTCTATTTTGTATTTTTTATTTAGAGACAGGGGCTCACTGAGTTTCTTAGTGCCTCACTTTTGCTGAGGCTGGCTTTGAACTTGCAATCCTCCTGCCTCAGTCTCCTGAGCCTCTGGGATTACAGGCGTGTGCCACCACTCCCAGCTTGGAGTTAGTTATAGTTATATTTCACTCCCCATGTGTCTGAAAGAATACAGCTACATATTTTAAAAGACAAAGAAGAGAAACAACGACAATAAGAAGAAACTACAAGAAATCTAAAATACAATTCAAGTGAAAATGATCTGGTTTTGAAGTAGGAAATGCTTTTCTAAGTGCCACACCAAAGACTAGCATATAAAATAAAAATACTGGAATATTTGACTACATAAAGCTATTAAACCTCTGTCTCCCTAAAAAATAATAATAAAACTAAAAGTAAAGTAGATAATCTGGGAAGAATATTAAGAATATTTGCATGATTTATGACAAAGGCATAGTATCTAGATATATAAAAAGCCTTTGCAAATCAATAAGGAAAATATCCCATCACCCCTGCCTCCCCACTTATTTGGTACCAGAGATTCACCCCTAAACCAATGGCCTTGCACATGCTCCACCACTGAAATACTTTGCCAGCCTTTTTTTATTTTATTTTGAGACAAAGTCTGGCTAAGTTGCCTGGGCTTGCTATCCTTCTGCCTATCTCCTTGAGCACCCTGTCATAGCTGTGTTGCCACCCAGATCCGCCTCCCTTTTTAATACACAAAGGGCACAAAAAGAGAATGCACAGAAGTATTTCTGAAAATGAATTCAACAATGTGTGTTCACAGTTTAAAACCTAATGTATTTCTTATTTATTTACTTACTTTTCTGCAGTGCTGAGGATTGAACCCAGTGCTTCACACACTCAGCAAGTGCTCTGCCATTAATTATCTCTTTTTTTTTTAAAGAGAGAAATGAGAGAGAGAGAATTTTAATATTTATTTTTTTTTTAGTTTTCGGCGGACACAACATCTTTGTTTGTATGTGGTGCTGAGGATCGAACCCGGGCTTTACACATGCCAGGCGAGCGCGCTACCGCTTGAGCCACATCCCCAGCCCCATTGAGTATCTCTTATTTAGGCAATTCTACCTGATAATTTGTCCTGAAGAAATAAGAACAGGGTATAGAGTTTAAAACAATAAGGGCCAGATGCCACAGCATACACCTATAATCCCAGCAACTTGGGAGGCTGAAACAGGAGAATGGTAAATCAAAGCAAATGAGCAAGGCCCAAAGCAACCTAATTGATTACCCTGTCTCAAAATAATTTTTAAAAATTTGTTTTAAAAAGGGCTGGGAATGTAGCTCAATGGTAAAGTGCCCTGAGTTAAATGCCTAGTCCCCCGCCTCCCGCAAAAAATGGAAATAACCTAAATAGATCATTGATTAAATTATGTTACAATCACTCATGTGATGGAGGGCTAGGGCTCAATGGTAAAACACTTGCCTAGTATGCAGGAGGCCCTGGGTTTGATCCCATGCATTAATAATAATAAAATTATGATGATGATGGAGCAATAATCATCTATTGAAAGGAGATTTATTTATGTGACAAAGTGTTCTTAACCCACAATGAAAAGAGAAGTCTACTAAAAAGGATGTATAGCATATAATTTTGTTTTAAAGGCCTGTGAGTTTCTGTACATATGTATCTGAAAGAATATAACCACTGCTATTATATATTATAGTACGGTAGGATTATGAGTGATTTCCCTCACGTTATATTATTATTTTTTTAATTTGAGGGAAAGAAAGAGGTTGGATTTTTTTTAAAATAAAAGGAGACTACAAAAAATTTAAATTACCTACCTAGTAAGCTCTAGCAGGGACACTAGGCATGTCTATGTCATAGGATGCAATTTATTTCTTTGATCTTCTCTGCAATGCTGTTATGTATCACTTTCCTTTTGACTAAATGCAATTTAATTCAATTCAACACTCATTGCAAGGTACTAGAGGTGAGACTACAAAGATGGCTGAAACATGTTATTTGGCCTGAAAAATCTTATACTTCAGCAGGAGGGGGAAGCCTGTTGAGGCCTGCTCAGCTAGAAATAAAACTTGTTTTGCTATCTGCTGGATTTCTTTTTAAAAAAATACAGCAATTTCCCCTACCCTAGACTAAATTCAGCTTTCTTATTGAGCTCTTCTTTCTTTGCTTGTCATTGCTTCCTGGAATCCAGCCTAGAAAAGTAATATATGTCACCATGTGTGCTAGTTTATAATTAGAACAAATGTGAGGACTTATAAGAAAAAGATCTATTGGCAAAAAAAAAAAATGAGTAAAACTCTAGAAAAGGAAGCTAGGAAAAAGGAGGAAGAGAAGATCTATTTTGAAAAATAATTCAGTGCCAAAAAAGAGAAGACATTTCAAAAGCAATTTTTAAGCTCTTATGATTTTTATATTTCAGGGAGTGCCTCAAAATATAGCTGCTATTGGATTACCCTCTCTTTGAAAGGATGAGTATCGTAGGTATAAATAGAAGCTAAGGTCAAGGAGCTAAAGGCAGAAAAAGACTCACGTGTTAGCTTGTGAAATAATACCCTCTATCTTAAGGCTGCAATTATGCCTGTGACCCCAGTTGTGGCTCCAGAGAAGAGAGAGATAAAAGTGACAAGGACCCAAGATTGCTCTTCCTTATAATCTTAAAGCAGTCCCAGCCTCCACCAAACTTCACCGTGATAACACAGAGGAGAATCTTAATTTCTAAGATCTCTGAGCCCATAGGGTCATTTTCTCTCACCCTTCACCTTTTTCTGAGAAGTAACACTTTGAGCTAAGCCCTGAAAATCTACATTCCTCCATCTCCAGGGTCAAGAGTTTCTGAGAAGTCTTTCCCAAGAGGCATGGCCCCAGGAATTAAAAACTTAAGAGGGTCACTCCATGCCCCGACTACACTGACCTCCTCCAACTCACGCTCTGCTTCAGTGCTCAAGCAAAACTGAACTGCTCCATTTTCCTCTTCCCCCTTCCTTTCAGTTTTCCAATCTCCTCAGGCCACAGCCAGATGTGCTTCCTGAGAACCTCTCAGCCACTCCTGTCTGGACTATCCTCTGGACCACACTTGGATGCTCAGTGAATCTACTGCTTCTTCTTTATCCTTCTCTGAAGGATTCTCTTCTCTCCATGTTACTCCCATCAGTAGATGGCCAGAAGTTTCTTCAAGAAGAGGAGAAAGGAGGACCTCTTAGTAGACCATGTCCAGTGGAGTTCTCTCAGCCCATTAGCTCTTCTGAAATGAGAAGATTCCATGTTAGAATCTGTCTTCTGGCTCACTCAGAAGCCACTCTTCTGGGCTTGAATGAGAATTTATTTAACAATTGGTAAATAATTTTTGTCTGTGACCCATCAAAGTGTTGCAAATAGATTTCTGGAACTTTTTCTATGATGCATTTTAACTAATGAGCAGGACCAGGAGGTACAGTCTATCTGTGCCTTTTACCTTTTTGGACTGAGGAAATAAAAAATCCCTTATCTCATAGCTTCCCTCAGGCAAACAAGAATATTCCATCTGGGGGCTGGGTATGTGGCTCAAGCGGTAATGCGCTCGCCTGGCATGTGTGTGGCCTGGGTTCGATCCTCAGCACCACATACAAACAAAGATGTTGTGTCCGCCGAAAAACTAAAAAATAAATATTAAAAAAATTCTCTCTCTCTCTCTCTCCTTAAAAAAAAAAAAAAGAATATTCCATCTGATCCCACTTTCTAGGGATAAATGGAGAAAGCTTCGAAACAGCCTTGATTTCTTTCTTTTTTTTTTCTTTTAAATATTTACTTTTTAGTTGTAGTTGGACACAACATCTTTATTTATTTATTTATTTATTTATTTTTATGTGGTGTTGAGGATTGAACCCAGGGCCTTGCAATGCTAAGTGAGAGCTCTACCGCTGAGCCATAATCCCAGCCCCCAGCCTTGGTTTCTTAACCCAAGTGTCTGTTGCACTGTCTGTCTCCAGGGCCCTGGCCATTGTTTACCTTTATTTCTCTCCCACTGTTTTTCTTGCAAACTCCAGATCCTATAAAATTGTCATAGGATCCCCCAAATCTCCAACTTTCTTCTGATTCTATAAGAGTATGCATTCTTTTGAGCCATAGAAATGAACTAAATGTTAGATTATTTAACTAGACCAAAGTATGTCCAGGGGCTTGTCAAATAAACAGAAGTGTGCAGGGGAGGCAGATTTGTTAATTAATTAGAAAATAGGAGTCAGGGCACTCTGAGGACAGTTGATGATTCAGATGCCAGGATAATACCAATAAGCACAATCACTGAAGTACTGAGGTTATTATCTTTATCCATCACTTTCCTGCTCCTTCATTCTCTTTCCTCCTCCTCCTGCTCCTCTTCTTCCCATCAACTCATCATTTATTTTTAACAACTGCCTCATTCAAAAATTTCATTTTTAATTCACCTTGGTTTCATCTGACAAATTGCAGAGGCAGAATAACACACAGGACAAGATCACATGCTGTGGAGCTATGTTGATTAGGTTTGAATCCTGGTTCCACCCCTTATTGGTTGTTTGACTTTTGGCAAGTTGCTTGGCTTCCTCTTATGCCTCAATTTTCTTATCTGTAAAATACAGATATGACATCTCCTTCATAGTGTTGTTATGAAGATGAAATATGATAATATTGTAAAACCCTTAGAACAGTACCAGGCACACAGTAAGAACTTTAGCAAGGTGTTTTTTTAAAAAAAGAGTATATGACTCAGAGATGTTAAAACAGGAACAAATTTATAGTTAGAACTGATGAACTATATTACATGTAAAGCATCTTCCTTACCATAGGAGTTAAGGGACTTTTCTTGTTTTACTGTATATTTTTGGTAGGGTTTTTTCATGCACACAACACAAGAATATAATTTGAAGTCAAATTAGAAGTTTTATTAAGCAAGTTTTCTTGACTTTGCAGACCTAAAAATGTTTTGGCATGACTTCATTCTATAGATGTCAGCTTTGCTGAGACAATAGCCCTTTGCTATCAACCTCACTCTATCCCTCTTCTGCCACCAAACCTTGTAGATGTTGTCCCATTGCCTCTGGACGTCAATGGGTCCTGAGAAGAAGTAAGGGTAATTCTGATTTGGATTTTTAAAACTAATCTGCTATTCCTGGTGGGAAACAGCAAAATGTTTGCAATTTGAAAAGATCAAGGTATCAATCTCTGACTTAACTTTTTTTATTTGCTTTTGTTGAGACAGGGTCTCCCTATGTTGCCCAGGCTGGTCTCTGATTCCTGGACTCAAGAGGTCCTCCCACCTCAGCCTCCCAAATAACTGAGACTACAGGCATGCACCATGTACTGATTTAAAGTCTTTGGTTTTACTTTTTTGGGGCATAGGGGATTGAGCCCAGGGGTACTTTACCACTGACTCAGTCCTTTTTATTTTTTATTTGAGGCAGGATCTTGCTAAGTTGCTTAGGGCCTTCCTAAATTGCTGAGGTTGATTTTGAACTTTTGATCCTCCTGCCTCAGCCTCCCAAGTAGCTGAGATTATTGGCATGTGCCACCACTACTGGCTTGTTTTTACTTTTTATTGTGCAAAATTTCAAACTTAATTTAAAAAGGAGAGGATTCTCTTTAAATTAACAAAGTCTCAATTTATAGACCCATTTTTCCCCTCAACTTTTGTTATACCTTTAGTTAGGGACTGTTGAAAGTTGGGACAACCTGAGATCCAGAGTTCAGAGGCAGCATATATTGTGTAAGATCTCTGTTCTCCCCCGTGGTATGGCAAATGTGAAGAAGCCTGGGCTTGGATATTGGCTTAATTATATTCTGGTTATGATTTTATTCATTTCTCTAAACTTGTTTCCTCATTTTTCAAACAAAGACAGTAATGTTCTCCTTCTTAGATAATTGTGTAGGTTAAATCACAAAATTTAGGACATCATTAAAAGATGTATCAATATTTTATATACCTGAGTGGTCAGGGACAAAAACAGACTTCCAAATAAATTAATATACAAAGGTTTTTAAAAGTGACCCAGGATTTTAATTTTATACTAACTGAAAGGATATTTTCAGATTTGTTTGTGGGTGCACGCATTTTTTTCCCCCAGTACTGGCAACTGAACTCAGGGACACTCTACCTTGAGCTACATAGCCTTTTTACTTTTTATATTGAGATAGGATCTCGATAAATTGTCAAGATTGGCCTTGAATTTGGAGTCTCCCTGACTCAGCCTTCCACATGGCTGGGATTACAAGCCTGTGCCACTATGCCTGGCTAGAAATATATTTTTCATCATCTATCCCTTTTGTAGAATTTCATTATTATTTTCCATCTTATTACTATAGCTATAGTTTTGCTCCTACCCCCTCCCATTGAATCACACATATCAATTGTAAGATGCATTTTGATTTCAGAGATGTTAAAATGGGAACAAACATACAGTTAAAATTGATGAAATATACTATATGTAACGCAAGACCTTACAGAAAGAAGTACAAGATTTTTCTCCTATTTTTCTTGTTTTACCACAAAGTTTTGGTTAGATTTTCTCATGCTCAGCATGTTTCTTGAGTTCAATCTGTTTTGCTGATTGATTTTCTACTGTGCCAATTTTGATTTCCACTGCTTCTAGTGATGACATTAATTTCTGATGGATTTTTATAATAAAACTTTAAAATCTTAAAGGCCTTGTATATACATCCCCTTTTATCTTTTTATAAGTTGTAAGCCTCAGAGGAAAGAAATCCATTCCAAATCTAAATGTAAAAGGTATTTTTAAAAATCTTAGAACATATTGGAGTAGGCAAAACTTTCTTTAAAAGAAAACGTAAGCTTTAACTATAAAACAGAAAAATGTTACATTAGGTGGCATTAAAATGAAGAACCTGTTATTAAAAGATGCCAACTAAGAAAAGGAAAAGAAAAACCATAGATTGGGCAAAGATACCAAAGATACTTGCAATGCATATTTAGGACAAAGGTCTAGCAGTCAGAATTTGAAAACTGATATAAAGGAAGCCAACCCACTAGAAAATGGACAACAGACCTTGAACAGACACTTCATTAAAGAGATTGTGCAAATGGCCAATAAGTTCACAAAAAGAAGTTCAATGTAATGAGTCATCAAGAAAATGCAAATTAAGACCAGAATTAGATAACACTATGCCAGAATCACAAGGGATATCACTAGGGATATTCCTAACAGGAATATGTACAAGTGTTCACCAAAACACATCTGGGAATATTCATAGTAATACTATTTGTAATAAACAAAAAAGTAAAATTATTGAAGTGTTCATCCTCAGTCAAATAAAAATAGAAATCATTGTAGATTCACTCAACAGAATACCACTCAGCCATGAAAAAAGAACTACTACAAATTAAATGGCTGACAATAACAAGTGCTGGCAAGGATACAGAACAAGAAGAATGTTCATACTCTCTTGGTGGGAATGTAAATTGATGTAACCCTTTCAGAAAATTGCTTTTCATTATTGTCTAAAGATGAACATACATGGGCTGTGGCAGAATACTTGCCTAGATGTGTGAGGCACTGGGTTTGATCCTCAGCACCACACAAAAAAATAAATAAAGGCATGCTGTCCATCTACAACTACAAAAAAAATTTTTTAAAAAAGATGAACATACATATAATCCATGACTTATAGATTCTACTACTAGGGATATTCCTAATAGGAATATGTACAAGTGTTCACCAAAACATATCTGGGAATGTTCATAATAATACTATTTGTAATAAACAAAAAAGTAGAAACTATTGAAGTGTTCATCCTCAGTAAAATAAAAATAGAAATCATTGTAGATTTACTCAATGGAATACCACTCAGCCATGAAAAAAGAACTACTACTTGGAACAGAATAGATTAATCTCACAAACATAATATTGAATAAAAGAAGCATAATTTAAAAGAATATGCACTATATAATTTCACATATTCAAAGTTCAAAAACAGAACTAGGGGTGTAGCTCAGTGGTAGAGCACACGTTTAGCCTATACAAAGCCCTGGTTTCATTGCCCAGCTCCAGAACAAACAAGCCAATCTAATATAGGTTAGAAATAAAGGTATGGAAATAATAAGAGGTGGTCTTCTGGACATGGCTAATGTTCTGTTTCTGGGCCTGGGTTTGCTACTGGGGTGATGCCTCTCTGTATTGAACATCTTTGTGTACTTTTAAGAGGTATCTACTTCTTTAAAAGTTCACTGAACTATGTATTTAGGATCCATTCACCCTTCTGTGTGTATGGATGAAGTCTAAAATATTAAATATTCAACAAAATAATGTTGGATATTTGTTCTCCAAATTCTTGCATTTTTTTTTTCCTGAATGATTTAGTCAAGAGGTTTTCCTTTGTTGCTTTTTACCATCATTGTCCTTAGATTATTTTTTGCTTGTTTGGGTAATGATGATAATAATTTTGTACATGATAAACTAATGTATTTTATTTCCTTCTTAATGTTCCCTTGCAGGTGTCCTCTTTAAGTTAGAAGGCTTGTCTTCCCAGAGCAAGAGGGAGTGAACATTTGGCCTCCTTCTCAAGGTGATTGGTATAAAATCAGGGTGACCAGGGTGGCACTCACTCCTGAGCCTCTTTTAGCTCCCAGGAATGCAGAATTGAGAGCTAGCAGCCCTGCCATGCATCTATTGGATGGGGTAAGGTGATCCCATTGCCTGAACCTTCTACTTAGGGGCCAGATGGACAATGTGGCAGTGATTCCTTGGGGCTCCTGGGGTCAGTGAAAGCCAAAGTGAGGATGAGCCAGCTGGAGAGAAGCCCTCAGGCTCTGACTGAGAGAAATAAAACTAGGCTGCAGGTTAGACCAACTACAGAGGTCATCTGTGGACACCAGAGCACCAGGGACAGGAATAGTTGCGCCTCAGCCATCACCAGCCTGCACATACCATGAGGACAAGGTATCCATCTTGTAGGACCATCTATCCCCTAGCATTCCTGAGGTCACATGGGGCTCTCCCCAGCATACCCAGCTGCCACCTGAGAGAGAAACTTGGGAAGAAAGGTGAACTCTGAGAGATTGAGCATTTTGTCCATGAAATAGCCTTGTTCAAAGGAATCAGTTACCTTCCTACCTCACACTTATTGTACTAGAACAGACTAAAAGACATTTTTCCATATCACCTAATGGATGGGATCATTTAAGGAAAAATAAAGGAGCTACATTTCTTCAGTATTTCTGAATATTTTGTGACCACGTTTTTAGCTCTCTTTTGCCCTTTTCTTCCCCCTCTATTTTACCAAATTGTAGACCTCTGTTGCTGTTTTTTGAAAGTAGTTCACTTAATGAGTTTTTCTAGATATTCTAATAGAGTTAAAAAAGTATTTTTAGTTGTAGATGGACAAAATACCTTTACTTAATTTATTTATTTTTATGTGGTGCTGAGGATGGAACCCAGTGCCTCACATTTGCTAAGCAAGTGCTCTACCACTGAGCCACAACCCCAGCCCCTTCTAATGGAATTTGAGAAGAAAGCTCCTGGGATTGCCACTGTCCATGCTCCCCTTTAAATTATTAGTAAATCAGTTTGATCACTTTGTGTTCTACTTCTCATCCAATCATCTATTCACCCACCCAAAAAATCGTCATTTTGTTGAAACCATGTGCCAAGTATTGAGATAGAATATCAGTAAGACATTCCTTGTCATCATGTTTCTATACCAAAAAAAACAAACACTGCTCCATCTGCTCCATATTCATCTTCCCCACATCCACATGGGCTTGTGCTGACTCAGTGTCTAGGCATTTTAATTGCTAGACATTGTTCTAGGCCCTTGTTTTTTGAGTCTTTTGATACAAAGACTGTTTGTCAGATTTCTGTCATTATAACAAATATCTGAGATAATCAACTTATGGAGAGAAAAAGTTTAATTTAGCTCACAGTCTTAGAGGTTCCAGTTCATGATAAATTGGCCCTGTTGCTTTGGGACTGTGATGAAGCAGCACGTCATGGTGGAAGTGTGTGGCGGAGCAAATCACTCACCTCAAGGTTAGGAAAAGAAAGAGAGGAAGAGGAAGGGGCCACAGTCCCACAGTCACCTTCAAGGTTAATCCCACCATGATCTAACCTTTTAAATCCTCTATCACCTCCCAACAACATCTCTCTGAGGAGCAGTCCTGTTGCACATGAACATCTGGGCAACACTTTAGACCCAAACTATAGCATTTCTAGTCTTTGAGAGCTTCCTTGTTTTGTTCAAGAGGTACACCTTCTGTCCCAGACTTAGAATAACCCTTTGTCTAGAAGCTTAGTTCCCTTATTGGGAAATGTATTTAGAATCCAGAAATTGACCTTTAGAGAAATAAATTTCTTCCTTATTCACTATTGTTTCTAGGACTTTCCAATAGATAGAATGGAGGTAAAAAATATTAGGGGAAGAGCATATTTGGGGAAGTAAAGGAAAAACTAGGTTTTCACAATCATCTTTCTACTACCACCAGTAGCAGGGTCCCCTTCTTTTCAGCAATCTGACCACTGCACCTGGCTGGGCAGGGAAGGTGAGTCAGGGATCTCCTCTTCCCTTAGGCAGGCTGCTCAAGCCATGATGATGGTTGAACCCCAAGGGTATTGTAACCTTCATGCCAGAACATGATAAGTACCTAGATTGTCTCTGGTGGGAGGTTTGCACCAAGAGTTATCTCCTGAATTGCTGCCATGGCATTGCCTGTATGGGGTGGGTGGCTGCCACCTTGCCTTCCCCTCAGTCACCATGGGATGCACAGGCCCAGTTCTGATCCTTCTCATGCCTATACCAAGGCCCATACCAAGAATAGAAGGTGACACTGATTGCTGACCTCAAGGAGGATGGGAAAGGCCAGATGAGGCCCAAGGAATGGGGGGAGGTAGGCAGGCAGTGAGTGGCTTGACTTTGCCCCCTGGGGGGTAGGGAGGCAGCAGGAGGTGGGATAGTTCCTTCTTGTCTCATTGGATTTTCTTACAAAACACACATTCAGTGATAAAATTATTCAGAATTTCAAAATGGGCAACCCCAGAGCATTAAACCCCAAATATGGCTCCTTAGAGCAGTGGGCCCTGTGTGACCATATTTGTCACATGTTCATGGAGCAGTTCCTGCTATGTAGTATATAGCAGAAGTTTTAAAATATGTTCAGGGCCTCTAAGGTTCAAAGAGGCCCTTCAGGTAACATGTGAGCTCAAAACTATGTTCATATAACACCGAGACATTATTTGTCTTTTTTTTTTTTTCTCATTCTCTCAGGAATTTGTAGTGGGGTTTTCCAAAGGGTGGATTAGTTGTGATATTGCAGCAAATTGAATGTAAAAGCAAAGAATCCTGCTGTCTTCTATTGATCATCTTTTCATATGCTTATGGGTCATTTTAATATTTTCTTTGGAGAAATGTCTTTTCAAGTCATTTGCCATTTTTAAATTGGGTTGTTTTTATTGTGGAGTTGTAAGAGTTCTTTATATATTCTGGATTCTAGAACCTTATCATGCATATGATTTGCAAATATTTTCTCCCATCCTACAGGTTGTTTTCTTGCTTTCTTGGTAGTGTCATTGACACATAAAAGTTTTTAATTTTGATGATGTCAATTGGTTTAGAACTTTTTGTCAGTTGAACTTTTGACATCCTTTTCATGACTCTCTTGCCAAAATCAAAGTCATAAAGATTTACCCTTGGCTGGAACTGTAGCTCAGTGGTACAGCACCTGCCTCACATGTGTGAAGCACTGGGTTCAATCCTTAGCACCACATAAAAATAAAATAAAGATATTGTGTCCATCTACAACTAAAAAAATAAAATAAAATCTACCCTTGTGTTTTCTTCCAAGAGTTTAATAGCTTTAGCTCTTAGATTTAGGTCAATGATCCATTTTCAGGTAGTTTTTATATATAGTATGAGGCAGAGATTTTCTTTCTTTTACAAATGGATATCTAGTTGTCCAGAACCATTTGTTTATTTTCCCCATTGAATGGTTGTGGCACCCTTGTTGAAAATCAATTGACCACAGATGTTTGGGTTAATTTCTGGGCTTCTAATTCTATTCTATTGATCTATATGTTTATTTTTATGCCAGTACCAACTGGCTTGATTTTTTTAAATTTACAGAATACTTTATTAGTTTCTGTAATCAAACCAATGTGGATAAGATATCTTACATAATTAATATCTTCTGTTATCCCTGTACAAATGGGAAAAATTTGTTTAATGTTTCTAGACCTATGTGGCTATTAATTTCTGCATAATACCATCCCAATATGGTAAACTGGGACATTTTTTCCAAGGAATGGAACAGCTAAAGTTTCCACAAATTCAAAGTTTTTATAGATATGTATGTATGTACACACACACACACACACACACACACACATATATCTGCCTTGATTCTTAACTTCTCTAGTTTCAAAATTGGGAAACGTGAACCCTCCAATGTTATTTTTCTTTTTTCTTTTTTTTTTTAGAGAGAGAGAGAGAGAGAGAGAGAGAGAGAGAGAGAGAGAGAGAGAATTTTAATACTTATTTTTTTTTTTAGTTTTCGGCGGACACAACATCTTCGTTTGTATGTGGTGCTGAGGATCGAACCCGGGCCGCACATATGCCAGGCGAGCACGCTACCGCTTGAGCCACATCCCCAGCCCTATTTTTATTTTTCAAGATTATTGCCTAAACAGGGCCCATTGCCAATTATCAATTTTACAATCAGCTTTTCAATTTCTGCAAAACATGTCATTGGGATTTGTGAAGGAATTGCATTGAGCCTGTAGCTCATATTGAGTAGTATTGCCATCTGAACAATATTACGTCTTTCCATACATGAACCTAGGATGTCTTTCCATTTATTTTATCAATGTTTAATAGTTTTGTAAAAATGCTTTTATCAGTGCATTATACGTAATAGCGGGGTTCATTTTGACAGAATCATACATTCATGGAATTTAATTTGCTTCATTTCAGTCCCCAGTGTTTCCTCTTTCTCTTCTGATTTATAATTTTCAGTGTATAAATCTTATGCCTCCTTCCCTAACTTTGTTCCAAAGTATTTTATTCTCTTGATGCTACTTACAAATGGATTAAAAAATATTTTCAGATTGCTTACATTTCTGTTCATGGACCTTGTATCTTCCAATTTTGCTGAATTCATTAATTAGCTCTGATAGTTTCTTTGCATTCATTCTTTGGATTTTCTATATGTAGAATCATAACTGTCCATAAAGATAATTTTACTTCCTTCTTTTCAACTTAGATAGCTGATTTTCTCTTTGTCTTTTTTCTTTCTTTTCTTTTCCTCTAATTACCTTAGTCAGGAGTCCTAGCTAAGTGGGGGTGAAAGTAGATTTGTTTGGAAGCTGTAGCAGGGGAGTGCAGGACTCATATGACCTTGATGGAAGAATGGTTCTCCTCTCTCTCTGGGAAGTCCTCTTCAGCTGAGCCTACAGATTTGGGAGGGACCCACAAAGAATGATGAGGGAGAAGGGGGACACCAGCCTAGCCAGTCAGATCCCCTGAATCAACTGGGGTGATAATGGGACCACAGATGCTATAGCCATATCACCCTCCTTCTTATGTTCCTGACTTAAGGGGGAATTTTTTTTGACTTTCATTATTATGTTGGCTGTGTTTTTTAAAAAATGTTTTTTATCATGTTGAGGATAGTTCCTTTCTATTTCTAGTTTGTTGAGTGATTGAGACCAGTTTGAGACTTGCTGGTAGAGAATTAGTTAAGAGAAAGGGCTTTGAAGTTAGTCTGCCTGGTTTTGAATTGCAACTGGGACATTAATTTGCTTCATGACCTTGACCAATTGACTTAACCTTTTCATGCCCTAGTTTCCTTATTTGGAAAATGAGGATGAGAATAATAACATGATCTATCTCAGAAGGTTAAATAAAAATTAGATTAATACATATCAGAAATGTAGAATAAATGCTTAATAAATTTTAACAGTTACTCAAAAAACTAAGCTGTATAGTTTAAGGTCTTAAACCAACTTAAATATTTTTAAAAAAAATTTTTTAGTTGTAGTTGGACACAATATCTTTATTTTATTTATTGTTATGTGCTGCTGAGGATCAAACCCCGCGCCTTGTATGTGCTAGGTGAGTGCTCTACCACTGAGCCACAACCCCAGCCCCCAACTTAAATATTAACTGGCAATTTTTGTATTACCGTATTCCTAAGTTTTACCATATGTGGATTCAACAATTTGACTTTGCTTTTAATTATATAATATGGTGCCTCATTTTTCAAATTAATATTTCTGTAATTTCTGTTGTTCAAACTTTTGTCATTATTGTGATTTTCCATTTTTAATCTATTTTAATTATTCAATTGTTCCTTTATTGTTAGCTGTTGCATGATCCTGATGCAGTCAAATCTAAGATAAATAACTAAAATTAGTTCAATTTACGTCACATTACAAAGCTGTTTTTGTGTTAGTAAAAATAATATTAGGGCTCCAAGGACATTAAGGAGCTGGAATTATCTGTCCCACATGTTCTAAATCTTTTAAATAAGCCATGCAGACTGAGCACAGTTGCTGGGATTCTGCTGCAGTGATATAAATATGACCTTCCACGAAAAACATGTCATGGCCAGAAACGAAATTCAAAGCATCAGATTGGGTTTCAGAAACTACATCATTAGAATATGCAACCTCTCTGGTTACAGGGAAGTAAATATAGACCAGGCCTGATTATGTGAACTCATTTCATTTAACTTTGTCCATCTCTACTCATTTCCCAGCCAACAGGAACTAGATCAGCCCAGCTATAAGTAGGTCTGCTTATCCTTTTCCTGCCAGCCTCAGAAACTCCCTTTTCTTTTCAAGGCTAGTTTTTCCACCTTTACTCTGTGAGTTTAGTTCCCTTGTTGTCTGACCATTTTCTTTCTAGTAATTTTTTTTTTTTGTGTGTGTGTGTGGTGTTGGTATTGGGAATTAAACCCAGGGGTGCTCTATCACCAAGCTACACCCCAGCCTTTTTTGTTTTGTATTTTGAGTCAGGGTCTCTCCAAGCTGCTTAGGGCCTAGCTAAGTTGCTGGGGCTGGCCTCAACTTGTGATCCTCCTGCCTTAGCCTCCCAAGTCTCTGATGTTACAGGCCTGTGCCACCGCACCCAACAACATATGAGGTCTTTAAGTGATGCATGCAGAACATCATTTCTACAAAGGGATCAAGAAACACTTTTATATTACTCCATTAATGACTAACTGATATTAATGCTTTCCAATGGACTAGGTCCCTTAAACGCATACATTCCAGGTATGTTTACATTAATTATTTAAATAGACCAACTTAGAAAATGCTGTTTATAGAAAAGGACTTTTTGTTACTTTTCTTATCATAAATGCCATTAAGGGCTGGGGATGTGGCTCAAGCGGTAGCGCGCTCTCCTGCCATGCGTGCGACCCGGGTTCGATCCTCAGCACCACATATCAACAAAGATGTTGTATCCGCCGAGAACTAAAAAATAAAAAATATTAAAAATTCTCTCTCTCTCTCCTCTCTCACTCTCTCTTAAAAAAAAATAAAAATGAAAACAAATGCCATTAAGAAGTATTTAGGAGATTGACCTTGGTCTTCCTTTTTATCTTTTTGTCCCCTCTCCTTGGATGTTACAGAGGTTGGGAATATGACTAATAAACATCACCTGACAATTATTTATTCTCATTTCTTAGTGTTTAGAACCTAATTTTATTTGGGAAGCAACATGCACAAGGAAGAAGGACCTCTCGACACTTTCAGAGAAAAGCCGCAATTGGTCTAAGCCAATCCTGCTGCTCTGCTAGTGATTGGTTTTAAACTGAGTATGTGATCAGTTGTGGCCAATGAAATCTAAGAGTCTGGGAGTTGGCTTTTGGGAAAGATTTTGTAGTCCAGTTAAAGATAAAAGCCCAGACAGGAAAAAAAAAAACAAAAAAACTTTGTGTTAACAAATTTAAGGGTAAAAAACCAACATGCTCAAGATGGGGATTAGGAAAGTAGAAAGAGGCCATGTTCTTAATGACATCCTTGACTCGCTGCAATTAAAAAGGAATCCTTCTCTAGGATTTTTGTTATGTCAGATTTTTAAAATGTCTTCTTGCTTAAAACAGCATGAGTTATGCATTCAGCTACTTGTAACTCCATGTGTTCCCGATGATGCAGCCATTACTCAACTCTGTGTGTTCTCAATTGAAACAGAACCTTGTAGAGTTGTTTGAGGATCAAGAGAAACATGGATTGTAATATTTTATGCATTTTATCATCTTTATCTTACTACTGTCACTCAAAATTTTTTTCTCCTTACCTTCATAGTTCATAAAACCTGCTTTTATTTGGGCAATAACAAGCACAAGGAAGGAGGTCCCTGCTCCAGGTCTCAGAGAAAAACCTTAATAGGTTTCCATATATCTCAGATCTTGGTCCCTTTAGTTCGGGTTCCTGTTCTCTTTCCCAGCCAACTGTCATTCCTAAATTCTCTGCTCCGTGGCTTGCACATTCAATTAATCACCAAACTCTTGGATTCTATTTCTTAACTGGCGTCTTCCACTCTCACTTAGCTGCACTAGTTCAAGAGCCCTTCATTTTTTGCTTAGATAACTGTTCTTCTCATTGTTGTCTATTTCTTTCCTGCTTACTCATTCTCTGCACACCTGCCAGGGTAAGCTACTAAAATGGCCAATGGCCAACATGAATATGGCCCTCCTCTGCTTAAAGTTTTTACTAGCCTCCCTTCCTCAGATGGGTGGCTGGAAGTTCCTAGGTTGTGATACAGTATTTTAACTTCTCTGCCATTTCACATGGCCCTCTCTACTCTGGTCCTTCAGGGGTCACCTTCTCTGACTTGTTTGCCTCTCCAAGGGTTCAGGACATGCGATCTCCCTCAGATAGCATCTTGACATTTGAGGAAACAACAGAAGCAGGAAAGTCATTCTCATCTCCCCCTCACCCTGTTCCTCTGAAGCAGGTCATAAAACCTTCATTCTAGAAGTGCCCTCCCTGTAATAAGAGGAAATGAATGTCCTTGTTTTTAAAGACACAGAACTGCTGAGAAGAATCTGAGCAAACAAGTTCTGTTAAGTTCCTGCCAGCTGGTTACCACCAGATCATACTCCTTTTGTCCATTTATAGTTTCCCACAATTGCCCAATTAAAAAATCAAATTTAGCATAAAAACACATGGGTTTCCCTATTTTCTTGAGTCTTCATTTCTAAAGACTCCCATGCTATGTAAAACTTACGTTGAATAAATCCATATGCTTTTCTCTTGTTACTTTGTCTTTTGTTTTAGGTGCTTTGGCCATGAACCTAATAATGGGTGAGGAAAGATATTCCCCCCCACACACACACTCCCCTGTACACACTGAAACTTATTCACACTTGCTTGTACTTTTCAGGTAAAACTGTGATTGTGATCATTTATCTACATGTCTGACTTCCTCTCCTGTAGATTGTGAATGAGTCAGTAACTTATCCATGCTTTCCCATTTTATATCCATCCTTCTTAGTACAGGAGGTAGCACATTGTATTTGCTCAATAAATAAATATCTGTGGAATGAATGAATTTTAAATTTGATGATTTGGGTGTGGATTCAGTTAGCTCTCCAGCACTTGGAGGCTGGTTAGGGTATATAGCTTATTTAATCTTCATCCTATGTCTCCTTTCCCACTTCTCTTTTCTACTTCCTGCTGTTAGGCCATATTGTGCCCACACTAGAGTCAAGGAAGTGGTGAACCAGCGAGAGCGGCACGGAGGTAATAGTCAATATTCTAATACACAGAACACTTTTTTTGTCCGTATTTTTATTGGTGCATTATAGTTATACATAATGGTGGGCTTTGTTATGTGTACATATAGGCACACAATATAACAGTATAATTTGGCCAACATTACTCCCCAGTATTTCCCTTTCTCTTCCTACCCTCATCCTCCAGGTCTCTTTACTCTGCTCTACTGATCTCCCTTCGATTTTCATGAGTTCTCCCCACCTTTCCTTTCATTTTTTCCTTTTGAGCTTCCACATATGACAGTAAACACATGGCCCTGTCCTTCTGAGTTTGACTTATTTCACTTCACATAATGTTCTCCAATTCCATAATTTCATTTTTCTTTATGCATGAATAAAATTCCATTGCCATACCTAGAATTCTTACTGTCTGATTACTCATTATTCAAGAGCCCACAGTTTAAGAAAAGTAAACTAATACAAAAAATAGCCACAGTCATCAACCCTCCAAAATATAAGCTAATAAACTGGTCAATGATGAAATTAGTCCCCCTGGATCAGGCCCAAAGTCCATCCTGGCCCATTGATCTTTTTATATATAACTAATATATATGTATATATTTTATATATATAACTAATATATATTTATATTACAATGTTTAAAATATATTTATATTTATTTGTTGATAGATCTTTATTTTATTTATTTATATGTGGTGCTGAGAATTGAACCCAGTGCCCCACACATGCGAGGCAAGTGAACTACCACTGAGCCACAGCCTCAGTTCCCATTGATCTGTTGATATCCAAATCATCCTCTTTGAAGCACTTATGTCTATGTCCTTGTCACTTTTCTCTTTATTTGTTATTTGGTTTGACAATCAAATTCTTTTTTTTTGTAAATAAAGCATTCTCTGATATCACTTTAGTCAACTTTATGAAATTCTGCCATTCAACAATGTAGGAAAGACTGACAATAAAGAAGATAAGTCATTGACTCAATGGGTAGGTATGGACTCTGGAATTAGAGTGATTGGAGACAGAAAATATTAACAAATGTAAATTGTTATGTCATTTAAATTGTTGGTCCAAAAAGATCCTTCCAGCATCCTAATATAATGAATCCTCTGAATTTCTTGTTGGATTCTTTCACTTTAGGCGAGGGATTGCAGTGTCTTGTATCCCGTGTTGTCTTCTTTCTTGGACCTTTTTAAAATTTTTGCTGGAAAATAAATGTGACTACTTTTGTTTTCTGCTATAGAGCATGGATAATTAAGATCCTGAGTTCTAGTATATCTGAAAATGCCCATTATCACATTCATAAATAACTGGTAATTTGGCAAGATTTAGAATTCTAGTTCCAAGATTTCTTTCTTTGTTAACTATGAAGATGTTTCTCTTAGTTTCTAGGATCCAATATTACTAATGTTGGGTGTGACTATTCTGTATCTTGTTTTCTTTAATAGGAAATAGGAAAGACTTGAGGATTTCCTGTTTATGATTGGAATTTTGAAATTTTGCCAGGATGTGTCT
Organism: Ictidomys tridecemlineatus; assembly: GCF_052094955.1. NCBI lineage: Eukaryota > Metazoa > Chordata > Mammalia > Rodentia > Sciuridae > Ictidomys > Ictidomys tridecemlineatus. The sequence goes on along the minus strand of NC_135481.1, from coordinate 134,025,222 downwards.
AGATTTTAAATACAATTTGGAAAATCTTTACTGATGATTACTGGGTACCAGGCACTGTTCAAAGTACTGGGTTTCAGCTGGGCACAGAGGTGAACACCTATTATCCCAGCAACTTCGGGGGCTGAGATAGGAGGATCACAAGTTTGAGGCCAGCCTTAGCAGTTTAGCAAGGCTTTAAGCAACTTAGTGATACCCTGTCTCAAAATAAAAAATAAAAAGGGATGGGGATGTCGCTTAATGGTAAACTGCCCCTAGGTTCAATTCCAGTACCCAAAACCAAAAAAAAAAAAAAAAAAAAGTACTGGGCTTCATGAGTGAACAAATCAGACAAAGATTCCTGCCCTCATGGAGCTTATAGCATAGCAGAGATGACAGGTTATAATTAATATGCATAATACATAAGAAAATTATTAGTATGCTAGCAGGAGAAAAATGCTATGAAATAAAGAAATTAGTAGACTAAAGCAAGAGGAACTAGAAATGCTGGTTGTCAAATTTTGTATTTTTTTCTTTAATTATGTTCATTGGACCTTTTCAGTCTTCTTCAAGATTCAAATTTCTTCAAGTTTACAAAAATGTTCTGTTGCTGGGTGTGGTGGCGCATGCCTATAATCCTAGTGGCTTGGGAGGCTAAGGCAGGAGGATCATGAGTTCAAAGCTAGTCTCAGCAATTTAGTGAGGCCCTAAGCAACTCAATGAGACCCTGTCTCTAAATAAAATACAAAAAAGGGCTGGGGATGTGGCTAAGTGATTGAGTACCCCTGTGTTCAATCACCAGTACAAAAAAAAAATTCTGTTATTTTCTTGGGTATTTTCTCTGTTTTTCCTAATGAGACAGATGCCATATTTCTGAGTCTCCCCACTGCCCCACTCTTTTATGTTTTCTACCTGTTTATTTTTTTTCATTTTATTTGTCTGTTTATTTATTTATTTATTTATTTATTTATTGATTGGTACTGGGGATTGAACCTAGGGGCACTTCACTGACTGAGCTATATCCCCAACCCCTTTCCTTTTTTTTTGAGATAGGATCTTGCTAAATTGCCCAGGCTGACTTCAAGCTTATGATCTTCAGCTACCCTAGTCTCTAGGATTACAAGGGTGTGACACCAGGAAGTTTTTTTGCTTCATGTGGTGTTAAGTGTTGGGATTTCTGGGAGGTTCAAAATAACCTCCCTTTATGGTTGATTATTGATGCTAGTGAATAGCTGAGAACTTCACTGAGGCTGTCAGTGAAGCTGTTCTCCATATTGGTTTCTCTACATGGCTGCTTGAGCTTCTTCACAGCAGGAGCATTCCAAGAGAACAAACCCAAATGCACAAACTCTTATAAGTTTCTGTTTAAATTTGGTAATATCTCATTGGTAAAAAAAACAAGTTATATGCCAAGTCTAAAGTCAAGTGATTTGGGCTTACCAAAGTAAAATAGTTATCACAATATTCTGGATATCCTTCAAACTTTTTGATCAACTAAGAGTACCCTTTTCTTTTTCAATTGTCATATTGTTTGTTCTTGAAGAGAAGGGGTGGGTAGAGAGAAAGTGTGTGTGTGTGAGTGTGTGTGTGTGTGTGTGTGTGTGTGTGTAGGAAGCCCTCACTCTGTCCTCTAATTTTTCTGTCTAATTCATCTGAATATATGAAATCCTCTTTTTTGTATGCCTCAGAGGCAATTTGAACATTATGGCAACCTTGGATTTTGATTTAATCCTTGTCCCAGCTCACACTTTTCATACAGAATGTGAAATTATTCTCCCATCTGTCTACTTCTCACATTATAATGTCTGTCCTTACTTATCAACATAGAACATTTCTTCTTTCTTGTCATCTGTCATAACCTCAAATTCTCTATTATCTCATTTGTGTTGAAACTTTCTAACATGAAATAATATTCATAGAGCATTGCTTGAAGGATATTCATCAATTCCCTTTTATCAGATGGTCAGATAGGTTTAAGTTGGCATGTGAAAAGAAAATTTTTAGTGTTCCCTGTGGGGAAGGACTAGGAGATGATGCCTCAACAGGAGAAAGCCAGAATCACTTGATGATGCTGCCTTGGGCTTGGACTGGAAGTGATGGTATGAGTGCTCAGAAGGTATCTTCCATTCCTGTCCAGATCTTATAAAATCACTGAACAAAGCCAAATCTTCAGGGAGTTCTTTTCTCCATGAAACTATTTTGAGGATGTGAGTGTACTGAGTGGCATTTGGCAATATGCCAGTCACCTGCATTGAAGATGTACTGGAGGACAACTGTTCAGAATTTAATTCTATATTTATGAAGGAATGTTGCTGAGGAAAGACTTTATGATACGGTGTTCCCTTTAAGAGGAGCCAGAGGAGAGTTTTTCCAAGCAACTGCTCTGTTTTTAATCTTATGGACACTATAAATGCTATAACTGATTATGTTTTCCTTCTAGCTTTGGTTGCTAGGTAACTCAGGACAAAATTGCAGACCTCCTCTGGCAACTGCACAGGACCTTTGAAAAACATTTTACTCATTAACTTTACTTTTTCTTTTTTTTTATTCTCTTATTACTTTTTTCCTATAGCACTCCTTTCTTCCCCCTCCTTATTTTTCTTTCCCTCCTTTCTCCTTCTACTTGGTTTCCTCCTCTCTCATTTTCCCCCCTGCAGTTAATATTAATGCACATATCTTCTGTGCCTGCATTGTGTTGGAGCTGCACACATAGTACATTTACCCGCCCCTGCACCCCCCCGCGCCCCGCCCCCAGCATAAAATCTATGTTTATGATTGCAGCACAGGCTGGGGTTGTGGCTCAGTGGCAGAGTGCTTGCCTAGCATGTGTGAGGCACTGGTTTGATTCTCAGCACCACATAAAAAAATAAACAAAATAAAGGTCCATTGACAACTAAAAATGTTTTAAAAAAATAATTGCAGCCCATTCATGGTTAATGAAAAGAGTCAGGAAGACCCATGCATAGAGAGATTCTTCCAGTAGCATTATTATTATTATTTTTGGTGGAGTGGGCTGGCCCTTCCCTGCTCTCTTCTCCAGACATGATACTAGTGACATACCATCAGTCATCCTTGACCTGGTCACTCTCAGGTCATTTGTTTTGTCCCTATATACCCCCTTAGAACAGTCTGATTGCCTCTAGAACATTCATCCATAACATGTGGGCTTTCATATGAACACAGAACTTCTATCAGAAGGATAAAAAGTAGAAATGAATCATGTGAAGAGAGGAAGAGAGAGAAGGCCCCAGGGCTGAGGGTATTAAAGAGGACAAAGTGGGCTGACATTTATTTTCCAGAAGACCACGCATCTGAGCTACTTTGTCCATACCCAGCAACACACTTTGTTAGTTCCTATTTCTCATGTGACCAAGTTCTTCAAAGTTCTGCTTTCACTTTCCCTCCATGGCAGAAACAGGCACAGTGTGAGGGGGTTCTTTATAATTTAATTCCTCACTAATCAATTATTTTGAATTGATGCTACAAAAATGGTGGTGGGCAGTATACAGCTTCCTATGTTTCTGATTTTGCTTGGAGTTAAATTTGATGATTGTTTATGTTATAATATTAGACTCAATGGCATGTGAGATTGCTGTGCACACACACAAAAAAATCAAAAACCAAACATCTTCATTGTCTGAATGTCTTTATAAAAAACCATATATAAGCAGACCTCCAGACCTCCTGAGCAATGAGTCAACTAGGCAAATCTAAGACGTGAACCCATGGTCTTGTGCGTGCAAGGCAATCACTCCACAACAAAGTCACATCCCCAGCCCCTACCTGCCATTTCCTAAGGTGCCAAGCACAGCAGTTGCTGGTCACAGTGGTACCATGAGTACAAGTGATTCCAAGTCAGGAGACTTGGATTCAAGTATTCCTTTTTTTTTTTTCCTTAGCTCTTTGTCCTTGAGCAAGTCAGTCAACTTCTTTTTTAAAAAATATTTTTTATTTTTTTTTAGTTGTAGTTGGATGTGATACCTTTATTTTATTTATTTATTTTAATGTGGTGCTGAGGCTTGAACCCAGGGCCTCGCACATGCTAGGCAAGCGCTCTACCTTTGAGCCTCAGCCCCAGCCCCTTAGTCAACTTCTTTGAGCACCAATTTCTTCATTCATTAAGGGGTCAGTATTCCTCAGGTGTTGTGAGGATTATAGGAGATAATGTCAATGGAATTGCTTTTTAATCTATAGTGTACTATACTGTTATAGAAGGAGTTTATATTCACTGACCTATCCACAAACCCAAGGAACATTCCTATGAAACACTTTTCTCAATAACTACAAGGATTCTGGCCACTCATATTTTTAGCACTAAGAGAAGCCATCCAAAACAAAAGTCTCATAATTTTCAATATGTATATCACAATATATGAAAAATTTGGGACCCTAATAGGCTCTTAGGGAGCAACTCCAAGTGCTGGGATGTTGGATGTTTCTATCAGATACCGAGGGGCTACTTTACTGGTGGCAATTCTCACCAACCCCTCTCAAATGACTCTTGTTCATTCTCTTTGATCTATTTCTTTAAATCAAATCAAAGAAATGGGTAGATGTTGATCCCCAAACCTGTATCTGTAGCCTATGCCTCTCTTGGCGCCACAAACTAACACTCCCCCAATTGCCTATGGGACAGCTTCTCCTTGGAAGCTCCATGGATCCTGAAAATTCAACATGTTCAAAACCAAACTCATCTCTAATGTCTTCTTCCCAATTTTCTCCAGTTCCTTTCAGATATTTCACATCTGTCTCCTCTCTTCTTACTCATTGCCATTGCTTTGGTTTAGGTCCTATTATATCTTCCAAGAACAAGATATAATAGTGTAGTGGCTTCCTAATTTTTTTTCCTGCTTCTTGTCTTTCTTCCTTGTAGGCCATGGTTCATACCAGCTGCTTTAAAGGCAGAACTTAAAAGATCAGCCCCTCGTCCCTCTTAGAAAATCTAAAATGGTTTCCTAAACTTAAAGTTCTCTGAGATGGAGCTCCTAATCGCCTCTCCATCCTCACCTCCTGTCCCTTCCCATCCTATATGTCAGTATTTCCAAACAGACCAAACTACTTGCAGTTCATGATATGATTTGCTCTCTTGAACATTTTTTCTGCCCTTAACATGTGCTGTCTCCATTGTCTGGAAAACTCATCTCTTCCTCATCTACTTGGCCAGCTTCTGCTTATTCTTCAAGTCTGGTTTAAAAAAGTCTCATCTCTTCTTTGAAGCTTTTCAGGGCTCATCCAGACAGAATTGGTTAATTCCTATAGTAATCTGTACCTGTCTTTTATTTTATTGTATGGCGAATATTCTCATGTCTTTCTCTCACACTAGACTGTTATTTTCTTAGGCAATTTGTAACTCATCTTTGTGTGTCCTCTTAGAATAGTGGAAACAGGATAGACTCCCAGAAGATGTCTGTTGAACAAATAAATTGATTAGTGATTTTTATCACTCCCACTTTTTTTGTACTGGGGATTGAACACAGGGGCCCCTTACCACTGAGCCACATCCCAGGCCCTTTTTTGTTTTGAGACAGAGTCTAAGTTGCTTAGGGCTTCACTAAATTGCTGAGACTGTCTGTGAACTTGTGATCTACTTGCCTCAGCTTCCTGAGTTGCTGGGATTACAGGTGAGCACCACCTTGCCCAGCTTGCATTCATTTTTTTTAAACTTTTTTAGTTATTGATGGACCTTTATTTTATTCATTTATTTATATGTGGTGCCGAATATTGAACCCAGTGCCTTACACATGTGAGGCAAATGCTCTATCACTGAGCCACAACCCCATCCCTCACACTTATCCTTATAGTGTAGCAGAGAGCATGATTAAAGTCAGGTCAATATGTTAGGAGGACATCCAGAACTGCAATGTCTAATCAAGAAGCCACTAGCCACTTGGTTGAGTACTTGAAATGTGGCTAGTCTGAACTGAGATGTGCTGTGTCAAACACACCAAGGAGTTCAAAGACATAGAATGAAAAAAGTCTCATTAGTCTCAATATATTTCATATTGATGACTTGTTGAAATGATCTTTTCAGATACATTGAGCAAAATAAAATATATTACTAAAATGGAATTCCATCTGATTCTTTTTATCTTTTTAATGTGGCTATTAGAGAATTTAAAGTATACATGGGGTTCACAGTTATGGTGTATATTTTCATTAGACAATGATGATCTAAAAACATCATTCACTGAAGGTGATGTCCAGGTTACAGGTAAGGATATCTCTTGAAGAAAATGTGGATATGTCACAGTTTGGGCCATGATTATATCATTATGTGCTCAGGGCTGGAGAAGACTTTAAAAAGAGCTAAGTCAGGGGAAGAGGAGAGCTGGCTTTTGAAAAGTTGAATAGCCCTGGAGTAGGTCATAACGTCTTTGTGACTCATTTTCCTCATGTCTAAAATGAGCCAAATGGCTTCTTGAGTTCTCTATCAATTTTAAGGACATAAGACCTGCCATTATATCCTTCCATGGTTGAGATGTTCTCCCTCTAAAACTTGGTTCTTAACCCTTCCCCAGCCTTGGGCCAATCCAGGGTTAGCCCCTGGAGGCTTTCTGACCTACCATCATCTGCAGAAAGCAGTCAGTCAGAACAAAAGTATTCATTATTCCCCTTAATCAGTAACTGAGGAGAGACTTTGTCTTCCAGTCTTTATACCATGCAGGGCCTAGTGAAGCCTAGTTGGTCCTAATCTGGTTTCCAGGGACATTTACTAGATATATGTTGCTCTAGTCTCTTAAGTCTTGACATTTTTTACAGGGTCAATTTTAATTAAAAAAGAAAAAAAAAGTGGTGGTGGTTGGGGGCAGGGGGATTGCAGGAGAAGGGAGCACGCTGAGGAGTGCTGGGTAAACACTTTACACATTTAACTCCGTTATTCCAAAAATCACACCATGGAGCAGGTTATCAACATTTCACAGACAGGAAAAAGACACAGAGAGGTTAAGTAACTTGATAAAGGTCAACAGCTGATGAGTGGGCATCCAGGATTTAAAGCAGAGATTCCACTCTGCACAGGAGCTGTGCTTGTGGCCGGCTGAAAGCTGTTGGGCAGAGTAGTTCCACGATTCCAGAGTATTTGCACCTCCTGGTCTCTGGGCCGTGGGCTTCCCCGTGGACTATCTTGCGAGCCCTGCCCTCTCTGACACCCTGGGGCCTGGCTCCACCCACCGCTGGCCCCCAGCTCAGTCCAGCGTCTCTCCAACTCGTAGATGACCAGCTCCCGCTGTGCCCAGGGCTGGGGAAAGCGCCCCTAGCCCAGTCCGCTGCCTTCTCGCAGAGTCAGTGGCCCCACCAGGGTCACCTGTCCCCGGCGGCGGGTGTCGCTGCCCTCAACGCGGTCCCACTAGCCGCTGAGCCCTGGCAGGAGCATAGCGAAGACGCCTCCCCAGACTGCGCCGCAGCCCAGCACATCCCGGCCGGAGCTTCTGGGCGCCTGGTACACTGCAGGTCCGCGGAGGGGACCGCTGAGGGTGCGGTGCGGCAGGGCGCGGTGCCTGGCGCGGGGCGGGCGTCTGCAAGGGCCGACGCCGAGGGGCGCGGGCGCCGCCGGAAGCCGGGGCGGGGCGCCTGGAGGGATGCGGTGAAGGGCGAGCGGCTCGGCGGCGGCGATGAGTGCCTCTGCGGCCACCGGGGTGTTCGTGCTGTCCCTCTCAGCCATCCCGGTCACCTACATCTTCAACCACCTGGCGGCCCACCAGGAGTAAGTGAGCGGACGCGGCTGGGGGCGCGTCGGGGGGCGGCGAGAGTCAGGTCCTTACGCGGGAGACTCGGCAACTTTTCGAATGGGTCTTGGACCGCAGGCTGCTGGGCAGAGTTGCGCCCGCCCCAGGGGTTCTGCCCTCCGGGGTAGAGCGGGAGAAACCCCCGAGGATCGCAATGGCGGGGCCTTTGCCCAGACCTGTGCAATTAGGGACCAAGTGCTGGGCGCCCGCTCTGTGTCACACCGTGCCGGGGTTATAGAGGTCAGTTGGGCAATTCTCCTGCCCTTAAGGAGCTCAGGGCCAGTGGTCAGCAGAACAAACACGGAAACTACGAGCTTGGCCATGGTATCTTGCGTGTGTCTTATTACGTTCCCATTTCACAAAAATGTTTCCATGTAAGGACTTTCACATACTTACCATTTCTTAATTTTAGAAGCTGTTGTAAATGACTAGCAGAAATAGCCCTAGTTCTAGGACTGGCCTTGCCACTAATGGGGTAGCCTGGCCTCAGTACTCTGGTCTGTCAAATGGACTAAATTTGCATCCTGTTGAGATCCAGTGAGAACTGTGAAGGGGCATTATGAATGGAAGATAAGATGAGGGCGGGGAGTAGAGGCAGGGCACATCAATGCTAAGGATATGGGTGGGACTGAAGGAGGCAGCACAAGCTTTGGATCAAAGCTCTGCCTCCCACTTCTCTGAAGGGATTACTGACTAACCAACACCTTCCCCCATGGGCAGCTGAAGGCCTGGGAGGGCAATGGAAAGAAGCCAGCCTGATGATTTTGGTTGCTGTGGGGAGGGGGGGAGGAGGAAGTAACCTGCTCTGTTTCTCACAGCAGTTGGTGCTAAGGAAATTGCATCAGTCTGTACCCTTCGAACCCCCTCCTGACTTCCAAGTAGCAGACAAATGTCTGCACATTAGGGTAGTGACTTCTTTCTGCCTTCTGTGGTCACCTTATCCAGATAGCACCAGAATGGAGCACTCACTCATTGAGCACTGGTGGTGTCTGCCCTTGATCTGACCCAAGGCATCTTCTGGAAGAAGCAGCTCTGGGTTATGTGCCTATCCATATAGTACACAGGGACCCTGTGCTTCTGAAATAGCCTATGGACAGTTCCAGTGCAGTGAATACCTGTGTGCTTTGTGCTGGGGACATAGCTATGAATAGGCAAGAAAAAGTTGGGTAGCATGTATTGAAAGAGACATCAACAAATACATAAACAGTAACATGCTATCATGACAATAAACTAGGATGGTTAACAGGGGGCTGGTGGTTAGGGAAGGCTTCTTGGAGAAGGTGACACTTTAGCTACAGCAAGATGTGGGGATAAATCCTTGCAGGCAGGGGAACAATGAGCAAAGTTGGGAAAGGAAGTGAATGGGTGTGGTGGAAATTCAGAGGGAGAGCTGCCTGCTGCAGAAGGATTGCATAGAAGTGAAGAGGATTTGAGGACGACCCTGAGTTTTGGGTCTCAGCTACAGGGAAAATGGAAATGGCACTTACTGAATACAGACTGAATTATATACCACTGTGCATTGTTGATCACATTGTTAAGTCCTACAGTGTTTTCAATAATAAGTTCCAACTATCCTTCTTTTCTTGCAGGTTAAAATCCCATGGCCTTTGACCTCTGGCTCTTCTTTCTCCAATCCCTTTCTTCTATCTCCTTCCCCACAAGTTCAGGGCTAGTCTAGTGTTCATTCCCTCCTTTCAGTTCTCCTTGGGGCTGGCCGTCTATTACTGGCCTGTGGCAAAGGCATCCTCCCCTCCCCCACAGTCCTCTGTATATCTCTGAGGCTCAGCATTCACCTCCAGCTCACCTAGATAGTGCTTCAGCCTCACCAGACTGTCTTTGCCCCTTGAACGCCCTTATACCTTGCCTCTGCTCACACTGTACCCTCTCTTTCCTCCCTATTGTTGAATGTTGAAGCACACCTGGGCTCTGTGACCCAGAGTAAGATTCTGCTTCCTTTTGTAGTAGACCCTTCTTCCAAGTGAAAGATTTTTCTCTGCTTTGAGCCCATCTGGTCCCTTAACTGCACCTTTCCCTTAAGTGTTTCTTTTTTGTGGTCAGAGTTTACCTTCCCAGGGTACAGTTCACCTTAGTGTTGTCCTGCCCAGCTCAGCGTCTTGTGCACAGGAGCTTTACAGTGATGCTTGACTTCGTTAACTTGAGCTTCCTTCATTTCTGGTGGGAATGAAAGTCTGAGAAATAGAAAAAGGAAATAGTTAAGGTTCAGGAAAGAATTGGGGTCTCTCTCTTTCTCTCACACACACACTTTGCTCATTCTCATCCATACATGCCCCCTCTCTATAGACATGTATTCATAGATGGGTGTCATTGACCATCCTACCCTCAAGACTAACAACCCTTTCACCTTTGGGTTAGTTGCAGCCCTTATCCATCCCCCAGAGTTCTTTTTGGACCTGTTTCTGCCTGTTTTGAGCAGATACTGCACTTAGCTGTCAGAAGAGGGTCTTTGGGGACAGTGCTGCTAGGCAGAGATGATCTGCTGCTCCAGTTTCCTTAATTCTTTCCTCCTCCTCTAGAGGTGGAGAGTATGAGAGGATGCTGTGAACCAGTTACATTGCTTCTCATTCTCCAAAAGAGCACCAGCCATGTGATTATGCAGGCATTGAGTTTGGGGCCTTGGTCAGATCAGGGAAGAGGGTTGTCTGCTAATCATCTGCCTCAGGCTGCTCATTGTTAAAACACTTTGCAGCTTATATAGCACACCAGCCTTTTCCCTCTTCACTATCCTGCATCATGTTCTTGACCCATATCAGCTTCCTCCTCCTTCAACTCATACCTTTTGGAGGAACTTGGAGTATCCACTGATGTGCACCATCAGAAACCTCCTGTTTTGTTTTTCACGTGCATACTGGCACAGTCATCATTTCTTTTCATAAAACTGGTTATCTATTCATCCTTCAGTCTATCCATCCATTCCTCTTACCTCTCTTCATAATCCACTTCCTCTTTCCCAGGGGCATATGGTGAATGTTATCCGAAGGTTGTAATGTTGGGCTGTGGTGGTGTGGAGGGGTATCAGTTGAGGAGTGGAGCTTGTAGCAGCTCTAAGGGATTTTAAGAAGGTTCTGGTATAGCAGGCTATTGGAGTGGCTAGGTGGTTCTTTATCTATAACTGGAAGCACTATCAGTGCTGGGGATGCAGGAGGGAGAATGTCTCCTTAGAACTAGAGGTGACCTTGTTGGACATGACTCAGATTCTATTGAGATGGGTCCCTGCACATAGATTAGGGCTTCTTTTGTGTTTATCCAGTACCCCCAGGACTGCAGCAGTACCTGCCACAAAGGAGTGCACAATATGCCTTGTCCCCCTGAAATGTGTGTGTAGTCATAATGCCTGTATGTTCCCTAGAGCTCGGTCTGAGGATTTCTGGCTGGCCCTGAGGGAGGTGGCTGATTTAGTGGTTAGGCCTGTCAGATGCCAGGGGAAAGGGTGGGAAGAATAGGAATCAGGGCAATAACCATCTCAGGGACAGGGTAGAGGCAGCTCCAGATACATCTTGTGAAAGTGAGACAGGTGGGAAGAAAGGAGGATGAGAGCCTATGGGCTGTGTTCCCTGAAAGTCATAGGGCTTTGGCCCAGAGGCAAATAAACTGCATAGGGCCTGAGCTGTAGGCAGAGGCAGAATTATGTATGAATTATGTAGTGCTGGGAGCAATGCATTCAATGGGCAGGAAATTCCAGGCACAATTGTGTTTATTTTGATAAGTGACCACCTCCCTGTTCTGGTTGTTGCAGTTCCTGGACAATTGTAGGGGTTGCTGCCCTTATCCTGCTCCTGGTAGCCCTGTTGTCTCGTGTTCTCGTCAAAAGAAAACCGCCCCGGGACCCGCTGTTCTATGGTATGTCTCCATTGTGTCCACTTGATGATAATACTTCGCTCTCAAGTTACATGTTCTTCATTGGTTGTGAAAACTCTGGGCCCACTGGTAACAGTGGCTTAAAGTGCAAGGGTGTTTTAGGACAGACAGTGTGGCCTTGCCTTTAAGCTATGGCCTCTCCCATAAGCTATGGCCTCCCTGGTAGAAAGATACTGCCAGGGCCAGGCTTGCCTCTGTTCTTTACCCTCTGACCCCTCAACATGCTCCTACCTCTCACTTTGCTGGACCTTCCTATCTTCAACCTGGTCCTTGTAGTCCCTTTTGCCTGGAGTGGAACTTAGCTATTCAGTGCCTCAGTCTGCACATTTGTATGAAAAAGAAAATAATAATACCTACCATGGGGGTATGTAAAACATTAAATAAGGTAATATTTGTAACGTGCTTAGATCAATGCCTGACAAACATACACATGTTAAATAAACAAAAATGCTATTGATTGAGCACCTACAGCATACCTGGGAAGGCTCAGAGCACAGTAGCAGTATTATTTTATTTAATCCTTACAACAAACATCCTTCCACTTGCAAATGAAGATGCTAGCTCAGAGGTGTTTGAAATATGGTCAAGGTCACATAGGCTAGTGAGAACTGCACTGACCCCAAAGCCCAGGCTCTTTCATTGTGGATGCTGTCTCAAGCAAAGCTGTTAGTGGCCTCTGAGTGCTTCCTGTGCTTGGCTTCTTATTTGTTTAGTTTCTGCTTCAGTAATGCTGATATCAAACACTCCCCAAATATCAGTGTCATACAACAAACCTTTTTTTTTTCCTTGCTTACATGTCTGTGAGTTGGCTGGGGCCACTATGCTTCAGGCTGTGGGTTGAATTCAGGGTTTTTCCATGTGTCTCCTTGTTCTTGGATCAGTAGCTCCCCAGGCCGTGCCAGCCTCATGGCAGATATGGAGGCTGAGAGGGGCTAGTGGAAAGAAAGTGATGTCCCTTAAGGCCTTGACTTGGAGGTGACTACTGTCACTTCCATCTATATTCTGCTGGCCAAAGCAGGCCATATGGCTGAGCCCATCATCATAGGCATGGGGAGCATTCTCTGTCCACAGCAGGCCTTGGCAAAGGTGGGTCAGAAGAATTGTGAGTGACTTATTTTCCCCAATTCATATTTAAAAAACTCTGAAGCTTAGAGAAATTATGTTAGTTGCCTAAGGTTTTATGGCTGGTTGGTAGATGAGCTAGGCCAGTCTGATATCAAAGTCCATGGCCTTTCCCTTGCACTGCTCCACTTGCTCTGATCTGTTCCCAGAGCCTCCTTTCCCAGACTAGACTCTTGCTGCTGTCTCCTCTCCATTCACACCCCATGGAGCCCACACTTAACTTACTGATATCTCCCCCATTCTCCTGTACTCTCTGCCCTCTGTTCTTGGCTCTTTACAGCTTGCAAGTTGGAGGCCAGCCTGTGCAACTTAGTGGGACCCTGTCTGAAAATGCAAATGATGTTAGGTGGTAGAGCACCCCTGGATTCCATCCCCAGTATTGAGGGAGGCAGCTTTTTTGACAGACTAAAACATGCTGCATTTGTCTCCTACTGTTTAAGAAGTACTATTCCTTGGCTTATTTGTTGCTTGTAGTTTTAAGCCCATTTGGGAGTTTCATAACAACTCATTATTAATAAGATTCTCTAAAATATGACAGCTCTCCTTTCATGTTCAATTATACTGTCTCATAAGTATTCATTTTTTGAAATCACTGGCCTATTTTCTTAAAGATATTGTTATTTGCACATCAGCCACCTATCTCCTTAGCATTGCCATTATGAAATAGGCAAACACCTGGGACACACTATGAGTTAGCCTGTGTGGTAATCATTGAGATGATTCACCTCTTCTGTTATTATCTTAAAAATCTGGTGGTCACTGGTTTCTTCTTTAGCCACTCCGTTATTGCCTTTGTTCCTGCTGCATAGGTGGGATGAGTCAGTGGTAGCTTTGTCATTCTTCATCCCGATGACTCTTGCTCTGTCAGTGAGAGTTCTTGGTCGGGCATGGGGAGATTGTGAAAGACAGGTGTGGTCTGCTGGTCTGTGTTGACAAGTGTCCCCAGCATTTTCTGGAAAACATCAGAAACATTCCATTTATTCTTAGCAAATGCCAAGCTCTTAGTAATTATTTTCTGCACTACTGCTTTTTAAACTGCTGCTTTCTTTGACCTAGTGTATGCAGTTTTTGGATTTACCAGCGTGGTGAACCTCATCATAGGACTGGAACAAGATGGCATCATTGATGGGTTCATGACACATTACCTTCGAGAGGTACGGAATTGCTTAGTGATTGTGAGGCTTAAACCAAATGGTCAGCAACCTGGGCCACATCATTCAGTCCTCTCATTTACTGTAATCAGATCTGATACACTGCATCATTTCCTATCATAGATTTAGGCTTTGCTCACATGGTAAGTGAAGCTGAAGGATAAGTTGAGATCATGGGAGTTGGGAAGCAATTTATTCAGATATTCTGCTCTCATAACTCTTCCCTCATTCCTGACCTACCACATGATTTATCTTTTCCCTTTAAAAGAGGAACTGTAGATGAATTTAGTTTTTGTGTGTCTGTTAATATATTAATCTCAGAAAGTGCAAACTGGTCTCAAATTTGCAAGGTACCAAACATTGAGGCACTTAAGTGATTTGATTATGATGATTTACCCCACATCCAATCAAATCATGGCACTTGAGGGAGCTAGTCCTATTTTATTTTATGGTGGTCTAGATCCAGCCCCAGAGAGGGTAAGTGACTAACTCAAGGTCACACAGGAAATAAGCAGGGCCAAAGGCATAGTCTTCATCTGTTTCAAATAATGGGGGGCTTTGTATGCCACCTAATGGGGTTTGGGTGTTATCCTGTTCATGAAGTGAAATTTTAAATTAGGGAAGAAGGCAGTCAGCTTTGGGAAGGATGGGATTATGGGGGAAGGGTCAATGTCATGAGCTGGAACACCAGTAAGATTTCTTCTGAGGGCAGCAAGACATGAAGGTGGTCAAACAAAGGCAGCACCTGGGAAATAGGGAGGGGGTAAACTTCAGAGCATTTGGCTGGAATGAATAGGACTTGGTGACAAGTTGTGGGTGAAGTGGGGGTAAGGCCCATGATGACTTCCTGGTTCCTGCTTTAGAATTTGGAAGAATGCTGGTGTTAGTACATCAGAGGCTTCTGTTGAAGTAGACTTGGGTCACAAGATCTGCTTCCTACTGTCCAGGGGCTCATTGGGTGGTGGGGCTTGTCCTAGGTGCAGTGATAGAGGCTTATCTGAGGCACAGAGGACCTAACCATGGAAATAGCCAGGGAAGGCCTTATCAAGTTGGTGACATTGTTATACCTATTTTTAAAATGTCCATGGGAGAGGATGAGAAACTTTTGGATGGCCCAGAGAGATGGGAAGGCATTCCAAGGAGAAAGGACTACTTGGGTAAAGACTTAGAGAGAAATACCATGTGTCTTCTCCTGGGTACAGGTTTGCAGGGTTGGTGCTGAATTCATTGAGGACATGTGGGATTTCAGTTGCTTGAGGGACATCTTGGCAGATGTGGGGGCTATCTAAATGTAGTTGGTACCAGCAGATCTGAAAAGAGAGGAACTTATCTGGGAGATGTGGAGAGAAGGCAGCTAAGGTCAGAACTTTGGAAACTGGGGCCAGGAGAGTAGGAGCCTCTGAAGTGAATTGTGACAGGTAGAAAGAGACATAAGAGAAACCCAGAGAGCCAGGCCACTAAGTCCACAAGAGGAAGGCTTCAGGAGGAGGGTGGCTGACCAAAAGGTTAGAGGTCAAGCTGATGAGGGTGGTAAGCATTGGGGCAGATGGGGCATGAGAAGAGGAATTTGGATGGAATAGTAGTAAGGTCATAGGCCAGACTCTGGAAACATGGAAGCTGTATAGAGGGGATGGGGCTTTTCCTGTAGGCAGTAACATGCTTTGAACAGTTTTAGAGCAGAGTGACATGCCAAGAGTCAGGCTACATGACTCTTTATCCAACAGCAGTGTTGGCTGAGAAGGAGGGGAGAGACAGGGAGATCATTTGGAAATGTAGCAGTGGTTCAGGAAGGGACACTGAGGCTTGACTTGGCTGAAATTAAGAGAAAGGATTGCGTGGGATGACACCAGAGAGAGAAAATTGATAGGATTTGCCAAGATTGTAGGAGAGCAAGGAATTAGGAAAAGAAAAGATGGGGGTGGGGGAGGGAGAGAGAATAAATGAATGAATGAATGAATATCGAGATCCTGTTGTTTTGACCTGGGAAGTTGAGTGGCATTGCTGTTAACATAGAGGTGAGGTGGGGTGCTGGTTGAGGGGAGAAACTGATGAATTGGAGGAGTTCCAATGAATTTGAAGGGCTCATGAACCATTCTGCTAAAGATGTCCATCCAGCCACCAGGATAGGCTTGCACTGTCTCTGGGAGCCAGGTATGTAGGTGTGAATGATTGAAACCATGAAATGAAATGGTATTAATTATCTAGTCAGGGCATGATACAGAGAGAAATGATGTGGGCCAGGCAGTGGTGTGGAAGTATAATTTTGGTGATGTTTCCTCCTCTGATACAATTTTGATTTGTGGGGAAAGATAATAGAGCATTCCTTTGTCCCAGGGAATCGTGAAGCTTGAGAGAATGCCTGGCTTGGTTAACTGACTGATCTGCACTTTTCTTATTGTAGAAAGGAATTAAGGCTCAGTGGCAGAGCACTTGTCTGGCTTGTGTGAGATCCTGGGTTCAATTCCCAGCACTGCAAAAAAAAAAAAAGAAGAAATAATAAATAAAATAATTAAAGACTTAAGGTATATTAGGGAAACATGAAACAAGCCATGAGAACATGCACATGATGCACATGGGAGAAGAAAGGAAAAAAAAAAAGAAAGTGGAGGCAGAAAGACAGTAAAAACCAGGCATATTTGACAGTGATATTGTAGTAGCCACCTGGACAAGGGAAATGTGGTTTATTATATAATCTCATCTTTGTAAAATTCCTAAAATTAAAAATTTCTCAGAAGTATGAGTTTTCTTGGGAGTACAGTTTCTGCTATATACTTACTTCATGACTATAGGTAAGTCTTGTAACCTCTTAAAGCCTGTTTCCCCCCTATGAAATGGAATTAGTTGTGTCCATACCATAGAGCTGATGGGAGGGTTGAATGAAAGGTTGGTGGGAAGCTATGAGTTCAGTGTTGTCTCGCTGGAAGTAAGAGGGGCATGAGTTTCTCTCTCTATGACCATCCCAGCCAGCCATGGGATCAGTATGATAATGCCAGCCAGTAAGCAGGGTCTTGGCTACCCCTCTGGCCATAGTCAAGTACCTCTGGCTTCAGTGAGTTGGCCATGCAGCCAGGATGGCTCACACTGCCATCTGCCTTTGTATTGATGTATGTTCATCTGTCATAGAACTTTTTTTTTTTAAAAAAACTCTTGTGGAAGTCCCTAGTTTTGGCAGCTACAGGATAAGTTATATTTTCAAGTTCCTACCAATTGAGTAGGAATAGTTTCATTCTAGAAGACTAATACCAAGTAGTTCTGCTGTTTTATTTTACTTGCAAAATAGGTCTGGGGTTCAGCATTTAACTGAGTATTTAAAATGGATAAACTTTTTAATGTTTTCTTTAGGGTGAACCATATCTGAATACTGCCTATGGGCACATGATCTGCTACTGGGATGGATCTGCTCATTATCTGATGTACCTAGTGATGGTGGCAGCCATAGCTTGGGAGTAAGTCTGTTTTCCTGCTGTGTGTGCCTTTGCTCTCTTAGCAAAGATAAATAGGTATGTAAGGAACATGTATTTAGAGAAGCAAATACAGTCAGGTACATTTGGACCTAAATGTAAGTTCTGCAGGTACATGTCCAATGTGGCTTTATTTTCCTTGAACCCACTGTCTTTTTTAATGTGTCCTGGGATTGCTTCCCTACCCTAGTGAAGCTCAGGCAGTCTAACTTTTAGCTTTCTGATCATATTTTCTAATAAGAACAAGTCTCATTTTCAGGAATTCAAGCTCAGCACATTCTGATTCAAAACTTCAATCTCATTTTAAAGCTTTTCCCCACTGCCAGGTGTAGTTCTGAGATTTGGGGACCTTCACCCAGCCTTGGGAGAGTTTGTCATAGTCCTTTTCAACTCTCTGTGGTTGCCTACTCTGGGAGTGTATGTCCGTAGGATTAAAGAAAGAGGGGGAGTCTTATGTGACAGTTGCTGTTTTCTGGGTACTAGTGTTCTCTACCATGAAATGCTGTGCCTTGTGGGACACTTATATGGGCTCTTTGGAGACCACTATGGCAAGAACCTCTGCATTGTTCTAGTTCCTGAAGTAAGCAATGCTGTCTGGCTGAATTTGACTCTCCTGTCCGTGACAGTTTACCCATAGCTTCTTTCCATATCCCACAAGGCACACTCTTTGGGGAGGCTTCTTTCAAGATGGCTCCAGCCAAGCTACCTTCACAGGCTTTCCCTTGGCTCCAGGTTAGAGAAAAGTCATGCATTTCTGCCCCATCTAAGGTTGAAGTGATGCTTGATTGGCTGTTCCCCCTTTCTCATCATACACTCGAGGATAGCTCCAGCTAATTCTTGTTTGTTCCTTTATGGACAATACAAGTCATTGTGAAAGGTCCTCATGGGGTTGGCTGCATTTGGCTTGGGACTGGGATAGGGCAGAAAGCACATAGTGTTCTCCACTTCTGTACCCTTCAGAGAATCTTCTTTTGAGCTTTCCATAGCCTCCTTTATTCTATGAAGTTGAGTTATTGGGTTATCAGTTGAAGGAACATTTCAACCAATAATCCAACATTGAAGATTGTGAGTATATGTCTAGCAGCTCCTTTAAAACATGGAATGTGTCATGTACTATCTCTACTTTTGGGGCTTCGTACAAAACTCTGTTGCCAAGGGAAAGTGTGTTTTATATTGTTACTCATACTTACAATGATTTAAAATATGGATCCAATTTCTTTTCTTCTTTGAACTTTCTCTTCCTTTTCATGCTCTTTTACATCTAACAGGGAGTTCTGTGACAGTGATGAATACATTGTAATTTAACAGCAGACTGAGGTAGTAAGAATAATTTCTTATTCAAAGGGATACAAAGAAGGTTCTGTAGTGTATTACATATGGAGATGATGTTTGATTGCTACGATTCCTTTTGTTTGATTTATTACTCTTGATTCATGTACTAGTTAGAATAAAACATAATATTGAGGATAGTCTTTTCTAATAATACTCTAAGACAAGTGTGCTAAGTCAAGATTTTTTTGTTTGTTTGTTACAGGGAAAGTTATAGAACCATTGGCCTATATTGGGTAGGATCCATTATAATGAGTACTGTTGTTTTTGTGCCTGGAAACATTGTAGGTAAGAAACTTTATCTTAAAATTCACTTTCCTTTTCTGCAATAATGGGGATTTTTTAAAACAATATGTAGATTATTTTGGTTATTAGAGAACTAAGAGATTTCAAGATTATAAAAAACCTGTTCTGTAAAATTATTCCTGTAATCTTTATTCCTTTCTGTAATTTTGACTTTTAAGAAGTGCCTTTAAGCAGTTTTCAGAAGAGCACATTGAACAATTATGACAGTTAAGTATTATAGATTCCTAACTTTTTGAAGGATAGAGAGGCTGACTCCAGCATTTGTGGCAACATTTAGTGTGTAAATACTTGTTACAATTATTTGCTATATATATAACTCTTGACACACAATGAGATGTATTTGGAAATTGGTAAAAAGTTATTATGCATGCCGGAAACCAGGATGGTATATTACATATACTTTTTAATATTGTTGACAGGATATGCCCATTAACATCTACATTTTAAATTCACCTTTTCTTCTTCATCTCTTTAAATATGATGTCTGATCCATAGAAAAATTTTAGATGATTTGAGATGGGGAGGTATCCTAAATATTACTTGTGGTTAGATATGCTTTGGGTAAACATTTGAATTTCTCTTTCTTTTCTTTTAAATAGGGAAGTATGGAACAAGGATTTGCCCTGCATTTTTCTTAAGCATACCATACGCTTGTCTTCCTGTCTGGGCTGGTTTCAGAATCTATAATCAGCCATCGGAAAATTATAATTATCCCTCAAAGGTGATTTTATTAAATTTAAACGTAACCTGTTTTCAAATGTCCACTGGTCACTGAATTGAATTATACCTCTAAGGACTGGAGCATCTGAGGCGAGGCATCAATCAGTGTGACTCTGTTGATTGTGTAGCATTTACATTTCCGTTGATGTGACCAGGCTGGTTGGCTTCTGTCTGAATACACCAACTAATATTAGACAGGCCATACTTTTGGAACTTTATCAGATTCTGCATTAATGTGTTAAGCGAGGTTCACATGTGTACTTTGTCTGAAGTTATTAATGGCTTGGGTTTGAGTACCTGGAAGCTGTGCATTTATTGGCCCACAAGTAGGTTGGAGAGCTACTGCTATTCAAAGTAGTCCACATAGCCACAGGGTCTGATTCCCAAGAAATCCAGGCACATGGAGATTGGCTATAGGACCTCTTCTGAGATACCTCCCTTCTATTCACAGCCAAAGTGGGCAAGGTGAAATAATACTGACCTGGCAGGTACTCTGTTAAAAGTCTTAATATCTAACCTAGTAACATCTTTCTAAGTTTCTTTTCCATTTATAGGTATTAGATCTTTTTTTAAGAAAATATTTTTTAGTTGGCAATGGACCCTTATTTTATTTATTTATATGTGGTGCTGAGAATTGAACCTAGTGCCTCACATATGCTAGGCAAGCACTCTGCCACTGAGCTACAACCCTAGCCCCAGGTATTAGATCTTTAAACAAGATCCTTTAAATAAAGCATATAAATGCAAATATAAATCATATGATAATATAATTATCAGAATAATGGTTATTTATTTTACAAACCCCTCCCCCCTTTTTTAGGGATGGTACTGGAGGTTGAACCCAGGGGTGCTTACCTGCTGAGTCATATCCCAAACCCTTTTTGTTTTTTATTTTGAGACAGGGCCTTGCTAAGTTGCTGAGGCTGGCTTTGAACTTCTGATCCTCTTGCCTCAGCCACCTATGCCACTGGGATTACAGGATTGTACCACCACATCTGGCCTACAAAAACATTTATAATAGAACTCAATAAAATTATTATTTTTTTCCTTGATGGGGATTGAACCTATAGTCTCCTGTATGCTAAGTATATACTCTACCATTGAGCTAAACCCACAGTGTTAAAATACATTTAAACCTACAAATGCACTTCATTTGTAAACATTTAGACACCTGCTGTGTTAAACTCAGGCTGGTACACTGGTGCTTTTACATCCCTTTGAGGAATGAGGTAGTTGTTAAAAAGAAAAAATAAATAGCAGTCCTGGCTTTAGCCCCGACTTCCCTGCTTTCAGAGGCACCATGTCAGTATACCATCAGAATAATCATAAGACCCACAGAACCTTTAATTATTATTTTTGATGCTAAAACACAGTGATGGACCAAATGCATCCATCATACAGTGCTAACAAGAACCTAAGTTTATAAACTTAACAATCCTTCAACCTAAAAATTGAATAGTCAGTGACCTATCCTAAGAAATTCATTAAAGAAACGCTGTCAAAGATTTTTATGTACAGCTGGGTGTGCTGGTGCACACCTATAATTCCTGCTGCATAGGGGGCTAAGGCAGGAGGAGTGCAAGTTCAAGACCAGCCTGGGCAATGTAGTAAGACCCTGCCTCAAAATAAAAAATAAAAAAGCTAGGTTTTATAGCTCAGTAGTGGAGCACCCGTTCAATCCCTAGTGCCGCAAGCAAAAAAGATGACAAAGATTTATGTACAAAATTGTTCACCATCACCTTAAATTTGACAGTGAAAAATATGTAAATGTCCAACAGTGGGAGAATAGCTAAAGTGTGTTCCCATATGGTATTAAGTTTTGGAACTTTTAATAATGCAGGAAAATGCTTATTATATAGGTAGTTGTTGAGTGAAAAGAGACTGCAAAATTGTTTATATATTATGTTCTAATTTTGTGAAAATACAGATTTTAGCTGTCCATGTCTGTAATCCCAGTGACTTGAGAGGCTGAGATAGGAGGATCAAAAGTTTGAGGCTAGCTTCAGCAATTTAGTGAAACCCTATCTCAAAATTTTAAAAAAATGCTGGGGTTATAGCTCAGTGGTAGAGTGGTTTCCTGGCATATGTAAGGCACTGGGGTTGATCCTCAGCACCACATAAAAGTAATAAAAGAAAGGTATTATGTCCACCTACAACTAAAATATATATTAAGAAGAAAAAGTGCTGGGGATTGATCTCAGTCGTAAAATGACCCTGGATTAAATCCCATCTCCCCTGCCCCAAAATAGGTTTTATATGAATATGTATATATTCAAATGAATAAAAATGTAAATATGTGACTAAAAAAGTGATATGACTAGTTCATGGTTTATTTATTAATATTTTCTTAGTTTTCAAATGAGTGTATCTTTTAAATAAATCATGAAAATGTCATTTCAAGAAAAAATATGGGGGCTGGGGATGTGGCTCAAGTGGTAGCGCACTGGCCTGGCCTGCACGAGGCACTGGGTTTGATCCTCAGCACCACATAAAAATAAAATAAAGATATTGTGTTCACCTAAAAAACTAAAAAAAAAAAAAAAAAAAAAAATCGGGGGGGCTGAGGCTGTAGCTCAGTGGCAGAGCACTTACCTAGCATGTGTGAAGCACTGGGTTAGATCCTTAACACCACATAAAAATAAATAAGTGAAATAACAGGATTGTGTCCAACTACAACTAAAAAATAAATATTAAAAAAACAAAATAAAGGCATGCTGTCCATCTACAACTATAAAAAAATTTAAAAAAAAAGAAAAGAAAAAATCTGGACTAACAGAGCTGGAAAGGCCCCTCAAGATCACCTGGTCTCATCTCTTTATTTCACAGAAGGAGTGGGGATGACTCTCCTAAAGTTCCATGGCAAGTGGTATATGATATGAATTGTGAATCTTCAAAATTCTGTCATCCATCATCATGGCATTCAGTGTTTAAGGAGATCTGAGATTCTTCTTTGGCACTTTGGGCTTGCTGTTTAGATTAAACTCTATTTTAGGTTGTACAAGAAGCCCAAGCAAAGGACCTGCTGAGAAGACCACTGGATTTAATGTTGGTCATGTGTCTCCTCCTGGCAACTGTATTTTGCTTGTTCAGAGGCTTGGTAAGCATAAGAGATCAAAACAACATTATTATCCTATTAATGCTTCCAAAACTCCTGAAAATGTTTTTTTTTTTTTTTTTAATCAGACTTCTTAGCAAACAAACAATTTTTTCCTGTTAGAGCCTGGAATTCTGGACCTACTTCATGCTGGTCTCTCACCCTTAAGTCTCTGATTCTAAGGGGTGACTCATCTTGGGTTGTTTCATACCACCTCCTTTAGGTCCCTAGGTCAGGCTTCATCCAAAAGTATCTTCCTTACCTTATTTTAGCCATTAGAATTCAATTTTCTTGGTTCCTTTGATGTTTCTGATTTAAATGTAAATATATTTGGCAAGGATGATATCCTAAGACTCATCTAGCTGTCACACAGAGCATCTCAAGAGAAGGGGCAATGGGTCTGAGTAAGAATTCAAATTCAAAATAAACAATTCAAATCTATGTAGGGTCATGTGAATTTCTCACTGGTAAGAATAGTGTTGAGCAAACCAGGTCCAGGTTCAGAGTCGTGTATTGATGTGCATGATAAACATTAAGGGCATGTGGACATTTCATTTTTTTCAACTTTCCCTTTATAATTTTTATAATATGAAGGATAAGAAAAAGACCTATAAGCTTTAGAGTTTGGAATCTTGGCCATTTCCTATAGCTCTATGGCCTTAGAAAAATTTTCTTTGACCTCAATTTTTTCCTCTAAAATGAAACTACCTACCTTACAATATTGTTTTAAATATTAAGTAAGATAATGCACATTAAACTCTTGGTAGAGTTACTATGTATAAAAAGTAAGCATCAATAAATGACTTCTCTGTTTTAACTGATCAGTGATCCTTCACAATGCTGTTTCATAATTTATTCTTAGCAGAAAAAAATTTAAGCAGCTCATAATTAACTATATTCAGCTTAGAATAGTCAGGGAACAGAGCGGCAAGTGTAAACTGATGCAGCTTTTCCATTTTTTTGCGATCCTTGGGCTAAAAGGGGCCTGTATGGCCGCTGAGGGTTCACAGTAAGAAGCTGTTTTGAGTTGTCTCTGTTTATGGATTGTCAGAATCTTCCTGGAGGATTTGGTTAAGAGGAGAGACACAGGGAAGGGAAACAAAGGCAAGGTCATAGGCCACTGAAAACTTTTCAGACCACTGAAACTTTTCTTTGGTTAGTTTGCTGTATATTTCTCAAAGTAGAGACAAAAAGAAATAACATGACCCAGTTGCAAGACCATATCCACTTCTCTCTGCATGTTAGAAAAATGCATGGATGTGTATGTGTGGTAAGTGGGGGTTTCGCAGATGGGTTTTGGGTTGGGACCCATTTTGACCAGTCCTGACATTGGCTTGTGTTCTACATGTTGGGACATTTAATTTATGGCCAAGGATATGAGGAATGGTACCTGAGAGGGAAGGTGACTCAGCAGACTCAGTAGTATGCCAAAGAGACTTTTGTCTGTTCTGTGGCCTAGAGTTTACTCTGCTGAGACTAAATCATTTCTGATCTTTTTCAAAGTAGATACAGGAGGTAGCTTCAGACAAGAGGATCCTGCTTTTAAATCATTATCCTTTACTGTACTCAAAGGCCACATATACTCTGTGAGGCACTGGAGAGAGGAGGATGCTATTTTTGAATCTTGGAGAGCATAGTAAGATGAATTTGGTATAGAAATCTACTTTTCTTTCTGTAGGGACTAGTTGGCTAGTTATTCCCAGGAGAAGTGAAACTAAATCTAAAGCAAGCTGTGCTTTGGCTAGCCAAACCTACATACTTAAACTATGAATATTTGAAAGATACCCAAGAATAGAGCATCTGTTTCCATTTCCTACTTCACTATTAACCTTTGTTTAATTTCCTTAGATAAATCTGCAGAATATTTCCTTTTTTTTTCCCATTGATGAACCTCTACAATGCAGTTTTTGTTAAATAGCAGCTTGTGACTAAACCTGGCACATTAGCCTTATCAGCAAACCTACAAACCAGAAGTGATTGTATTTTTATTATAAATTCATTTTTGTTCTTAGATTGCTTTGGATTGCCCAGCTGAACTCTGCCGATCGTATGCACAATTTCAAGAGCCCTACCTAAAGGATCCTGCTGCTTATCCTAAAATTCAGGTCAAGTAGTTATGAAGCCTAAGAATTTTTAAAAGTTTAAAAGTTAAATTCTTTTTTTTTTTTAATGGGACAATGTGGCCCCAAAGAGAAAACTGAATTTAGGATTTTATCCTGAAAAATGTTATTTGTTTTTGTACTTTTTGTTTAGGCTAAGCTATTAATTTGCTGATGTTATTTATTTCTCCATTCAATACAGATGCTGGCATATATGTTTTATTCTGTCCCTTACTTTGTGATTGCACTTTATGGCTTAGTGGTTCCTGGGTGTTCCTGGATGCCTGACATAACACTGATTCATGCTGGAGGCCTAGCTCAGGTACTAAGAATATTTTCTTCTGAGTGGTGATATAGCTATCATTATTGAATATATATAAAAACTATCTCTGTTCAGTGTTTAGAGTAAGAAATAGCTATGAGACATATTGTCTTTTGTTTTACAATTCTTTGGAAGACATTTCTGTATATACATTTTACTTAAACAATAACTATCTGGTAGATTTGTCTAGTTATACAGATAAGGAACCTGAGGTTAAGTGACATTACATGATTTACCCAAGTTCACATACCCAGCAAGTAGCGCTACTGTTTTTATAGGACTGTTTCCAATCTCTGAATATCATGGCCATTGAAAAGGAATTGAGAGCTGTTATTTTCAAGATGTCTATCTAAATTTAATGTTTCAGAATTCTGCTATACTATGCTATATAGAACCAGGGAAACTGATCTTAAGAAAAGTTCTGCTCCTGGAAAGCTGGGCCTGTTGTTGAATTCCTCCTTCTGGCACCAAGCTAATTCTCTGATAGTGGGTGTTCAGTAAAAGTTTACTACATTAAACTGGAAATTATTTATGCAATTATCATACAAAACATTTTTACAACCATAACAGGTAGTGAAACAAAGCAATCTTCTGAACAAGGAAGAAAGTTAAGTAATTTTATAGTTTCTTACTGGAAATAAAAAAAATGAACTCAGTTTTTTAAAAAACTTTGTCTTGTTCTTTTCAAAAAGGCTTAAGAATGAAGTTCATCCAGAAACTCTAGGCATATACAGTTAAGTATGTACCCATGGTGTAGTAACCATATGGCAAAAACACCAGAATTCAGAATTAAAGAACAATTACAGTATTTGGGGGGGGGTTAATGGGTTAAATCCTTCAAGCCTGAGGTATTTAATTATAAAATTGGAATATTCATAATAGAAAAGTCAATTCAGCACCCAAAAGAAATGATTCCTATCTTGGAGGACAGCTCTATTTATCCCACTTTGTTGGTGGCTCCTCCTTTATAGACCCAACTCTTCAGGCCTTCAACTATAAGTAATGACTTCCAATTGCTTCATCCCAATTTGCTCCAAGACTCTTATATTTAATTCCAGACTTGATCATTTCCCCTGGTTGTGTCATTCCCTTGTCAGATTTAGAGACTAAAATAGGACATGGGCATATTATGCTAAATATTGTACTTACCTATTTGTGTAAGGATAGCTCTGTGCTCTGTTGCAGTAACAAATACTCAGTGGTTAAACAGTAAAATTTCGTTTCTTGCTGTGCATAGATCATATGGAATATATTCAAGGGCCAGTTCTGGTATCAACTCAGCTGCAGGGGAGTCTGGTAAATGTGGTCTTCCTATGTGCCTCAGAATAAAGAGTAACGTATGCATGACATTATCTTTGCAAAGATTTTTGTTTTTAAATTAAATTTCCATTTAAAGATGACGAAACTGAAGCTAGGGACAGCTTGAGTCACTTGGCCAAGGTCACTAGAGTTACTAAATGGCATGAAAGGGATATGAAATCTTGACTCCAAAGCCCATCTTCTTTTTCACTATCTTCCCCTGCCTCTGCAAACAGCTATGGCACAGGGTTCTTCTATGCAAGAAAGACTGTGTGCAGCATGGAGGAGTTGGAGAACCTTTGTGGGTGAGCATGAGTGTGGGAGGCAGTGACATCTAAAGGGGTTCTGAGGGCCAAGCAGGACTTTATTAGGTTGAGTCTCTCCAGGGAACAAAGAAGCATTTATATGTCAGAGTGTGCAGCAGGTCAGTGGGCAGAGTAAACCTCGGCTTTTTTCTTGGCCTGGTTCCTCTCCATTATTTTCCTGTATCATCCAGGATACATATACATACTCACCATACTCTTGCCAGCCTTTTCTTTTCTCTCTCTTTTTTGTACTGGGAATTGAATCCAGGGGCATTTTACCACTGAGCTACATCCCTAGCCCTTTTAATTTTTTTGAGACAGGCTCTGGCTAAGTTGCTGAGGCTGGCCTGGAACGAGATCCTCCTGCCTTAGCCTTCCAAATTGCTGGAATTACAGGCATGTGTTACAGTGTCCAACTTTTCCAGGATTAGATTATTCAGAGTCCAACAGCTACTCATTACCTGTGTGCTTTAATTCACTATTGGGCCTCCTCTGCACACCATGTGCCTTGGTCTTCCCTGTGCCACCAGCTTGAGGCAGCATTCAGCTAGAAGTGTCCTCAGCTAGGAGGATGGCAGAGGAGGCCTGATGTGGGACCTGTAAAATCTCAGGAAACTAGAGAATTACGCAGAAACACCTAAGAAAAGGCCCAGTCATGTGGAACGAGCCAGGAGTCAGGAGGCTTAGGAAGGTCATGGCTTTGGGAGCAACTGGATATCAGAGCCCAGAGTAGTGAAACCAACCCAAAACTCTACCTGTTGATGAAGCTCATCTTTAAAATGGGTACTTGTGACTCTACTATGATCATTCTAGGAAGGGCAGTAGCAGTGGCAGCTTCAGCCAAACTTTAGGACTTCCAGGAATCCTTGGGCTTATTCATCACTACCCAATGTGACAAGGTAGCCTGAAGTTCCTCTCTTGCTGATAAGCACCCAGACCCAGAGTCTGAGGCTCAGGTCCTATAAATGTCAGAGGGACATTTCTCTTGACTAAGCAGGCAAAGACTGGCATAATTCAAGAATTGGTGTTTCACCCTAGAGCTATTATCTGGGCTTGGGTATCTATTATACATAGTGTTCAGCCTAAGGAAAAGTTAGAAATCATGCTGCAGCAAAACAATGCATATGATTAGGATGTTGAATTAGTTGTTATTTGTTTTACACCTAGAAAATACCTGTTTATGAAATAGCCTCTCATCTTAGGAGGGTATCAGACATATTCAACATAAAAATTATTTTGTAACCTTGACCAGTACCTGTTGTTGGCTAAAATTGCCATGTCTAATTTAGAAGCCTTATACATTCATGATCCTACTGACATTACCAAAACATGCTCTTACTAAAAGATCTAGTGAACTCCCAACTCTATGGAATTTAATAAGAAAAAAAATCTTTGCAAAGTTCTGTATCTGTTAGGTCAATGGAAGACAGTCCTTGGTTTCTGACAATGTAGGAGTTTGGCAAATCTGTTGACTTCAGAAATCAAAAGTTCACTAGAAAAGTAGAATAAAGTAAAACCAGGACACCTTTTAGGCCAAATAATTCCACTGGAACTTATTCATAGCCAATTATTTCTTCATACAAAATGCTTACTATAGGACTAAAGTTGCAAGCCTAACTTAAAAAGTATTACAGGCTGATTCAATCTGTTTACTAGCATTTTCTATCAACTTACATAGCTCTGTATGTGCAGATTCAACCATCAAAAACTTAGGCCTATTAAACTATAGACTTTTCTTTGTCATTATTCCCTAATAACTATTTACATAAAATGTATATTCTATTAGGTATTATTAAGTAACCTAGATTTTAAACCTATGGTTTAAAGTATATGGGAGGATATGTGTATTATACCTGCAAGTATATCATTTTATAAAAGGGACTTGATTATCCACGGATTTCCTAGAACCAATTTCCCTTAGCATAAATGGATTACTTTATAATTGTTAAAATATCATATTGTTAAAAAATATTGTTAAAATAACAATATTTTTATATTGTTAAAATATCACTAAAAATGAAAAAAATTAAAAGAAAAAAACCCCTCAGAGCTAATAGTTAATGGTTAAGAGCAGGAGCTCTGGAAGAAGACTGATTTAGATCCAACCTGTCACTGATTAGCTCAATGACCTTGATCATCTCTCTGATCACATTTCCTCTTCTGTAAAGTGAGGATATTAAGAGTACCTTTCTCATAGTGTTGCTGTGAGGATTAAATGAGGCAATATATTTGAAGGGCTAAGAATAGTTCATGCCACACAATAGCTATGTAAACTCTTGGTTGCTATTATTATTATTGGTATAATTCCCAGTAAGAGTTTGGAGAAACGCCTTATTTTATTGAGACACTAATTAATCTGTAGCCAGTTTAAGCAAGCTATGTGTATTGCATATAATTACCTAAAACTCAAAGAAACTGTGTGAAAGCTATGGGACAGACTCACAACAGGCTTTCTGCTGCCCTACAACCTTAGAAGCAGGCTCATTTCACTCTTACAAGGTGAAATCTCCTCCCACTGGTTGCCCTCCGCCTCTCCCACTCCTGACTGTGCAGGTGCCATGGACTTTCTCACAAAGGGGTCTGGAGGCTTATCTGTGGACAATCTGGTTATAAAGAGCTGACTCTACTGAAGTGAATTTAGTTTTTTCCTTTGTGGAAACCTTTAAGAAGTATATGAAAATAAAGGTTTAGGAAAAGCATGGATAATTGTAATATTAATGCAAATCTCACTTTACTCATTTGCTTTTGGTATGATTCATTACCAGACATCTTTATTTAGTATTAAAATGAGACTGTGGGTTTAACATATTTATATTATCCTTTGATGGAGACAATGACAGCCAAAAGGTCAACAAGAGCCCAGATTTTCAACAAAGTACTGCACCAGATTATGAAAAAGTATTTGAGTTTTGAATCTGTCTACAGAACAGCCTCAAGTGCTTGGCACCATCCTAAACATGTCCCAGATATCATTGCACTAACCTCTATGAGGTAGGTTCTATTATTACCCATTTTTACAGATGAGGAAGCCACAGGGTTACATACCTCACCCAAGGCCATCTTGCTGGTTTGTGGTGGAGCTGGAATTTGACTCTGGCCATCTGGTTCCAGAGTAAGTGTTCTGAATCACTATACTATGCTGCTCAGAAAACCCTAAGAAAAGATAACATGGTTCCGGATTAGCTATTTATATTGTATTGGCCAAATAACCAGGCTATTGTCCCAATGGTCACATAGTTTTTGCCTAGAACATTCGTGTGAGCACATAAAACTCAGTTCTTCCTTCTGGAGCCAGGACTGATTTTTAGTTGTCTTTTCCAGGTTGTATCTATGAATATAAGAAAAAAAAGCTATTAAAATTTAGCCTTTTGTTTACTTTCATTGCCTCATTTTCCATTCCAATCATCCAATCTTAAAAAAAATCAAAGTAAGCTGGGCACGGTGGTACATGCCTGTAATTACAATGACTTAGGAAGTTGAGGCAGGAGGAATACAAGTTCAAGATCAGTTTTAACAAGTTAGCAAGGCCCTAAGCAACTTAGAGAGACCCTGTCTCAAAATAAAAATAAATAAATAAAAAACAAAAAGGTCTGGGGATGTGGCTCAGTGGTTAAGTGCCCCAGGTTCAATTCTCAATACAAAAAACAAACAAACTGTATCTCAATGATCTTTGTAAGTTAGAAAACAATCCAGAATGAAATAGAAAAATGATTAGGGACTTAATCTCACACCACTGCACTCTGATCCCATAATCCTAGGCCCCAGGTCAGCTCAGCAGCAATGAGTTCATTCATTCACCTGACCCTTGCAAGGTGCTCACCTGAACTCTTCAAGCCATCCTATGGAGTCCTGTGTGCTTAGGAGGGGAACCCTCAGGTGAGACTGAGGTTCCTCTGAAACTTGACTCTAGATACTTAACACTAGTATGTTTGGGAGGAAGCTATAGTTGGATGCCCACTCAGCTGGAGGTATGGCTGCCATAAATGCACCCATTAGAATTATGTGCAGAACCAGGAGCTGGCATTAGAATTCTTTTCTCATATACAGACATCTCTTTTGATTAGGAAAGTTAAAATCTTCACCCTTATTTAATAATTCTGAATCGAATGGCTTACTATAGGTAGTTATAAAAATAAAGAAATGCTTTACAGATCCTTTTTGTATTTTGAGTCACAGACCATTGTTGTTGAATGTTTATTGAGCTCTAACAAAGCGATAGTGCCACACAAAACATTAGACATGGTACCTGCCCAGAGGGCTTACAATCTAATCTAAGGACATGAATCATTTTTTTTAATGTTGCCATGGGTTTGCTGATCATGAAAATGAGGTATTAACTGCACTGATTAGTGCAGGAAAAGGGCCCACAGAAACACTGACTTTTTATGCAAGC
Organism: Ictidomys tridecemlineatus; assembly: GCF_052094955.1. Classification (NCBI taxonomy): domain Eukaryota; kingdom Metazoa; phylum Chordata; class Mammalia; order Rodentia; family Sciuridae; genus Ictidomys; species Ictidomys tridecemlineatus. The sequence continues at coordinate 133,994,045 of NC_135481.1, read as the reverse complement.
TTCCTTATGCAAGTAAGCACGACTGCTCATATTACTTAATTTCTCAAAGTATGGTTGGCTTTTTCCAAATCTGGTGATTTAGTGGTGTGTAAAAGTGTCTATAAAGATAGAGCTACCAAACCCACATTTATGAGAAAACCAGGGTTCAAAACTGGCCTCCAGTCCAGAAGAAAAAGTTAAGTTATATATTCAAAAAAACACTTATTCAAAATAAGCGCTAGGAAAAACTAGTGACAGGAACCACTGTTCAGAGCTCCTAGAAATACCCACAACAGCAGCTCCTCAGGGCAGCACCCAAAGTGCTCTTTACTCTCAAGATCTTTTGTCTTTATAGCCCAGGGATTAATACACTTGCTGGATTTGGGAATCTGCCCAGGGAAATGTATCTGAAGGCAGAGCCCTCTGGGTGCCTCATGGGTCACAATGTCAATAATCCACTTGGCCCTTGGCAACATACCAGAGTAATTAAAAAAAAAATTACTATCTCCAGAGAGTAGCAAATATGTACCAGAGGTATCCAGAATATATCAATAATTTGTAAAATTATAGCCCATTAAAGTATCTGCTGATTATACAAATTCATAAACATGTTGCTTATAAAAGCTTGCCCTTTTCTTGTCATGGTAAAATTGGGTGTTAATATTTTTATCTGTTAACCACTTATCTGAATGTTGGTTTCACATAGATGGAAATGAATAACCTAAATGTACTTGAAGCAAATTATTTGAATAGTTTATCATTTTAAAATTATTTGTCTTCTTTAGATTTCACTTTGACCCTGTTGATCTAATAATTTACTATTTGTTACACTTAGATTCCCAATCCCTTGTTCATGAAAATAACAGACTTGAGGGTTGCATTCTAAAATGACACCAACTTCCTGAGGGAATTCTCTCTCAGGATCTTTTAATTTTGCTGCAGCCTGCATTTCCCTTTCTAATAGTTTCCCTCTGTGCTTATGAAAAGTATCAAAAATGACCAACTGGATGTGTGTTCTGAAGAAGTATGTAGGTATACAAGGAGGCCCTTGCCTTTCTGTTTTGTGAACTCAAATTATGCTGATAAGTCACTCTTCTAAGTAACTTACAATTTGATTTTAAAAGGTTGCCTGCACATATATTTGTCGTTTTATAAAGAACAATCATACCTGTACCCCTATCCAAGCTGTTAACAACCTTATCTTAAAACACAACCCTTCGTATTTTTAAAGTTGCATAAAAAACAAACTTTATATATACATAATGAAAAGGCTTTAAGCTCTTGCTCCAAAAAGTGGATGACTGATAAATGAAGCTGAGGTCCTCAGTGCTTCTCTTTCAATAGTTATGCTAAATATATCTATATATAATTTTTATTGGAATATAATTTGTAAGCATAGCTGAATCTTTGCAGGATTTCCAGAATGCAAATCAGAAAGAAATGGAGGATGGAGGTTTTATTCAGATTTTTCCATTGAATTGAGCCACTAATCAATGTTTATTATGGGGCACTGAATCAGTTAAAAAACACAATTGCCTTGATAAAAACCACACTAAAGAAAGTATATTTTATTTGAACAGTATCAAGAATGACCCTAAACTTAATGAAAACTCATTAAAAGACTGTGGTTTGTTTGAAGGTATTTTGTCTGTGAATAAGACTGGTTTCAAGGGCAGAGAAACATGGTCTAAATGAGCCATCCAGAACTCATCATTCATCCAATTGAACACAAATTTCATGCTTACCCAATTTTTTTTTTTTAAATATAACAGGCTCAGTTTTCTCACATTGGTGCTTCTCTTCATGCCAGAACCGCTTATGTCTACAGAGTCCCTGAAGAAGCAAAAATCCTTTTTTTAGCATTGAACATAGCATATGGAGTTCTTCCTCAGCTCTTGGCTTATCGCTGTATCTACAAACCAGAGTTCTTCATAAAAACAAAGGCAGATGAAAAAGTGGAATAAAAATATAACTTGATGTTTTTCTTCTCTAGATTAGTGACTGCTATGTTGGTACTGATATTTTGTTCCATTTCTTTCTCATACATAATATGTAAGAAAACAAATTCTTGCTCTGTAGTTTACATGTGAGCTGTAATATGGTACTGTCACAAATTCTTGCTCTGTATTGTATGTATGAGCTATAATTATATGACATTGTGTGAGTAAATTTTTTTGAAGGAAAACTGAAGTTGTTGAGATACAGCTTGTTTAAACAAATTATCTCTTTAAACAAAAATTATCTGTGAATAAACCTGACCATCTAGCTCAATATTTTGTTTGCACATACTAAAATAAGTGTGAAAAATTACAATTCAGTGCCTATAATAGTGAGCATAAAAATGTAACTTCAGAGATGAATGTGGTCTATGCATATAAAAAAATTCAAAACAGCAATCACAGGTTGGAGAAATAACTTCTGCATTTAAGATGTATATGCTTTATTATCAACCTCAATATAAAATGCAGATTATCCTAATATTTTTAAATGTTTGAAAAATGTTTTTCAAGGAAAGTATATTACTTACTGCTATTTTAAAATTGCTTTTACTAAAACTTTTTGTGTGAATCTGAATAGCTAAAGTGAGACTGATTAACTTTATCTTTACCCTTAATGAACACTTGTTTTATTGGTGTCTGGAAATATTTCTATTGTATTTCTGTTGTATTTTTAATAAAATTATTTTTGGTGTTTTATGAAGATAAATCTTGTTAAATTTGAGACATTTTATACATACATATATATTTTCATGATAAGTTTTGGCTTTTTACTTTAGAATATCATTTATATGTTCCAATTGAAAATGTCATCTGTGTTTTAGTGCAAGCATTCAAGAGATCTTTTGGTGAATTAATTAAATTTCATTAATTTTAAAATAAAATGTTCAAAATTAAAAGATAGCTCCTAAGGAAAGAGAACCAGATTGGCATCCTTACTTTTTATGAACTTTTCATATTTGGAATTGTGAGTACAATAGACACAATTGATATTTTCTCAAACAGAATCAAACCCAAAACATAGCTGCCTCCTCAGTGTGCCTTGGGATTCCAAGTGAATTGGTGTTTTCATTATGGCCTCAGCTACCTCATGACCCCTATTATTTATTAATGCCCCTGGGCTTTTAGGTTTCCTTATACTTTCTTTTCTCTTCATGTTCATTAGCTCTTCATCAAAATGAGAAAGCTGAAAGCAAAGAGGATACAGATCAACGCATGGATAATGTCAAATGTGTGAATTTAGGGTTCACTGAGCTGGTAAATATTTTCTTAGGTGTACAAATCATGTTGTCACTCCCCTTGCCTCCCAGTGTTTTCAAATAACCTAAGACCCAGAGAGTGTTTTAAAAAAAGAAAACCTTTGCCTGCACTCTTGATTCTACTGTTAACCTGCTATTAACAATTTTTGCTTTAATATATGAATTACATTACTACCTCACATTACATATATGAAGCCAAATTACACTACCTTAGTTGTTTACAACCTCAAAGCTTACTCCCAGTACACATTCCAATAAATTTATTCTGTAAAAACAATACATTTTTTTTGTTTTTGATTTTTTTCTTTTTTTACAGTAAACTCTTCAACTACAAACCTCGAATACGCAAAGATGTTCCAAAGACAAGCATAACAGGATTGATAAAACTCAAATTGACTAAATGTGTTTTCACAATATAAGCTGGCATAAAAATAAATAAAATTCTCTATTATCACAATAGCAACAATAATGTACACATAATAATGGTTTATGGGTGAATATTAACTATTCTAATTCTAGTTCCAAAAGAAAACAGTTCATTTTAAAAGTCTCTATTTAAAAGTCAATGCTTTGTCTGGTTTTCCACAGGGCTGCTGGTGATTCCAGCCTTAAAATGTAAAAGTATCCACCTTGAGTGATTAGCTCAAATTGTACTGGCATTGGGAAAAAATAAATCATTGCCTTTATTTTGGAGTAACACAAAAAGACTCACTAACTTCACATATAGAAACTCAATTTGTGTACATAACAACATGAGTTTTGAGAAGTATAAGCTGTCAACTAGCTATTTCTAATACAGAATAGATATTGTACAATGTGGTTAAAACTTTACACAGGGCCTCAAAACTGAAGGACAATTTTAATTTCATCTTTGATATACCAACATTATGTATCTAGGAATGTACTTCCTGGGTTCTGTCAAAAAGAGGAAATTCCATCCTTAAGCATTATGGAATGGTCATCTAAAATAATGCTAATTAATATGTAAGCAAGTGTTTGGTGGTGGTGGGGGGTAAAGGCAGGAAAATGATGAACATAACTGCCTTGGTAGAAATATCCTAGACATGTATAAGTCTGTGCAAAAATCTTGATAATTCTTAGTGGTTAAGGGCAACTTCATGCAACCAAATAACATGAAATTAAATCAATAACCTTTTAAAAAAGGTTAAAATGTCTCTTTTCCCAACAAAACAGAGAGGAATGTGAATAATGTACATACAAACTGGGGTTCTGTCAATGACAACAAGGACTATGTGTTGGTTCATATCAAATCCAAGATTATTAGACAACCAAACATTTAACCTTCTTGTGGTTTCTCTTAATATGCAGCATTCATTACGGTAGTTAGGTCTGTAAAAAAGAAAGAAAACAAGCCTTTAGATGATTTAGGATACTAATATTGAAAGCCATCCACACCCGTAGAGTATATAATTGGTTTTTCTGAGACTTTACTCTGCATTGTGGCACTAATACTCAGCAAGAATGGCTTCTGAGGTTTTGTTTTATACCTATCACAAAGCTGAAGGATATAATATTTTAGTGTTTCATTACAAAAAAGTAAAAATGATAAACTTTTCCTACTGTCTACCCAGGCAGGAAGTGTAGTAAAGGGTACTTTGTACCACTGGAAAAAATGATTATTGTTGGAATATATAAAGTCAATGGAGAAACTCATGTTAATTTGTCTTAGTGAGGATTGTGGTGTCAGAAATAAAGGTAAGCTGCCTAAAATTTAAAAATCACTTGGAGTATACACAAATTAGTCTTTAAAACACAAATTAATTATTTGTGACACATAACTTAAGTACAAGAGTTAACAAAATCTAGATGTATAGTCTCTGACTTCCTGCATTTGGAAAAAAAATATAAAGGATGATTTTTTTTTGATACTGGGGATTGAACCCAGGGGTACTTTACCACCAAGCCAAATCTTCAGTTCTTTTTCACTTTGAGATAGGGTCTTAGTAGATTGTTCAGGCTGGCCTTGAACTTGTGATCCTCCTACCTTAGCCTCCTGAGTCGCTGGGATTACAGGTATGTGCCACCTATGCTGGCCTAGATTTCTTTTAAAAATTTAGATGTCATATGTATGACAGAGATAAGATTAAAATCTTTCTATGTTGTGAAAGAATCATGTTTCAATTTGTTTCCATTTTAAATTGTGTTAGGTTATATTTCTTCCAAGAGATGTTGTTTTTGTTTTCCTCACCATTAACCCAAATACAGTATCTCCCACCCCAAGTAATGTTTTCATGGGATGGATGTAAAGGGGAAATCAGGTCCCACATATTTTTTTTTCTAAAAACAGCCTACTTTAGTTCTTCATTTCACTAAGGAAATGAACTTGTTTGTAAGCACAGATGGGCATGTTCTCAGTTAAAATAGCCAAAACCTATATTGCATGTCAGTAATTACAGGACCCTTAAAGGAGGACAAGTTATCAAACCTACACTTAAAATCTGTGGATTTGGAAAATACAGTGCCAAGTGAGTTAATTTATTACATAAAAACGCTAGATATAAGATGATACAGATACTCTGGAGGATTCTCCTCTCTTGTGAAGGAGGAAGACACCCATTAGAACAATGAAAAATGTTGATCAACCACAGAAACCTTTAACAATTTTTTTGTATTAATGTCAATGTGAAAGGCGATAAATTCTTTGTTTACATTGGTAGAAAATTCATAGTTAGCAATTGCTCAGCTCATATTGAAGAGTATTTTGGGACAGATCCTATAGCAGCCCATTTTTTTTTTTTAAATTGAGGCCCCAAAATAAAGGTGGTACCAGCATGTGACTACACTTTAAGGACAAGCTTTTTTGTTTATAAAAAAGGCTCTGACAAGGAAGTGCTTGTAAAAGTAAATTCTAAAATCTGAGATGTTTTAACTTAACTTTCCATACCATGATCATTCTATTCATATCTATGCCTTGAAAAATATATCTTGCTAATTCATAATGGTATATATTTTAAGACATGGTGCTCTCCGTGTTTGCCAGACCTACAGTCTCTGATATAGTTGCTCGAAATAATTGCTTATTTATGGGCTGCCATCCCTGTGCCATGAACCTCTTTGTGCCATGGACCTTGGGTAATGGCTGGAGAATCCAATCAGAGTCTTTTGTGAGGTATCTCAATGGGATGTACAACAAGAGAGGTTGTAGGTTGGCAGCAAAGGTAAAAGGATACTCAGAGCATAATAAACAGAAGCTAGAAGGCACTGTAAGTCATGAGGATTCCTTTTTTTCCACAAAGCACCATTTTTTTTAAGAGAGAGAGAGAGAGAGAGAGAGAGAGAGAGAGAGAGAGAGAGAGAGAGAGAGAGATTTTTTTAGTTTTTTCAGCAGACACAACATCTTTGTTTGTATGTGGTGCTGAGGATCGAACCTGGGCCGCACACATGCCAGGTGAGCGCGCTACCACTTGAGCCACATCCCCAGCCCAAAGCACCATTTTTTTTTTTTTACATGAAAAAACTATTAATTAGGGCTGAGGATGTGGCTCAAGCAGTAGCGCGCTTGTCTGGCATGCACGGGGCGCTGGGTTCCATCCTCAGCACTACATAAAAATAAAAAAAAAGACGTGTGTCTGCTGAAAACTGAAAAATAAATATTAAAAAATTATCTCTCTCTCTTAAAAAAAAACAAACTGATAATTCAATATGGCTATGGGTATTTGGCACTTTGTAGAAATTACTTACTTAGCGGAAACGAATATTTGTTGCCAATAATAAAATGTGAGCATTTAGGTGAAAATAAGACTTTTGAATCCTCCAGGATTCAGATTCCCTACATTTAAAGGCTTTTTTGAAGAGGCAGTGAAATGTGATTAAAAATACAATGAAATGGGTCAATATTTGGAAGACCCAAATAACTCAGTCAATCAGTATTTTCCAAGCAGGCAAAAGCTATTAAAAGTACCAGAGAGTCCAATGGACTTAATTTCAACTGAATATGAAAAGTTTAGATTCCACATTACAACTACCTTTTAAGAAATTATCACTTATACAATTGCTATAATGCCAAACAAGAATACCCACAATTATCTGACAAGATTATTAAAATACTTGTATTTTCATTTTTCAATTCCATATCTATGTGAAGCCTGATTTTCTTCAGATATACTTCACCCAAACTATGTATCACAAAAGACAGAATATAGAACCAGATAGGAAAATCTAGCGGCTTTTTTTTTTATTAAAACTGACATTTAAGAGATTTTTAAAAATGTAAATGATATCCCTCATCATATAAAACATTTTTTGAATAATAGAAGGTTTTTGTTTGTTTTGTTTTTTGGTACAGGGGATTAAACCTAGAGGCACTTTACCAGTGAGCTATATCCCCAGCCCATTTTATTTTCTATTTTGAGACTGGGTCTTACAAAGTTGCTTTCGGCCTCGCTAAATTGCTGAGGCTGGTCTTGAATTTGTGATCCTCCTTTCTCACCCTCCTGAGTCACTGGGATTATAGGTATACACCACTATACACTACTGTATCCAGCAAGTAATTGTTATTTTTAATAAAAATGTTATATGGGAAATAATGGGAATTATTTTAAAATGAATTAAGTATTTTAAAAATTTCTGATATTTCTAATTAAGTAAATATTAATAGATATAACACATATAAATAAAAACTATTTTGGGCCCTCAGTAACTTCTAAGAGTATTAAAGAGGTCCGGAGACCAAGAATAAATTAGAGTAAATGGTGAGAGATCAGACTGGAAGGATAACTTGGGATCAGATTGTGAAGGGCAATATATGCTAGAATAAGGAATTTATACTTGATCAATGTTGTAGAAATAACAACAGCTTCAGGGGCAGAAGAATGAAAGCAAGTACACTGGTGAATAGTGTGGCTGTCCACCTAACATTTACTCCATCCTCTGCACCTCCCCTCAATTATACGGCAGCCTTGAGATTTCAGGACTTGGTTCCAACTCTCCAGGGGTGGAAAGAACTTGACCAATTTAAACTAGTACTAATCCTCTTGTATCTATAGTTGGGTCAGAGATGGGCAGCCTTCTGACATGGTCTTCAATGGTCTTCAATTGTCCCTGCCACCTGGTATTCATGCCCATTGTGTAATACCCTTGCATATGGGCTGAACCTAATGACTTGCTTCTAATGAATAGAATGGAGCAAAAAATTGATAAGATGTCACTTCCAAGACTGAATTTAAAAAACTCTCACTTTTGTTTTGGTAGTATTCACTTGCTAGCAAGAGATTCTTACTCTGAGGAAGCCAGTTGCAATGCTGCAAGTTGCCTCATGGAGAGATCCATGTGCAAAGGAATCAAGGGAGGCTTCTGGTCAACAGCTTGTGAGAAACTGGGGACTTCAGTCCAACAAAGGTAAGGAACTGAATCTTGCCAGTAACTATTTGAATTTAAAAGAGGATCCATTCCCAGTTAAACCTTAGGATGACTGGACCCTCTAATACCTGACTGAAACTCTGAGAGACACCCAAATAGAGGATTCAGCAAGTTGCACCTCCCTGGATTCCTAGTCCACACAAGAGACAAGATAATAAATGCTGCTTTAAGCCACTAGGTTTTGGGGTAATTTGTTAGGTGGCAATAGATAACTATTACAGCAGATCTAAGCCAATCAGTGCTTGGTGTTCTCCTGGCCAGAGATCAGAAACCTCTACTTTTTATCCAAGAAAGTTAAGAAGGGAAGCACTAAAGTGTTCTGGATAAGGGAGTCTGCCCCTTTCTGACTCATGATTCCACTGATAGGAGGGAGAAGGCAGTCAAGAGAACCTTTTGGGGTAAAGAGGTATCCCTTGTAAGAAATTCTTTTCTCTTACCCATACCAAAATTCATAACCACCAACAACCACCTGTCTTGAGGCCATCAGGATTTTCATCCTTATACGCCTTTCATCCTCGCTTACTTCAGTTCCCACAGATGGGCTCCAGAGCATCCATCACTTTCTGGGCTCTTATTCCTAGTCAGCTATGTATGTATCCTTTTATGTCTTCATCTCTTAGAGGTTCTCTCCCACCCCAAAATTCCTCAGTTTCTTCCATGGCATCCCCTGGAAATCAGCAAACCACTAGAAAAATCTGTATTTAACATAATTTTCCAAAATATTCCACTCACAAACTTATTCTGAGACCTTGTTTCCCCTAAAGGCAGTGCTATTTCTTTCCCTGCAAGCCTCTCAAATGGCAATTCTTTCCTTTCCCATACCTTTGTTACTTACTACTATCCCTGGAGATGGGGACAGTGTCGTTCTTGTTTATAAGCCATTCTTCCTCTTTTCTGTTCTCCCCTGAAAAAAAAAATCCTCCCAGCTTTCATTCCCACTGAATGACTATAAGTAATTCCTTGATACATAACTACAGAGTCCCTGGATTATTCATCCTTCACCTTGAAGTTTTAGCTTCGGCCCACTGTCATTCAATGTCATAACTTCTATAATTTCAATGGCCATGTAGATCATTTTTCAACACTCTGGTCTCTTGATTTCTTGGTGTCCTCCCTTCAAAGATCTTATCTTCTACCGTACCTCAGTGACTTCCATGGTTAGTTCTTAGAAAGTGATTTGCAGCCACTGGGAGTTTTTATAAATATTCTATTAAAGCACTGTTTCGTGAACAAGGTTATAGAGGAACATTTCATGTTGAACTTAGGGGTTCCTACTAGCAATCAATGGATAGGAGTCAAAACTATAGGGGCTCTATGGTGTGGTTAGTGCTCACATGATAGATTGTCCCACTCATAAAATATCAACAGCACCCACACTGTCACCAGAAACTATTGCAACCCTTCTATAATTTGACTCAAACATTTTATTCTTCTATTACCACCTATATTTCCAGCTCACTCCCTGTATCTGGTATTTTAACTCTAATAATTTGATACAAAAAAATTGTTGATCTTATCTCTTCTTTATGTCCATATTCCCCATTTAACATAGTTTGAATCCAATGATTATAATCAATCTCCCTTGTATACATCTTCAACTCCCTGGCCTCTAACCTCCTGTACTTTAATCTCTTGGCAAATTCCAATTCTAGTTAAATTCAATTCTCTGTTCTGTGCATAACTGGAATACACCTGGAGAGAAACACACAATTATATAATCACTGCTCTCACTTTAAATTCATGATCACTAGCCTCCAGCGGGCCCTTACCTCTGTCTGTCAGAACTTCATTTCTCAAGTCCATTCACTCTCCTATTCTTCTAAGTGACTATTTTACACCTTTTCCTTTCTCTTGAATCTTTCAACACTTTTCCTTGTTCTCACTCTCAAGTGCTGACCTTGCTTCTTCAGAATATAGAAGCAATCACATCAGAACTTGAATGACCTCTCACCCTGAATATCTACTTACCTGTATCTGTGCTCAAATTCTCTGCCTTTTCCTCTTGTTTCAATAGATGACCTATGGCAACCCCTTCCTATGTGTACTAGATCTTATGTCTTTTTGCCTTCTAAATAGAGGACACTGTATCAACAATTATTTCTTACATTAACATTTTGTGGTAATTCCTCACTTTGATCATTCTTCTGGCACAGGTGCTGTAAATTCTACATTAGAAAAAAGTCCCTCTTGACATCCCAGACCATGACTATTAAGTACTCAAAAAATATTTAATATTAGGCTAATAGCCCTAATATTACTATATTAGGGCCTCTTACTATAATGAAGAGAGTAGGTATTGACCAAAAGAACAGAATAGAGGAGCGAGAGAGTCCCATGGCTATATGACAGATGACAATGTATAGATCACAGAGGGAAAAAAAGGACCATTCAACAAATGATGCTGGCTTAAATGGTTAAGCATGTTTAAACAAGACAGGAAAAATAGTACCCATTAAAGAAAAGTTTGATACAGTTGACTACAATAAAATTAAGAAAGTATGTTTTGTAAAAGATCATAAAGAAGTTGAATAGACAAGACACAAACTTGGAGAAGATATCTGTGAGGTATGTGACAATTCATGTTAGAATCTAGAATATGCAAAGCCCTACAAATCAATAAGAAAAAAAACCTAATGGGAAAATGGGAAAAAAATTTAAAAAATGAACACTGCATAGAGAGCAAACATTGGTGAATCAATAAACATGAAAATAAGCACAATCTTATTACTAATCAGAAAACTACAAATTAACACTATAATGATCATTTTATACCCACAGTATTGGCAAAAACCAAAGTCTGACAATGCCAAGTTAATTATGGTGAACTCTTATACACTGCTGATGGGAGTACAAATTGGCCCAGGGAAGGTAATTTGGTATTATCTTGTAAAATTAAAAAACCATAAAGTTAGTACTTTCAGTTCCAGTTACCCACTATAAGGAAACTCTTATTTCACTAGGAGACAAAATAAAAATGCTTATAGCAACATAGTTCTTATCTGCAAAAACGTGGAAACAACCCAAATGCCCATCAACACCAGAGTGCATAAATAAACTGTGGTGTGCTCGCAAAACTAAATCTTTTTTTTTTAAATATTTTTTAGTTGTACATGGACACAGTCTTTATTTTGTTTGTTTACTTTTTTTAATGTGGTGCTGAGGATCGAGCCCAGTGCCTCATATGTGGGAGGCAAGCACTTTACTGCTGAGCCACACCCCAGCCACCACAAAACTAAATCTTATACAACAATGAAAACTGAATCACCTCCTGCCACATATAATAACATGAAGGAATCTTAAAAGTACAGTGGTAAGTATCTTTATTTTTTAAAAGTTCAAAACCAAGCAAAATTAATTGATTTTTAAAAGAATATATTGTTTAAATATGTATGTACATGGTAGGTATGGACTAAAATTAAAAACAAAAAATCAATACAGTAGTGTTCTTTCTGGACAAGAAGATGGGACTGGAAAGAACACTTAAATATATACAAATTAACTCTAATGTTTTTGGGTTGAGTGATATGGTCACTGATATTTATTATAAAAATATTATGCTTTGTAACATATTTAATATATACATATATACACATAGACACAAACATACATATTCTTTTATGTAACAGCTATATTATTATGAGTTAAAAATGAAATGTTCTTTGGTTCTTACTAGCTATGAGACCCTTGGCTGATTCTTTCAGCTTTAGTTTCTCCAGCTAAAAAATTCAAGACAATGCTTACACACCTACCTCCTGGGGTTTGTATGAGGAATAAATAAAATAATACAAGTAAGGCGGTTGGCACAGCATGTAGCACATAGGTTGCTATTGCTGTCAAGTAGCAACTAGTATTTTCTGAGGTGCTTTCAAGATATTCAAGTAGAAACAGCAGTTAGAAAAATATATCTACAATGCAGGAGATATAGAACAGAAAGTTATCAATAACACAACAACTGAAATCATGTCAGTGGGTAAGATGAATATGGGAGATCTTCAGTATACAAGTATGCTAAGACAGACTGAAGCAAGGAGCTCTAGAAAGACACTGAGAAGGAAGAGGGAGAGAAAGCAGAAGAGATTGGTTAACTGGAGGAAAAGTTAGGAGTAGAAATTACTTTATGATATTAAATGCTACAGAAGTAAAAATGAAGATTAATTTAAAGGGCATACTAGATTTGGCAAAGAGAGAACCACGAGAGACCTTTCCAACAGCAGCTTCGACAAACTGGTTAAAGAAGAAACAAGAGCCAGGCATGGTGGTGCACATCTGTAATGTCAGCAACCCAAGTTTGATGACAATCTCAGCAATTTAGTGAAACCCTCTTAAAAATAAAAAATAATAAGGACTGGGTATGAAGCTCTGTGGTAAAGTACCCCTGTGTTCAAATCTTAGTATCAGTAGAGAGGAAAAAAAAAAAAAAAGAAGAAACAAGAGTGCAATAGGTTTTCATGAGTAGGAGGTCATGAAATGGAGACTGGGAGAAAAAGAGAACTATTTTTAAGAAGTTTAGAGATGAAAAGAGTACAATATTTGGTTGGTAGGAGCTATCTTCAAGATTAAGGGAGACCTGAGACTGCTTATATGCAGAGGGGAAGGAGCCAACAGAAATGAAGATGAAAGTATATAGGAGAGAAAGGGGACAATTTAGTATCTTGAGGAAGGAAGAAATGATATTTTGGACCCTGGAAAGGTGTGGATTAATGTTTCTCAAACTTTAATGTGTATATGAATTATTTGGAAAAGCTTTAGTTTAAATGCAGATTTTAATTCAGAGTTTGGGAGAATCTACATTTCTAATAAGTTCCCAGGTGATGTTGATGCTAATTGTTCAGAGACCATACTCTGAATAGTAAAGGAATAGAACAACCTTTCCCCTTTCACAAGAAGTCCATTAAGTTCATCAAACTCAGAAATAAGTTTGGAAGCAAAGAGGGAGAGAAACTGTGTGTTTTTGCTACATGCATATTGAAGCTACCTGGGATGAAAAGAGCAGGTAGGATAAAAAGAAAATCAAGTGAGCCAGATATTCAAATTCTGTGATTGTTGGCAGGTGCATGCATCTGGAAAGGATGCAGGCAAAGGTAATGATAGGACTATTTACTAGAGAGACATCAAGAGAAGGAAGGCAGATAGAAAACAGAGGAAGGCTGAGCTGGGTGAAAGGAATAAGAGAACAATTAGAACCACAATATTCTTGAGAATAATTATAGAAAACTGGAATGAAGAAGGAAAGTTGAGAGGTGAACAGACTGACATGAATAGGCAAGAACTCAGCTGAAACCAGAGGAGTAATATTTTCAGTGGGTTACTATTTTAAAATAATTTGATACTGTCCAACTAGTCTGCATAGAGAAAATGCTCATGGAAAATATGTAGGTGCAAACTCTGCTTTTATTACCAATTTTACAAATGTGCATTTGCTTGTGATGAAGTTAAATATCAACATTCAAATACTGCTTGAATATTTAAATATTTAGAGTCCCTACCGGTACATTCAATTACTTACTGCTTCTAGCAAAGCAGCAAAAATATGTAATATACTATTCTGAACATGTCACTGATTTAGTAAAAAAAATACAGCTGTCAAATTTCATAATTTCAGTTAAGTACTTTAAAAAGACTCTGGGGGAGAAAAAAAAGACTCTGAATTTTCTATGTTAGTTTGAAAAAGAATAAATCTGTAAGGAATTCCAAACTGACAGGCAGGTGTAATTCACACTCGACTCTCATTCGAAGACTCTAAGCATCCCATCATTTATTCAGGATTTGTGAAAGGATGTATGTAGCAAGCTGAGAATAGCTCTCCATTTCCTAACATAATGTCTACTAATGCTGAGATACTACTGAAGCAAAATGTCTTCTATGTTAAAAGAAGAAATTATGTGTGTATCCATCCTTACCCCTTCACTGGTTTTCTGCAAGTCTGAAGTTGTGTTTCTTGTGTCATTGCCGGCATCTCCACCCTCAGAGCTGCTTTTGTTTTCTTCTTCTTTGCAGTCTTTATCATCTTCATCTCCTGGAGATTTCCGGGATTGTTTAGAGGATTTCTAAATGTTTAGACAAGTTAAAAATTATAGTCAAAAGCAGAAATCCAAATGCACAAGTGTACATAAAAGACACAAAGATAGCAGCATTGTATGAGCTACAATATGTAGGGTGCCTAGGCTTAATAATACTGGACAAGTCATTTTACCTCAATTAACTAGTTGGAAAGGGAAGTAGAGGTGAGCTAGAAGATCTTAGTTCTTTACACAAGTGTGATATTAAAAGCAGATTTGTATACACTCAACAGTCAATGAATAAATATTGCTGTGTGGACACTATTTTAGGAAGGCTACAGAACCTAAAGGAACCCTAAAGGCAATCTAGTTCTGCTCATCACTTTACAGTAGTGAAAATGAGGACAAGAGAAGTGAGTGAACTTTTCAAAATAATATATGGACATTCATGTTACAATATTTGTACCAATGAGTGATAGAAACAAACTTTAATTTTTAAACCATGGTTAGTTATTTAGGAACCCAAGGCTGTAATGGTGAACCAGTCCTTTTTATATGTCATCTTGCATTTAAAGTCAGGATAACTGTAGACAAAAATAAAAATATAAATACAGTTTATAGCAAGATTCTTAGTAGGATAAAATGATAAAAAGCTGGCTTCAATTGTGTGCCTTATTTAAGACAGTAAAATGTAGCATTTTTCTAACACTTCTTCTTCAAGAGATTTTAAGAATTGTCAAGCCCATTGAAATAAGAGCTTAGCAAAACTGATTTAGCCAAATCACTTTTGGTCTTCCAGAAGTGAACTGGCAAGATGGAGCATCCTCACACAATCAATTTTTTAAAAAGCAATTTCTAAAGAGAAAATGCCTTCTAGTTATGTGACAAAATATATAATCAAATTGCTTCTATTTTTCTAAATTGGAACTACCAACCAAATCCAAATGTCAGTTAAAATGTGGTCATTTTAATTTTTTTATTAAGGGAAGGAGATTTAATAATACAAATGTGGACTGTCTAGACTTAAGGATTAAGTATAAAAACAGCAAACATAAAACACGTTTTGCTTTAATAAATATAGTATTGTTGAAATATGGTAACTGCTTCATACAGTAATTCTCAAATAATAACCTGCAGTGCTTACAGATAAAAATGTACAACTCCTTGAAATCTGCAATACTTGTAGAGGATATTTATGAGTAACCTTATAAGTGAGTCTACTAGACTTTTACTACTGAGTCACAATATTCAGAAATCTGTTCTAAGAAATCTGGCTGCCAAACCAGCAAAGCTCTTTGGATCCCCAGAATTCCTGAAAATTTGTTTTTTAAATCAGTGTTTATCATGTGTTTTATCAATGTGGTCTCGAACTGATCTTTTGTCCAACTGCTGCTATCTTTACTTGTTAACTAAAATTATTGGTACTTTAGTCTTCATCAGTTTAGTTGCAGTTGATAAGCCCTAATGTATTCAGTAAATCATTTATATGCAAAACGTTTTTGACCTATAATTTTGTTATGGCCCAAATATGAAGCATCCATATTCTTACTGCTAAAGATATATATATATATAAAACCCTCAAATCTATTACTTTTCATTATGATTACTGAGCTTCCCCCCAACCCCAAATGAAATTAGGTGAGGTACCTAACTGGGATGTAATAAAAAAAGTTTTGAACTACTAGTTTTTAAAAAGGAACACTATATAACATTAAGAGATAAATATGTGTGTGTGGGGAAACCCCCACCATATTAAGCAAAAAGAAAACCTTTGGGAAGCCAAAGAGAAAAATGGGATTATATTAGATAAATAGTTCTTTAAGTATGGCTCCCAGATTAGCAGCATCAGCCTCACCCGGAAATTTGATTTCCAGTCCCTATCCTAGATTTCCATAATAGAAATCTGGGATGTGTAAGATCTAATAATATCATTTTAAAAAGTCTTCCACGTGATTCTGATGTATGTGAAAATTTGAGAATCAAACCAAAAAGTAATAGTTCTGGGATGGAGATGTAGTTTAGTGGTAGACCACCTTCTTAACATGTGGAAGCCCTTGGTTAGATCTCCAGCACCACAAGGAAAAAAAAAAGTCATGGTTCTTAAGTGATCATGGAAATCATGTTCTTGAGGCAAAGCAAATTAAATGCTCCTTTAAAACAGGTAAGTCTTAGTAAGTAAAGTATGTATTTACCCCTACACTGTTTTAAACTGTAAATGTGTTCCAAGGATGAGCCCTTATATTACTTTTGGTCTTTGCAACAAGCAATTATGCAGTGGAATTTAAAAGCCACATATCCATAATGTTAAAAGTCTAGACAAACTTAGGTAACAAAGAGTTGTCACAATACATTACAAAGAGGCTCAGCAGTCAATCATAAATTAAATAAAGTCAATTCAAGTAGATGTTTTAAGTCCAAAATGCTGCAGAGGTGCTGATAGGTGATTCTGCTAAGGCGCTCATGAGCCCAACGTGGGCTAGAACTTCGGGCTTTGGGTTTTGAGAGCCAGCCTCAAACAAACAAACAAACAAAAAAACCAAAACTTGGGAATCAACTTAATGAAAGAGGTGAAAGATCTATACAATGAAAACTACAGAACCCTAAAGAAAGAAGTCAAAGAAGACCTTAGAAGATGGAGAGATCTACCTTGCTCTAATTCTATCAAAATGACCATACTACCAGATACAGATTTAATGAAATTAAATACTATACAGATTTATTGAAATTCCTATCAGAATACCAATGGCATTCCTTATAGAAATAGAAAAAGCAATCATGAAATTCATCTGGAAAAATAAGAGACCCAGAATAGCTAAAGCAATCGTTAGCAGGAAGAGTAAAGCAGGTGGTATCCCTATACCAGAACTTAAACTATACTACAGAGCAATAGTAACAAAACCGGCATGGTATTGGCACCAAAAAAGACTGCTAGACCAATGGTACAGAATAGAGGGCACAGAGACTAACCCACAAAATTACAATTATCTGATATTATACAAAGGTGCCAAAAACATGCATTGGAGAAAAAAAATAGCTTCTTCAACAAGTGGTACTAGGAAAACTGGAAATCCATAAGCAACAAAATGAAATTAAACCCCTATCTCTCACCATGCACAAAACTCAACTCAAAGTGGATCAAGGACCTAGGAATTAAACCAGAGAAACTGCATCTAACAGAAGGAAAAGTAGGCCCTAATCTTCATCATGTGGGATTTAGGCCTCAACTTCCTTAATAAGACTCCTAATAGTGCAAGAATTAAAACCAAGAATCAATAAATGGGATGGATTCAAACTAAAAAGTTTCTTCTCAGCAAAACAACAACAACAACAAAAACAATCTGTGAGGTTAATAGAGAGCCTACATCTTGGGAGCAAATTTTTAACACTCACACATCAGATGGAGCACTAATCTCTAGAGTATATAAAGAACTCAAAAAGCTAATCAGCAAAAAAACAAATAAGCCAATCAATAAATGGACCAAGGACCTAAACAGACACTTCTCAGAAGAAGATATATAATCAATCAACAAATATATGAAAAAAGTTCATCATCGCTAGCAATTGGAGAAATGTAAATCAAAACTACTCTAAGATATCATCTCACTCCAGTCAGAATGGCAGCTACTATGAAGACAAACAAATAATAAGTGTTGGCGAGTGTGGGGAAAAACGTACACTCATACAATGCTGGTGGGACTACAAGCTGGTGCAGCCAATATGGAAAGCAGTATGGAGATTCCTTGGAAAACTGGGAATGGAACCACCATTTGACCCAGCTATCCCTCTCCCCAGTCTATGCCCAAAGGACTTAAAAACAGCATACTACAGGGACACAGCCATATCTATGTTTAAAGCAGCACAATTCATAAGAGCTAAACTGTGGAATTAACCTAGATGCCCTTCAGTAGATGGAAGGATAAAAAAATGTGGCATATATACACAATGGAATATTACTCAGCAATAAAAGAGAATAAAATCATGGCATTTGCAGGTAAATGGATGGTGTTGGAGAAGATAATGCTACGTGAAGTTATCCAATCCCCAAAAAAACAAATGCTGAATGTTTTCTCTGATATAAGGAGGCTGATTCATAGTGGGGTAGGGAGGGGGAGAATAGGAGGAATAGATGAACTCTAGATAGGGCAGAGGAGTGGGAGGGGAATGGAGGGGGCAGGGGGTTAGCAAAGATGGTGTAATGTGATGGACATCATTATCCAAAATATAGGTATGAAGATACAGATTGGTGTGACCATACTTTATATATAACCAGATATGAAAAATTGTGCTGTATAGGTGTAATAATAAAAAAAAAGTTCAAAATGCTGAAAGAAATTCAGTTTAAAAATAACTGCAATGGAAGATATAGTCTGACAGGAACAGGGAAAATGCTAATTATTTTGTTGTCAGTTGCAAACATTACCCTCACTCAAAGCAACTGCATGTTTTTCACTAGGTTCACGGTAAGTAATGCTGAATTCACAAAATTTTACCTGTATGTCAATAGGGTAGATTTTAGGGACTGTCAAAATAAAATGTTAAGAGTCTGCTTAACTCTTGGTACTTGTTTTTTCTTTTAATATTTTTAAAGTTATACATAAACACAATATTTTGTTTATTTATTTATTTATTTATTTATTTAAAGAGAGAGTGAGAGAGAGAGGGGGACAGGACAGAGAGAGAGAGAGAATTTTAATATTTATTTATTTATTTTTCTTAGTTCTCGGCGGACACAACATCTTTGTTTTTTGTATGTGGTGCTGAGGATCGAACCCGGGCCACACGCACGCCAGGCGAGCGCGCTACCGCTTGAGCCACATCCCCAGCCCCATTGTTTATTTATTTTTATGTGGTGTTGGAGATTGAACCCTGTGCCTCACATGTGTGAGGCAAGTGCTCTGCCACTGAGCCACAACCCTAGCCCTCTTGATATTTGTTTTAAGGAGTTTCCTAAGTACAAGAATCTAAGTGGAAGTAATTTTTCCAAGTATTTAGCTGTGTGACTGAAACCTGAACCAATCTTGGATCTTTAAGGATCCATTTATCTCGCTTTTTCAGTTTCTAAAATGTGTAGTTTTCACAGTTTTGGTTTTTTCAACTGCATTTCTGAATTACTGTGAAAAAACCTAGACTTTGAATTTGTAAATACATTATTATGCTACTGTTGTTTAAAATCTTCAATTATTATTATAATTGGAATAAAATCCAAACTCCATAATATGGCTTACAAGTGGGCACTTTCCTACATAGTCATGATTCTCCAATAGCACTTGCCTTCTTTCAGTTTAGGAATACTGAATTCTTCCCTTCCTCAACGTTTTGCTGCTATTCCTTTCCTTCTGCCACATATGGCTCCTTTCTTCCTCCCATACCCTTCTTTTAGGTCTCAGCATAAACTTTACCTTTATAGAAGGACCTAAAGTAGATTTCCCTACTCTGTCACTCCTTGCAACCATTCATTTCTTTCATAACCTTTCACAGTTTATATTTACTATTATAAGTTACATGAGGGCAGGGATGGAGTTGGATTTGCTCACCACTGTCCACTTAGTTCAGTGTCTGGAACAGACTAGGTGATCAGGAAATATAAGAATTGAATAAATAAAAAGGTCAAAGCACATTCTCTGAAACAGAAAGACAAGTAAGAATATATCTTTATATTTACATATATAGTATTGAAACGTAATGTGTCTCTTATATTCTTAAATTGCTCAGATCTTGTTTCAAAGTCATTGTAGGAGGCATAGCTATTTATACACTATATCCTTAACTAAGGAACAGTTCTCCTCCAACTAAGGTGGTATTTTCAGGGCCAAGTGAGCCCTAAAGAATCAATAGCCAGATTGCCTAACATCTAAAATTACCTGTCACAGTCCCTCTGCTCTATGTATATTGTCTCTAAAGGGAGAGGTTCCACAGAATCTAGAGTATATATCTATGTGCCCAAGAAATGAATATAAAATAATCTAAAAACTTTTTAATGAATATATATGTAACAATAACAATGGGGAGTTTGTCAGTACCTTTGATGTGTATGACTTTTTCCGTTTTGAGCCTCCTTTTTCATTTTTTCTTTTGCCTTTTCCATCTTCTTCTACTCTATCACCTTCTTCCTCACTACTTGCATCTGCAGTGTTTCCTCCTTCTCCCTCAGTTTCTGAAGAGCTCTGTTGCTGAATTGCCTAAGGAAAAATATTGGCTAATTACATTTTTAAAAAATAGAAAGGAACACAGACTGTGACAAAAATCACTCTATTTTAATCTGAAAGGGTTCAGTTTATTCATAAGATTTTCAAAAGAAAAGGCTATAAGAGCCAGGAGAATCTCTTGAACCCAGTAGTTGGAGGCCAGACTAGGCAACAAAGTGAGACCCTGCCTCCATCAAATAACCAATAAATGGTTGTCAAACTCAATTTTTCAGTAGTCCTCTGGATGAATTGTATTTAATCCAAAATACTACTAGAGCCAAAGAATTCTGACTTCAAATGGATGGGTAAATTAAAAAAATTTGAAACGTATTAAAACCAAAGAAATGAGGTAAAGCAAGTGACAATTAAATAACCATTACCTGGTATCCAGTAAACTTGACTCCTGGGTTATTTTCTATTTCCCACAATCCTTCATTAAATCCTTTCCGTTTGTTTGACTTCCCAAACTTGTCTTTGTATTCCTTATATGGAAAAAGGTCTTTGGGACCTAGAAAAGCACTGCGGATACATATTAGAATCAACATGCTGACCTGTGTTACATCATTAGCAGCACATAAAAAAATAAAGGTATTGTGTCCATCTACAACTAAAAATATTTTTTAAAAATCTAAAAAAAGAATAAAAAACTCGAGTTAGAATAAATTCTGGGGCTAGCTAACAGATGTAAACATTCAAAACAGAGTCTTTAAAAAAAAAACAATAACCCTTGGGAATCAATCTAACAAAAGAGGTAAAAGACCTCTACAAGGAAAACTATAGAACATTAAAAAAAGAAATTGAAGAAGTAGAAGTATGGCAAGATCTCCCATGTTCTTGGATAGGAAGAATTAATATTGTCAAAATGGTCATACTGGGCTGGGGTTGTGGCTCAGCAATAGAGCGCCTGCTTGCATGTGTGAGGCACTGGGTTCAATTCTCAACACCACATATAAATAACTGAATAAAATAAAGGTCTATCAACAACTAAAAAAATAAAATAAAATAGATAGTCATACTACCAAAAGCATTATACAGATTTAATGCAATTCCAATTAAAATCTCAACAACATTCTTCAGAGAAATAGAAAAAGCAATCATGAAATTAATTTGGAAAAATAAGAGATTCAGAATAGCCAAAGCAATCCTTAGCAAGAAGAGTGAAGTAGGAGGTATCACAATACCAGATCTTAAACTATACTATAAAGTTAGAATAACAAGAATGGCATGCTATTGGCACCAAAACAGACATGGAGACCAATGGTACAGACTGGAAGGCACAGAGACAAACCCACATAAATACAGTTATTTCATATTAGACAAAGGCACCAAAAACATACATTGGAGAAAAGATAGCCTCTTCAACAAATGGTACTGGGAAAACTGGAAACCATATGCAGCAAAATGAAATTAAATCCCTATCCTTTACCCTGCACAAAACTCAACTCAAAGTGGAACAAGGACCTATAAATTAGACCAAAGACTCTGTGCCTAATAGAAGAAAAGTAGGCTCATATCTTCATCATGTCAGATTAGGTCCTGACTTCCTTAACCACACTCTTAAAACATAAGAAATAAAATCAAGAATCAATAAATGGGATGGATTCAAACTAAAAAGCTTCTTCTTAGCAAAGGAAACAATAATGTGAAGAGAGAGCCTACAGAGTGGGAGAAAACCTTTACCACATGCACATCAGATAGAGTACTAATCTCCAGGATATATAAAGAACTCAGAAACCATAATACCAAAAAAATAAATAACCCAATCAATAAATGGGCTAAGGAACTGAACAGACATTTCTCACAAAAGATATATAATCAATCAACAAATATATGAAAAATGTTCAACATTTCTAGTAATTAGAGAAATACAAATCAAAACTATCCTAAGATTTCATCTCACTTCATTCAGAATGGCAATTATCAAGAGTACAAGCAACAATATGTGTTAGTGAGGATTTGGAGAAAAAGGTACACTCATACATTGCTAGTGGCACTGCAAATTGGTAACCACTCTGGAAAGCAGTATGGAGATTCCTTAGAAAACTTAGATGGAACCACCATTTGACCCAGCTATCCCACTCCCCGGTCTATACTCAAAGAACTTAAAATTATCATTCTACAGTGGTGCAGCCAGATCAATGTTTATAGCAGCTCAATTCACAATAGCTAAACTCTGGAACCAATCTAGATGCCCTTCAATAGATGACTGGATACAGAAACTGTGGTAGATATACACAATGGAATATTACTCAACAATAAAAGAGAATAAAATTATGGCATTTGCAGGTAAATGGATGGAGTTGGGGAATATCATGCTAAGTGAAGTAAGCCAATCCCCCAAAACCAAAGGCCACATGTTTTCTCTGAGAAGTGGATGCTGATCCATAATGGTGGGGGTGGGGCTTGGAAAGAATAGGGGAACTTTTGATTAAGAAAGGAGTGAGGGGAGAGAAGTGGGCGGCTGGTAAAAAAGATGGTGGAATGAGATGGGTATCATTACCCCAGGTGCATGTATGATTACACCAACGGTGTGACTCTACATTGTGTATAACCAGAGAAATAAAAATTTGTGCTCCATTTGTATATATTCTGTTGTCATGTATGAAGAAGAAGAAGAAGGAGGAAGAGGAGGAGAAGGAGGGAAGGGAGGAGGGGGGAAGGGGAGGAGGGGGAGGGGGAGAGGGAGGAGGGGGAGAGAGTGGGGAGGGGGAGGAGGGAGGAGGAGGGAGCAAGTTTTTGGCAGTTCATTCTCCTTCAGATATTTTAAAATCTACTTCTGGATGATCAAACCAGAAAAAAAAATCACGTGTGAATTATATTATACTGATCCTTGGTAGAACTGCTTTTACTGAAGTCAGTCTTAGAATGATGCCACTGACTTACTTTAGAATACTACAAAACAGAGTGCTATAGGATCCTTTACACTGTTCCCTAGAATAAGTCAGTTACATTCACCAATCACATGCCAGTTGGCAAGTTCAGCAGGGACAATTTTTATTTCCAGTGCCCCTTGAAAATAAATATTTACTAATGGAACAAAAGTAAACACACAATGTTTATAAATGATTGCTTTGGGTGCATACAATAGTAATGTGGTAAACATTTTTTTTTTTAAATCCTACCTGTCCCAGAAATACAACCATTACGTGGAGACAGGTTATCATAAAGAAAAAATTAAACCTTCACATAAGAAATGTACATTATTAAGCCTGGTAACTTAAATAATTGATTATAATTACTTTAATAAAATATAAAATGTTATAGGTCACTTATAAACAAGGTAATCTAGCAGACCTAAATTAGAGCTACTGAAACTTTAAGTTATTTTGTTGACTTACGTTTCATGAGTGCCAAAAAAGAAGATAGGATACTTGTTTGCTGGAGGCTTCACAGCTCCCTCTGGGAGTTCATCAATCTATTAAAGATAAACTTAGTTATTAAATAGTTATCATAAACACAATATAAACATTTCTTTGATAATTTATTGCTAATTTTGGAATATAATTTATCAAAATCTCAAGTTTTTTTCTTAAGCTTTACAAAATGATTCTAAAGGTCATGGAAGTTAAAACAGTAAATTGATTATAGCCATTATGATAATTCATAGGCAGGAGCCAAAACTACTAAATTCCTTTGATCCAATAAAATTACTCCTGGGACTCTGTTCTAATGAAATAATCAAAAGTTAACAACAAAGAAAAGAAAAGATGTACATAAGTGAATATGTATATATATTACATATACATGCTATGTTATGTGTGTATATATATGTGCATATATAAACTTACATGTTGCAAGACAGGAGAATTGTAGAAAATCAAACTGATGAAATATTATGTAATCATTAGAAGACAACATCTCTTGCCTAGACTACTATAAAGCCTCTCTTCTCACCCCTTTAAGTTAGAATTAGCTTTTAAAATGCACATATGACGTTACTTCCTTGCTTCAAGTCTTTCTATTGCTTTTTATTGCTTATAGCATTCCTAATTGTACATCTGAATTGCTTCTGGAGATTTTAAAAATAAAAAGTATGTTGGCCTTTCCCTAGACCTACCAGTTGAGGCTGAGAACCCTGCATAGGATAACTCTAAACTCCTTAGAATATCATATAGTTACACATACATTATTACTTAAAATGTTTCAAAAAATAGTCTTTGACCAGTCTAAACTCATATGGCTCTTTCTCCATGTCATGATTCAGCAATATGAAAATACATAGAACTGTTTATAAATATACAATTTCTTTCATAGCCTTCTCAGATAGTTGACCTTCTCATCTTTCAGACACACACTGTTCAATTATAAAAATGAGTATTTATTTACAAAAAATAATAAGTTACAAGAAATAGCCAGCATGTTTCTTTTTAGACCTCTTTAAAAAGGTGAGGCCCCAGGAATGTTTTTCAGTTTTAATATGACTTTCCCTTTCCATCTGAAATACTACAACTACCACCATTCACAGAGGTCCTGACCATGAAATTCTGAATGTAGGAGCATGTCTTATTAAAAATTCTATCCCTAGGCTGAGGATGTGACTCAAGGGATAATGCGCTTGCCTGGCATGCATAGGGCCCTGGGTTCAATCCTCAGCACCACATAAAAAAATAATAAAGATGCTGTGTCCACCGAAAACTGAAAAATAAATATTAAAAAATTCTCATCCTCTCTCCTTAAAAAAAATTTCTATCCCTAATCCTAGTGACTCAGGAGGCTGAGGCAGGAGGATTACAAGTTTGAGGCAAATTAGTGAGGCCCTAAACAACTTGGACCCTATCTCAAAAAAATAAAAGGGCTCAGTGATAAAGTGCCTCTTGATTCAACCTCTAGTACCCAAAATACAACACAAAAAAGCTAACTCTCTACTTCTATAGTTTAGATATGGTTTAAATGTGTTCCTCAAAACTTATGCACTGGAAGTTTGGTCTCCATGGTGATGATGTGAAGAGGTAGCAGGATCTTTAAGGGTGGGGGGGGCTAGTGGGAGGTGGTTAGGTCATCAGAGGCATGCCTTTGGAAAGAACTAAGGTAGTTCTCATGGGGCTCATTAGTTCTTGAGAGATCAAATAGTTACATAAAAGCCAGAGCCTGAATTCCTCTCTGGTTCCATGTCTACCACGTAATCTCTTTTTACACATTACCACCATTTTGATACCATCTGTTATGAAGAGACGTAGCCAGAGCAGCCCTTGTGAGAACTGGAACCATGTTGTCTGGTCTCGAAAACTATGAGTTAAATAAACCTTCTTCCTTTACAAATTAGCCTCAGGTATTTCATTAGTCTTAGAAAACTGACTCATATACCTACAATCAAGCATAATTTCTGACACATAACATTGCTTTAAAAATTTCACTTATTTAAAAAAGTGATAGTATGGAAAAAGTTTTACAAATTAGCCTCAGGTATTTCATTAGTCTTAGAAAACTGACTCATATACCTACAATCAAGCATAATTTCTGACACATTAACATTGCTTTAAAAATTTCACTTATTTAAAAAAGTGATAGTATGGAAAAAGTTTTACGACACAATGTTAAAAAAATGAACACTTAATAATTTTATATACATATTTTTACAGGTAGAGACTGGACTGGAATATGAAAAATATAAACACAAGTGTGAGGTCAGGGTTATTAAGGTAGAACATTTTTCTCTCTTAAATTTCTTTTTTGTTGCCATAGTTATAATTTTGCAGCAAAACAAATTCTTTATATCAGAAGGTTACAATGACCATTCTGTCAATGCAAAATTTCTGGTGTTTCTTTCCTGTTGTTAATTAATAATACACTTTAAAGATAAAGATAGATCATTTCAGTAATTAAGATTTTTGATTCAAAATATTTCTGATAATTTAAATTGTGAGCAGAATATATGCTTCTGACTATGTTGTGACCAGTAACAAACTAGCAATCTCAGAACTAGCCAAAATATACTAACTAATTGTATTTGGGCTTTGGACAAGTGGCACAAGACTATAATTCCCAGGAAAAGATAAACTCCAAAGGGAAGACTCATAATTATCTCTATAATGTGGCATAGTGAGCTAGATTCTTTTCCTCCCACAATAGCTTTTTTAAATTTATTTTTATGTGTTGCTGAGAATCAAACCCAGTACCTCAAACATACTGGGCAAGCGCTCCACCACTGAGCCACACCCTGGCCACCAGGGAACTAGATTCTAAGCAGAATTGATAAGAGCTGAGGAAAGCAAAATCAGAGATTGGTGTAGCTGAACTGACTAGACTATACAGAATGGGCTCTGGAAAGGATGAAGTTGTGCAACTAGGCATCCCAGAAGTCTATGTGGAGAGTCCTTGTGAGTTTTTGACCAGAGACTGGTTAGATTTATGAAGACACATACCAAAGAATATTTGTCATGGAAATTAGAATAGAGGTATTATAAATCAATTAGTTCAGAGGACTTTGAAAGTCCAGCTATAGTGTAGAAATCATTTAATCATCTCTTTAAGACCTCAGGCCTCTAGCTGAGACACAAGTTAAGTTTGCCCTAAAAGTAAGGTATATATGGAGACCTACTCCACAGCTGTCTTAACAGTTTAATATGAGGCCTTGATGAGAGAGGCTGAGTTCCAACAAGTTATCTGAGCTTGGGAAATACCTTGGGCTTCCCACATATTCCTCTAAAGAAGTATAAAACCAATATGAGAGAGGTAACTTGAATCATGGTCTTTGACTGCCTGTGGGTTGTGATTGTTTTGATCTGGGAACTTTCTGTGCACAGGTGCAGGACAAGATTTCCCAGTTGCTATGGTGATGTCCTGCCTGAGGAAGTTCTGTGCAAAGCATGGAACTATAAGTCTTGGCCCTGAGTTCAGACTCCAGCTGCCAGGGATAGAGTGTAACTAGATAATTATAATTGTTTGCAAGTGCTTTGACCTCCAAGCCTGCCTGCTCTAAAGAAAATTTTCCACAGAAACCACTTTTGATGATAATGACCTATATAATAAACACGCTGAGCTAGCTCTGGGTCATTATTCCTCCATCAGAATATGGTGTCCCACCTGGTCCCAACTTTCTCTAAGTGTTTGTCTTTTTTATTTTTAGTTGGACCCAATACCCTTATTTTATTTATTTATTTTTATGTGGTACTGAGGATTGAACCTAGGACCTTGCACGTGCTAGGCAAGTGCTCTACTGATGAGCTATAATCTCAGCCCTAAGTGTTTGTCTTTCTTAATCTCCCATTGTCCCTCACCAGTCTAAGGTTTGGCTGCTCAGGTAATGGCAACCAAATTATCCAAATAATTGTTTGCAAATTACTACACTGAAGAAATTACTAGACTGAAGAAAAGAGGAAAATACAACCTATAAATAAGAGAATAAGAAGTCTATAGAAACTGATTCCCAAGATGTTACAGATGTTTTAGGAGATGAAGACTTGAAAACAGATCTATGTGAACTTAATGAGTGGACATACAGGAAACCTGAGCAGAAAAATAAAAATAAAAAGAACCACATGAAAAGTATAGAAATGAAAGTATAATAACTGAAATAAAAAATGCAGAGTAGGCTTGACAGCGGAAGAATGAGTCAGTGAATCTGAAGATAACAGAAATTATCCAATCTGAAGACCACAGAGTAAAAACATGAATAAAATTTAAAGAAAGCCTCAAGAACTTATTGGACATTATCAAATAATCTAATGTACATATTATAGGAGTTCCCAAAAGGGAATACAACGAGGCACAAAACATCTGAATAAATAATGGCCAGAAATCCACCAATTTTTTTTTGGTGGGGGCAGGATACTGAGGATTGAACCCAGGGGTGCTTAACCACTGAGCTACATCCCTGGTCCTTTAAATATTTTATTCAGAGACAGGGTCTCTCTGAATTGCTAAGTGCCTTGCTAAGTTGCTGAGCTGGCTTTGAACTCACAATCCTTCTGCCTCAGTCTCCCTAGATACTGTGATTACAGGCATATGCCACAACACCTGCTAGAAATCCTCCAATTTTGATGAAAAACATTGACTTACACACCAAAGAAAATTTAGCAAATTTCAAGCAGAATAACTGCCAAGAAAACCATAACTAGGTGCATCATAATTAACCTACTGAAAACCAGAAAAAATAGAATTGTGAAAGTGGGCAAAAAAAGAAACCAAGAAAAAAAAAGCAATGTTGAAAAAATTTCCAGATTCTTTATCAGAAATAGAGGAGACTAAAAGGAAATGACTATTTAAATTGTTGAAAGAAGGGCTGGGATTGTGGCTCAGTGGTAGAGAACTTGCCTACCACGCGCAAGGCCCTGGGTTTGATCCTCAGCACCACATAAAAATAAATAAATAAAATAAAGGTATTGTAAAAAAATAAAAAATAAATTGTTGAAAGAAAAAAAATTATTTCACCCCCAAACTCTGTACCAATTACCTACATTTAAAAAAATGAATATGAGGTAATGGCATTTTCAGGTAAACAAAGGTTGAAAGAATTTGTTAGAAGCAGACCTAACACTCTTCAGATTAAAGGAAAAAGATACTATATGGAAATTTTGATCTACAGGACATAAAGAGAGAATCAGTAATAGTAAGTAGATAAAGATCAACTATTAGGCTTGGTCTTCACATTATTTCCTGAAAAGATAACTGACTGTTGAAAGTAAAAATAATAATAAGATAAAAGGATATATAGTATAGAGGATGAGAAGGTGAACAAATGAAATTATACTGTTGTAGGGTTCATGGCTGCCTTACTCCATTTGGGCTTCTAGAACATAATAACATGAATGGGGTAATTTATAATAATATTTAGTTTTTAAAAAATCATAATTCTGGAGGCCAGGAAGTCCAAGATTAGGAAGCCAGCATGTTGGGTTCTGGTGAAGGTCCTCTTCTGGGTTGCAGACTGCCAAATTTTTGTTGTGTCCTCACTTGGTAGAAGAGGCAAACAACCTCTTTCACATCTTTTCTAATCCCATATGTGAAGATCCATTTTCATGACTTAGTTACCTCCTAAAAGCCCCATTGCTTAATGTCATCACAATGGGGATCAGGGTTCAACACTGAATTTTGGGGTGATGACACACATTCAGATCATAGTCAATGGTGAACCTGGAAATGAGCAGTAGGAAGCAAAAGGGAAGTATACATAATTAGGTTTAAATTATAAAATGGAAAAATAGTCTCTAAATAGATAATGACATATTTAAGATACATATTGTTAACTCTTAAGCAATCACTAGAAAATAATAAAAAGAGTTATAGCAATATGTGTAAGATTTATTGAAGATACTGGTATTAAAACTCAACATAAATATTTGGTTCAGGATGGCTAAGCAAATCATTCTTAAAACTATTAAAGTCTGCTAGGGAGTGATATTGGCCAAATTATACTGTTACATTGCCTGCATGCATAAAAATGTAATAACAAATTCCATCATTATGTACAACTATTATGCACCAATAAAAATGTGTAAAGAAAAAAATGTTGAAGTCCTATATAAAACAATAACCAAAGATTATGTAACCCTTTCTCTAATAAGCTATTTTAAAGATTCATTAAGTTAGAGCAAAATCTCACCAATTTACAATTAAGAGAGGTTATAACCAATTATAATAAATACAAAGTATTATATGAAGAATTTAAAAAGCAACCAGTTGTACCACAGGCACTAAATATGTACATTTTCTATACATATCAAAGTTAATGTGAGTTAAATAAAGTTTAAAAGTATTACTAAAAGGAGGTTTGGTTGCTTTCAAGTATTTGTTAAGAGGATGGTTGAATAAATGTAAAAGTAAAATGTTCATGTCTTATCCTCAAAATCTTCCCTTGACTTTGTCTTCGTATCAAACTATTCTCTTTTCATTATCCAAATTTCTTAAGCAAATAAGTGTACAGATATGATGGTTTCTACTTTACTACCCATTTTCTTCTCATCCATGACAATCTAACTCTATTACCACCACCATTATACTAAAGTAATTCTCTCAATAATATTCTCCTTCCCAGTCCCTACCTTCTTGCCCTCAACAGCCCTACTATGTTTTGGATGTGGCCAAAATTTAGGTGTTAATATAGGGATAATATTAAGATATAGGGCCTCGAAGAGGTGATTAGGCCTTAAGAACTCCTTCTGAGTGTAGGGCAAGGTGTCTTTATAAAGGAGTTTGATGAAGAGAGTTGGTTCTCTTTTGCCCTATTATTCCTGCCATGAGAGGATGCAGGAGAAAGGCTCTCACTAGATGCTGGTGCCTTGATATTGGACTTCCCAGCCTCCTAAACTATGAGACAATAATTTATGATCTTTATAAATTACTCAGACTCAAGTATTTTGCTATAGCAGCACAATCAGGCTAAGATAGGCCCTTATTATTCTCAATAACCTCCTCAATCATGTCCTCCTTTTGCCTCTACAGTAGTACTCTTGACTACTTCTCTTCTAACTACTTTCACCATTCTGTTTCTTTTATTTTTCTCCTATTCTAGTAATTTTGGATGTTTCCTCTAAGGTTTTTTAAAAATATTTTTTTTTTTAGTTGTAGATGGACACGCAGTACCTTTATTTTTATGTGGAGCTGAGGATCGAATCCAGTGCCACATACTTGCAAGGCAAGTGCTTTACCACTGAGCTGCAGCCCCAGCCCTGTTTCTTTAGGTTTCATTCCAAGAGTTTTATCCCCTCTCATTCTTCTTTTCAAGAAATCTCCTCTATTTAAAGAATTTCAATTTTACCATTATTTTGATGATCTCCCAATCTGCTATCTGCAACCCTAACTTTTCCTTTGAACTCCAGGCATGAAATTTCAAATGTCTTCTTAACCATGTCCACTTGCAGGTTCTGTAAGCAGCTTAAACCCTCAGGAAGGGTCCATAGGAAAAGAGACACAGAAAGAAAAAGGGTCTGGCATTTTTCTTTTGACGTCATCTGCAGGTCATCTTAACTAACACATAGCAACAGCCTATGGAGTACTGTGTCATCACAAATTCACCTTTGAACTGAATGAACTATGTGTCACAGAGCAAGATGCTCTGGCATACTGAGAAAAGATGGGCCTAGAAACTTGTAAATAAGTCCTGCTTTTGATTTAAATTTTGATACTAGAGGTATCATATAACCCCTTGGGGCCTTGATTTTCACACCTATAAAATGAGATGTTGGACTAGGTAACCTCTAGATTTCCTTCAAGTCCTGAAATTCCATGGGTTGGCTAAAACTGAACTGATTTCCTCTTAATCTGTTTTTGTTTCCTACTGTAATTATCGACACACTCTACTACCAAGAAAGCTTAACCTTTTAATTCCTCAAGCCCCACATTCAGTTGTCCACTGAAACCTGCCAATTAAGCTTCTGAAATGTCTGTCCATGTGATCACCATTCCTATTACTTAATTTACTTCTTTAAATCAAGTTCTCATGATCTTTTGATGAGAACATTAGAGTAACCTTTCGAAACATCTTGTTTCCTAGATTTACTGTTACTTACTATAGAACTTCTGTAAAAACCTGGTATGTGTAACATTAAACACCATGCCACAAAAACAACTTGAAATGAGTACAATTAATATAAAATATATAAGTTGTGGGTAAAAAAACATAAAATTTACCACCATAACTATTTTTAAATATACAGTGCAGTATATTTTTAATTGTTGTAATACAGATATCCAGGAATATATTTTAAATGGACAAAGACAGAACTTAAAATGGGAATGCATATAGTTCTTTACATGGTAGGCACTGACTGAATTAACAGTGGCTAAAACACCACCATATCATATACTTTTTTGCTCCTGTGGGAAAATTAAAAGTGAAAGCTTTTTTAAAAACAATAAAAATCCTTTTAAAACTTGTAAGGAAAAACAGAATTTCTGGTTAATTTCTCTCTTTGCTTTAATGTTTTATAACTAGTATTGACAGCAGAGTTTGCGAACTGGGGTTTAGCTCATACACTGTTTTTTTTTTTTTTTTAAAAAAACAGAATTAGTTACAAATACATAAAAACTAGATGATTCACATTAAAATCCAGATTAATAGATTCTGTGAAAAAAGCATGAGAAAATCCAGCAACATAAAGTTGGCCTTCTGACTCAGTAACAATGAGCTCTACAACAGTATCCTGTAGTAGACCACTTCAGACACAGTACCTGTTCTCAAGTTTGTTACACTTCCTACCACTCTCTGTAATGTTGTAAATGCCTTCTTTTCTTACTTCCACTGCTTGCCTGGCCTCTTTGAATATTTGAGTTTGTACCTCTTGCAATAAATATTAATTTTAAAAAACTGGTCTTAGCATTATGCTGGGTGCCTCATAAATTAAGTAATGTTTGGATACTGGGGCTGGAGTTGTAGCTCAGTGGTACAGCACTATTCTAGCATGTGTGAAGCACTGGGTTCATTCTCAGCACCACATAAATAAGAAAATAAATAAAGGTATTGTGTCCATTTACAACTAAAAGAAATTTTAAAATGCTTGGACATGCATTCACTTTATATTTTTATATAAGTCAGGCTTTTAACTTACTTGAAAATATTTGGCAATTTTGGTAGTACACCGATATGTTCAAGTAGAAACTTTTTCCTAAGCCAATTAGAGGATGCACTGCTCCAAAAGTGAATACCCAGTGGCAATAGATAATTACCTTCATTGAGCTTTTCTTTTTCTATTATTTCTATTTTCCTGATACAGTATTTTTATTTCTGTTTGGGTTCACAGCTATGTTTGGTTGTGTTCTTATTCTGGTTCTACACTGTTAATAAATTATTCCCACAATGGTGGCTTATTCCTTGCTGGGTGTGACATGACAGAATCTGATATGTTAGTCTTATGGTTTATAAAGGAGTATGTCTTGCTTCTCCTGGAAAAAAGAAAAGCTCTTTGAAATCTAGATTGATATGTACATCCTGTTGTAGACCTGAAATTATTCTGTGACTATATTTGAGAAGGTCTTCACCCCTCCTCGTCAGTCTGAAACATTTTCCTACTTCTAGAAAGGATATTAACAAATAAAGGGTCTCTGTTTTTATTGGTTTATAGACACCAACAGGATTTACAAAAATCTGATATAAAGGAATATAATCCTCAGGACATAAAAACTGAATTTTGAATACTTTAAATGTGGTGAGCTTTTTGTTGTTGTTGGTTGGATTTCTTTGCTCATTGTAGAGATGCTCAAGAGGTATCAGAAACTAAGGCTATGTCCCTTAGAGTTCACAAATCTCCAATCTAAGGACTGAGGCCTGGAGGGAGTCAGCCTCATTTTCCTTAGAAAACTTATTCTCAGTTTCAACCCTGGATTTTCAACCCTGGATTTTCTCTGTCGTGTTACTGGGACTCATTAGAAATGTCAATTCTCAGTCTAGCTCAAGATATATTAGCTCAGACACTGTGGAGGTTAGACCCCAAAGTCCATGTTTTAAGAAAACTTAAAGTGATTTTTAAAGAAGTATTCAAGACATTTCAACCTTTGGCTGTGGTTCCTGTGGATAGATTGCCTATATTTCTTGTGATTAACACGAGACTCCTTTAATTCTGCAGGATTTTTGTACTGAGACTGAAATGCATCAGTACAAGCTTGTTTTCCTAACACTTTAAGAAAATATACAAAATATCAAATTTTCTTTTTCTTTTTTTAATTAAAGAAATACTGTATTATTCTAAATATAAAAGCCTTTTAGGAAAAATACCCTCAGGGCTAGGGATGTAGCTCAGTGGTAGAATACTTGCCTATAATGAGCAAGGCCCTGAGTTCAATTCCCAGTACTAAGAAAACCCTTTTAATAGAAAACTGATAGTTCATAAACGTTTTATATAAGAAAATTCAAGTAATAAAAGTCAATTATTGAACAAATCAGACTTCTGATAATTTTGATCTAAAAACAGCCTGTCTTCAGATTTGATCATTGTGCAGTGCAATATAAGAAAATGTTTTAGTTTTAAAATAAGATTTTTTTTTGTGATGACACTAATTATATTTGAACTTCTTAAACATCTTATACTGTCAATAGTACTTTCATATAATGCTTATGATTAATTGCAATTCTGACAGCTTTTTTTGGTATCAACAGTAATTATATTCTGTGGTATATTAAACATAATTTCCAATATTGCTATTTAACTTTAAGCTCCTATTCTGATGTTAAATTTAGTTAATCAATAGTAATCTTTTCATATTCCAATAATTTTGAAGAGAGAATACTGAAATTCTGGCTACTTTGCCACTTTAAGACATTATTATTACATAGAAAATAGAAAAGACATTATTATTACATGAGAAAAATTTCTCAACTATTAAAGTCTTTGTGAAATGGAAGCTATTTTGGTAAAGCAATAATTAATATGGAGATTAAGACAAAATTAAAAACAATGGTGGCATAAAGTACTCCATATCCCAGGTGTTTTATTAGTGAGAAAAGATTAGTTTTGTCTTTAAAGTATCTGGGTTTTTCCAAAATGTAAAAGAGGATAATGAAGGACAAAACTCAGATGAACACTGAAAGTTATAGGTTTGTAGAAAGAGAAATTTATTTGGTTTGGACTATAATAACTGTATAATGCAATGAAATATTAAAATTTGCCAGAGCTGGCTAAGTTTTAAAGGATTTTTTCATAAGGAAAAGAAGGAAAAGTTTTGAATCCATTAATGTCAAATATTAGTATAAAATTAGAATTTGATTTTCTGTGTTAAAATAATTAATAAACAGTTTGGCGATAAAAGTTTATGAGGTGTGGCAAATGGGTGAGGGAGGGCAGCAAACTTGTAATCTTATTATAAAAATGAACTCAGATAAAAACAAGTCTGCACATATGTCAACAAACAGTGTAAGAGCAGAAGGGGAAAAAGCATACTATAGAGAGAGAGGGGTTTATTTTCATTTTGTTGCATATGGACTTCCAGTTTTTCTAGCACCATTTGTTGAAGAGGCTATCTTTTCTTCAATGTATGTTTTTGGCACCTTTGTCTAATATAACTGTAATTATATGGGTTAGTCTCTGTGTCCTCTATTCTGTACCATTGGTCTACAAGCCTAGTTTGGTGCCAATATCATGCTGTTTTTGTTACTATTGCTCTGGAGTACAGTTTAAGGTCTGGTATAGTGATGCCCCCTGCTTCACTCTTCTTGCTAAGGATTGCTTTAGCTATTCTGGGTTAGGGAAAAGCATACAATGGAAAAAATGAAATGTGTGCAAAAGAAAGGGGAAATAATATTTTTTAAAGTATGTTTAGTTTAAATATCAATTTAATATTTGAAAAGAATACTTTTGAAAGAATTGCAAATATGATGCTATGGAAACACCTTCCAACATGGCATTTTGCAAAAATGTCTGGAATATCAGTTCCTAGTTATCTTCAGTATACAAAAACTACCATCTATTAATTGAGAGAAAATTCATAAAGACATTTTTTCATTTGCTAAGATCTTGAAAAACACTGATATCTTTAAAAGATTATAATTTTGAGAGGTCATGATATACTCAGTGCTTTTAACTCCTTGTAGACTTTATGTAGGAAATAGGCCAGATGATTTACAGTCTTCCATTAGTATGTTATATGGCTACATTTTTATATCCAGTGCCCAGTTTTCTGGGTATTTCTGTTGACATTTTGTTACTGACCTATAAAAGGTCATTTTACTTATTTATATATACAGTTGTCCCTTGGTACCCATGGAGGGTTGGTTCTAGGATCTCACTTTTGTTACCAAAATCTGTGGATGTTCATGTCCTTTACAAAAATGATTTAGCATTTGCATATAACCCAATTACATCCTTTCTACATACTTTAAATCATCTCTAGGTTACTTATGATACCTAATACAATAGCTCTTATACTGTATTGTTTGGAGAATAACAAGGAAAAAAGTTTACATATTCAGTACAGATGCAATTATTTTTCTGAATATTTTTGCTTAAACCAGAGGATGCAGAACCCATGGACACAAAGGGGTGACTATATATGTACATATGCATGTATGTGTACACACACACACACACACACACCGACCTATGCATTTCGTAATGATGATATGTTCTGAAAAAAGCATCTTTAGGTAAGTTCATCTTTATTCCAGTATCCTGGAAGATACTTAAATCTAGATGGTACAGTCTATTACATGCCTACCCTGTAAGGTATGTGTGTGTGTGTGTGTGTGTGTGTGTGTGTTACAACCTAATGCTTCTAGGGCCATTATAAATAAAACAATAGATTAAATCAAGCATGAGAGAAAAATGATACAATCAAGAAATAGGCTAAACATGAAATGTAGGAGACTGCTGTTGGTGTAACACAGCATACTCTTAACAGTATACTTCTTTTTATAAGAACAGACTCTAATGATAAAATTATAACACATAAACCAGTAACACTTTTATCAAATATTATTTACTATACCTAATACTATGTGCTATACTTTTATACAACTGGCAGCTCCATAGGTTTTTTTTACACCAGCATCACCACAAATACATAATGCATTATGCCATAGTATCACTAGGGGACAGGACTTTTTCAGCTCCCTTATAATCATACGGGACCATCATCGTGTATGTGGCCAGTTATTGACTAAAACATCATATAGCCTATGTTGAGTGCTCTCTATGTATATATATTTACATAAAATATACACTAGCCCCTCTTCTATTATGTTACAAATGTTTTTCAAAATTTATCATTTGTCTTGTTATATTTATTTTAAATGTTTTTTAGTTGTAGTTGGACAGAATACCTTTATTTTATTAATTTATTTTTATGTGTTGCTGAGGATCAAACCCAGGGCTCCGCATGTGCTTTGCAAGCACTCTGCTGCTGAGCCCCAGCTCCAGTCCTATTATATTTATTTTAGCTAGCAGAAATTATTTTTAAGTAGTAAAAGCTACTATTTTTTTTTTCCTTTGTGGCTTATGGGTTTGTACCTTGTTTAAAAGGCCCTTTCTATTTCAAGATTACCTGTTGGGAGCTGCCCTGGATGCAGACATCTTTAAGTCCTGATACACTGGTTCTGAATAATTATTGCATTTAGTTTGGCATGGTAGTGCCAGGTCCCAGTAACTTGGATGTTACCCAAGCTCAGATAACAAGGTGTGACTCCAGGAGTAGGCTGGTCCAGAAGTAGGTGTCACCCAGTGGAGTTGAGTTACACTCCCCTGTTCCTTTGTAATCCTATCCCTTTGCCCTTTTTTGGGATAGAATATTCCACAGAACAGTCTCCCCCAATAAAACCCAGGTTCAAGGTATGCGCTCTTTCTTGCTTGCTTTGCCTCCTCTGTGGGAGCTGGATCAGAGGAGCCATCACAGAACCCAAAGAAAAAGATATTTCTTTG
Organism: Ictidomys tridecemlineatus; assembly: GCF_052094955.1. Taxonomy (NCBI): domain Eukaryota; kingdom Metazoa; phylum Chordata; class Mammalia; order Rodentia; family Sciuridae; genus Ictidomys; species Ictidomys tridecemlineatus. The sequence goes on along the minus strand of NC_135481.1, from coordinate 133,955,965 downwards.
TCTCTGTGTGATTATTTTGTACCAGCCCAGGTCACCTGGAGTGACCCTGACTGGTTTAGTCGTGTGTTGTGACAATTACCAAAAAATTCTCCCATATCTTCCCCCTAGTATTAATTTTGTGGTTTTGGTGAATTATTTTCTTAAACTAGAAATGTGCCTAATACTAGGTATAGAAAATGGATGCTTACATAGACAATTACTAGTAATATAAGTTGCTACAAATACTTAAGAAGTTGATATGACTGTTTGTTATAAAATTTAAAACATATCACATGGCCTAACAATTCTACTTCTAGGAAACAAAATATTTTGTGAAAATAAGAGGGCTGGGGTTGTGGCTCAGTGGTAGAGTGCTTGCCTAGCATGTGTGAGGCCCAGGGTTCAATTGTCAGCACCACATATAAATAAATAAGGGTCCACCAACAACTAAAAAAATATTTTCAAAAAAGAGTATGTGAAGTAAACAAAACAAGATAAGAAGAAATAACTAAAGGGCCATCAGTGTAGGAATGGTTAACTATGGTGTATACTATTACATACCACATAGTCAAGATCTACTGACTTGGAAAGTTAATGATAGAGCAAGGACAAGTGAAAAGGACAAACTTAAAACTGAAAAACGGTAATTCCATAAAATGGTATGGGTTCATATAAGCATAAAAAAATAATAGGAATTGGATTCACTGAACATCAGTTATCTCTGTGGCATAGGAGTGGTGGTGTTAAAAATCACATTTTCTTCTGAAATTAAAAATGTAATTTTTTAAAAAGGTAAACTAATAAAAAAACAGATACATAGGGCATAACCCAGAAAAAGTATGACACAAACAAGAATTTGCAGAAAGGGATTTATATTAAAGAACAATTAATTTGTTATACCCTGTTGCCTATGTTTGCTGAGGACTTTTCCTTTAAATAGTCATGTCCTCTAAAGACCAAATCAATGAGATCTGGTCTCTCTGGATTCAAAGAGCAATTTTTAAATATACAAACAGAGATATGATAAATTGTGGTATATATGTGTATTAAGAATTGTAATGCAAAAAAAGAGAGTACATGTGTAATGGGATAATTTGGCGTGAACACACTTTATATACAGAGTTACAAAAAATTGTGCTATAAATGGGTAATAATGAGTGTAATGCATTCCACTCGTCATGTATGTAAAAAAAAAAAAGTGGGCTGTGGGGGGAGAAAGAGCACTTCCCCCCACCTTTTACAAAGAGAGTTTGTTGGAAGTATCCAATTCTAAATCTGGTTTGAATTTCTAGGAAACTTTTGTTTATAGAGCTTTAACCATTACTTTCCCATCTCCCCAGTAGGGATTCCCAGCTGGCCCTCCTCCAGTGAAATCTGCCTCATTACATGCAAGATTTACATAGTACATTTTAATGAGAGATTTTACTGCTTTATTCAGATCTTGCAACCCCTGCCTCCCCCCCCACCAAAAAATTTAAAGCAAAAGGATTATGTAAAGCTAATTTCTGACACTTGTGAATCAAGTTCATAACACTTATGCACATCTATTTATTTTTTACGTTAAAAATACAACATGATGGGTTGGGGTTGTGGCTCAGTTGTAGAGCGCTCGCCTAGCACACATGAGGCCCTGGGTTTGATCCTCAGCACCACTTAAAAATAAAATAAAGGCATTGTGACCAACTACAACTAAAATAAAAAAAATATTAAAAAGACAAAAAAAATACAACACATTTACATAAAGACTGCCACCTCAGTATATGTTTTATTCAAATCTGATGAACAGATCTTTTCAATTTGAGGTTATTTTTTGCTTTCTCTTCTATGTCAGTGTCTTATAAACATTATGTTGAAGTTTATTCAAATGAAAACCATTTAAAATATCTGGCTCTTTACTGCCTGTTTTTCTCTCTTCATGTGTACAGTTTTGCTACAAATTAAATCAAATGCTTCATCTAAAATTCTAGAAGCACTTTAAGTATTTCAAAAACACTATTAAAACAATATTTACGGGGCTGGGATGGTGGCTCAGCGGTAGAGTGCTCGCCTAGCACGGATGGGACCCGGCTTCGATCCTCAGCACCACATAAAAAAAATAAAGACATTGTATTGTGTCCATCTACACCTAAAAATAAAAATATTAAAAAACAATATTTACACAAAATGAAGATCAAGATATTTAAATATGATCCTTTGTTCTGCTCTTCCCTTTTCCATTCTTTTTTTTTTGGCATGAGAGTATCAAGAATTAAACTCAGGGGCACTCAACCACTGAGCCACATCTTCTTATTTTATTTAAAGACAGGGTCTCACTGAGTTGCTTAACCTCACTGTTTCTGAGGCTGGTTTTCGAACTCTCAATCCTCCTGCCTCATCCTCCTCAGCCACTAGGATTACAGGCAAGAGGCTTTCCATTCTTTATTAATCTTTACTTTGTTAGGTTGCACTGTTTGGTTTAAAAAATTAGTTAGTAATCACTTTTCTTCTTACAGAGACTTTAGGAAAGTGCCCAGGGCAAATGCCCTCAAATAAAGAATAGGAAGAATGCAAGCAGCAGATGAGACAGGATGTTAATACAGAACTACTCCAGTGTCAATTTTAGCTGAAGACCCAAATTATAGATAATATGCTCCCCAAAGAGGTAAGCCCAGGCCAACCTGAAAATACTTCAGTTAAAACCCTATTAAACAAGCTCTAGCATAACAAACAGGTTTGAGAGGGCAAAAGAGTTGGGAATTATCAAGAGGATTTTTGATATGCTATGGGTCTCAACCTCCATTCCCTAAGGTCCTCAACTTACTGAAAGAAACTTCACTTTGGAGAGTTTAAGATACGTCTTCTAGAACTTTGAAGTCACAGAAGACTAGTGTTTTACTCAACCCTGAGAAATCTTGAGAAAGAGTATAGGATTTTCTGGTTAGGTGCTCTGATAGCAGAGTGAAATGGATGTTGACTGCCCTCAGTATGGCTTGCACTTCCAGTTTCTTGTAAAGAATCTGAGCCTTCATGGAGCATTAACTAGAGTCTGTGGGGTTGTTTTAAGTCCAAGAGGGCCATCTAGAGCTGTGGCAACTGCAGCAGAAAAGAGCTGAAAATGTACCATGAGATGTCCAGGGAAGAGGGGGGGTTAATAAGTGACCACTAAGAAGAGAAATGCATTTGCCTGTATCAAGAAAAGTGAAGATGAGATAATCCTAAGAATGTTGTTTGTGGGGGTGTGGGAGGCTATTTCTAAAATGATTCTCCATTTCTAGCATTCATAGCTTTGTGTAAAATTCCCTCGAAGTGTGGGTTGGACCTAGTTACTTACTCTTAATAAATGGAACATAGGAAAAGTTGATTGGATGTCACTTTTCTTTTTTGGTACTGGGGATTGAAACCAGAAGTGCTTAACCACTGAGTCCCAACCACAGCCCTTTTTATATTTTATTTTGAGACTTAGTGATGGTTTCACTAAGTTACTTAGGCTGGTTTTTAACTCTTGATGCTCTTGCCACAGCCTCTCGAGCCACTGGGATCACAGATGTGCACCACCACACCTGGCTCTGGATGTCATTTCTAAGGTTAGGTTTCAAAAGACCATGACTTCTATTTGCTGACTCTTGCTTATTTACTCTAAGGAGGTGAGCTGCCATATTTTGAGTTGCTCTTTGCTCCATGAGGAAAGGAACTTAGGACAGGCTCTGGCTAACAGCTCATGAAGAAATGAAGTCAACAATCAAGGAAGAACTGAATCCTTCCAACAACTACTTAAGTAAGCTTGAAGGTGGACCCATCCTCTTATCAAGCCTTAAAATGCTTGTGCTACTATACAGATCCAGAGGCAAAGGATCCAGGTTGCATGATTCCAGAACCACAGTCAATTTAATAAATGTGGGTTATTTTAAGCCACTAAGTTTTGAAGTAATTTGTTATTATAAATATACTAAATATGTATTAAAATAATACTATAACAAGTAATATTACAAAGATAATACTATAATTAACCTGGAGTAGTTTTGAAGAAACTACAAAAAGAATTAATGAGCAAAAGAACCGGCTCTAAACAGTTGCTAAGCCCAAACAGAATCAACATCAGCTCATACAGTGATTAGTCAAGTAAGGACTTTCCTGGGGCTGGGGATGTAGCTCAGTGGTAGAGTGTCTCCAAGGAGACAGGAGAAAGCTAATGTCACATAATGGGTTTGAACAGAGAAGAGACAAAACAAAGCTACAAAGGAGTAAAATGAGGAAAGAAAGAAGTCACAGCTTTTTCTCTCTAAATTATAGGGAGAAAGACTTAATAGACAAAAGACTTATCAGAAAATCAGCTAGGCTAGACCTAACATTTTGTAAATGGTAGTTAGCAAGCCCATATGTCCCCAAGATGCTCTGAGAAGTTTGCATTATTAATGACAGTTGTCATGTTCATTTTCATTTCAATTTTAAAAAATCAATAAATGCAATAAGTTAAACATGTTCTCTCTAAAATGTAATAGTTTGTGAATCTCTATGTGTACTGAGCAAAATATGTGTGGCAATAGTAGATATCACATAGATGTATTCATTATTCAAATATTGTTATGGATTTATCACTCAACTGAGCACTACTAGCTGCTTGTGGATTTGACCATAAAGCTGTTAACAGTTTTTTATTTTTAGTCTCATATTGTTTAATTTATACCCCAAACTGTCGGTTAAAGGTTGAAAGCTAAGCCAGCAAAGGGAACACGGAAATACAAGTGAATGAGGAGCATAAGATGATAATCCTGTACATTTATTTTTAAATTATTTTATTATATCTGTGAAATAAATTTCTTCAATCAAGATTCTCCAACTGAACCAGCATTGAAAGGAGAAAAAAATGGTAACAAGTGCATCCCAATTTAGCATTTTATTTTTGAAAATTAATTTTACTTTAATATTATCATTTTAGTGACAATCTTTTCACATTGCATACACAAATGCACAGACTTTTACATAAATGAAATATATTACAGCTGTTTTACCATGGAGATCCTTTTTCTTTTTAAAGACATGTTTGGTAATTGAGAAGTGGAGGCTCACTTCCTTATCTTCCCCCAAGAATTGCTCACCTTGGGTAATCACTATTCATAATCAAGTATGCTTTTTTCTCCAAACATAATCACAACCAAATGTTTTATGTACAGACAGTTTTATTTTGGGGGGGCGGGGGGACCAGAGTCCACTACTCTCTCACACAAAAATACACATTTTATAAAACTCTCTGCATCATGAAAAGTCCTTGAAAGCAACTGGCATAGATCTAACTAATTTGTTTTTAATGGCTGCATAATAATCCAATGATTGGATAAAATATAATTTAATCTTTCCCTGAGGGCTTGGCATTTACCTTGTTTACGGTGTTTTTGCCCTTAAAAAAAGGTTGCAGTAAACACACTTATATTTTTATGCACTGATGCTTTAATTTCCATAAGATAGATTGCTAGGAGTAAGACCACTGAATCACAGATTAGGGGTATTTTTCATTTTAATAGATATTACCAGGCTGCTTTCAAAAAAGGCTGTAATAATTCACATTTCTACCAAGGTATGAATGACCTCGATTCCAATGTTGGAAGCATTAGGTGTGACTGCTCTTTTAAATTTGCATTTCCCTGATTAATAGCCAGGTTAAGCATCTTTTCATAGGTTTATTGGCCATCTGGATATGCCCTTCAGTGAACTGCCTGTTCGTGTCATTTAAAAATTTCTCTACAGGGTTGCCTTTTTACTATTCATCTGCAATATATTAACCTGATACTTCTAATTTCCATTGCACATATAATTCCCCATTGTATTGTATGTCCATTGAAACATTTTCTTAAAGAGTTTCTAGACAGACACACAAGACACACAGACAGACAGACAGACACACAGACAGACACACAGACACACACATTTTTCTCCCCCAGCTCACGATCTACCTCTTAGGAGCCTCCTTTCATAGCTCCTCTCCTCTACACTTACTCCCTTGGTGATCTCATATAAGTCCATGGTTTTAAATGCCATCTGTATGTTAACAAGTCTCATATTTTTATCCCCAAACTTCTGACCCTTCTGAGCTTCAGATGCACATAGATAGGGGTATCTCAAGAGCATCTCAAATTTAAGAATTCTAAAACAAACAAAATCCTGTGGCCTAATTTACTTATCTTTTGGAATTACTACATGTAATGGCATCACTATATGTTTAGTTGTTTGTTCCTATCTGAAAAAACATGGAAGTCAGTACTGATTTTTCCTCACTGACATATCTCATCCATCACTGAGTCTTTTTAATTATTATCCCCAAATATATCACTCAACTAATTTCTCTCCTTATCTACTGCTGGCTCCCTCTCCCGCAACTCTGTCCTCTTCTACTCTATCAACTAATGCCTAAACTTCTACAAAAGTCTCCTGAGCCCTTTGCATCAACCCCTGCCCCATCCCCAACTTTACTCCCAATAATCAATTCTTCAGTCCCTAAACATAAATCTAATCATGTCATTCACCTATGCCTAATTCTTTAAAGGCTTATACATTAAAAACACTAAACTTGGGCTAGGGTTGTGGCTCAGTGGTAGAGCGCTCACCTAGCATGTGTGAGGCCCTGGGTTCGAGCCTCAGCATTACATATAAATAAATAAAATAAAGGTATTTTGTCCACCTACAACTAAAACAAACTAACTAAACTCATTACTAAAACAATAAGACCCTACCTAATATGGCTTTTATCTGCCTTCCTGAACTTATCTTGTGCCCCATTTCCCCTAATGACTCCATATTAGCATCACTCGTCTTTTTTATTTATTTATTTTTTTAATTGTAGCTGGACACAATACCTTTATTTTATTTATTTTTATGTGGTGCTAAGGATCGAACCCAGGGCCTCACATGTGCTAACCGAGCGCTCTACCGCTGACCCCAGCCCAGTCATCTTCTTGTTTTCCCTTGAACACATCAAGCTCATTCCCACATTTCCCTCATATTGTTGTGGTTGACTTCCTCCCATAGACCACTGAACTCTGCTGAAATGTCAAGTTTTTAGAAAGGCCTTCCTTGATCAATCATACATTACCCTATTACCTTGTCTCATCTATTCCCACTGCTCTCATGGCTGCACTAAATTACACATAACTTTGTTTGCTTGCTTATTTAAACATTTCCCCTAAACTAACATGTAAGTTTCTTAAGAACAAAAAAATTTTCCATTGTCTTCAATCCCTAGCTCTCAGAACAGTGTCTAGTAAAGAGTACTAAATTTTTTTTTAAAGAACAAGTAAATGTTATCTTATCTTTTGACAATGAACATTGCAATGTTAGCTTAACTACATTAAAGGCAACTAATTCATAGCCATAGATCATTCATTTTTTATGCTGTATAATATTCTGTATAATACTCCAATTTAATTTTTCATCCTCCATCCCAGGACTTGGGTTGTTTCCATGTTATTTTGACATTATGAATCATGCTGGTCTGAACACTTCTGTATGCATCTTCTAGTACATGTGTTAAGTTTTTCTAGGATGTACAACTAGAAATAGAGATGTTAAGTTAGAAAGTACACAAAATTCAAGTTCACAACATAAATTTAAACTGTTTTCCAAAGTGGGTGGAACAATATATATTCTTTCAGTGGTGTAAAAGACTGCCTCCTAATATATAATCTCTTCAACATACACTGTAAAACAAAGCATTTTGATTTTTGACAATCTCATAGTGATCTTAATTTGCATTTCCCTGATTTTTAATGAAGTTGAGCACCTTTTATATATTTATAGGCATTATGTATTTATTCTATGAAACGGCTATTCATGTCTCTTTCTAATTGATTCATTGTGTATACCAAAGCTTTATTGATTCCATGTGTAGCAGGCATCCTTTCTGAGTCTATAGCTTATATTTTCATTATAGATTTTTTTTTAACTGAACAGAAGCACTGATTTTAAAGTATGCAAAATACTTTCATGGCAAATCTTTTCTGTGTTATTGTCATGAAATTCTTCCCTACTCTCAGAACATAATGATGTACCTTGCATGTTCTAAGAACTTTCATATACATGTAGAAATGATTTTTTAAAATAATTTTTAGATGTAGATGGACAAAATACCTTTATTTATTTATTTTTATGTGGTGCTTAGGATTGAACCCAGTGCCTCACATGTGCTAGGAAGTGCTCTACCACTGAGCAACAACCCCAGCCCCTAGATATAATTTTTGTATACATTTTGAAATAGGGACCTAATTTTATATAAATACTATGAGTAATTAATTCATGGATATTAAACCCATGTGGAAATCATGCCAATATTATTTAAAAACAGCACCCCTGTAATGTTACCCTTGGGCATCTATCATGGATTCTACATACCTGGGCATTAGATTCTGACTTCATTTTCTGTTCTACTAGTTAATTCATCTCTTTCTGAACCAAATGCTATTTTAATTTACCATTAATTACTACTACTTGAACAATTCTATGTTTTGATATCTTGTAGGACAAATTCTATCATCTTATTCTTTTTGTTCAGAAATGCTATGTCTAGTTCATCTGCTCTTTTATGTGTATTTTAAATAATAGCAACAAAACATAAAAACATTCATAACACCAACAAAAGTATAATTACCTAAAGAATACATATAAAAATAGATGTATAGAAAATTGTAAAACAATTTTATAACATGTAGGAAGGCCTAAATATATGGAGAAGCAGACCATATTTATGGATTAAAATCCTTAATGTTATAAGACAGCAATAATTCTCAAATAATCCATGCATATAATTCAAATCCAATCAAAAAATCCCAAAAGTTCACCGTGAATCTCAAAAAAGTTAACAGTGTTTGCCTCAATTCTTAATTGGAAACATACAAAATTCTTAAGCTTAAGATTTTAACAAAAGTATTACTTAGAATATAAAATTTGTTAAGTATTATCTTTTCCAACCTTAGTCTCTCTTTGAAGGTCTGGAAATTTTTCTTTTATTATACTTCTGATAATTGTGAACTAACTGCCCTGTCTTTTTAGTTCATGTTTTTGGCAAGCTGACTCTGAAATATACTTGGGGTTTTATTATCATTTCTCTCCTTCTTTTTGACTCTCACCTCTTCTTTTGTTTTCTAGCTATGTTCCTCAAAATCTAGCTTTTATTTCCCCAACTTATTTTCTGTAACACTGATTCTGCTTGTTATTTGGGATGTTTATATACTTGTTACTCTGACCTTTCTTATTTAACAGAGTCATTGTTCTCATCCTATTTTTCTTCATTTTGAGGAGCACAAATGTGAGGAAAATACCATAAACAAGGGCTTTGGTCAAGCATAAGGCATAATACAAAAGGAAGACCTTGGAAGAGGAAAGAAACAGCAGAAGACTAAAAGGAAGAAATATTCTGTATAGGTTCAAATTTAGGATTGGTGTAACAATCCAGAAAGATTGGAGACCTTGAAAGAGGAAAGAAACAGCAGAAGACTAAAAGGAAGAAATACTCTGTATAGGTTCAAATTTAGGATTGGTGTAACAATCCAGAAAGAGGGACATGTGCCCTAGATTGATATTAGACAAAAGGCAAACATTACTGAATTAAAGCACAAGTATGATAATGCCAAACATGTCAAAAATTTAATCTACAGCTGTCTTAATGACATTCTAAGGATTTAGAACCCTGTTAAATGCATCCCCATGTAATGTTTCTCTTTTTAAGGATACAAATTAAGGATAGTTCTATTGCCTTTCAAAGTTTTAATCCAAAAATTAACATAAATCAAAATAAAAACACTTTGATGGACATACATTCCTGATAAGCTTGAAAAACAAACAATAACGGAAAGTAAAAAGTAGCAAGGTAATACAAATACATGCCACAGATAGAGGCGTGAACAATACTGATTACTTTGATTAGGAAGCTGTTAATTAATGGTTCAATATAATTGTCAATTAAATAAGCAGCAGCACAATGAACTAACTGTAATATTTCCACAACTTACCCTTCAAATGGAGGGTAAGACTTGGTTCTTGGAACAAAAATGTCCAGACAAGACAGCACTTTTGGTTTGTCTCAGGGATGAAATTCACCCCTCCAAAATTTGAGTAATTTTAGACATAAAAGAAAATTATAAGCATGCCTATTTTTGTCACATAAAGGTAGTAGGTTCAGCTAATCCTTCTTGATCATCTTACAATTGATTACTCAATCATTTAATCACTCTCAGGCATTTCTGAACCCTTTCTTATTTTCTCTTGTTCTCAATCCTACTCAATTGCCTCATTTAAGGCCATGCCTGGGCACAGTTGTGAACTCTCGACTTCAGTCTTTATTGCATCTTTTCATCACTTTCTCTTTTGTCCTATTCCATGAATTTGGACAGTCATAAAATATTGGTAATATCACAATGTTCCATTATATATATCATGGAATATTATTTGGTCTTAAAAAAAAGAAAGGAAAATCTGACAGACACTACAAAGAAATCCTGAGGGCATTACGCTAAGTGAAATAAGCCAGTCACAAAAGTATATATATATATTACATAGTTCCACTTATATGAGTTACCTAGAGTTGTCACATTCATTAAGAGACAGAAGGTAGTTGCTGGGAACTAGAAGGTGGAGAATGGAGAGTTTAATAGGCACAAAGTTTCAGTTTCCCAAGATGAAAACAGTTCAGAGATGGATGGTTGTAATGGTTACCAAACAATGCAAATATACATTTACATGTGATATATTACTAATTGTACACTTAGGAATTGTTATTAAGATGATAAATTTTGGGGCTGGGATTGTGGCTCAGTGGTAGAGCGCTTGCCTAGCATGTGCAAGGCCCTGGGTTCAATCCTTAGCACATAAAAAAATAAATAAATAAAAATAAAGGTATTGTGTACAACTAAAAGAATAAATATTTTAGAAGATGGTAAATTTTATGTTATATATATCTTACCACAGTTTTAAAAATTTTAAGAAAAAACTTACAATGAACAAAAAATTTGTTCCAAGTCTGGCTTTTCTTGTATGAACTTTTTAATTTTCCAAATTATTTTAGAATTTCTATCTAATTGTCAAAATGGTTAGTGTATGTTCCTTATTTCCTCGCTTCCTGGAGGTAAATTCAAAGAGTAATGAATTTCAGTGTGGCTCTTTCCACTAATTCACTCTAACTCTGAGCAATTTTTTAAAAAGATTTTTAAAGTATTTTTTAAATTTTTATTTTTTATTTGTAGTTGGACACATTATTTATTTTATTTATTTATTTTAATATGGTGTTGAGAACTGAACCCAGCACCTCACACATGCTAGGCGAGCACTCTACCGCTGAGCTACAACCCTAGCCCAAGATTAACACATTTTAATTTTCTCATCCTCTCTAAAATAACAACACTGGAAGTTATTTTAAATCTTATGTCTCAGAAGGTGCTAGCATTTAACTTTTCATTAAAGACTTCAAAATTGCAGGTAGAAAAGAAGCAATAGAACAAAATATAAAAGAAGCTTCACTCAGGATTTAGTGTTCTAACCGTCTCTATTCAAATGCCATCTTATTAGAGAAGCTTTCCCTGAATATTCTATAAGATAGAAACATCCTCTCTATATTCCCTACTCCTGCTAGCATTCCTTATTTCCCCAAATATTTTCCTCCTTAACAATTTATATCACCTGAAGGCATGTATATATCTGTGTGTATGTGTACACAACAAATAGCTGTTGAATTAGCGATGCTTAAACCTTCATTACCAGAGATAAAACACACAATGTACTTTAAGAGTTTATAGGCTTTGGAGATAGTTTCCAGTTGATCAATTACTATAATTGGACAAGCTTGGGGAAGATAAATAAAATCTCTTTAAACTTCAGGGTTTTTTCCTTCTATAAAAAGAGTAAAATATCTATAGCATAGGATTATTGTGCTGATTATTGGTACAAAAATTCTCAATAATGCTAAAACTTTCTTAATTGCTCTTTGATAAGATAAACCAACTTAAATGGGTTCCTCTGAATTTCTATCCTTTGACTCTATAGAGTTCTACCCATCTAACATCTACCACAGAAGAAAAGGACCAAACTATTTGTTTAACTTCAATTATACATTAGTAACTTTAACTAAGTTAATTCTTTTGAGTTTAACTAAGTTTTCCAAACAACCTAGGGTAGGTAATACTATCTCTATATTAGAGAAGGGGTAACTGAGGCTAATGGAGAGTAAGAAGCTTTGCCCAGGGTTGTAATTAGTGAGTGGCAGAGTTTAATTTGATCCATGCCTCTCTGATACCAAAGCATATTCTCTTTTTGCTACCCCCACTTAGTATTTCTTTTTTTCACATAGGAGTCTTTCAACTATTTGAAGATCACTACCACATCCCTTACACCTCTTCTTTTCTGACTGAACAATCAAATCTCTGGATATCCCTCACTGTCAAGAATTCATTTTTGTTTGCTGAGGTCTCTTAAATTGTTACACTGTGATTAGCCATTTTTAAAAGGGAATAAATCCTGTGAAGCTCCATCTGTCATAAATTTTATCATTAATGTTTTAAAATATTCCAAATATAACAATAGGTATAAGCTCCTTATGCTATAGTATCATTATAATGACCCACTATAAAACCAAGATGTATTCTATATATTAAATAATAACACCAATGAAATTCAAATTGATGGTATACATTTCTACTAAAATCTTGTTTACATTAATGAATATATATCAGGTTCTTTTGAGTTAGTATCCTTACTGCTGAAATATATGATTAATCAAAGCTCATACCACTTTTCTCCAAAAGAACTACCACCAGGCCTTCATTTGTACAGCTCATCCTTATCATAAGATGACCAATATGATGCGGGAGATAAAGAAAAAGGAACAACTAAGATGATTTAATGTCTTTGGTTTTGGGAGTTACTGGATGAATTTTTTACTAGAACAGGAATACTTGGGTGGAGAAAGATAGCTACATTAGATTTGACAATGAATTTGTGGTAACTGAGAGGGCATTCAATGGGCTGTCCAGTATGTAAATGAATTTATGGATTTAAAATTCACGCTAGTGAGTCTGGGCATGAAATAAGAGGCTTAGAAGATATTATCCTGAAGAATTGTGGATAGGGCTGGGGATGTGGTGCAAGCGGTGGCGCGCTCGCCTGGCATACGTGTGGCCCAGGTTCGATCCTCAGCACTACATACAAAGAAAGATGTTGTGTCCGCCGATAACTAATAAAAAAAAAAATTAAAATTCTCTCTCTCTCTTTAAAAAAAATTGTGGCTAAAGTTAAATAAAAATCTGCAAAGGTACCAAAGGTGAAGTAGAAGAACCTTCCACGACAAGAAACATGAGGGAAGCCAAGGAAAGAGAATTTTTAAGATGCAGTATTAAAATTCCACAGAGGCAAAAGTAAGGCTTTCTTGAAATATGTTCTTTGAATTGGCAGGTCATGGTGACCTCTAGGAAAGGGTGAAAAAAAAACCAGTAAGGCCAGTTCTTAATGAAGGCTGCCTACTAAAGGAAGCATAGAGAGCAGTATGTGAAAGATGACAGATGAAATATTTCCAGTCTGAAGAGAAAGAGCCAATAAAAGGGAAGAGGCTGATGACTTAAATTAGGAGAACAAAGATTTGTTGACGTCACTTTTCTACCCACAGCACTTATAGAGTGTCTGGAACATAGCAAACATTCAAAAATATTTTTTTTAAAATTAAATGGAAGAAAAAGGAGAGTGTAAAATAGGAAGAGGAGGGTCTAAGTAGGGAGGATAAGAAAGGGGGAAGGAGGAAACATGTTTTGATCATACGTTAAACTCCAGCCTTTTTGTGTTCATAATTCTTGAAATGATCCTGAAAGGAAGACATTATTGTCTGTATTTTACTTGTGAGTCCACAGAGGCTAAGAGATCAGGTAATCTGTCCAAGGTCATTGATCTACTGAGGAGTAAAGGCAATATGCAGAAATGGCTTCATCTGCCCACAGAGGTTTGCTCTTCTATTGCACCTTACTGCCTCCAGGGAAAAGAGACACAACTATGCTCCTATCTAGCCAAAAGAAAGAAAAAGAGAAGCAAGGGGGAAGAGGGGAAAGGAGGAAAGAGGGGTGGGAGGACTTTAATTTCTAAGCAGACAGGAAGTTGTAGTTCAAATCTGTTGGCATACACTTTTTTTTTATGAAGTATGAAGGTAAAATAACTTGCTAAAAATGAGGGCAAAGGAGTTGGAACAGAGTGATAATGATATTTATTAATACTTGAGGAAGCTGTACAAGGAACTGACCCCAGACCAGCAAAAAGACTAATGAATTTAAATTCTGAAGCAGCCCACAGTCTACATGTCTGTGCTGGAGCAGGACTATGACCCAAGAAGGGGTTAGAATGGTGAATACTTCAAAACAAAAAAAGAGACTGGGTGACAACTATGATTTATCAAGTGGGGTTTAATCTGGATATGAAGGAGTGAAGCCAGAAGGGAGCTGGTATACCAAAAGAAAATGGAGAGGTCAAGGGCTCACTTGTAGGTTACAATATTAAATAAGAGGCAACTTTAGTGGAGCAAAGGAGTCTTCAATCACTATCATCTCTGTTTCATGTCAACAAACCTCTCCAACCAAGAGCTCTTAAGTTTGATCTGTACATTTAGACTTTTGAGATCAAGGGAAATTCTAACCTGGATGGTTAAATGATCTAATACAATATCACTTTCATTTCTTATATTCATGCAACTCTCATATAAGATTGTGGCTACAATAGAATAAAAAGCCCAGGACTGTACTACTTTTGTAACCTGTTTTTACAACGCTATAAAAACAAGCAACACATTTGTTCTGAGTTACCTGATCCTTTGTAGTTAAATAAATCTTTGACCCAGATAAGGAACTTATTAAAAATGAAGAAAGAAGACCATCATATTTCATAATTCTCTTTTTTTTTTCTTTTTGGTACTGGGGATTGAACTCAGGGGAAGTTGGCCACTGAGTCACATCCCCAGCCCTATTTTATATTTTATTTAGAGACAGGGTCTCAATGAGTTGCTTAGTGCCTCACTTTTGCTGAGGCTGGCTTTGTTTGCAATCCTCCTGGCTCAGCCTCCTGAGCCATTGGGATTATAGGCGTGTGCTACTGCACCCAGCCATATTTTATAATTCTTATCAAAGGTTTTGTCTTCTCCTCATCACCCCTATAGCATGAGATAGGGCCAGTAAACAACAGCAATAATCACAAAAGGCTGAGCTAGAGAACAAGCAGAATTCTTGAATACCTGGCATCACACAAAAACTAACCTAATCTTATTCATTTTGTTCTAAGATATTTCCATTTAGTATAGAGGAGCTATTTTTATAACTGTAATGCATTTATTTTGTGTGAGTCAATTGGCTAGCTAGAAGAAGCAAAATTGAATTCACTATATTTTCCAGAAGTTGAAGAATGCCTTCCTATCAATACTAGGTTCTACTGAGACTGCTGTTATCTCACAGAACTAAGGAAATGTTTTTGGTTGGGCACAAAGTGATTTAAAAAGAAATAGACATTATTAGAAATGAATAGTCCCAAAGACTTAATATTCACTTCAGAGTGTACCATAAACCTGCCTTATAGAACTATTAGGTTTTTTGAACATAAAAGCTCCTTATCCTTAGTTACGGATGGTCTGCCAGTTTAGTTCCACAAACTTAAGAAACCCCCAAAAACCTCAATACTACCTGCTAGGGAACATTATGTAGTCAGATTATGTATAACTAGATAGGTAGCAAATGCATGGAGCTTATTACCTTTAAGAAGGCATATATATGAAACTTTAATAGCTTCAAGATAGTTAAGCATATATTTGCAGCTTAAAGACTACAAGAAATATGAGATTGAAAATGTTTGATCTGTACATTTAGACTTTTGAGATCAAGGGAAATTCTAACCTGGATGGTTAAATGATCTAATACAATATCACTTTCATTTCTTATATTCATGCAACTCTCATATAAGATTGTGGCTACAATAGAATAAAAAGCCCAGGACTGTTGAAATCATCATCATCATCTGAAAAATTCCAACAACTGTTCTATATAAATGCATAGATAAATTCCTTTGGCCTTTTAGACCAAATCATGCTTTTTAAAATGTAGTAAAAATTGACTTAGAGGGTTGTAACCTGATTTTTTATAAAATGAAATACAAATTCCAGAATGCATCACATATAGTAAGTATGATTTGGTGAACTTTTTTTCTGGTGTATGTGTGCTGAGATAGGAATATTTATTCCTAACTTATGGGCAAAAATAGTCTGAAAGCAACTAGACTGCATTAAAATAAATCAAAAATGACTAATTTCCAAGGTCCAAGTATTTTTTAAAATTATTGACTTAATCTTCATGTAGCAGTCTAGTGAAGAAAAAAATTATTTTAAAACAGTTGATCTTATTTAAAAAGTGAAAGTTCATTTCAGTTCATCCAACATATGCAACCTTAAAAACTTAAAAGAATTTATAATATTTCTCTAAAAGTGCATTTCCTCCAAAATTAAAGATGTCATTAGTACAAAGATTCTACATCAGTGTCCAAAAAATAGAGCTAAAGCTGAGCTTATTATCTGACATTCCTGCTTATGTAAAAAATTTTTAACCTTTTGTGAAATTCATTTTTATATGTGCAATAGAAACTGAGAAGTTACTATGCTACTGAGAACTTTCCTGCTAACACTAACTCTTCTGCCCTATGAAAACTGGACATCTCCACTTCTGGGCAGCCTTAGAGACTCTAATCAGAATCAGCAGGGAGCTTGAGTCTCAGCAATTAAATAAGAAGAGTGGTTTATTCATAAATCCATTTGCATGCCAATGAGGTCCGATTTATTTTGCTCCCAAGTCCTGAAACTATGTGGAACCTCTAGAAAAGCCCCCATCAGACTTGGGAATCTTATAATGGTAAGTCCCCACAATTCCCAGAACCCAGAGTCAACCTCAATATTATAAAACCACAAGGAAATTGCTGAAAAACAAACTCACCAAGCCACACAAAGCATTTATGGAGACTTTACTAGATTCCATGAATTGTGTAAATTAGGAGTTTAGTATTCCTATGAGGGAATTATTAGGTACTTAATCAGTCAATAGTTCTTTCATGTGGATTTTAATATTGGATCCCTAGATAAAAAAGAAGGGAAGGAGAATAATTATCATTTTCTCTATTTTACAAAGGTTGTTAAAAAGATGCCCAACCTAAAAAATTCAAACTAGTGATGGAATGAGGACATGTTTTTTAGACCCTGGTCAGTTCTCTTGATACAAATTACAGGGCTTCCTCAAAAATCTCCAGGATGTCATTCTGAAAGTTTGAGCTCACCAATCACTAGTTTTTTTTTTTTTTAAACTTCTGTGTGGCTTTCTGTGATATCATACAGATGGTATTTTACTGTGGTAGTTGGACTGAAAAATTACCTCCACAAATGGCAATGAAACACTGAAAAATGTTATCATGATCAGAAATTCAGTAAGTTGACAAAATCTACACAGGATATCGTCATTCTTATGATTTAGCTTCTAGGATCTACTACATCAGAAACTCTCCTAACTACCCTATCTGATGTTCAAAGTATATGTATGTGTTCTGTGACACATAAAGGTTTTGGAACCTATACCTCAGTCAATACCATGCTATTAATTTAGAATTGATTGTAGTGGTTCTCTACTTTCTCTAAATGTATAACTAATGACTTATTTTTTAATACATTCCCTTGCATCAGAGGGCTTTTAGAGAGACATAGAGAAAGATAATACAATCTTCTACAATGAAATGTTCCCTGACTTAACACTGCTAGCACTTGTAGGTAATTACATATATATAAACAGTCTTGTAGGTAACATATACATACATATAGTCTTTCCATACACTGCCAAATACTTCCTCAGCCCTTTTATCTAATGTCACATCTGTTATGTTCTTGTGGCATTTTTGATAGTCATGGATTAAGATACTTATTAATTGTGTAACCTTGGGTGAATTTCGTAAGCTATGTCTTAGGAATAATATCCACCTCATGGTAGTGTTATATTTTTATTTTAACTTGTAATCAAGACATATAACATATGATCTTCTCATATATGATACATATATTCAACCTAACTTGTAACTAAAGAAATTGTTTTTATATTTATTAAGTCAACAGATTTTTTTTTTTAAATTTGGATCGTTTACTTTAATAAGTTTGTGAGAAAATGGTATTCTTTTATTCTATTAGTAGATGTATACGCTAGTCAAAACTTTTCTGGAAGGCAATTTAGCAATATAAATCCAAGGCTATAAAATGTGCACATACCCCTTGACTCATAAATATAATTTCCACATTTATTCTGAGGAATTAACTGTAAGTTAGCAAAAAGAATGTTTCTGAGTCTTATTTTATAGTTAAAAACTGGAAATAACCTAAATATCCTAAAATAAGAGGGCTATAATTTATAATGGGACTATATCACGAATTACCAGATAACTATTACAAATGAAAACATTGGCTGCCATTAAAACTCATTTAAGATATAGTATTTAAATGGGGAAAAGGTTGTAGAATTGTACATATTACAAAAATGACATACCTACGTATACAGATGGTTATTCATGTTTCTTGTAACTAGGTGAAGAGAGTAATTTCTTCAAATTTTATTACTTGTGCAATAATTAACATTTGTAACATGAAAGTCGATCCATTCCCCTTTTCAAATATTTCAAACGATTCACAGTTATGAATCAGTTGTGTAGGTGCAAAGACCACTACTGACCTTTAAGGTTCCTCTTATTGTTAGTACTTCTACTTTATTTACAGTAAAGGACTAGATTTTGGCATTTAAAAAAATTTTTTAATTTTGTTGCAGACTGACATTTTTATAAGATAAAAATGAATTACTAGATAAAATTAAAAGCTTCAAAATATTAATTATTAGATTCACAAAGTTACTCATCAAATTGATTTTTAAAAATTTCAATACTTTCAACTTCTTTACCTATTTTGTCACGGACAGGTAACAGTCCGCACAGCATACTAATTTGAAACAATTTTCCAAAAGAATCAAATAATGTCTCATAGTGGAGATTGTGTGGAGACCTGACTTTGAAGAATTAATATTTTCCAAATCATGGGAAATAGTAGTCATTATGGCATTCCGAAGGGGATGTTGTGGGAATATACATAGATTCATCTGGTTAAAATGGGAGCACTGGAAAATGTGTATTGCTGCAATTTAAGTCAAAGAAATGAAACAATCTGTAGTTCCTTGGCAAAAATCAACACAGTCCCCGGGGAAAGGGCTGAGTGAGTGAGTCTATCCCACTTTACCTGAAGACTGACCTTCTTTGGAATCAGGCCAAAGTAATGAAAACTATAAGCATCTTACTTTATGGTGAGATTACAAAGAATTTAAATTCCAAGTGACTCCCTGGAAATATGTGGCCTGCCTTCCAGAAATAAAGTCTCATATTCTAGTGTCTTATTGTCAAAGGCAAAGAACAAAAACAAAACCCTAAAAATGCTATGAACCAGAGACAAATATTTATTTTAACTAAGGGTATAAAATATTTATAATCATGTTTTAAAGCTACTGCAAATTTAATCTACTGGCGGAAAAATTAAAAACTGCAACTAATGTAAACGCTTAATAAAAGTTCAATGAGTTCAGCTCATCAAGCTGTATAGAACGGTAGAGCTATATTCCCAGCCTTAACTGAAGTTTCTAAAATAGTGAAAATGGACAGGAAGATGCAATTGGACAGAGGACTTGGAGTAAAAAAAAGCCCCCTGAAAACTAAAAATGGTGAAATCCAACCTACAGAGAAGCTTACAGTATTAGATCTTTCTTTCCTCTAGTCTTGTGTTTTTAAAATTAAGGCATAACTTACACAATATAGTACACAAATTTTAAATATGCTGCTTGATAAGTTTTTACAAATGTACACACCCATACAACCACCATTCAGATCAAGATATAGTTCTAGTGCCTCCTGCCAGTCAGTAACTCCTCTCTATTCACTGATTACCATTGGTTAGTTTTGCTTGTTTTTGAATATCACATAAATAGAACCATATCAAATGTACTCTCTTGAATCTGACTTTTTTCACACAACCTTATATTTTGCAAGCAGAA
The DNA here is from genome assembly GCF_052094955.1 of Ictidomys tridecemlineatus. Classification (NCBI taxonomy): domain Eukaryota; kingdom Metazoa; phylum Chordata; class Mammalia; order Rodentia; family Sciuridae; genus Ictidomys; species Ictidomys tridecemlineatus. Next base: position 133,935,905 of record NC_135481.1, on the reverse strand, counting down.
GTATTATATTCCTTTTTGCTGCAAAATATTCTATTGAATGAATATACTACTAATTTGTTTATTCATTCTCCTGATGGTGAACATGTGAATTGTTTCTGGTCTTCTATTATTATGGGTAAAGTTGCTATGTATGCATACTCTTGTACAAGTCTTTTGGTGGATGTAAACACTCATTTTGTCTTGGGTGTATGCTAGAACAAACCATTAGGTCACAAAGTAGGTTATGTGTTAACTTCAGTAGATTAGGCCAGATTTTTAAAGTGATTATATCAATTTCCTAGTAGTAATGTCTGAGAGTTCTCATATAAAGTATTTATTGTTTTTTTAAGAGACAAGGTTTCACTATGTTGCCAGGCTGGCCTTGAACTCTTGGGCTTAAGTGATCCTCTGTTTTAGCCTCCTGAGTAGCTGAGACAACAGGTGTGTGCCCAGTGATGACCATCTATCTAAATCACACCTCACAAGAAGCAGGCAAAAAATATTCCAAAAATTAAGACTTTTAAGAATATGGATGTAATCTATTACTGTTAGTGCTTTTTTTGCCAATAAAAAATTTAAAACACATGGGGCTGGGGTTGTGGCTCAGGGTTCGATCCTCAGCACCACATATAAATAAGTAAATAAAATAAAGATCCATGAACAACTAATAAAAATATTTTTAAAAAATTTAAAACATGTAATATTACTTATACATTGCTTTCAGTTTCTTTTTTTGTCTACTTTATAATGTATGTAACAGTATTACAAAGCACGGGTACACACAATTTTAAAATAACTTTACATATTTTAGAAACACAAGCTCAGCTTTTTTTTTTTTTAACCAACTGGGTACACAATCAAGATTTCAGACACTCATGTTTTAGTCTAAGTATTTTAAACTAGCTAAACCTTAGACACAGGCAAACATCTAATTTTTAAATCTGTACATAATAAAGTATATTCCATAGAAATAGTCAACTTTTTATTTTAATGTTAAAATAACATACTTGAACAGTGGGGGAGGAAAAGGCAGGAGAACAAGAATTCACCAGGAAAGAGGCATGAGGGAACTTTCTTAAATACTGGCACTACTCTATACCAAGGTCACCAGAATGTACATCAGTCAAATTCACAGAATGGTACATTTAAGTATGTTTCATTTTACGTAAATTTTACCTCAGAAGAAAATGACCCATAAAAAATATTAACCTCTAGTTAATGACATGCATGTTGAAGTGTCCAGGAGTAAATTATAGAGATATGTGCATCTTACTTAGAAAGGTATTAAAACATAGACTAGTGCATGAATAGAGGGATGGGTATATGAATAGATGCTATAAAGCCAACAGAGTAAAAATTATAGCTGAGGAAGTAGCTCAGTCATAGAGTACTTGCCTAGTATGCCCAAGGCTCTGGGTTCAATCTTCAGCATCACACACACAAAAATAAATAAATAAATAATAATGGTTCACAGTTATATGGTTATTTAAAAATAAAACACCTTAATTACAGAATCTAAATGATAGACACATGGGGACTTACTGTATAATTTTTCAACTTTTCTGAATGCTTACAATTTTCATAATAAAATGTGGGGAAAATAATAATATTTTAAAAATAGTGCAATAATACAAAAGTAAGTTAGAAATTCAAAAAGGAAAAAAAGAAACATTCCAGCACTATTACTTGGTGCTTTTTGATAATGGTCTTCTCTTAACCCATGGTTTCAAGACCTCCTGTGGATGCCTGAAATTGTGGATAGTATCAATCCTAAATATACTGTTTTTTTTCCCTGTACAAATGTAACTATGATTAAAGTCTAATTCATAAATTAGGCACAATAAGAAATTAACAATAATAAAATAGAACAACTATAACAGTACACTGCAATAAGTTATTTCAATGTGATCTCTCAAAATACTTTATGATACAGTACTGTATTCTTACACTGTGGAAAGTGAAACCACAGGTAAGGGTGGGAGGACTACTTTACTATTTATATGGTGAGAATTATTCTCATTTTAGACTAGTAAACTGAAACTCAGAAATGATTACAGAATATTTGTGCCCAGGGTCACAAAAGTGTGAGGCCCAGTCAAAGACTGAATTAAATTTGCCTAAATTCTGAATCCTCTTGACCTATGTGCCTCACAAGGGGCTGCCCGGAACCAAACATATTCCTTACAGCAAGGAAGTTGCTTTTTCATTCCTGCATGGACCAGATCTGTTAGAAAGCTCTTCCCTACAGCATGAACTGAAATCTGTCTCCTCATGCTTTTCCTTCCAGGTTTGATTCCTAGGGGCCATAGAGAATCTGATTCCAACACGACTGACCACATCAAGTGAGAGTATTTGAAATTTGAAAACACAGGATTTCTTTCCAGTTAGTATTTTATAGACTCATTTACAAAGATAAAACTAAGTGTAAAATGGGGATGATGCCTCATAATATTGAGATGAAAATAAGATGAGAACATTATGAAGCATCCTTTCTTTGAAATTTTTAACATGCCACTCATTATAAAATATTTTTTAAAAGTCTTAGGTTCTTGAGATGGTCATGGCAAATGTGAATAAACAGATTTTTTTCCCTTTGTATCTATTTTATTTTATCTAAGAATTGGATGGAACCAGATCTGGTGGTGCATGACTAATCCCAGTGACTCTGAGGATCAAAAGTTCAAAGCCAATCTCAGCAACTTAGCAAGGCCCTAAGTAACTTAACTTGACCTTGTCTCAAAATAAGAAATACAACACTCCAAAACCTGATGGATTTTGGTTCCCTGCTTTGCCTTTTGGGAATCTTATGTACTATGAGATATATAGTTAGGAGCACTTCCTATTGCTCTTTTCTGTTTCATAAATTACTACAGGTGGCCAACCTGTGCAAGCAGCATGTTAATGAAAATTTTAGTCTATTTTCTTTTTGACCCTCAGAAGATATTTTTTTTTCAAAGATAAGATTAAAGAAAACCATTGAACTACAAGGAATGGCCAACTGATGATGACAACCATTAGTTCACTTTTGAATACGTACATTCATATAACATCCTAAAGCTGTATATTTCTTCTTTGACAGATTTATTCAGGGATTTCCTAAAGTACTCCTAAAGCCACAAATCTTGCTCCTTCTAGCAATATAGTACTAAACAATATTTTTAAATCCAAATAGCTCTACATTGAAAACTTTGCCTTATTTAAGAACCCACAGTTCAAACATGGATAAGTTATATCCAGAGCCTAATGGAACCTGAATACGATTGTTTTATCCTCCTGATTTCCAGGGTTGTTGGAAGGAATCCTAGAGATGATCACTTTATACTTGCTGAAATGGATATGCAGACAGTTGAAATGATTAATACATAACAGAGCCTGAGCCAGATACTAGGTCCCCCAATTCCTGGCCCAGTGTCTTTTTCCATTTACAATCATGCCAAACCAAATGTTTAAAAAAAGTGGTTATGTCCAACTACTGCCTCAACTTCACTACATTTCAGTGTGGCCACCCATGATGTCACTTCCTTTTGTGAATGGGTGTATTTTCCCCCACTTGGTCTTGTTATCTTTACTTAACTACAAAACAATATTCTAGTGCTCACACTCTAGAATTAGGTCGTTTTTTCCTTCTTCCTCAAGAATACCAATACAGTCTCCAAAATGTCTTGCTTCTCCTTCTCACTGTATTTCTTATTTCAAGTATTCAGTTGCCAACTCTCACAAAATTGTTGTCCTTCTTCCTCAAAGGGCCTAATTAAAAAATGTTTAATTCTATGTAATACATGCAGATGCTTTCTAGAGAAAGCCCAGCGACAACCTTGTTACACAGGAAGAGAGCTATTGTGGATTATAGCGGAGGCCAAGAATAAGGTTTGGGATCCGACCTAAAACAAATATGGAGGTGAAATGGCACAAGGAGCCACCAGTCAGTGAAAGACTGCAAGCTCTCCTCTATTTGATGTCAGTTCAAGAGAACGGTAGGTTCCAAGGAGGCACGCATCCCGGGACAATGCCAGGGCAGGCGGGCACCAGAATCGCGCTCAGGGGAAACTCAACAAGTCTGGAAGGCGCAGGATGCACTGAGATGCATGAACGCCTGCCAAGAGGCCCTGCTAGCCTCTGGATGACCACTACCCCTTTCCAGGATTCGCTGCCGCGCTTGCTGGCTGGTGGACGGCCACTTGCTCTACGTTTCCCTGCCCGCCCGACGTCTGCCCGGACCCCGGCGTTGCCAATAGCACTTGCGGAGGCCACCGCCTCTCCGGGCCCTCTCCCCAGTCCCTCGGCTTTCCGGGAGGGCTGCCGCGCCGGGCCTGGGGACCGGACCCGCCTTCGAAGCGGGCGGAGGGATGGCGGCAGGCGGGCGCGGCCGGGAGTCCTCGCCTCGGTCTCATCTTCCTCGAGCAGCGCCGCCTGCCTTTGCTGCCGCCGCGGCCGGCCCTGACCAGCAGCTCAGGCTGAGAGATGGAAGGGGCGGGCGCGCCATCATGAAGGGAAAATGGTGGGCGGCGGGCCGCGGTCACAGTACTTACCCGCGCCGGCCAGTGCGGGTAGCCCTTCATCTTGGCAAAGACTAGGTCGCCTGCTTTGTACTCGCGAGGCCGCGGACGCGCCATCCCGGACGCTCCCCTCCCGGGTCGTCCTTGGTCGCCGCGAAGATGCCAGGAGGCCGCCCCCGCGGGCCGAGGGCTGCGCCGCGCTCCCGCGGGCCTCGAGCCGGGCGGGCGGCCGCGCCGACGAGGGGAAGCGCGAGGAGGCGGCCGAGGCGAGTGGGCGGGGGGCTCAGCGGGCCCGCAAATCACCGCCCGGCAGCGGGGGAGGGGAGCCCCGGCCGCTTGGTGCTCGCCCGCCGCCGCCGCGCGCTGCTCACAGGCGCCGCGCCGCTATCCTCATGCCGCCGCCGGCCTGCCTCCCGGTTCCCGGGCGCCGCGCGAGCGCCGGGCCTCGCGCCGCCTCCGAATTCTTCCTCGGGCAGCGACCGCAAACACGATCTTATTATTGTTCTCGCGCGCGCTCAGCATCCCCCCCGCCCGCTCCGCTCCCTCCCGCCCGCGCCACCGGTTAATTCCTAGGTGCACGGCCGGCTTCTGCGGAGAAACCGAGCGCGCCGGCCCGGTGCTCGGCGGGCGCGCGGGCGGTGGGCGCGTCCTCCCAGCACGAAGCCGTGCTGGCGGGCGGGAGCACTACTCCACGGACGCCCGCCGCCAGCTCTCTTTTGTTCTCGGCCCTGAGCGGCCTGCAGCAGCCCAGCCAATCGCCACCCGCCGCCCCCTCCCCGCTGTTCCGCGGCTGGGGGCGCCAGCGCCCCGCCTCCGCCCCCGCCCGCCTTCGGCTGCTCAGCCCGACTGGCCACCTCCACGGGGCTCGCTGAAGAGGGGGACAAAGGCGCTCCAGGCGGTTTGAGCACCCAGTCTGGGCTTCAAGCTGTAGGAAAGGGAGTACCGGTTGCGAGTTGGCGACCTTGTAAGGTTCTTGTTGCGGGTCTGCTCTTAACAATGCAGTATGGGCCACTCGGGACAAGCTGGTTCCCAAGCCTGGGAGGTTTTTCTCCTTCACCAAATGGGCATAGTCGGGTTTCGAACTTGGACCTTCAGGAGTCAAAGTCCATATGGTTATGCTTCCCTGTGTGGGTTTCATAGGTCAGCAGTTTCTGTGAAAAGGACTTAAGAGAGATCACTAGTTTTCAACACTGTCAACATTTTGGACAATGTTTTGTTTTGGTTTTCTTTCTTCTTTTTTTAACTGGCATCTGGTTCTGGTAATTTCTGTATGCAATTAATTAGGTCTAGAACAGCATGTGCCTTACCGTTATTTTACTGTGAACACCATAACTGACTGCCTTCAAAGTCATTTTGGGAGCAAGACTCTTCATTAACACTTCTCTTTGTAAGAAGTAAATAAAATAATTCAAGGAAATTTTTTGAGTCTGCTCAGTGAATGAATTCTGCTTCTTTCATCATCCCAAAGCCCACTTTCTTTAAGAGGTCGCCTGGTACTGCTCCTGAGTGCAGCTGACTTTTTGTGGCCTTCACTTTGTCACAAGGACAATTCTGGTTTGTAAACTGCCCTCTTCTAGGCTTTCTTGCCGGTGCTGTCTCTTAGAGAAGATAAATTTTCCCCCAGCATTCATCTCCCTCCCTTGCCCTGTAGAATTGTGTTTTACCCTTGCTTTTGGTGCTAGGCTTCCAATAACGAGCTGTAAAGTTTTAGACAACCTGTGGATTGTTAACTGTGGTTGGGCAGTACTTTAATGCATGTCCTTACTATTTTCTCTTTAAGATCTGCCCTTTTTAGGCAGTTACCCTTCTCTGCCTGTCCCACAGCTTCACTTTTTCCTTTCTTCTCACTGTGGATGATTGTTCTTGGTCCTTTTGCCTCCTATGATGGTCTGCTAATGTGTCTTTCACTTCTAGAACCTGCCTTGTGTAGCTGTTGTGTCACAACCTCCATATGAACTGGTAGGGTGGTTCCTATATTTTATATCAAAGCCAAACCCCTCTGACCAAAGTCCTAGCTATCCAATCCAAGTGGTCAGATCAAGGAACTGAAAGGGAAAAGTTGGTTAGTTTGGAAGCTGTGGTGGTTGGAACCCTGAAGTGGCATGACAAATCACTCTGGTGGACAGTATGGAGGTGGATATGAGGGTGAGAGACTGGAGGCAGGATCCCAGTTGAGGGCCTTCATCAGGAGAGAGAAGTCAAGGATTGAGACTGTTTGCTGATTCATTGGGTGGTAGGTGGATAGGAAGAATACCGAGTCAATTATAACTCCCTGAATTTTGGCTTAAGCAACAGAATTATTAGTTTTGATATTCACCAAGGCAAGGAAATCCATGAAGAATGGATATGTTTGGAGAACATGACTGTATTTTGGATGTGTTGAGATTTCCATGGGACACCCAGGAAGATATTTAGTGAGTTGCTGAACATGCAGCTTAGAGAAAGGGGTCAAGGCAGAAGGTAGAGATTTGAGTGATGTCAGTATACAAGTGGTGATTGAAACCATGACAGAGGATGCTCAGGAGACTGTAGAATAAGTCCAAAAGTAACTCCAACATTTTAGTATTAGGCAGGAGAAGGGAATGTTATCAGAGCCAAGGAGTTAAAGAATTTCTAGAAGGAAGGAAATATCTAGGTAGATGCCACAGGGAGGTCAAGTAACACACTACAAAGATGAATCCATTGAATATAGTGATTGAGAAGTCATTGGTGACCTTACCAGGAACTGTTTAACTAAACAGTAGTGGAAAGAAACCAAAAACTTGGTGACTTGAGATGTGAGAGGCAAAAATGTGGAGGCAAGAAGTATAGACAGCTCATTCCCAGCAGTGCAGAAAGAGTAGTAAGAAAGCATGAAGTGGGAATTGTTCTGTGGTGATTGGTTTTTGAAGTTAGGAGAAATTTGAGTTTTTAATGAGGAGAAGGAGCCTGTAGAGTGGTTGAAGAAAGAGGCTAAAAATGGGGTAATTGTCAGAGTTTGGTTATTTTAGGAAGGTAGAAATTTCTCCCAGGTTTTGCTTTGGATTCATGTTTTCAATTGAGTCTTGTCTGACTGCTCAACACATATCATTTGCCTGACTCTCCTGCCCTAACCAAGTCAGACTTTACACAATCACTTGAGATCCCCTCATGGGTACCCTTTGGCTGATTATCAGGAATCTTCTAATGTGCCTGGCTAAAAGCCCATCTATCTCTGCAGCCAGGTTGGATGCAGACCACCTTGTCAACACATTGCTGCTGAGGATGAAGCATTGTCCTGTGGCTTTCACTGTGGATAGAGCTTTCAGACTGGTTTCTGTGCTTTCTGCAAAAGACTGATGCTGTGGCTATTCCAGAACAATACTCTATTCAAATATTTAGCAGATAATGTGTATGTGTAACCCCTTAGAGATATTATTAGGATTGTTAAAAAAGCCTGATATGTTTTAGTTTAGTCAGTGTGGCCCCAGGAACTGGTCTATTTGCTGGTATCAAAATAGAAAAAGTTAACTATATTCCTGAAACTTAGATGAAAATCCATTCAGAAATGGAAATAATATCAACTACCTTTGATCACTTGATCCTTGTGAGCTGATTTTGGCTCCTTGATCTTTTTTTTTTTTTTGCCATCCTCTTCTTGCTCATACAAATACACATATATTGCTGATCTGCTCCTATTTTCACCTTCTCTTTTCATATCTTGACTTAATGACTTAATAGTTCCTTCAAATCCTGCCCCCAAATTCACCCATTCTGTGATGTTTCAATTGCCAAAAATCTATTCCTTTGCCTGGAATTATGTATGTAATGATACATATAGAGCCCTTAGAAGAGCACTCATCAAATATGTCAGTATTGTGTGGGCTGGGGTCATGGCTCAGCAGTAGAATGCATGCGAGGCCCTGGGTTTGATCCTCAACACCACATATAAATAAATAAAATAAAGGTATTGTGTCCAACTACAACTAAAAAAATAAATATTTTTTTAAAAGTCAGGATTGTTATCTTTGTTGTAAACATGGTGAGATATAAAGAATTGTGGAAAGGGAGTCAGGTAAAGCTGATGTTGACCAAGCACATGCACACAGCATGTTATAAGAGAGCTACCTAGACTTTGCATCAGAATCCATTTATATTACTTTCACCACTTGCTGCTATGGCAAGGGAGTGGGGCACATGCAGAGAGACAGTTCCTGGAAAAAGAAATACTGGAGAGAGAAAGTGAAAAGGGAGAGGCCCAGATGGTTCCCAACTCTTTCAATCCCTTTAGTTGAGATGCCAGACAAATGAATGAAGCCATGTTGGATTCTTTAATTCTAGTTCAATTACCCTAGACAATGCCATATGGAGCAGAGGCAATCTATTCCCACTGAACCTTACCCAAATTACAGAATCTTGAACAAGGAAATAGTGGCATTTATTTTAGGACACAAAATTTTGGGGTAGATGGTAATATAGCAAAAGAGAACAAAAACAGGATTTAATAGCAGATTAGATATAGCTAAAGAGAGCCAGTGACCTGAAAAATCAGAAGGAAAATAATTCCGACCCAGATAAGAGTGGGAGGGGAGCGGAGAATAGTATAGTCATATCAGCATTCTTTTCTTTTTTAAGTTTTCTTTTTTTAAAAAGTTGTTGATGGACTTTCATTTTATTTATCTGTGGTGCCGAGAATCAAACCCAGTGCCTCACACATGCTAGGCAAGTGCTCTACCACTGAGCTACAGCTACAGCCCCATATATCAGCATTCTTTTGGCTAGTATTTGTAGGTTTTTTTTTTAACCTATGCAATATAATTTTTTAAAAAGTCTACTTATGGTACATTAGTCAGCTTTTCATTGTTGTGAACAAAATACCCAACAAGAACAATTTAGAGGAGGAAAAGTTTAATTTTGGGCTTGTGGTTTCAGAGGTTTGATCTATGGTCAGCTCACTCCATTGCTGTGGGCCCAGGATTAGGGAGATCATCATGATGGAAGAGCATGGAGAAGGAAAGCTATTCTAGGCAACCAGGAAGCAGAGAGAAAAAGCAAGGTGCTGGGACAAATATAAATCCCAGAGGCATGCTGTCAGTAACCAACTTCTAGCCACCCCCTATCTTTCTACAGTTATTAGCCAGTACAGTAATCCTTTCAAATTATTAAGCCATGAAAGGGACCAATTCATTGTTTGGGTTATGGCTCTCACAATCGAATCATTTCACTTCCTGTATTAACATTGGAGCTTTTGGGGGATATTGCATATCCAAACCATAAAATATGGAGTCCCAAATGATGAGAAAAAAAGAGAATAGGGTAGAAGCAGTTTTTGAAACAATGATGGCCAAGAATTTCCCAAACAGATGGAAGATATTATTATGGATTAAATGTTTATGTCCCCCCTCCCCAAATGCATATGTTGAAACCTTAATCTTAAATTTGATGGGGATTTGGAGATAGGAACTCTGGAGGACTATCCTCATGATGGGAGAAATGCAAGAGAACTTACTTCCTCTTTTTTTCACCATATGAGATACAATGAAAAGATGGCATCTGCATGCCAGGAAGAGGACACTCACCAGACTCTGGATTTGCTGGTGCATAGGTTTTGAACTTTTCAGTCTCCAGAACTGTGAAAATAAATATTTAAACCTCTTAGTCTATGGTATTTTTTGTTACAGCAGCCAGAATTAACAGACAGATATCAAAACCATAGATTAAAAAGTATTTTGAATACCATACAAGATAAATACAAAGAAAATCACACTTAAGAACATTATGGTAAAATTAATGAAACCATAAACAAAGGAAACATGAAAAGAAGTAAAAAATCAGTAAGAATATAGATGACTCAAAACACATCATTTTCAAACAAACAAAAAGGAGAGCTGATTTATCATCAGGAAGAAAAATACTATCAACCTAAAATTCTAAATCAAATAAACTATCTTTCAAATAAAGGAGAAATAAAGTCAAATTTTAGACAAATAAAAATATGTAGGCAAAAAATAGAAACAAAGTCAAATTGTAGACAAACTTATGAACAGCTAATTTTCACTAAATGAAATACTAAATAGAGCTTGTCAGGCAAAAATAAAATGATCCAAATGGAAAGAAAGATGCAGGAAGAAAAGAACAATTGAAAGAATATTTAAATTTTTTTTTAGTTGTAGTTAGACACAATATCTTTTATTTAGTTAGTTTTATGGGGTGCTGAGGGTCAAACCCAGTGCCTCATACATGCTAGGTGAGCGCTTTATCACTGAGCCCAGCCCCAGCCCTGAAAAAATAAATATTTGAGTAAATCTAAATAAAAATAAAAATTGACAGTATAAAATAAGGTAGTGACCACTTAATTGGGTTATATATGGTGATTTAGAAATTCACAAAAGGCACACACTGTATAAATGTATTGAAATATCACATGGTATAATAAGTGCAATTTTTATGTACCAGTTTTAAAAAATCACAAAAAGATTTGGGGTAAATAAAGTAAAAAAGTCTAAATTCTTAGGATAATACAGAAGTGACAAAAGTGCTAACAGTACATTTTAATAAGTTAAGGACATTAGTTGTGAATTCTAGGATGTCAATTTAGGTTAAATTAATGGGTGATAACAAAATAGTAAAATAATACATAATCTAAAATGGCAAGAAAAGATAAAGAACATATAATAAGACCACATTAAAATAAAAGGAACAAGTACTCCAATTACAATTAAAAGATTTCTGACTGAATAAAAAAGACAACTTTATACTGCTTAAAAGAGATATTGTGTATATATACATATAAGCCAGTATATATGTATATATGTAAAATATGTATATATATATATATAAAGTTAAAAGTAAAATGATAGAAAAAAGAAATTTGTAAGTACAAATAGAAAGTGGCTCTGCTGATATAGACAAAAGGCACAAAGCATTACTATAAATCAGTGACTTTAAGCCGGAAGTGATTTTGCCCCTTACCCAGTGGACATTTGATAAGGTCTAGGGGTATTTTGTCACAACTGAAGGTGAAGATACCACTCCATCTAGTGGGTAGAGGACAAGGATGCTGCAGAATATTCTACAATGCACAGGACAGTACCTCCCACTCAACAAAAAATTATCCTGCCCAAAATGTCAATAGTACACTGATGAAAAATGCTGCTATAGATACATAAAAATAAAGCATCCATTCACAGGAAATAAATAAAATGTGTAATTTTTATATACTAATAACATAACCTCAAAATATATAAAGCAAAAATATTGACAAATCTAAAAATAAACAAAATAGACTAGATAAATTCACAATTATAGTGGAAGATTTCACTAATAGAATAAGTGAGTAAAAAAATCAGTAAGAATACAGATGACTCAAATAACACAAATTATCTTATTGATCTATTTAGAGCTATACCAAACATTTATAGAGTATACATTATTTTCAAATATGGAACATTTAACAAAATTGACCAGTAAGGATATCTGCTATCACTTCTAATCAGGCATCTTGACCTGTGAAATGAGGTGAAATAAGATTTTAAAAAAAGGATAGGATTGGAAAATAATAACTACACTGTTATTTGCTGATAACATAATTATGTATGTAATAAGTTTTTAAAAATCTATAGATAAAATATTAGAATTAACAAGAGAATTCTGCTGTAAGCTAAGATGCAAGAGCTTCCAAAGGATTAAAATTTAACTTGCTCTATATTCTGACCACAGAAAAATCAAGCTAGAAATCAATACCAAAAAGAAAACTAAAGGGCTGGGATTGTGGCTCAGTGGCAGAGTGCTTGCCTCAAATGTATAAGGTTGGGTTTGATCTTTAGCACCACATTAAAATAAATAAATAAATAAAGGTATTGTGTCCATCTACAACTAAAAATATTTAAAAAAAGAAAATAAAAAATTTCCAGATATTTGGAAATTAATATTTTTATTTCTAATTTTAAAGGAAGAAATAACAATGGAAATTAAACTACATTTTGAACTGAATAACATTGGAAACATGATATATCTAGACTTGTGAGTTGAAGTTAAAGTTCACATAGTCTTAAATGCATATATTATAAGGTAAGAGCATAAAAAGCAATGATCTATGCATCCATCTTAAGAGTTAGAAAAAGAATGGAAAATCAAATCCCAAAAACAGAAGGAAGGACATAAACAAAGAACAGAAATTAATAAATTATACAAATATACCATAGGATTAACAAAGTCAAAGTTGTTTAAAAAAAGACTAACAAAAATGGATAAGTCTCTTTCAAATCTGACCAAAAGAAATATAGAAAGCACAAATAAAAATACAAGGGATGAAAAAGTGGACATCTTTTCAAATGCTACAGATATTTAAAATGATGAAATGAACATTGTGGACAACTTTATGCCAATACATCTGAAAGTCTAGATGAAATGGAAAATATCCCAGAAAAACACATCTTACTAAAATTTACACAAGAAGGAAGGGAAATCTAACATATATAATATAATATATGTTATATAATATAAATATAACATAACCCTATGTCAATAGAGAAATACATTTACCTATAATTAAAAATCTTTCACCAAAGAAAATTTTATCCCAGATGGCTTCACTGGTGAGTAGTACCAAACATCTTTAAGAAGAAATAGTGCCGATATCATAAATTCAGAGAAGAGAAAAAGAGGGAACAGTTCCCCCACTTGTTTTCTAAGGGAGCACAATAAATATTAATGCCAAAGACCTGAAACATACAACACAAGAAAAGAAAGCTATACCAGTTTCTCTCATAACATAGATGAAGAAAATCTCAACCAAAATATCAGTGGTATATATATGATATATATAATAGTATACCACAACAAATTTGAATATAATCAAGAATGCAAGTTAACATTTGAAAGGCAATATATCATTACATCAATAGATGAAAGGGGAAAATCACATGATCTTCTCAAAAAATGGAGGGAAAGTGTTTGATTAAATTTAGCATACATCTAAAAAACCCCAGAAAAAAACCTATATATAAAACATCATACTTTTTTTTTTTTTTGTACTGGGATTTGAACTCAGGGATGCTTAACCAAGAAACCACATCCCCAGTTCTTTTTATCTTTTATTTTGAGACAGAGACTCACTAAGTAGCTAAGACTGGCTTCAAACTTACATCCTTCTGTCTCAGTTTCCTGAGTTGCTGGGATTATAAGCATGGACCACCGTGCTCCACCTAAAACATCATACTTAATGGTGAAATATTGAGAAATTTCCCTAGAATTGTAAATAAGACAAGGATGTCTATTATTAATTCTATTCAAGACAGTACTAGCATTCTTAGCCTATGAAATAAGTTAAGAAAAAAGTGTAGAATTGGAAAATAATAAATACATTGTTATTTGCTGATAACATGATTATGTATGCAGCAAATTTTTAAAAATCTATAGATAAACTATTAGAATTAACAAGTTAATTCTGTAAGGTTAGAAGTAAAAATGTCAATATAAGAAAAATCAATTATATTCCTATATAACAGCAACAAACAATTAGTAAATGAAATTTTAGCATTGTTAACATTTTGCAATATTATTAATAATATCCAGGAATAAGTCTAATGGAAGATTGTAAGGACTTTACACAGGAAAATATAAGGTATTATTTAGAGAAATTAAAGATGACCTAAATATAGGGAGAGCTGTACCATTTACATAGCTTGGAAGATTCAATATTGTAAATGTGTTATCCTTCCCAAAACTGATCTATGGACTCCAATTAGACCACATTAAAATTCCAGTGTCTTTTTTTGGGGATGTGGAAATTAATGAGCTGATTCTAAATCTTACATGAAATGTAAAGGACCAAGAACAGATAGGATAATATTATAGGACGAGGATTGTGGCTCAGGGGTAGAGTGCTCGTCTTGCACATGCAAGATCATGGGTTCCATCCTCAGCACCACATAAAAATAAATAAATAAAATAAATGTATTGTGTCCAACTACAACTAAAAAATAAATTAAAAAAGATAATATTATAGAAAAACAAAACTGGAGAATTACCTTTATCAGGTATCAATATTTATAGATGGTACAATGATTAAGACAGTATGTTTTAACATGAAGATAAATGAACAAGCAATGAGAAAAAATTGCAAGAGCAATTTTGAAGAGCAATCACACATATATGAATATTTGACTTCTGACAAAGTTGGCACTTTGGGAAAAGTACCATTTTAAAAATAAATGTCTTTGGGTCAATAAGGTAGCCATATGTTCCCTGTCAAATCTTGATTTTTTTTTTGTGTGTGTGTTACCTTTGATTGAACCCAGGAGTGCTTAACCACTGAGCCACATCCCTAGCCCTTTTACATTTTTTAGTTACAGACTACATCTCACTAAGTTGCTGAGGCTGGCTATCAATTCATGATCCTCCTGCCTCAACTTCCTAAATCATTGGGATTACAGGCCTGTGTCTCCACGTCCAGTGTCAAATCTTGAATTTTATATCATAATATATGCAAAAGTCAATTTCAGTTAGATTGTGTTTTTATTTTTTTAAGTATTTTTTAGGTATAGATAGACACAATATCTTTATTTTGTTTATTTATTTATTTTAGAGAGGAGAGAAAGAGAGAAAGAGAGAGAGAGAGAGAGAGAGAGAGAGAGAGAGAGAGAATTTTTAATATTTATTTTTTAGTTTCCGGCGGACATCTTTGTTTGTATGTGGTGCTGAGGATCGAATCCAGGCCACATACATGCCAGGCGAGCGCGCTAACGCTTGAGCCACATCCCCAGCCCTAATATCTTTATTTTTAATTGTTTATTTTTATGTGCTGTTGAGGATTGAACCTAGGGCCTCACATGTGCAAGGCAAGAGCTCTACCGCTGAGCTACAACTCCAGCTCCTAGATTATGATTTTAAATGTGAAAAGCAGAACAAATAAATGAGCTTGAGGAAAGCAAACTTTTAAAAATAGGATATTTCCCTCCCCATTGAAATAAAAACCCACTAACCATAAAGGAAAGGACGGATAAAGTACATTAAAATTTACAAATTTAGATAGAAAGTAAAAAGACAAATCACAAAGTATGAGAAAATATCTTAAGATATATAAACAACAAGGGCTTATATGCAGACTATACAAATAATTCCTACAGATCATTAAGAAAAAAGTATCAACCCCAAAGAAAGATGTATAAAGAATTTGAACAGGTACTTTACAAAAGATATTAAACATAAGGCAAGGAAACTGGAAAGGTTCTGAGATCATTATTGTTAGAATCATAATAAAGTACTACTATACTTTTCTAGAATGGCTAAAATTAAAAGCACTAATAATACAAAGAATTGGTAAGGATGGGAAGCTACTGAAACTTTCAAATGCCGCTGGCAGAAAAATAAATCGGTACAGAAGGAACCTCTTATCCTCAGAGCATACAGTCCAAAACCTCCAATAAATATCTGAAATTGCAGATAACACCAAATGCTACATATACTGTTTTTTTTACTATATATACATATCAGTGATAAAAGTTTAATTTGTAAATTAGGTAAGTGAGGGATTAACAACAATAATTAATAACAGAATATTTGTAAAATATACTTAATAAAAGTTGTTTAAAACTCATGAATTATTTATTTCAGGAATCTCCAATTTCATATTTTCAGACCACAGTTGACCATAGGAAACTAAAACTTCAGAAAGTAAAATCACAGATAAGAAACTACTACTGCAAAATCAAATCCAGAGGGCAGGGGATGTGGCTCAAGGGGTAGCGCGCTCGCCTGGCATGCGTGTGGCCCGGGTTCCATCCTCAGCACCACATACAAACAAAGATGTTGTATCCGCTGAAAACTAAAAAATAAATATTAAAATTCTCTCTCTCTCCCCTCTCTTTCTCTCTCTTTAAAAAAA
Source organism: Ictidomys tridecemlineatus (assembly GCF_052094955.1). Taxonomy (NCBI): domain Eukaryota; kingdom Metazoa; phylum Chordata; class Mammalia; order Rodentia; family Sciuridae; genus Ictidomys; species Ictidomys tridecemlineatus. Next base: position 133,919,585 of record NC_135481.1, on the reverse strand, counting down.
AAAAATCAGATCCAGAGCAATTTGTCAGTATTTACTAAAACTGAAGACATTATTCACTAGAGTTGAAAATAAGGTGATTTGTTTATTAGGTTAACAAATGTGAACACATGAAACAAAAGTCACGCACAACAGTTTTATTAGAAGAATTATTCATTTTTTTCTATTATTATCACCATTTAATTTTTAATTTTTTTATTTTTTTATTATTAGTTGTTCAAAACATTTCAAAGCTCTTGACATATCATATTTCATACATTTGATTCAAGTGGGTTATGAACTCCCATTTTTACCCCATATACAGATTGCAGTATCACATCGGTTACACATCCATGTTTTTACATATTGCCATACTAGTGACTGTTGTATTCTGCTACCTTTCCTATCCTCTACTATCCCCCCTCCCCTCCCCTCCCCTCCCATCTTCTCTCTCTACCCCATCTACTGTAATTCATTTCTCTCCCTTGTTTTGTTTTTTCCTTTCCCCTCACATCCTCTTATATGTAATTTTGTATAACAATGAGGGTCTCCTTCCATTTCCATGCAATTTCCCTTCTCTCTCCCTTTCCCTCCCACCTCTCGTCCCTGTTTAATGTTAATCTTTTTCTCATGCTCTTCCTCTCTGCTCTGTTCTTAGTTGCTCTCCTTATATCAAAGAAGACATTTGGTATTTGCTTTTTAGGGATTGGCTAGCTTCACTTAGCATAATCTGCTCTAATGCCATCCATTTCCCTGCAAATGCCATGATTTTGTCATTTTTTAGTGCTGAGTAATACTCCATTGTGTATAAATGCCACATTTTTTAATCCATTCATCTATTGAAGGGCATCTAGGTTGGTTCCACAGTCTGGCTATTGTGAATTGTGCTGCTATGAACATCGATGTAGCAATATCCCTATAGTACGCTCTTTTAAGGTCTTCAGGGAATAGTCAGAGAAGGGCAATAGCTGGGTCAAATGGTGGATCCATTCCCAGCTTTCCCAGGAATCTCCATACTGCTTTCCAAATTGGCCTCACCAATTTGCAGTCCCACCAGCAATGCACAAGTGTACCCTTTTCCCCACACCCTCGCCCGCACTTATTGTTGTTTGACTTCATAATGGCTGCCAATCTTACTGGAGTGAGAGGGTATCTTAGGGTGGTTTTGATTTGCATTTCTCTGACTGCTAGAGATGGTGAGCATTTTTTCATGTACTTGTTGATTGATTGTATGTCCTCCTCTGAGAAGTGTCTGTTCAGGTCCTTGGCCCATTTGTTGATTGGGTTATTTGTTATCTTATTGTTTAATTTTGTGAGTTCTTTGTTTACTCTGGATATTAGGGCTCTATCTGAAGTGTGAGGAGTAAAGATTTGTTCCCAGGATGTAGGCTCTGTATTTACCTCTCTTATTGTTTCTCTTGCTGAGAAAAAACTTTTTAGTTTAAGTAAGTCCCATTTGTTGATTCTTGTTTTTAACTCTTGTGCTATGAATGTCCTATTAAGGAATTTGGAGCCCAATCCCACAATATGTAGATTGGAGACAACTTTTTCTTCTATCAGACGCAGAGTCTCTGATTTGATATCAAGCTCCTTGATCCATTTTGAGTTAACTTTTGTGCATGGTGAGAGAAAGGGATTCAGTTTCATTTTGTTGCATATGGATTTCCAGTTTTCCCAGCACCATTTGTTGAAGATGCTATCCTTCCTCTATTGCATGCTTTTAGCCCCTTTATCAAATATAAGATAGTTGTAATTTTGTGGATTGGTCTCTATGTCCTCTATTCTGTACCACTGGTCCACCCACCTGTTTTGGTACCAGTACCATGCTGTTTTTGTTACTATTGTTCTGTAGTACAGTTTAAAATCTGGTATCACTATACCTCCTGATTCACACTTCCTGCTTAGAATTGATTTTGCTATTCTGGGTCTTTTATTTTTCCATATGAATTTCATGATTGCTTTTTCTATTTCTACAAGAAATGTCATTGGGATTTTGATTGGCATTGCATTGAACCTATAGAGAACTTTTGGTAATATCACCATTTTGATGATGTTAGTTCTGCCTATCCATGAACAGGGTATATTTTTTCCATCTTCTAAGATCTTCTATTTCTCTCTTTAGGTTTCTGTATTTTCATTGTATAAATCTTTCACCTCTTTTGTTAGGTTGATTCCCAAGTATTTTATTTTTTTTTTGAGGATATTGTGAATGGGGTGGTTTTCCTCATTTCCATTTCAAAAGATTTGACACTGATATACAGGAATGCCTTTGATTTATGCATGTTGATTTTATATCCTGCCACTTTGATGAATTCATTTATTAGCTCTAGTAGTTTCTTTGTAGACCCTTTTGGGGTCTTCTAGGTATAAGATCATATCATCTGCAAATAGTGATAATTTAAGTTCTTCTTTTCCTATCTTAATGCCTTTAATTTATTTTGTCTGGCTAATTGCTCTGGCTAGTATTTCAAGAACTATATTGAATAGAAGTGGTGAGAGAGGGCATCCCTGTCTTGTTCCAGATTTTAGAGTGAATGCCTTCAGTTTTTCTCCATTTAGAATGATGCTAGCCTGAGGCTTAGCATAGATAGCTTTTACAATGTTGAGGTAAGTTCCTGTTATCCCTAGTTTTTCTAGTGTTTTGAACATAAAGGGATGCTGTACTTTGTTGAATGCTTTTTCTGCGTCTATCGAGATGATCATATGGTTCTTATCTTTAAGTCTATTGATGTGATGAATAACGTTTATTGATTTCCGTATATAGAACCAGCCTTGCATCCCAGGGATGAATCCTACTTGATCATGGTGTACAATTTTTTTGATATGCTTTTGTATCTGATTTGCCAGAATTTTATTGAGAATTTTTGCATCTAGGTTCATTAGAGATATTGGTCTGTAGTTTTCTTTCTTTGAAGTGTCTTTGTCTGGTTTCAGGATCAGAGTGATGTTGGCCTCATAGAATGAATTTGGAAGAGCTCCTTCTCTTTCTATTTCCTGAAAGAACTTGAAAAGTATTGGTATTAACTCCACTTTAAAGGTTTTGTAAAACTCCGCTGTATACCCATCTGATCCCGGGCTTTTCTTGGTTGGAAGTCTTTTGATGGCTTCTTCTATTTCCTCCTTTGTTATTGGTCTGTTTAAATTGTGTGTAATAGTCAAGACCTGAAAACAATCCAGGTGTCCATTGACACTAGAATGGGTAAATTGTGAGATAATAAATGAATTATTATTATAAATATAATGCTAAGCAAAGGAAACCAGGCACATTTAAGAATAAATCTTGTATGATTCTGTTTACACCAAGTTCAATAGAAGTCAGAATAGTGGTTACTTTCAGAAAGGAAGATGAAATTGGAAAGGGTACGGGGGACTTTCAGGTGATAATAATGTTCTTTCTGGGGTTGGGGTTACACAGGTACATGTATTTTATGATAATTCAACAAGATGTACATAAAATTTTCCACTTCTTTATAATTGCTCTCGAATAAAGTTCATTTCCAAATGAAAATATTGGATTTTGGATGTGACTTAAAAATTCTGAAGGGCGCCAGGAACAATGTTACATGCCTGTAATTTCAGTGACTCTGGTGGGTGAGGCAGAAAGATTGCAAGTTCAAGGCCAGGTTCAGCAATTTAGCAAGGACCTAAGGAATTTAGAGACCCTGTCTAAATTAAAAAAAAAAAATTAAAAAGGATGGGGATGTGGCTCAATGGTTAAGCACCCCTGGGTTAAATCTCTGGTACCAAAAAAAAAAAAATCTTAAGTGAATGACAGTTAAGTACATCTATGTTTAATGTTTCTTTTCTTAAACAATTTCCTAAAGGATAAAGGGGATTTATACATTTCAAAGTGACTTCAAGAATGGCAAATAATTCTTAGAAGACATTCAGAATCTTATCCAGGTCATTAAAAGTACTTAACATTTGAACTTTTCAAAAATTTCATTCACATGTATGTCTAGCCTCTATCATAAAACCTGACTGTTTTAAGTGAGAGGAGGCAAATAATTTTTTACCAATTGTGCCAGATCCAAACTTCCTAGAACACCATGTAGAGAATGAATTCTGAAATGGAATCCAGCATAAGTGGGAAAAATTGTTATTAATTAGCAGTGTCCTTGGGTACCAAAGGAAAATGGCAGCACATGCAATAAACACTAGCCATGTGGGGCTTACAGATTTTACAACCTTGGGATTTTGGCTGATGATGCAGAACCCTGAATGAAGAGCATTGTTTGCTCAGGAACACACCATAGAAACAAATGAATTTTAAGCCAGTAATGAGTATATGGCAGAAAAGTCAATGAATCAATTTATATAATTACTGTGGAGGAAATGAGGTTTGATGGGAAAAATAATAATAAAGGATGTTGGCAGTAAGTCAAAGTGAAATGCAAACAGAATTAGAAACTATATCTGTAACTTCAAATGCCTACACATTAACCCTTCCCAAACAAATTGTTCCATGGAAAACTGTTCTTTAGGGTATTCATAGGCACACCTAAGCCTGATTAGGTTAAGCATATTAACTGCATATCATATAAAAATATTTAAAAGTTATTAATCAGCTTAAAACTTTGATGAACATACCCTCAAAATGATAAAATTAAAAAATGTGTAAGTAGAGTCTTCATTTGAGTGAAAGATGGTAGAAATCAAAGATGATGAATTTAATTGTTATTGTGCATGCCTGGCTGTTCTATTGATCAGGGATGTTTGGTTGAGTAATAAAATAAGGGTGCTCATGGTTAATCAATCATTTTATATTTCCTCAACATTTCCTTGCCTTCATGCCAGCAAAATCAAGATTTACATAACATGCATTTTATGGCAATGGTGTAACATTGATATAGCTAATGTTTATTTTATTTTATTTATATTTGACAGCAGGATGCATTACAATTCTTATTACACATATAGAGCACAATTTTTATATCTCTGGTGGTATACAAAGTATATTCACGCCAATTCATGTCTTCATACCTGTACTTTGGATAATGATGATTATCACATTCTACCATAATTTATACCTCCATGTCCCCTCCCTTCTCCTCCAACTCTTCTGCCCTATCTAGAGTTTGTCTATCCTCCCATGCTCCCTCTCCCTATCCCAATATGAATCAGCCTCCTTATATCAAAGAAAACATTTGACATTTGTTTTTTTGGGATTGGCTAACTTCACTTAGCATTATCTTCTCTAACTCTGTCCATTTACCTGCAAATGCCATGATTTTATTCTCTTTTATTGATGAATAAATTTCATTGTGTATATATACCACATTTTTTTTCATCCATTCATATATTGAAGGGCACCTTGGTTGGTTCCACAGTTTTATATTTTATATTCCACAGCTATTGTGAATTGTGCTGCTATAAACATTGAAGTGGCTGTGTCCATGTAGTATGCTGTTTTTAAGTCCTTTGGGTTTAGAGCGAAGAGAGGGATAGCTGGGGTCAAATGGTGGTTCCATTCCCAATTTTCTAAGAAATCTTCATACTGCTTTCCATATTGGCTGCACCAATTTGCAGTCCCACCAGCAGTGTATGAGTGTACCTTTTTTCCCACATCCTTGCCAACACTTATTGTTGTTTGTCTTCATAATAGCTGCCATTCTGACTGGAGTGAGATAAAAATCTTAGAGTGTTTTTTATTTGCATTTATCTGATTGCTAGTGATGATGAACATTTTTTCATATATTTTTTGATTGATTAGATATCATCTTCAGAGAAGTGTCTGTTCAGGTCCGTGGCCCGTTTATTCATTGGTTTACTTATTTTTTCGGTGCTTAGCTTTTGAGTTCTTTATATACCCTAGAGATTAGTGCTCTATCTGATGTGTGAGGGGTATAGATTTGCTCCCAAGATGTAGGCTCTATATTCACCTCACAGGTTTTTTTTTTTTTAGAAGAAACTTTTTAGTTTGAGTCCATCCCATTTATTGATTCTTGATTTTAATTATTGTGTCACAGGAATCTTATTAAGGAAGTTGGGGCCTAATCCCACATGATGCAGATTAGGGCCACTTTTTCTTCTATTAGATGCAGGGTCTCTGGTTTTATTCCTAAGTCCTTGATCCATTTTGAGTTGAGCTTTGTGCATGATGAGAAATGGGGGTTTAATTTCATTTTGTTGCATATGGATTTCCAGTTTTCCTAGCACAATTTGTTGAAGAGGCTATCTTTTTTCCAGTGCATGTTTTTGGCACCTTTGTCTAATATAAGATAATTGTAATTTTGTGGCTTAGTCTCTGTGTCCTCTATTCTGTACCATTGGCCTACCAGTCTGTTCTGGTGCCAATACCATGCTGTTTTTGTTACTGTTGCTCTGTAGTATAGTTTAAGTTCTGGTATAGTGATGCCACCTGTTCACTCTTCTTGCTAAAGATTGCTTTGGCTATTCTGGATCTCTTATTTTCCAAATGAATTTCATGATTGCTTTTTCTATTTCTTTTTTTGAAAATTTTTTTTGGTTGTTGATGGACTTTATTGTTTTTATTTTTTTGTGGTGCTGAGGATGGAACCCAGTGCCTCATGCATGCTAGGTGAGCACACTACTACTGCGCCACAACCCCAGCCCTGCTTTTGCTATTTCTATGAGGAATGTCATTGGGATTTTGATGGGAATTTCATTAAATATGTATATTGTTTTTGGAAGTATGGTCATTTCGATAATATTAATTCTGCCTATCCAAGAGCAAGGTAGATCTTTCCATCTTCTAAGATCTTCTTTGATTTCTTTCTTTAGGGTGCTGTAATTTTCATTATATAGATCTTTCACCTCTTTTGTTAAGTTGATTCCAAAGTATTATATTTATTTATTTATTTTGGGGGGGCTATTGTAAATGGGGTAGTTTTCTTCATTTCCCTTTCTGAGAATTTGTCACTAATATACAGAAATGGCTTTGATTTATGGGTGTTGATTTTATATCCTGCTACTTTTCTGAATTAATTTACTAGTTCTAGAAGTTTTCTGGTGGAACTTTTAGGGTCTTCTAGATATAGAATCATATCATCAGCAAATAGTGTCAAATTGAGCTCTTCTTTTTCTATGTGTATCCCTTTAATTTATTTTGTCTAAATGCTCTGGCCAGTTTTCAAGAACTATGTTGAATAGAAGTGGTGAAAGAGGCCATTCCTGTCTTGTTCCATTTTTTAGAGGGAATGCCTTCAATTTTTCTCTATTTAGAATGATGTTGGCCTGGGGCTTAGCATAGATAGCCTTTTTGATGTTGAGATATGTTCCTGTTATCTCTAGTTTTTCTAGTGTTTTGAATTTTTGTCAAATGCTTTTTCTGCATCTATTGAGATGATCATATGATTCTTATCTTTAAGTCTATTGATGAGATGAATTATATTTATTGATTTCTGTATGTTGAACCCATCCCTGAGATGAATCTCACTTGATCATGGTACACAATCTTTTTGGTGTGTTTTTGTATTTGATTTGTCAGAATTTTATTGAGAATTTTTGCATCTATGTTCACTAGAGGTATTGGTCTAAAGTTTTCTTTTTTTTTTGATGTCTTTGCCTGGTTTTGGAATCAGAGTGATATTGGCCTCATAGAATGAGTTTGGAAGTGCTGCTTCCTTTTGTATTTCCTGAAACAAATTGGAGAGTATTGGTATTAGTTCTTCTTTAAAGGTCTTGTAGAACTTGGCTGTGTATCCATCTGGTCCTAGACTTTTCTTGGTTGGTAGACTTTTGATGGCGTCTGCTGTTTCTTCACTTGAAATTGGTCTGTTTAAATTGTGTATATCATCCTAATTAAATTTGGGCAAATTATATGACTCTAGAAATTTGTTGATGCCTTCTGTATTTTCTACTTTATTGGAGTAGAAGTTTTCAAAATAACTTCTAATTATCTTCTGTATTTCTGTAGTGTCTGTTGTGATATTTCCTTTTTCATCACATATGCTAGTGATTTGAGTTTTCTCTCTTTGTTAGCATGGCTAAGGGTCTGTTAATTTATTTTTTCAAAGAACCAACTTTTTGTTCTGTCAATTTTTTTCAATTGTTTCTTGTGTTTCAATTTCATTGATTTCAACTCTGATTTTAATTATTTCCTGTGTTCTGCTGCTTTTGGTGTTGTTTGTTTCTTCTTTTCCCTGGGGCTTTGAGATATAATGTTAAGTCATTTATCTGTTGACTTTTTCTTCTTTTAAGGAATGAACTCCTCTTAAAACTGCTTTCATAGTGTCCCAGAGATTTTGATATGTTATATCTGTGTTCTCATTCACCTCTAAAAATTTTTAAACTCCTCCTTGATGTCTTCTGTAACCCATTGTTTGTTCAATAGCATTTTATTTAGTTTCCAGGTGTTGGAGTGGATTTTATTTCTTATTTTATCATTGATTTCTAATTTCATTCCATTATTTTATGATTGAATGCAGGGTAGTATCTCTACTTTTTTGTGGCATAATATATGGTCTGTTTTAGAGAAGGATCCATGTACTGCTGAGAAGAAAGTGTATTTTCTCATTGAAGGATAAAACAGTCTATATATGTCAGTTAAGTCTAAGTTATTGATTGTATTATTGAGTTCTATAGTTTCTTTGTTCAGCTTTTGTTTGGAAGATCTATGTAGTGATGAAAGAGTTGTGTTAAAGTCACCCAAAAGTATTGTGTTGTGGTGTATTTGACTCTTGAACTTGAGAAGAGTTTGTTTGATGAATGTAGATGCTCCATTGTTTGGGAAATATATATTTATAATTGTTAAGTTTTGTTGGTGTATGTTTCCCTTGAGCAGTATGTAGTGTCCTTCTTTATCCTTTTTGATTGACTTTACTTTGAAATCTACTTTATTTGATATGAGGATGGAAATCCCTGCTTGCTTCTGCAGTCCATGTGAGTGGTATGATTTTCCCCAACTTTTCACCTTTAGTCTGTGGATGACTTTTTCTATGAGATGAGTTTCTTGGAGGCAGCATATTGTTGGGATTTTTTTAAAAAATCCAATATGTTCATCTATGTCTTTTGATTGGTGAGTTCTTTTGATTGGTGAGTTTAGGCCATTAACATTCAGGGTTATTATTCAGACATAATTTGAATTCCCAGCCATTTTTGTTTATTTTTGGTATTTAATGTTACTTGGTTTCTCCTTTTTTTAATATTTATTTTTTAGTTTTAGGTGGACACAATATCTTTATTTTACATTTATGGGGTGCTGAGGATCGAAGCCAGTGCCTTGTACATGCTAGGTAAGCACTTTACCACTGAGCCAGGATCCCAGCCCAAGCCAGGATCTCAGCCCAAGCTATGATCCCAGCCCGGTTTCTCCTTTGATTAGATTTTACTTTAGTGTAATACCTCCCTCTGCTAATTTTCATCATTGTTTTTCATTTCCTCTTCTTGGAATATTTTGCAGATGATGATCTGTAGTGCAGGCTTTCTAGTTGTAAATTCTTTTAACTTGTTTATCATGGAATGCTTTTATTTCCTCATCAAATCTAAAGTTTCATTTTGCTGTATAAAAGATTGTTGGTTGGCATCAACTTTCTTTCAGAGTTTTGTATATGTTGTTCCACGATCTCCTGGCTTTGAGGTTCTGGGTTGAAAATTCTGCTGAGATCCGAATTGGTCTCCCCCTCTATGTGATCTGATTCCTCTCTCTTGTGGCTTTTAAGATTCTATCCTTATTCTGTATGCTAGGCATTTTTATTATAATGTGCCTTGGTGTAGATCTGTTTTAATTTTGTACATTTGGTGTCCTATAAACCTTTTGTATTTGCTTTTCCAATTCATTCTTCATGCTTGGAAAGTTTTCTGATATTATCTCAATGAAGAGATTGTGCATTCCTTTGGTTTGAAACTGTGCCTTCCTCTATCCCAATAACTCTTAAATTTATCTTTTGATGCTGTCCTGTAATTCTTGAATGTTTTGTTCATGGTTTCTAACTTTCTTCACTTTTGTGATCAACTTTATTTTCCAGATTGTATACTTTGTCTTCATTATCTGATATTCTTTCTTCCAAGTGATCTAGTCTGTTGGTTATGCTTTCTATTGAGTTTTTTATTTTATTTATTGTATCCTTCATTTCAAGGATTTCTGACTTTTTTTTTTCAGAGTCTCTATCTCTCTCTTGAAGTAATGTTTTGCTACCTGTATTTGCTCTCTTATCTCATTATTGGAGTGATCAATTTTTGCCTGTATTTGATCATTTAGGTCATTCGTTAATTCACAGATCATTTTAATTATGAACCTTCTGAACTCCTTCTCTGACAATTCATCAACTTCGCTGTCTATGGGTTCTGTTATTATGGTGTCGTGGTTTGTTTGGGGCACTTGCCTCCCTTGTTTTTTCATGTTGTCTATGTGTCATACTTTCTTGCAGTGTGGATCTGAAATATTACAGTTCTTCCCTATATTCTTGTAGTACCTATGCAGATATTCTATACCTCACCTTCATCTTGGGCTCACAGATTCTGCTGGTGTCCCTCAATGAATGCTACTGCATCCTGGATCTGGGTCCTGCACAAGTTGGAGTGGGTGGATCTGGGCTGCTGGGCTTGACCTCCTTTGGTAGTCCGTTGGTCAGAAGGGCAGTCCTGTGTCAGAGGCTAGGCTCTGACTGGTGTCTGCACCCCCAGGGGAGGGGTAACGGGGCCCCCTGTGAGCCTTGGACCCGCACAGACTGGTGTAGGTGGATCTAGGCTGCAGGGCTGGACCTCCTGAGGTAGTCTTCTGGTTGGAAGAGGTGGTCCTGTGCCAGAGGCTAGGCTCTGGCAGGTGTCTGCCCTGCTAGGGGAGGGGTGGACCAGGTCCCCTGTGAGCCTGGGTCCTGCACAGGTTGGTGTGGCTGGTTCTGGACCACTGGGCTTGACCTCCCATCATAACTAATGTTTATAATACATTGCCACTGTTCTTGGATGGTGTATCATTCAGCTTTTTATCACCATAACAATATACTTGACACAAGGTTACTACTAAGAAGAAGAGGCTTATATTAATCAGAGTTTTGGATGTTCAAGAGCATAGTGTTGGTGTTCACTGAGATCTTGGCTGTGACTGCCATCCATCAGAGAGAGCAATGGTGTAAGTGCTCATGGGCAAGGAAATGATCTGAACCAGAATGAGGGAGGAAGGGAAGAAGGAAGGGGTTGAGGAAGAAACCAGAATTCTACAATCCTTTGGAGGGCATACCCCCAATGACCTAAGGACCTCCCATTAGTTTCCACCTCCTTCCACCACCTCCCAACAGAGCCACCTCAGGGACCAAGCCTTTAATCACAATTGACCATTAAGGGACACTAACCATAGTCCAATCATAGCAGATTATTTTAAAAAATTATTTCAGAGCAGAGGGTGGTGGCACATGCCTGTATTCCTGGCTACTTGGGAGGCTGAGGTAGGAGGGTCACTTAAGCCTAGGAGTTCATATCAGACATGGATCTTTACCTCTAAAAAAATAGAAGAGGGCTGGGGTTGTGGCTCAGTGGTAGATCACTTACCTAGTACATGTGAGGCACCGGTTTCAATCCTCAGCACTGTATAAAAATAAATAAATAAAATAAAGGTATTGTGTCCATCTACAAACAAAATATTTTTTTAAATAGGAGAAATGTTGTTCTGTTTGGGCAACAATAACAAATATAATTGTCAATACTATTCTCAAAGAAATGTCTAGACTTGGAAACCAGAAATTTTACATGTCATGTGTAGCATTACAATGGGTTTACTTATATAAAATGATCACTATCACCGAATGTTACAAAAATATTTTAGTTTCAAGGTATGGTATTCATATTTTTTTAAAAAAATTTGTAGTTGTAGATGAACTGAATGCCTTTATTTTATTTGTTTATTTTTATGTGGTGCTGAGGATCCAACCCAGTGCCTAGGCAAGCACATGCTAGGCAAGTGCTCTGCTACTGAGCTACAGCCTCAGCCCCTAAATTATTCATATTATGATTTTCACCATCTACTGAAAGGATATCTGAGTCCATATAGTATTTCTTAAATTCTTTTAAAACTATTTTTTAATGTTGAGATATTCTATAGAAGACCAATAAATAGCCATATTTTGCTGGACTGGTTCAAATTTCCTTTTGAAAGAGATTATATATATATATATATATTTTTTTTTTTAATTTTAATTGTATATGGGCACAATACCTTTATTTTGTTTATTTTTATGTGGTGTGGGGGTTGAACTCAGTGCCTCAGGCATGCTCAGCAAGTGCTCTACCACTAAGCCACACCCTAGCCCTGAAAGAGACTTTATCTTGATATATGTTAGAGTTTAGATATGAAATGTCCCCCAAAAGCTCAGGTGAGAGACAATACATGAACAGAGGAAAAATGATTAGGTTATGAGAGGTGTAACTTAATCAATGGCTTAATTCACCAATATGGATTAACTGGGTGTTGGCTGTAGGCAGAAAGGGTGGCTGAAGGAGATGAATCACTGGGGGCATACCTTCAGAGTTTATATTTTGTCCTTGGTGAATGGTGTGCTCTTTGTTTCTGGTGACCAATGCCTGAGCTGTTTTCTTCCACCACACACCTCTACCGTGTTGTTCTGCCTCTCCTGGGACCCAGAGCAAAGGAGTCATCCATCTATGAATTGAGATCTCTGAAATGGTGTGCCCCAAATCAGCTTTCCCCCTCTATATTATTCTTGACAGGTCTTTGGTCACAATTATGGAAAAACTGACTAAAACAATATACTTTAACCAGAAAGTAGTCTTCACAGAAATTAATTTTAGGACCATTTGTAGGTAGATTTTCTCTTTCAGAGTCACGAAAATTTTTTTCTTTCTTTTTTTTTTTTTTAGGTGTAGATGGACACAACACAATGCCTTTATTTTTATGTGGTGCTGAGGATCACCTGGGTCCCGCCCGTTCTAGGCAAGCGCTCTACCACTGAGCCACAATCCCAGCCCCATGACAACCTTTTTGTTTACACATTCTGGTATTATAATATTTTATTGTAATATCAACCTTTGCTATGTACTTTATGTGGTATTTCTTTTGATTTAGAAAACAGTTTTCTCTAAAATTAAAATATTTCGATCTTTTGAAAAAGTGAAAATTTTCTAAATAAACTTTTAATAACAATTTTAGTTATCAAAATTGTTTTGATATTTGATTTATGGATATGGATTATGGATAACATAAATTCAACATTATTTTCATTTTCCAACAAATACCATGATTTACTTTTAACTTGAAACTCTTTTGTTTCTCTGAACTCTTTTTAAGCATTTTATATCTTGAACAAATTAAATGTAATGCCTTAACAATATTCAGTTAGATTGTTAATTAGTGTTCTAGAATGATGATAAGTTTAAAATTTGTGTTTTTCATTAAGATTGTTACCTCTTTGGGCCAGACCTATAATATATTTATAACCTTTGAACTTTTCCAAAGAAAAGTCTTTATGAGGTCATGACTTCTGGTATGAGACACTTCACCATATATGGCAGAAAGAAGGCCGCTGGATTTGGGGCTAAAATTTTGGCTTATCTACTCTTATTTTTTTTTAAGAGAGAGAGAGAGAGAGAGAATTTTAATATTTATTTTTTAGTTTTCGGCGGACACAACGCCCGGGCCGCATGCATGCCAGGCGAGCGCGCTACCGCTTGAGCCACATCCCCAGCCCCTCTACTTTTATTTTTTATTAACCACATTGGTACTCTCAACAATGACATTACTTACATTATTTATATAAAATCAAAGTGTATTACTTTTAATACCTTGGCAATTCACATTTGGAATATAAAAAAAGGGGATGGGGGTAGAGAAAGCTTGGTCCTACCAGGAAAACAGATATTGTTATTCAAGGGCATACTGTTTTCATGCTAATCTGAGAAGGATTTTGACATGTTAATTTTTCTTTTCTCTTACCTAAGCACTTCTCCCAGACTCCTAGCCTGTGCTGTTCATCCATACTGGCAGCAGAGCCACCCACATACCTTGACTGTGTTTTGACACAGTCACTTTTGGGTTTGCAGGGAAAGTGATGCAGAGGAGCTTTTCTCTGGGTCCTGAAGAGTATTTGTTACGTGCAGAGGGAAGGACAGGACTCCTCTTGCCTGAGGCAGTGACTGGTGTAGTAGTAAGTGTCAGGCAAAATGAATTTCATAAATCAAATAAGTTTAATAGTCAAATAAGAGGTGAAATGTTAAGTTAAAGCAAAGTAATCCATCATTATTGTGGGAATTCTTAGAGCCTCAAATATGTTATAGAATCTAATGAAAATAGACATCTAACAGAATTGATTGAGAATAATCAAAAGAGAAATGGAGTTTGTAGCTCATTCCAAATGAATTTACCCATCTTTTATTGTTGAAATGTCTCACAGGATTAGTGTTCCAGAAACTGGAGTTAGGAAATACTGCTGTGGCTCAGGGCATAGGGTTTCTGCTCCACAGAATAGGAAAGGGAAGGAAGTCACCCCGCAGGGCCACACAGTGCTTGAGAGGCTCTTTCCTCCACTCACTTCTTGAAAGACAAGTCAGAGAGCTCCCCAAAGAGTTGCCTCTAGAATTGAGGCAAATCTGTGAGAAACAGAGGATGATTTTTGTCCATATCTGATTGTGAGCTTGCCTTTCTGCCCTATCCCTGTGCCACCAGAGCAAGTGAGAAGGGCGTTGCAGGGATCAGGACCACTAGACCAACCTCATTAGTAACAAACATGTAAGGAATAGAAATCCCACATATACCCAAGGGCCCATGGATTTCTCTGGAAAGCAGATGACATAAAGGGAGTTGAGTCTTGCAGGGACCACCACAATGGAAAGTGAAGTGGTAAAGACATCTCAGGAATGCAACATGATCCAGTTGCTGGGGATCAGCATGAAGATGTAGCTAAGTCTCTTAACAGTGTCAGTGCTAGTTCCTCACCAACAGGACTGGTTGGAGCTACCATTGACCACATCAAGCTAACAGAAAATAAGCTAAGAGCCTTGTAACATGGAAAATCTGATTTTGCTCTCTCTCCTCCTGCCTGGGAAAGAGAAGTGGCCTCACTCAGGAAGAGATGAGCATGGGAGTAGATTTGTCCTGCTGCTTCTATTCAGTGACTCAGTACTCAAGCCATAGGGATAAGGTGGACAGGAAGCTCTAAATCACATTTGCAATGGACACATTAAAATGAACTGGACAGCTAGGAATATAGATCAACTGAAGAACATTTGCATGTGATCCTGAAAGACCCCAGCCTCAAAGCCTTAAGCTTAATGTTAAGAAATATAACGTTTTGCTCTGCAGTCACAAGATGCTTCCTCCTAACCGCAACCCATGCCCCACACCCCCCATGTTGTAACCCATACGTTAATACCCTCATGTCAAAACCGCAAGATGTCCCAGACAGTTAAGAAACCACGAGATGTTCCAGAGGGGCAAACATGAGCAAAAGAGGACAAAAATAGGAACACGTGGGTGGGGTCTCCAAAACCACTCTGCCCCCCTATAACCACTTTTAGGGGAGCTTGAGAGGGGGCCAATGAAATAGCTGTTACTGTGCTAAGCTGTCACGGGGGCCAATGAAATAGCTGTTACTGTGCCACGTTGGAATCTTGTCCCTTGCAGCCTATAAAAATCCTGTAACCCCTAGCCCAGGCATGCAAGCTGCCTAAGCCACGGCTGAGGTTCTGCTTTGCATCCATAGGCGCCTATGTGAATAAATTCCTCCTGCTGATTGCATCCAGTGACTCGCGTGTTCCATTCTGGGTTGGGGTCTCGGGGGTCTTTCATTTGGGGGCTCGTCCGGGATTACCGGAACGACCCAGACCCAAATCCGGAGGACACTCGACTTCACTGGGAGGTAAGCCGGCAAATACGAGCTCTCTGTCTCTATGTTTGTCTCTATGTTTAATGTCTTGCGCAGCGTCTGTATTCTGAAGTCTACGCGTAGCTCAGTATCTGAAGGCAGCTTGAGAAGGAGCTAATTTGAGGTTTAGCTCGGACTTCTCCCCTGCCACCCTGGGAGACGTCCCAGGGATCCGAAGGGTCCATTTTTTCGGGGCCCCCAGTGTTTCTGAAGGATACACTGTCTTTGTAGGCGAAAGAGAAGTACTAACTTCTCCCAAGCCATCTGAATTCGGTTTCTGCCGGCACCGCGCAGCGCTCGTCCCGTTCGGTCTCGTCTTTGTACTACTGTGTCTGTCTGTCTACTTTCTGTCTGAAAGAAATATGGGGAACACCCTAACTACCCCTTTGAGCCTTACTCTAGATCATTGGCAGGACGTCCAAAAGCGCGCAAACAACTTGTCCGTGACGGTCAAAAAGAAGAAATGGAAAACTCTCTGTGCCTCAGAATGGCCTACATTCAATACCAGCTGGCCTCCTGAAGGAACCTTTAACATTGATTCTATCTTACAGGTGAAGTCTCGAATCTTCATCCAAGGTCCTCAGGGACACCCTGATCAAATACCCTATATTATTACTTGGGAAGATTTAGCTTCCACGCCACCCTCCTGGGTAGCTCCTTTCTCTCCTCCTAAGTCTCCTTCTTCTTCTTCTCCCCTCGAGCCCTCTGCCCCTCTCCTTCCAGTTCCTCCTCTTCTACCCCCTCAAACCTCCCAACTTTACCCTGTTCTCGACAAATCTGAAACTTCAACTAAGCCAGGGGCAACACCAAAGAAGGTTTTGCCACCAGAAGACTCAGCCCTAATTGACCTGCTAGCTGATGAGCCTCCTCCTTATCAGCCCCAGCCCTTGCCAGCCCCTGGGTCCAATTCACCTTCCTCGGAGGAAGAAGAAGACAACCAAGAGGGTCCAACTGCCAGTGCTCCCCCAGATCCATCCCCCATGGCGGGACGACTCCGAGGACGACGGGATCACCCGGCATCAGGGAACACTTCTAAAGTTCTCCCCCTGCGGCAAACGGGGGGTCCCAACGGCCAATATCAGTATTGGCCATTCTCAGCCTCTGACCTTTATAACTGGAAAACTCATAATCCTTCCTTTGCTGAAAACCCTGTAGCTTTAACCTCTCTGATTGAATCTATTCTAGTGACTCACCAGCCAACGTGGGATGACTGCCAGCAACTCTTGCAGATACTCCTCACTTCAGAGGAGAAACAAAAAGTTCTTTTGGAAGCTCGCAAAAATGTACCAGGGGATGATGGGCGACCTACCCAACTCCCAAATTTGATTAACGAGGCTTTTCCTTTAACCCGGCCAAACTGGGACTATACCACTGAAGCAGGTAAGAACCACCTACGTCTCTATCGCCAGTTACTCATAGCGGGTCTCCAAGGAGCAGGGCGTCGGCCCATTAATTTGGCCCAGGTAAGACAAACTATTCAGGGAGCAGAGGAGAGCCCAACAGCATTTTTAGAAAGACTAAAGGAGGCATATCGGAGGTTCACACCCTTCGATCCTGATAGTGAGGATCAGAAAGAAAATGTCTCTATGACATTTATTTGGCAATCTGCCCCAGACATCAGAACTAAGTTGCAAAGACTGGATAATTTGCAGGATTTCTCTCTAACAGATTTGCTGAAGGAAGCAGAAAAGATATTTAACAAGAGAGAAACTCCAGAGGAACAAAAGGATAGAATCAGGAAGATGCAAGAAGAACGAGACCTTAAGCTTAGAGAAGAGTCAGACAAAAGGGAAAGAGAAAGTGATCGAAAGCGTAACAGGGAACTAAGCAAAATATTGGCCACTGTAGTTCAGGCAGGACGTCAGGGAGACAAAGTAAGTCAGGACAGGGAACGGAGCAGACCCCATGTAGACCGAGACCAATGTGCCTACTGTAAGGAAAAAGGACACTGGGTAAAAGACTGCCCAAAGAGACCCCCCAACCCTAGAAGAGGTGCAAATCGGGCCTCGCAGTTACTAGCATTAGATGAAGACTGAAGGAGTCAGGGCCAGGAGCTCCCCCCTGAGCCCCGGGTAACCCTACAAGTAGGGGAGCAACCTGTAACCTTCCTAGTGGATACGGGAGCCCAACACTCAGTGCTGACGCAAGCACCAGGACCCATAAGCCACAGAACAACATGGGTCCAAGGTGCCACCGGGAACAAACCATACCGATGGACTACCGAAAGAGAAGTACACCTTGCCACAGGTAAGGTTTCTCATTCGTTTCTACATGTGCCTGATTGTCCGTATCCACTACTAGGAAGAGACCTGTTAACCAAATTGAGGGCCCAAATTTATTTCAAGGACGGGGGTGTCTCTATTACCGGGCCAAACCAGACCCCCTTGCATGTATTGACTTTCAAACTAGAAGATGAATACAAACTTTTTGATAAGTCCTCACTACCTATTAAAAACATGGACTATTGGCTTAGTTCCTACCCGGAGGCCTGGGCAGAAACTGGAGGAATGGGAATAGCTAAACAACAACCTCCAATAGTCATACAGCTAAAAGCCACTGCAACTCCTATTAATATTAAACAATATCCTATGTCAAGGGAGGCCTACCAAGGCATCAAGCCGCATATCAAACGCCTCCTAGATCAAGGCATTCTAACACCTTGCCGGTCGCCCTGGAACACCCCGCTGCTACCAGTTAAAAAGCCAGGGACTAATGACTATCGACCGGTTCAGGACTTAAGGGAAGTTAACAAAAGGGTAGAAGACATTCACCCCACAGTGCCAAATCCCTACAATCTCCTCAGCACCTTGCCTCCAACCCATACCTGGTATACTGTTTTGGACCTGAAAGATGCCTATTTCTGCCTAAGACTGTCTCCCCAAAGTCAGGCCCTTTTTGCATTCGAATGGAAAGATCCTGAGGAAGGGATCTCTGGACAGCTGACTTGGACGAGACTACCACAAGGATTTAAAAACAGCCCAACACTCTTTGATGAGGCTCTGCACCAGGATTTGGCTGAATTTCGGGTAAGACACCCTTCCTTAATTATGCTTCAATATGTGGACGATATCTTGTTGGCTGCAACCTCCAAAGAAGACTGCCTAACAGGTACGAAAGAATTGTTGCAAACCTTGGGACTATTGGGGTACAGGGCATCAGCAAAGAAGGCCCAAATCTGTCAGACAAAGGTTATCTATCTTGGCTATGAACTTTACGATGGTCAGCGCTGGCTGACAGCTGCCAGGAAAGAGACTATCTCAAATATACCAACCCCCCAGAGTCCCAAGCAGCTGCGGGAGTTTCTAGGAACTGCAGGTTTCTGCAGACTCTGGATTCCTGGGTTTGCTGAGATAGCAGCCCCCTTGTATCCACTGACTAAACCAGGTACTTCCTTTACCTGGACTGAGGAACATCAACTGGCATTTGAACAAATTAAATTGGCTCTTCTGTCAGCCCCCGCCTTAGGCCTGCCAGACATTACCAAGCCTTTTGATCTGTTTATAGATGAAAAACAGGGCTATGCAAAAGGGGTTTTAACCCAAAAACTGGGACCCTGGAGGCGTCCTATAGCCTACCTGTCAAAAAAAATTGGATCCAATGGCAGCCGGATGGCCACCATGCCTCCGGATGATAGCAGCTATGGCTCTTCTGATTAAGGATGCCACCAAACTGACTTTGGGACAGCCATTAACCCTATTAACCCCTCATGCCATTGAAACCATAATTCGCCAGCCACCCGACCGCTGGATGTCAAATGCCCGGCTCACCCATTACCAGTCTTTGTTATTGGATACTGACCGGATCCAGTTCGGCCCCTTGGTGACATTAAATCCAGCAACCCTCCTGCCGCTCCCGGAAAAAGCAGATCCTCACAACTGCCAGCAGATTCTTGCAGAAACACAGGGGACCCGGCCAGACCTCACAGACCAACCAATGAAGGATGCAGAGCTAGTCTGGTATACAGATGGAAGCAGTTATCTGCTCAATGGAGAACGACGAGCAGGAGCGGCCATCACCACTGAATCTGAGGTAATATGGGCGAGTGCGCTTCCGGGCGGGACGTCAGCTCAGCGGGCAGAACTGATAGCTCTGACTCAAGCCTTAAAGCTGGCAGAGGGGAAAAAGCTAAATGTGTACACAGACAGCAGATATGCTTTTGCCACTGCCCATATACATGGGGAAATTTACAAGTGCCGAGGATTACTGACCTCAGAAGGAAAAGAAATCAAAAATAAGACTGAAATATTAGCTTTACTTAAAGCCTTATTTTTGCCTAAGAAATTAAGCATTATACATTGTCCCGGCCATCAGAAAGGAGACACTCCAGAGGCCAAAGGGAACAGATTAGCAGATGAGACAGCCAAGAAAGCAGCTCTGGGGCCGCAGCTCTTAATAATGACTCTATTGCCCCAACAAGTAGACCCACCGCATGCTAACCACGAAGAACAATGGGTCTATAAAGACAAGGACTTAAATGTCATACAGAGACTGGGGGCTACCTACAGCCCAGAGGACAATACCTGGAAATATCAAGGAAAGACTATCATGCCCCTTAAAGATGCAAAACAACTAGTGAAGTCCCTACACAGACTCACACACCTTGGAGCTAAAAAGATAAAAGAACTTTTAGACCGCGGGGAAGGTACTTTATATCTCCCAAACAGGGATCAACTTCTTCGCCAGACAGCAGAAAATTGTCAAGCATGTGCCCAGGTAAATGCTGGTAAAAACAAGATTGGAATCGGAATTCGAATAAAAGGGCATAAACCTGGAACCCATTGGGAAATAGACTTTACTGAAATCAAACCAGGTATGTACGGCTATAGATATCTTCTAGTTTTTGTTGATACCTTCTCCGGATGGGCAGAGGCATTCCCGACTCGACATGAAACTGCTAAGGTGGTTGCAAAGAAATTATTAGAAGAGATTTTTCCCAGGTATGGGGTACCTGGGACAATTGGATCGGATAACGGGCCTGCCTTCGTTTCCCAGGTAAGTCAGATGGTGGCCAATATATTGGGGATCAATTGGAAATTACATTGTGCTTACAGACCCCAAAGTTCAGGACAGGTAGAAAGAATGAATAGAACTATTAAGGAGACCTTGACCAAATTAACGCTTGAAACTGGCACTAGAGACTGGGTACAGCTCCTGCCTTTAGCCTTATATCGGGCCCGAAATACCCCAGGCCCACAGGGACTAACCCCATTTGAGATTCTGTACGGTGCCCCACCACCTGCTGTTAACTTTTATGAAACTGAAACCTGTGCCTCCCTCGCCCCATCTATGCAGACTCATTTGCGTGCCTTGCAGCTGGTTCAGAACGAGGTCTGGAAGCCTTTAGCCGCAGCATACAAAGAGGAACTTAAAACCCCATCGCTGCCACATCCCTTCAAAGTCGGAGACACCGTCTGGGTACGCAGACACCAGAGCAAGAACCTTGAACCACGGTGGAAAGGACCCTACACTGTCCTGCTGACGACTCCTACTGCAGTCAAAGTGGACGGCATCTCTGCTTGGATCCACGCCTCTCATGTAAAGACTGCTCATCCACTGGAATCCACCAGCACCTCTTCAGGATGGAAATTGCAACGCACTCAAAACCCGCTAAAGATAAGACTCACTCGCTGCTGACTTTATTCACTTTATGTCTAGCTCTCCCCATGTCAGCTGCCAGGCACCACTTGTATAACCCCCCCGCACCCCCGAAAGTCCCAGACAGTTGGGGATCCTAGAAGCCGCAGTACAGCAAGATCTGAGGGCAATAGAAACCTCTGTAACTGCTTTAGAAAAATCTTTAACCTCCTTATCAGAGGTAATATTGCAAAATAGACGGGGTCTAGACTTATTGTTCTTAAAGGAAGGAGAGCTTTGTGCTGCCCTAAAAAAAAAAAAAAATTGTTGCTTTTACACAGATCATACAGGGGTAGTAAGGGAATCCATGACAAAACTCAGAGAAAAGACTAGATGCACGGGAAAGATCCCTGCGGAGCTCTCAAAGTTGGTTTGAAGGCTGGTTCAATAAGTCCCCATGGCTAACTACTCTATTGTCTACCATAGCTGGACCCTTGATCCTCTTGCTGTTGATCTTAACGTTTGGACCCTGTATTTTTAACAAATTGATGCAGTTTATAAAAGACAGGCTTTCTGTAGTACAAACCATGGTCCTTACCCAGCAATATCACTTGCTTCAACAACAGGCTGAATCTGAACCCGAACAGGCAGATCTATGGATATAAGATTATATCCCTGATAAAAGAAAAGGGGGGAATGAAAGACCCCAGCCTCAAAGCCTTAAGCTTAATGTTAAGAAATATAACGTTTTGCTCTGCAGTCACAAGATGCTTCCTCCTAACCGCAACCCATGCCCCACACCCCCCATGTTGTAACCCATACGTTAATACCCTCATGTCAAAACCGCAAGATGTCCCAGACAGTTAAGAAACCACGAGATGTTCCAGAGGGGCAAACATGAGCAAAAGAGGACAAAAATAGGAACACGTGGGTGGGGTCTCCAAAACCACTCTGCCCCCCTATAACCACTTTTAGGGGAGCTTGAGAGGGGGCCAATGAAATAGCTGTTACTGTGCTAAGCTGTCACGGGGGCCAATGAAATAGCTGTTACTGTGCCACGTTGGAATCTTGTCCCTTGCAGCCTATAAAAATCCTGTAACCCCTAGCCCAGGCATGCAAGCTGCCTAAGCCACGGCTGAGGTTCTGCTTTGCATCCATAGGCGCCTATGTGAATAAATTCCTCCTGCTGATTGCATCCAGTGACTCGCGTGTTCCATTCTGGGTTGGGGTCTCGGGGGTCTTTCAATCCCCAGAAAACACACACACACACACACACACACACACACACACACACATACACACACACAGAGAAAATGAACTGGATAGAATCTCTCTCTCTCTCTTTTTTTTTTTTTTACTTGCTTGGGGGGTTTTGTTTGCTTTTTTGTTTTTTCTTTACTGAGGAACTTGAACCCAGGGCCTCACATTAGGCAAGCCCTTGAACACTGAGCTATATCCCTAGCCCAGAAATGAATCTTAAATAAAACAGTGATGGAATTTAGGGAATTAGTCTTAGAAGTTACAAGAGCCCTCTACCCAGGTTTCTCTAGGGGAAGAAAAGATAAAGAAAACTATTTCATAGAGGTGGTAAAAATAGACTTTACAGCAGAGTATCTACATTGAAATGTTAGTTTTTCTTTTTATTAGAGGATTAGCTTTTAATGTGTTAATTAATTTCTCTGGGTCTCAGTTACCTCATCTATAAAACAAGGAAGATAATGATATCAATTCCATATGGTTATTTTGAGGATTTATTATTATTTTGAATGAGTTATTATTTGTAAAGCACTTAGAAGCCTGCCTGACATCAAGAAGTTTTGTATAAATGGTTGTTAAATAAATATAAAATTTGAGTTTCTTAATAAATTGGTTATATTAAAATGCCTAAAGGGTTAGGAAAGAATCATAAGTCATTGAAACAAACTAGGTATATGATCAGAAGTGGTGGGGACTGTCACTCACTGGGAGCTTATATCCTGTATAAAGTAGGCTACTGTGTCAGCTCTAGTGGATTGTTAACACATACTATAGTGAGGTGCAGCTGTTTCTGTGGCTTTTACTTTCAAAAATTTAAAAACCTCTGTGTGGATCAAACAAACATAGCCATGAACTGAATGTGGCTCTTGGGCTGCGAGTTGACATTTTGTAGAACCTGTCTAAAGCAAGGTTTTGGTGCTTAGTAGGGGCAAAACTAACTGGAAGTGGTTTGTGATTACTTCAAAATGAAAAAAAAGGGGGTCTGTAAGCATTTGGTTTTAGCTAGGTGTGTTAGACCTGCTCTGGGGAGAATATTGAAGGCACAGTGTGCTCAGTTTTCAAATGCAGGGACTCCTACAAGGACACTGAAGTGCTTTGATGCCAAAGCAGTGAGGTAGACCTGACTGAAGAATAATCTTGTAAAAAGAATATTGATGAATAAATAATTAATCAATGGATTCCTGGCAATGAGGGACTAGGCTTTGGTGACATGTAGATGGTCTCCAATTTTGACCTTGTTTTGGTCAATAATTAAACATGATTTGAACATGTAAATTAATGATCTGATGATTTTTATATTTTCAGATTGTATAACTAGAGGGGGGTGAATAGGATCCAAGTATTTTACTTGCATATATGAATATGCCACACTTAAACCAATTATTCTACATAATTAAAATGCACTCATTAAAAAACAAATGAACCTCAAATGTGGCTTAAATAATAATATTAAAAATGTTAATTTAATTAAAAATTTAAAGTTATATTTTTTATCATAACAAATAAGCATATAAAGTGAAATCCCTTCCTCTCATTTCATTCCACCAGTCTGCATCTAAATTAACTCTCCGTGGATAACTACTACTAACATCTCCTATTTATAATAATCATGAATAGTATTTTGCTAAACATACTGACCTATATAACACTATAGTTCCATTTATTAATTTGTTGCAGATATCTTTCCGTTTCTGGAGACAAAGATACATCTTTGTGCTGGGTGCTTGGCAGGATAAATGATCCTGATAGGTTCATTTATCTTTTTCTTTCTGATAGGGAAAGAGTTCTTTGTAAACTTATCTTTCAATTGTCATGTCTATTTTATGTTGCTCTTTCACAGGCTTTTAAGATTTTCTTCATTTTGGCCACACTTTTTTTTTTTATTAAATTTACTCATAGGATTTTTAATTTGTAATCCCAGTGGCTTGAGAGGCTGAGGCAAGAGGATCATGAGTTCAAAGCCAGCCTCAGCAAGGTGCTAGGCAACTCAGTGAGACTGTGTCTCTAAATATTAAATACAAAAAAGTGGTTGAGTGCTCCTGAGTTGAATCTCTGGTAACACCACCCTCCTAAAAAAAAGAAGATATATCTTTGTGCTGTTTCTAAATTTATGCTACTCACTACTATGTATGGCGTTTCAGGTAAGAATAATGGTATTTCAGGTAAAAAAAAAAAATTTAAAGGCTCTTTTAGAAAATAAAAGCCACAATCTGACTGAACTCCCACCTTTGCTAATGCAAGGTTTCAGTGAACATCTTTGTTATGTGTACTTTTGAAAAATTCCGTAAATGCTTTTGAACAAAATTCCTATGAATGAATTTGCTGGATTATAGGTAGTGTAGTTGATTGTATGTGTGTGTGTTAATAGGGATTGAATCCAGAGAACCCCTACCACTGAGCTATATTCCCAGCCCTTTTATTTTGAGACAGAGTCTTGCTAATTTTCCTGAGTTGACCTTGATCCTCCTATCTCAGCCTCTGGAGTAGCTGGGATTACAATTTTTTTAAACCAATATTACCTCCAAAAATTTACCAACTGACCCTCTCACCTATAATACACCTATTTTTCAACATTCTCATCAACACGTTTCTTTAACTTTGTTTAATTTAAGGATTATGAATGTTTGTGGTGGTAGCTAGCCTCCAAGATGGCTTCAACAATTCTGGTCTCCTGTTGTATACACACTTTTGTCTCCTTTCACATTGAGTCAGAATTGGTCTGTGTGACCATGACTGCCTCCATAATATGCAAGACTCAGAGTAAAAGCAAGAATAGGTGTTAACAAAAGTACTATAAATAAAACTTTTCCCTTTCTCTGGTAGTTTTTCAACCTGTAATGGTGTTTTTAATTTGCTATTTAATGTCATGCAAAAGAAAGAAAAAGTAAAATGTTAATATTATAGCACAAATTTTACTGTTCATCTGTATATGGTGCAATGCCAGCTTTAAAGGCAAATATAATAGCATTTAACTCATATAGAATCACCAAGATTACACAATTTATATTGTATATCTTATACATATTTAAGTATTTTGTTCTCACCAGAACTGAATAATGCAAAACAATAACTCTTTTCATTTCATTTTTTG
Organism: Ictidomys tridecemlineatus; assembly: GCF_052094955.1. NCBI lineage: Eukaryota > Metazoa > Chordata > Mammalia > Rodentia > Sciuridae > Ictidomys > Ictidomys tridecemlineatus. The sequence continues at coordinate 133,893,914 of NC_135481.1, read as the reverse complement.
ATAAATGCAAATTGTATATTCTGGCAACTTCCAAAACACACTTTATTTGTGCTTGTTTTGAATCTGACTGCACTCCCACCAGAATTCTGAATATTGCTTATGTTACATGTGAATGGGGTGGCAAGAAACAGGGGTGGACATACATTTTGTGCTCACACAGTCTATTTCCCCACTGGGTTCAATTATAAAACAAAAGCTCAAAGATAAATTATAAATAATATTGACATGAATGCACAAGGTACATGTCCATTAAGCCAAACCTGTGTGGCCAACAGAGTATGGTGGAAGCAGTGTTTGTGACCGCTAAGGTTAAACCATCAAAACCATGTGGCTTCTGCTTTGCTCTTTGAGACTACTTGCTGGGAAGAAATCAGCGACCCTGTTGGGAGGATACTCAACAGTCCTTTAGAAAGCCCCTCGTGGGAAGGAACCAAAGGCTTTTACCAGCAGCCAGCACCAACATGGAACATTGGCAATGATCTTATAGCACCAGTCAAAACCTTGACTCCAGGGGCTGGCATCTAGCTCAGTTGGTAGAGTGCTTGCCTAGTGTTCATCAAGTGCCACCCACGTCCAGCATAGGCAACTGAACTAAAGTCACTTATGTGAATTTGGGGTGATGCAGAATATCACACAGACACAGAATACCTTTTATAAGCTTCAGGATGGCTTCCCCAGCTCCCGGCCTCAGGGTCCCCCAAAAAGGGGGATCAAGAGAAGGTCACATGAGGCTGGGGGTTCAGGGGGAGGAGAGAGAGAGAGACAGGCAAACAGACAGACAGAAAGCAAGTGCGCATGAAGTGGGCTTCTATTTGGGGGGAATGCTGTTCCTTAGAACAGTCTATTCAAAAAAGGCAGAAGGGGTAGGATTACAAAGGAACAGGCGAGTGTAATTTAAACCTAGCGGGTGATGCCTACTCCTGGAGCCATGCCTTGTAACACCCAAGTTACTGCGACCTGGCACTACCGTGCCAGACTGAATGCAATAATTGTTCAGAACCTCTTGCTTCAGGACTTAAAGGCGTGTTCATCCAGGGTGGCTTCCCACAATCAAGCCCCTGAGTTCAATCCCCAGCACCAAAATAAATAAATAAATAAATAAATAAATAAAAGAAAAAGAAAAAACCCTACCACCACCAACAAAACAACAGCAACAACAACAACAACAAAAGACCTTGACTGTAAACTCATGAAGGACCCTAAGCCAGAACTTCCCATCTTAGCAAATGCTGAATTCCCAACAGAAATGATAAATATTACTGTTTTTTAAATCACTAAGAATTAGAGTGACTTTACATTCATCAATAGATATATGTAAACTGAATGTAAAACTAAAATCATGCTTTAATTCACATTTCTTTGATTTTGATAAGATTTGACATCTCTTTTGCATGCTTGATGACTCTTCTTTCTTTGACGTGCTCATTAATTTTTTTTTTTTCATCCTGATAGGGTCATTTATCTTTTTCTTACTGATAGGGAAAGAGTTCTTTGTGAACTTATCTGTCTTCCAATTGACATGTCTATTTTATGTTGCTCTTTCACAGGCTTTTAAGATTTTCTTCATTTTGATCTACGCTTTTTAAAATGAAATTTACTCATAGGATTTTTAAAAACTGAGGCATAATTGATATACAATAGAGTGCACCTATTTAAGGTATACAATTTGATCAACATAATCAAGGTGATGTACATATCTGTAACCCCTCAAGGTTTCCTGATGCACCTTTGTAATCACCACCTTCCCTGTAACCATGGATTTATTTTCTGTTATTATAGATTATTTTGCACTTAGATTTCTTTTCATATGTTTTTTTCAGTTTTCTTTTTAAATTTTTATTTATTGTTTTAGTCAGCTTTTCCGCTGCTGTGACTAAAAGGACCTGGCCAGAACAATTGCAGAGGGTGAAAGGTTTATTTTAGGGCTCATGGCTTCAGTCACTCGTGTGAATTTGGGGTGATGCAAAATATCACACAGACACAGAATACCTTTTATAGGCTTCAGGATGGATTCCTCAGCTCCCAGCCTCAGGCTCCCCCAAAAAGGGGGTCATGTGAGGCTGGGGGTGGGGTGGGGGGGGGAGAGAGAGAGAGAGAGAGAGAGAGAGAGAGACCAAGTGCGTGTGAAGTGGGCTTCTATTTGGGGGATCGCTGTTCCTTAGAATAATCTATCCAAAAAAGGCATAGTCCAAAGAAGGCCAGCTGCATTCCTTGGAGTTCAACGTGAGGCAGAACATCATGGGGGAAGAGTGTGATGGAGGGAAGCAGCTCACATGGCGATCAAAAAGCAGAGAGAGAGAGAGAGACTCCACTCTCTGAGATACAAAATATATACCACACAGCCATGCTCCAACTCCAACCTCCTCCAGCCACACCCTAGCACTTCAGTTGCCACTCAGTTAATCCCTATCCAGTCTCCTCTGAACCTTCTTCCATTGACTTACACGTGAGCTTTTGGGGGACACCTCACATCCAAACCATAACACTTATTTATTTTATTCATTCTTTAAGCTATACATGACAGTAGAATGTATTTCAACATATTATATATACATGGAGTATTACTTATTCTAATTAGGATCTCGTTCTTGTGGTTGAACATGATGTGGAATTACACTGGCTGTGTATTCACATATAAGGATAGGAAAGTTATGTCTGATTAATTCTCCTGTCTTTCTCATTCTCATCTCTTTCCCTTCCCTCATTCCCCTTTGCCTAATCCAATAAACTTTTATTTTTGCCTCCCTTGACACCCTTATTGTGTGTTAGCATATGCATAACAGAGAGAACGTTTGACCTTTGGTTTTTGGGATTGGCTTATTTCACTTAGCATGATAGTCTCCAGTTCCATCCATTTACCAGCAAATGCCGTCATTTCATTGTTATTCATGGCTAAATAATATTCCATTGTGTATATATGCCACATTTTCTTTATCCATTCATCTATTGAATGGCACCAGGTTGGTTCCATAGCTTAGCTATTGTGAATTGAGCTGCTATAAACATTGATGTGGCTGTGTCACTGTAGCATGCTGATTTTAAGTCCTTTGAGTATAAACTGAGGAGTGGGATAACTGGGTCAAATGGTGGTTCCATTCCAAGTTTTCTGAGGAATCTCCATATTGTTTTCCATATTGGTTGCACCAAATTGCCATCCCACCAGCAATGCATGAGTGTACCATTTTTCTCACGTCCTTGCTAACATTTGCTGCCACTTGTATTTTAAAAATAAAATTTATGTTTAGTTGTAGATGGACACAATACTTTCTTTTATTTGTTTATTGTTATGAGGTGCTGAGGATTGAATCCAGTGCCTCACACATGCTCTACCACTGAGCTACAACCCCAGCTCCTCACTCGTAGTCTTGATAATTGCCTTTTGACTGGAGTAAGGTGGAATCTTAGTGTAGTTTTAATTTGCATTTCTCTAATTGCTAGTGATGTTGAATATTTTTTTCATGTATTTGTGACTATTTGTATTTCTTCTGTGAAGTGCCTGTTCAGTTTCTTTTCTCATTTATTTATTGGATTATATGTGTTGTGGTTTTTTTTTTTTTTGGTGTTTATTGTTTTTTGAGTTCTTTATATATCCTGGAGATCAATGCCCTAGTGAAGGTGTAGGTGAAAAAGATTCTCCCATTCTGTAGGGTCTCTCTTCATGTTGTTTATTATCTCCTTTGCTGTGAAGAAGCTTTTTAGTTTGATACCATCTCATTTATTGATTCTTGGTTTTACTTCTTGTGTTTTAAGAGTTTTAAGAGCCTTGTTGAGGAAGTCGGTTCCTAAGCCACATGATGAAGGGTTGTGCCTATATTTCCTTCTAGGAGGTGCAGGGTCTCTGCCTCTGTCCTTGATCCATTTTGAGTTGAGTTTTGTGCAGGGTGAGAGATAAGGATTCAATTTCATTCTGCTACATATGGTTTCCAGTTTCCCCAGCACCATTTGTTGATGAGGCTATCTTTTCTCCAATGTATGTTTATGGTGCCTTTGTCTAGTATGAGATAACTGTATTTATGTGGGTTTGTCTCTGTGTCTTCTGTTCTATTCCATTGATCTTCATGTCTATTTTGGTGCCAATACCATTTTTTTAAAATACTATAGCTCTGTAGTATAATTTAAGATCTGGTATTGTGAGCCCCTTCAGTAGATGAATGGATAAAGAAAATGTGGTATATATACACAATAGAATATTACTCAGCAATAAAAGAGAATAAAATCATGCAATTTGCAGGTAAATGGATGGAGTTGGAGAAGCTAAGTGAATTTAGCCAATCCCAAGAAACCAAATGTCGAATGTTTTCTCTGATATAAGGAGGCCTTATGAATATAGATGCTCCATTGTTTGGGAATGTTATAATTGTTATGTCTTGTTGGTGTGTTTCCCTTGAGCAGTATGAAATGTCCTTCTTTATCCCTTTTGATTAGCTTTAGCTTGAAGTCTACTTTATTTGATACAAGGACCCCTGCTTGTTTCTGCAGTCCATGCGAGTGGTATGATTTTTCCCAAAGTTTCACCTTCAGTCTGTGGATGTCTTTTCCTATGAGATGAGTCTCCTAGAGGCTGTGTATTGTTGGTTTTTTTTTTTAATCCAATCTGCTAGCATATATCTTTTGATTGGTGAGTTTAGGCCATTAACATTCAGGGTTATTATTGAGACATGATTTGTATTCCCAGCCATTTTTGTTCATTTTTGTTATTTAACGTGACTTGGTTTCTCCTTTGATTAGGTTTTTCCTTTAGTGTACTACCTCCCTCTGCTGATTTTAATTATTGTTTTTTTAAATTTTCTCTTCATGGAATATTTGACCAAGGATGTTACACACACACACACACACACACACACACACACACACACACACATACATAATTTATTCTGATTTGTTGTACATGATGGCAGAATGCAATTCATTTCATATTACACATATAGAGAACAATTTTTTCAAGACACTGATTGTACACAGAATATTTTCACATCATTTATGTCCTGTACATGTACTTAGGATAATGATGTCTAACTCGTTCCACCATCATTCCTATCCCCTTGTCCTCTCCTTTCCCCTCCCTCCTCTTTGCCCTACCTAAAGTTCCTCCATTCCTCCCATGCTCCCCACTCATCACCATTATGAATCTGTGTCCTCATATAAAAAAAAAAAACATTTGGCTTTGGGTTTTTTTGGAATTGTCTTGCTTCACTTAGCTTTATATTCTCCAACTTCATCCATGTAACTGCAAATGCCATGATTTTATTCTTTTTTATGCTGAGTAATATTCTATTTTGCTTATATACCAAAGTTTCCCTATCCATTCATTTACTGAAGGGCATCTACGTTGGTTCCATAATTTAGCTATTATGAATTGTGCTGCTGTAAACATTGATGTGGCTGTGTCCCTGTAGTATGCTGTTTTTAAGTCCTTTGGGTATAAACCAGGGAGTGGGATAGCTGGGTCAAATGGTGGCTCCATTCCCAGTTTTCCAAGGAATCTCTATACTGTTTCCAGATTGGCTGTACCAATTTGCAGTTCCACTAGCAATGTATGAGTGTGCCATTTCCTCCACATCCTCGCCAACACTTATTGTTGTTTGTATTCTTTATAGCTGCCATTCTGACTGGAGTGAGATGATAATCTTAGAGTAGTTTTGATTTGCATTTCTATAATTGCTAGAGATGTTGAACATTTTTTCAACATGTTTGTTGATTGATTGTATATCCTCTTCTGAGAAGTGTCTGTTCCATTCCTTGGCCCATTTATTGATTGGGTTATTTTTTTTTTTGATGTTAAGGTTTTGAGTGCTTTATATATCCTAGAGATTAGTGCTCTATCTGATGTGCTTGTGATAATGATTTGCTCCCATTCTGTAGGCTCTTTATTCACCTCACTGTTTCTTTTGCTGAGAAGATTTTTAGTTTGAATCCATTCCATTTTTTGATTCTTGATTTTAATTCTTGTGCTACAGGACTTTTATTAAGAAAGTTGGGGCCTAATCTGACATGATGGAGATTTGGGCCTACTTCTTCTTCCATTAGGTGCAGGGTCTCTGGTTTAATTCCTAGGTCTTTGATCCACTTTAAGTTGAGTTTTGTGCATGGTGAGAGATAGGGGTTTAATTTCATTTTGTTACATGTGGATTTCCAGTTTTCTCAGCACCATTTGTTGAAGATGCTATATTTTCTCCAATGTACATTTTTGGCACCTTTATCTAATATAAGATAACTGAAGTTATGTGGGTTAGTCTCTGTTTTCTCTATTCTGTACCATTGGTCTACAGATCTATTTTGGTGCCAATACCATGCTGTTTTAGTTACTATTTCTCTGGAGTATAGTTTTAGGTCTGGAATAGTAATGCCAAAAGCTTCATTCTTCTTGCTAAGGATTGCTTTGGCTATTCTGGGTCTCTTATTTTTCCAGATGAATTTCTTGATTGCTTTTTCTATTTCTATAAGGAATGCCATTGGCATTTTAATTGGGATTTCATTGAATCTGTATGATGCTTTTGGAAATATGGTCATTTTGACAATATTGATTCTGCCCATCCAAGAACAAGATAGATCTTTCAATCTTCTAAGGTCTTCTTTGATTTCTTTCTTTAGCATTCTGTCGTTTCCTTGTAGAGGTCTTTCACCTCTTTTGTTAAATTTATTCCCAAGTATTTTATTTTTTTAAGGCTATTGTAAATGGGGTGGTTTTCCTAGTTTCACTTTCAGCAGATTTGTCACTGATTTACAGAAATGCCTTTGATTTATGGATGTTGATTTTATATCCAGCTACTTTGCTGAATTCATTTATTAGTTCTAGGAGACTTCTGGTGGAATTTTTGGGGTCTTCTAGTTATACAATCATATCATCTGCAAATAGTGATAATTTGATTTCTTCTTTTCCTATCTGTATCCCTTTAATTTTTTTGTCTGTCTGATTGCTCTGGCTAGATTTTCAAGAACTATGTAAAATAGAATTGCTGACAGAGGGCATCCCTATCTTGTTCCAGTTTTTAGAGAGAATTCCTTCAATTTTTCTCCATTTAGAATGATGTTAGCCTGGGGATTGGCATAGATTGCCTTTACAATGTTGAGGTATGTTCCTGTTATCCCCAATTTTTCAAGCATTTGAACATGAAGGGATGCTGTATTTTATCAAATGCTTTCTCAGCATCTATTGAGATGATCAAATGATTTTTATCTTTGAGTCTATTGATGTGATGAATTACATTTGTTGATTTCCATATGTTGAACCAAACTTGCATTCCTGGGATGAACCCTACTTGATCATGATGCACTGTTTTTTAAATATGTATTTGTATTTGGTTGTCCAGAATTTTATTGAGAATTTTTGCATCTATATTCATTAGAGATATTGGTCTGATTTTATTTCTTAGATGTGTCTTTGTCTGGTTTTGGAATCAGGGTGATATTGGCCTCATAGAATGTGTTTGGAATTGTTCCTTCTTTTTCTATTTTATGAAATAGTTTGAGAAGTCTTTGTGTTAGTTCTTCTTTAAAGGTCTTGTAGAACTCAGTTGTGTATCCATCTGGTCATGGGCTTTTCTTGGTTGGTAGACTTCTGATGGCATCCTCTATTTCCTTGCTTGAAGTTGATCTGTTTAAATTGTGTATATCATCCTAATTTAGTTTAGGCATATCATATGCCTCTAGAAATTTGTCAATGTCTTTGATATTTTCTATTTTATTGGAGTACAAATTTTCAAAATAGTTTCTAATTATTTTCTGTATATCTGATTTGTTTCTTGTTTTTCTATGGCTTTGAGATGTAACGTTGTCATTTATTTGTTGACATTTTCTTCTTTGAAAGAATGAACTCCATGCAATGGAGAATGAGGAACTTTCCTCTTAGCACTACCTTCATAGTGTCCCAGAGATTTATATATGTTGTATCTCTGTTCTCATTTACTTCTAAGAATTTTTTAATCTCCTCCTTGATATCTTTTGCACCCATTGTTCATTCAATAGTATGTTATTTAGTTTCCAGGTGTTAGAATAGCTTTTATTTATTTTATTTATTTTTTATTGATTGTTAAAACATTACAGAGCTCTTGATAAATCATCTTTCATACATTTGACTCCATTGGGTTTTGAACTTCCATTTCTACCCCCAATACAGATTGCAAAATCACATCTGTTACATACTCACATTTTTACATAATGGCATATTAGTGACTGTTGTATTCTGCTACCTTTCCTATCCCCTACTATCCTCCCTCCCCTCCCCTCCCATCTTCCCTCTCTGCCTCCTCTGCTGTTGTTCAATTCTCTCCCTTTTTTCCCCCTCCCCCTTGCCCATCCTAACCTCTTATTCTTTTGTGCATCATTGAAGGTCTCCTACCATTTCCATATCCTTTCCCTTCTCTCTCCCTTTCTCTCCCCCCATTCGTCTTTGTTAACTGTTAGTCTTTTCCTCATGCTCTTCCTTCCTGTTCTGTTCTTAGTTACTCTCTTTAGATCAAAGAAGACATTTGGTATTTGTTTTTTTAGGGCTTGGCTAGCTTCACTTAGCATAATCTGCTCTAATGCCATCCATTTCCCTGCAAATTCTATGATTTTGTCATTTCTTAGTGCTGCATAATACTCCATTGTATATAGATGCCACATTTTTTTTTTATCCATTCATCTATTGAAGGGCATCTAGGTTGGTTCCACAGTCTAGCTATTGTGAATTGTGCCGCTATAATCATTGATGTGGCGTATCCCTATAGTGCGCTCTTTTAAGGTCCTCAGGGAATAGTCCGAGAAGGACGATAGCTGGGTCAAATTCCAGCTTTCCCAGGAATCTCCATACTGCTTTCCAAATTGGCCTCACCAATTTACAGTCCCACCAGCAGTGTACAAGTGTACCTTTTTCCCCACATCCTCGCCAACACTTATTGTTGTTTGACTTCATAATGGCTGCCAATCTTACTGGAGTGAGATGGTATCTTAGGGTGGTTTTGATTTGCATTTCTCTGACTGCTAGAGATGGTGAGCATTTTTTCATGTACTTGTTGATTGATTGTATGTCCTCCTCTGAGAAATGTCTGTCCAGGTCCTTGGCCCATTTCTGTTGATTGGATTATTTGTTATCTTATTGTTTAATTTTTTGAGTTCTTTGTATACTCTGGATATTAGGGCTCTATCTGATGTGTGAGGGGTAAAAATTTGTTCCCAGGATGTAGGCTCTCTATTTACCTCTTTTATTGTTTCTCTTGCTGAGAAAAAACTTTTTTAGTTTAAGTTTATTCTTGTTGTTAACTCTTGGGCTATGGGAGTCCTATTAAGGAATTTGGAGCCTGACCACACAATATGTAGATTGTAGCCAACCTTTTCTTCTATCAGACGCAGTGTCTCTGATTTGATATCAAGCTCCTTGATCCATTTTGAGTTAACTTTTGTGGCTGGCGAGAGAAAGGGATTCAAGTTAATTTTGTTGTATATGGATTTCCAATTTTCCCAGCACCATTTGTTGAAGATGCTATCCTTCCTCCATTGCATGTTTTTAGCCCCTTTATCAAATATAAGATAGTTGTAACTTTGTGGATTAGTCTCTGTGTCCTCTATTCTGTACCATTGGTCCACCCGCCTGTTTTGGTACCAGTACCATGCTGTTTTTGTTACTATTGCTTTGTAGTACAGTTAGAACTCTGGTATCGCTATACTTCCAGATTCACACTTCCTGCTTAGAATTGCTTTTGCTATTCTGGGTCTTTTGTTTTTCCATATGAATTTCATGATTGCTTTATCTATTTCTACAAGAAATGCTGTTGGGATTTTGATTGGCATCGCATTAAACCTGTAGAGAACTTTGGGTAATATCATCATTTTGATGATGTTAGTTCTGCCTATCCATGAACAGGGTACATTTTTCCATCTTCTGAGATCTTCTTCTATCTCTCTCTTTAGGGATCTGTAGTTTTCATTGTATAAATCTTTCACCTCTTTTGTTAGGTTGATTCCCAAGTATCTTATTTTTTTTGAGGATATTGTGAATGGGGTGGTTTTCCTCATTTCCATTTCAGAGGTTTTGTTGCTGATATAAAGGAATGCCTTTGATTTATGCGTGTTGATTTTATAACCTGCCACTTTGCTGAATTCATTTATTAACTCTAGCAGGTTCTTTGTAGACCCTTTTGGGTCTGTTAAGTGTATTATCATGTCATCCGCAAATAGTGATAATTTAATTTCTTCTTTTCCTATTTTTATGCCTTTAATTTCTTTTGTCTGTCTAATTGCTCTGGCTAGTACTTCAAGAACTAAATTGAATAGAAGTGGTGATAGAGGGCACCCCTGTCTTGTTCCAGATTTTAGAGGAAATGCCTTCAGTTTTTCTCCATTTAGGATGATGCTAGCCTGAGGTTTAGCATATATAGCTTTTACAATGTTGAGGTAAGTTCCTGTTATCCCTAGTTTTTCTAGTGTTTTGAACATAAAGGGATGCTGTACTTTGTCAAATGCTTTTTCTGCATCTATCGAGATGATCGTATGGTTCTTGTCTTTAAGTCTATTGATGTGGTGAATAGCATTTATTGATTTCCGTATATTGAACCAGCCTTGCATCCCAGGGATGAATCCTACTTGATCATGGTGCACAAGTTTTCTGATATGTTTTTGTATTTGATTTGCCAGAATTTTATTGAGAATTTTTGCATCCAAGTTCATTAGAGATATTGGTCTGTAGTTTTCTTTCTTTGAAGTATCTTTGTTGGTTTTGGGATCAGAGTGATGTTGGCCTCATAGAATGAATTTGAAAGAGCTCCTTCTTTTTCTATTTCTTGAAATAGCTTGAAAAGTATTGGTATTAATTCTTCTTTGAAGGTTTTGTAGAACTCCGCTGTATACCCATTCGGTCCAGGGCTTTTCTTGGTTAGTAGTCTTTTGATGGCTTCTTCAATTTCTTCCTTTGTTATTGGTCTGTTTAAGTTGTGTGTGTCTTCCTGTCTCAATCTCGGCAAATCATATGCCTTAAGAAATTTATCAATATCTTCACTATCTTCTATTTTATTAGAATATAGGGTTTCAAAATACTTTCTAATTATCTTCTGTATTTCTGTAGTGTCTGTTGTGATATTGCCTTTTTCATCCCGAATGTTAGTAATTTGAGTTCTCTCTCTTCTTTTTTTTCAATGTTTTTTTTGTTTCAATTTCATTGATTTCTGCTCTAATTTTAATTATTTCTTGTCTTCTACTACATTTGCTGTTGTATTGCTCTTCCTTTTCTAGATTTTTGAGGTGTAGTATGAGTTCATTAATTTGTTGGTTTTTTCTTTCTTTGAGGAAAGAACTCCAAGAAATGAATTTCCCTCTTAAAACTGCTTTCATTGTGTCCCATAGATTCCGGTATGTTGTCTCTGTATTATCATTTGACTCTAAGAATTTTTTCATCTCCTCCTTTATGTCTTCTGTAACCCATTGATCATTCAATATCATATTGTTCAATTTCGATGTGGTGTAGGGTTTTTCCTTCCTTCTTTTATCATTGATTTCCAATTTCATTCCATTATGGTCAGATATGGTGCATGGTATTATCTCCACGCCTTTATATTTACTAAGAGTTTCCTTATGGCATAATATATGGTCTATCTTTGAGTAGGATCCATGTGCTGCTGAGAAGAACGTGTATCCACTTGATGATGGTTGATATATTCTATATGTCGGTTAAGTCTAGGTTGTTGATTGTGCTGTTGAGTTCTATAGTTTCTTTACTCAGTTTTTGTCTAGAGGATCTGTCTAATGGCGAGAGCGGTGTGTTGAAGTCACCCATAATTATTGTGTTGTGGTCTATTTGACTCTTGAACTTGAGGAGGGTTTGTTTTATGAATGTTGCAGCTCCATTGTTTGGTACATACACATTGATAATTGTTATGTCTTGTTGGTGGATGGTTCCTTTTAACAGTATATAGTGCCCTTCTTTATCCTTCTTGATTAACTTAGGTTTGAAGTTGATTTTATTCGGTATGAGTTTGGCCACTCCTGCTTGCTTCCGAGGGCCATGTGAGTGGTATAATTTTCCCCAACCTTTTACCTTCAGCCTGTGTATGTCTTTTCCTATCATATGAGTCTCCTGAAGGCAGCATATTGTTGGATTTGTTTTTTTGATCCAGGTTACTAGCCTATGTCTCTTGATTGGTGAGTTTAGGTCATTAACATTTAAGGTTACAATTGAGATATGATTTGTACTTCCAGTCATGCTTCTTTATTTATTTATTTTAGTTTGGCTAGTTTTACTTTTTGGTTATTTTCCTCCCCCTTTACTGAGATATCTCCTGCTATTGGTTTTGGGCACTATTTTTCAATTCCTCTTCTTGTAGTATTTTGCTCAAAATACTTTGCAGTGCTGGTTTTCTTGCTGCGAATTCTTTTAGCTTTTGTTTATCATGAACGATTTTAATCTGAAGCTCAGTTTTGCTGGATACAGTATTCTTGGAATCCATTATTTTTCAGCATTTGAAATACAGTGTTCCAGGATCTTCTCGCTTTCAAAGTCTGAGATGGGAAATCAGTCGTTAACCTAATTGGTTTATCCCTGAATGTAATCTGCCTCTTTTCTCTCGTAGCTTTTAATATTCTCTCCTTGTTCTGTATGTTGGCTATCTTCATTATTATGTGTCTTGGAGTTGGTCTATTATGGTTTTGAATGTTTGGAGTCCTGTAGGCTTCCAGGATTTGGCAATCCATTCTATCTTTCATCTCTGGGAAGTTTTCTACAATTATTTCATTTAATATGCTGTCCATTCCTTTGGTTTGAATCTCTGTGCCTTCTTCTATCCCAATGACTCTCAAATTTGGTTTTTTTATGACATCCCATATCTCTTGAATAGATTGCTCGTGGGATTTAAGCATCTTTTCTGTGTTGACTATACTCTTTTCAAGTTGATAAACCTTTTCTTCATTATCTGATGTTCTGACTTCTACTTGATCAAGTCTATTTGTAATATTCTCATTTGAATTTTTAATTTGGTTTATAGTTTCCTGCAATTCTAGGATTATTGTTTGATTTTTTTTAAGATCTCTATCTCCTGGTAGAGCTCGTTCTTTGCCATTTGAATTTGTTTGTTTAATTCATTTTCAAAATATACTTTTATTTCTTGGACTTGCTGTCTCATGTCTTCTCTAATATTCCTTTCCATTTGAGTTAGGTATGCCTTGAGTTCTTTCCCTATCCCTGCTTCTGATGTTTCTATGTCCTCCTGTAGAATTAAGTTGTCTTGCATTGTTTGTACTCCTTTTTTCCCTTGTTTTCTCAGGTTGTCCACGTTACTTTCCAGCTCTTTTTGGTTGTCGTGTTTCTGCTATCTTCTATAGCTTTGTTTTGGTTCTGTATTTCTCTGATGTCTCTCCTTTGTGTTGTTAAACTATGCCTGCTAACTTGGATTCCAATGGGAAGGAATTCCGACGTCTGAGCTCCAGTGACGACACTACTCTGCTATGGCGGGCCCCAGGCTCCTTGCCGGGGTGTCCTAATGGGGGGGTGTGATTGGACTCTCTGTTTGGTTTCAGTTCCCGGTCGCGGTACGCGGGCGGTCTCCAGCCGCCCAGTATCACAGGCCGCTGGCGGGTGATCGGTCGCCTGCGGGCAGCGTTCTCCTACCGCCCAGTTACTCAGTGGGTGAACTGTCGCCGGCAGGCCTGCGGTTTCCAGCCTCCCACTCGCGAAGGTCTTGCCTCTAGTCTCCTGGTTTCTCCTGCTAGTCTTGGTTTCTCCTGTTTTGTTGTTGCAATCTGTCGGAGAGTGGCGGTGGATACTTCAGCTTTCCAAGATGGTGGCCGCTGACTGGGGGATGGGACTGTACCGCTTCCTTCCCCGTCTGAAATCCCGTACTCAGCCTGGGGGTCAGTGTGGGCTTGGCTGGCGGGATTCCACCTAATCGCAGTCACTAATCTCCCTGCTTGCTACTTAATTGCTTCTCTGGGCAGGCCGCGTGAATCAGTCGGCCTGACTCTCCGGGGTCCTGCTGTTGGCTGTTGGGATCCCCGGCACTCTATCGCTTTGATTTTTTCTGCTTGCCCCTCCCCCAGCGCTGGCTAGCCAGGTTTCGTTTTGGCTGCTGCTGGGAGGAGGGGTTGAAGGTCATGTGTCTCTAGTTTTCCCCTAGTCTTTATGCAGGCTCACTCTGATACTCCCTCCCCTGGAAAGCCTAGGAGAGATTTTATGCGAATTCCCCGATGTCTGGGGGGTGAGCTGAGTAACACACACCTGTTTTGATGTTGCAATCTGTCGGAGATTGGCGGTGTATACTTCGGCTTTCCCAGATGGTGGCCGCTGACTGCCTCGGTGGAGTGTCCGCTGTGGGGGATGGGACTGTACCGCTTCCTTCCCCATCTGAAATCCCGTACTCAGCCCAAGGGTCAGTGTAAGCTTGGCAGCGGGATTCTACCTAATGGCCAGCTTTTATTTTTATTTTATCAATGATTTCTAATTTCATTCCGTTGTGGTCTGATAAATACTTTTCTGTATTTACTAAGATTTGCTTTGTGGCATAACATATGATCTATTTTAGAGGAAGATCCCCATACTGCTGAGAACGTGTATTCATTTGTTGATGTAAAATATATTTGTATTGATTGTATTATTGAGTTCTATAGTTTCTTTGTTTAGTTTTTGTTTGGTAGATCTATCTAGTGGTGAAAAAAAGGTGTGTTTAACCCAGAATTATTGTGTTTTGACCTATTTGACTCTGGAGCTTGAGAGGAGTTTGTTTGATGAACATAGATGCTCCATTGTTTAGAGCATATATATTTATAACTTTTATGTCTTGTTGATGTATGGTTCCATTAGGCAGTATGAAATGTCCATCTTTATCCCTTATATTTAACTTTGGCTTGAAGTCTGCTTTATTTGATATGAAGATGGGAAACCCCTGCTTTCCTATGCAGGCCATGTGAATGGTATATTTTATCCCAATGTTTCACCTTCAGTCTGTGGGCATCTTTTCCTATGAGATGAGTCTCTGGAAGGCAGCATATTGTTGTTTCTTTTTTAAAAAAAATCCAATCTTCCAGCCTATGTCTTTTGATTGGTGAGTTTAGGACATTAATATTTAGGGTTATTATTGAGATATGATTTGTATTACAGGTCATTTTTGCTTATTTTTGGTATTTAGCTTGACTTGGTTTCTCCTTTGGTTGGCTTTTCTTTTATTGTAGTTCTTCCATTTGAAGATTTTAACTGTTGTTTTTCATTTCCTCCTCGTGGAATATTTTGCCAAGAATGTTCTGTAGTGTAGGCTTTCTTGCTGTAAATTCTTTTAGCTTTTGTTTATCATGAAAGGATTTTATTTCATCATCAAATTTGAAGCTTAATTTTGCTGGATATATGATTCTTGGTTGGAATCCATTATCTTTTAGAGCTTGGTATATGGTGTTCCAGGAACTCCTAGATTGGAGGGTCTGGGTTGAAAAATCTGCTGAGATCCGAATTGGTTTCTGATGGTGGAAGGGGGGACTGGAGGGTTGGCTGAGATGTTTATGATGTAGGATGTGAGAATATGGATGAATTAGATTATATGACTAGCGAGAAGATAATCATAGGAAGTTGGCTGTTAGTAGGAGAAACAAGAGATAGGCAACCCTAAGCAAGACTCCCTGTTACTTCAGCAACAGGATAACTGTTAGCACCCCTATCAGAGAAACCTCTTGTGCAGCCAGGCCACAGGGACCTTCGTTATATCTTACCAGGTCCTTTTTGTTGTCTCTTGATAGAAGCAGCAATATCCCAGTTTCATGTCAGTGGCAGCCTGAAGCCTGTGTATCCTCATGTTGGGTTGTGGAGCCATGCTTTGGTAAATAAGAAACCCCAGCATGGGGTGGCTCTCTGCATGGGTGTGGGGTGGTTCTGCCATGGAACTCTGGGCTATGGTGGTGCAGGGCACAGCAACTCTGCCAAGGATTTTCTGTAGTGCAGGTATTCTAGCTGTAAATTCTTTTAACTTTTGTTTATCATGGAAGGTTTTTATTTCATCATCAAATCTAAAGCTTAATTTTTCTGGATACAAGATTCTTGGTTGACAACCATTTTGTTTTAGTGCTTGACATTTGTTGTTCCAGAATCTTCTAGCTTTCAGGGTCTGGTTTGAAAAATCAGCATATAACCTAATTGGTTCCCCCCCTATATGTATTCTGATACTTTTCTCTCTTGGCTTTTAATATTCTCTCCTTATTCTGTATGTTAGGCACTTTCATTATAATGTGCCTTGGTGTGGATCTGTTGTGATTTTTATACATATGGTGTCCTATAGCCTCTTGAATTTGGTTTTCCAATGCATTTTTCTTGTTTGGAAATTTTTTTATATATTATTTTGTTGAATAGATTGCTCATTCCTTTGGTTTGGAACTCTATGCCTTCCTCTATCCCAATAACTCTTAAATTTGGTTTTTTTATACTATCCCATATTTCTTGAATGTTCTGCTCATGGTTTCTTACCATTTTCACTGTGTGGTCTACATTCTTTCCAAGATTATATATTTTGTCTTCATTGTCTGAGGTCCTGTCTTCCAAGTGGTTTAATCTGTTGGTGATGCTTTCAATTGAACTTTTAATTTGATTTTTTCTTCTTTCATTTCATGTATTTCTATTTTTTTAAAGAACCTCTATCTCCCTATTGAATATTCTTTTTATTCCTGTATTTGTTTATGTAGCTCTTTGTTGAAATTATCTTTTGCTGCCTGTATTTGCACTCTTATATCATCCTTTAATTCACAGAATACTTTATTTTATTTTTAAAAAATGTTTATTTCTTTTAGTTGTACACAATACCTTTTCTTTTTTAAAATTTTTATGTGGTGCTGAGGATCAAATCCAGGGCCTCACACACGCTAAGCAAGTGCTCTACCACTGAGCCACAACCCCAGACCCTCACAGAACATTTTAATTATGTATATCCTGAACTTATTTTCTATAATTTCTTCTGCTGTGATGGCCATGGATTCTAATAATGTTGTATCTTGATTGATTGGGGGCAATTTCTTCCTTTGTCTTTTCATGTTGCTTGTGTGTCTTCCTTTCTAGCTCTGTGGATCCAAGGCATTACCTTTTTACCCTATAGGCTTATAATGTTCCTGTAGGGTTCCAATACCTCTCCTTTGAGTGGAAGGACAATGTTAACAGATCCCAACATAAACAATATACAATCTTAAAAACAATTTGTTGCTATTAAGACGTTTACAGTTTGGTCACAATGTACATAAATGGTGGATTAAATTATTGGTCATAATGTACAGAAACGGTGGATTAAGTTATTATCTACACTATAATAAGTAGGTTTTTAAAAGGGTTTACAGTTTCTGATGGTGGACAAAGAACCAGCGGTGAGGTGTAGGATGATATGCTGAGGAGGTAGGAGGTGAGGATATAGAGTTATTATATTTTAGGAAGTGTGTAAGAGAAATCTAAAGAGGAAGATTAATAGCAGGAGAAAAGAGAGAAAGTAATTTTGGGTAGATAAGTAAGTGGGAAGACGGTAAAGTACATTAAAAATACACATATATATTAAGAAAAATAAATGTTAAAATAGTAGAAATTGGAGGAAACAAAAAAGAATATACAACACAATTCTAATATACTATTCAGATGTCCCAGTCCTCAAAATCCTAATTCATTCAAATTACTTGGTTTCACATAAGTTGGGGATGTAAGGGCAGGAGAATAGGGAAGAAGGAAAAAAAATCTAGAAAGAAGGAACAAGGATTATTTTGGTTGGAGATCTGTACCTTTCCTGCTTCCCTTCTTATCCAATATGTGGGGTTGTCTGTTGTTAGCTGGTATCTCCACCCTCAGGATGGTGAAGGTAACCAGAGTGTCACTATGCTGGGTGAGCTGCTGCTAGGGAGAATGGGGAGTTAGAGACTGGGTTTCTGGCTAGCTGGAGTTCCAAACTGGGAGTTGCTCCCACTAAAGTTGGTGATGAAGGTGACCCAAGATGGAGGCAGCTACTTTCAGTGATAGGGTGTTAGGTCAGGTGTGGGGAGCTGAGTGAGGTATTGGATGTGGATGATGTGTTCATAGAGAGCTCTGTGGCATGCAGTATGTGGTTTCAGCTGTCTTCAGAGCCTGTGTGAAGTTCCTGGGTGCAAACAGGCTACCGCGTGTAGGGGACTATCTTGATTGCTGCATATTCCCAAGATGGCAGTGATCTGGGTAGCCCCATGGTGGTAGATGGGGGTCAAAACAGGAGTGGTGGCCAAAGTTCCTGTGCATGGGTAGCTGCTGGGTGTCCTGTGTAGGAATGGCACCCAGGATTTCTGTTCAGGTGGGTGGCTGAAAGTTCTGCATGGGTGCTGATGTCAATGATCCCCCTCAGGCACCTGGCTGTCCTGTGTGGGCAAGTAGTTGGGAGATCTACTCTAATGATGAGGTCTAGAGCCCTGCATGGCTTGGTGGTTGTGATTCCTGCATGGGAGCAGAAATATTGCTTGCAGAGAAACAGTATTCTCACTACTTGAGGCCAAGGTCATGAAGTGACACAGAATGCTGCCTCCCTCTGGCCCACTATCTTGGATCCCCCAATTCTGTTTTTTTTTTTGAGAGAGAGAGAGAGAGAGAGAGAGAGAGAGAGAGAGAGAAAGAGAGAGAGAGAGAGAGAGAGAGAGAGAGAGAGAGAGAGAGAGAAAAATTTTTAATATTTATTTTTTAGTTTTTCAGCGGACACAACATTTGTTTGCATGTGGTGCTGAGGATCGAACCCGGGCTGCATGCATGCTAGGTGAGCACGCTACCGCTGGAGCCACATCCCCAGCCCCCCAATTCTGGTTTTTAATTGGAATTAGTTTCTCCTTTGATTGACTATTGCTAGTGTAATTCTTTCCCTTGCTCGTTTTCACTTTTATTTTTTATTTCTTCTTCATGAATATTTTATTGAGTATATTTTATGGTTCAAGTTTTTTAGTTGTGAATTCTTTTGTTTGTCATGGAAGGTTTTTATTTCACCATAAATTCTGAAGCTTAATTTTTCTTCATATAGTATTCTTGGCTGGCATCCATTTTCTTTCAGAGCTTGGTATATATTATGCTAAGACTGTCTAGCTTTGAGATTCTGCTTTGAGAAAACAGCTGCAATCCAGATTAGTTTCCCTCTAAATGTGACCTGTTGTTTTTCCTCTGGCAGCCTTAAAAGTCTATTCTTATTCTGTACCTTAGGTATTTTCATAATAATGTGACTCGGTGTGGGTCTGTTGTAATTTTTTATATTTGGGGTCCCGTAAGTCTCATGTTTTTGATTTTCCACTTCATTCTTAAGCTTTGGGAAATTTTCTGATATTATTTCATTGAAAATATTGTGCATTCCTTTGGGTTTTATCTCTTCACCTTCATCTGTCCCAAAAACCTTAAATTTGGTCTTTTCAGGTTATCCAATATTTCTTGGAAGTTCTATTCTCTGTGGTCAACTTTATTGTTAAGATTATATATTTTTCTTCATTGCCTGGAACTCTGACTTCCAGGTGACCTAGTCTCTTGGTGATGCTTTCCATAGAATTTTTAATTTGGTTTATTGATTCCTTCATTTCAAGGATTTCTGCTGCTGCTTTTTTTAAATCCCAATTATTTAAGTGATCTTTCACTTCTTGTATTTTCTCTGATTTCAATTCTTATACCATCCTTTACTTCACTCCTTTCTTTGTCCTTTACCTCACAAATCAGTTTAACTATGTACATCCTAAACTCCTTCTGTGACATTTCTTTCACTGTGGTGGTAGATGGATTATGTTATTGAAATATCTTGGTTTGTTTGGGGCAATTTGTTCCCCTGCTTTTCCATGTTGTTTGTCTTTGCATCTAATAGTGTGAGTGTCAGATAGTAGAGTTTCAACACTGTGGACTTTCAGTGTCCCTGAAGGTTTCCAACATTTCACTGTTTACAGGGAGACAAATAATAACAATAACAAATGCAAACAATATACAGAATTAAACTAAATACTTCCTGTTATGATATCTGCAATGTTAATTGTCATAATAAACAGAAATGATATGATCAGTTATTGCCCACAGTAATAACAGTAAGTTTGCAAAAGGGTTTACAATTTTGAATGGTGGTCAGGGAGAGAGCAGACATGATGAAGGGTGTGATTATTTTAAGGGAAGATGAAAGAACATTGAAGTAAAAATTTAAAGAAAGAGTGAAAGAGAGAACAATGGAAATTGGCTGTTAGCAGAAGAAAGAGAATCAAGAGAAACACACAAGTGAGAGAAAAATATATAAAGTAAAAGTTTTAAAAATTAAAAATAAAAGAATTCAAAACAGGGTTGGGGTTATGGTTCAGTGGGCAGAGTGCTTGCCTTGCACATGTGAGGCACTGGGTTCAATTCTCACCACATACAGATAAACAAAATAAAGTTGTTGTGTCCATGTATAACTAAAAAAAAAAATAAAAAAGATTTCAAAACAGAACTGAAATATACAGATCAAATATCCTGGTCCTCAAAAAACTGATCTGTAAAAAATAACTGGCTTCAAAAATGTTAGAAATGAGAAAAAATATGAATATGTATAAGTGTGCATAAACCATTCAGGTTACAATTAAACAGAGAAAAGAAAAAAGAAAAAAAATGAAATAAAAATATCTTGATGAAAAGTTAAATAATTGTTTCTGTTAGAGTTCAAATGATTCTCAGCTTCTCTTCTCAGCAAGTGTTAGGTAGGGCACTCTGGAGTGTGAAGCCTGCTTCACCCTCAGGGTGGGGTTGCTGGAGTGTAAGAGGAAATCCTATAGAATGGTACTCCTGGAGACAAGATTTAGGCTTAGATAGTTGCTGAGTTTCTCGTTGAATGACGATTGGTTTGAAGATTTTAAATCAGTGCACCTACAGGGCCCAGCAGTTGGTAGTCCACACCCGGAGACTAGACCCCAAGAATCTCCCCTAGGTTCCACTTGTGAGGTAGAGGAGCCAATCTCAGTCCCCTCTTTCACATGAGAACCCCACTTTTCCTGGTCTCTTGGGTTCAGTCTCCATACTCAATTTCTCCTATCCTCTCCCTTTTGAATTCTTGGCCAGATATTTCTCTCCCAGCCAGTCTTGCAAGCAGCAGGATTGCAGGGAGAGGGGAGAAGTTGAGTGGGTTTCCACAACTAGTATTCCCCTGTGTAAATCGTGCTCCATGTTTGATTTTTCTCTTGGTCACTTAGGCACACTCTATGTTTTGCAATGTGGGTTTGCCAGGAATTAGCTCCCACGGCTGCTGGCCCCATGCCACAGTTGCATAACTGTCCTTCCTCTTTCCTCTGCAGGCAACCAGGAGAGATGCCGTTTCCTTCCTGTACAAAGATACCATGCAGCATGCCTTAAAGTTTAATAAGCAATGTCTTTGATCTCTGATATCCCTGTACCTAGACACACTGCAGGCCTCCCAAAAATGCGGGTTCCTTTAATTCCCTTATCCCTTCACTTTGCTCGCAGAGGGACCACTCTGGCTGGTGCCTACAGCTATGGCAGTGGCAGTGGTGTCAGGGATCTCTTTCTTATTTTATTATACTTAACCTCCTAAGTCCCTGATCTGCTTTTAAATGTCCAGTATTAAATCCCAGTAAAGTCTTCCCCTGCCTTTTTTTCCTACCACCTTGCTGAGAAGCTGTCTATCTGCTTTCTTGATTTCATGCCATGGAGCAGCCAGAAAAACAAACTTCTCTAGTTTGCCATCTTGAAAAACTCCCTTTTCTGGTCTAGAGTTGTGGCTCAGTGGTAGAGCGCTTGCCTAGCACATGTGAGGCACTGGGTTCAATCCTTCACAACACATAAAAATAAACAAATAAAATAAAAGCATTTTGTCCATCTATAACAACCAAAAAAAAAAACCTCCCTTTTTAAAGATTTTATATAATGGAATAATACAACAGGTAATCTTTTTTGGCCTGGCTTCTTTAACTCAACATACTTATTTTAAGATTCATTCATGTTGTCCTATAGAAATGTAGTTCAAGTTTTGGAGGATCAAGATCATGGTACTGGCATCAGGTCAGTTCTGATAAAGGTTATCTTGTTGGCAGAGTCCTGAGGAGACATGTAGTATCACATGGCAAGAGACACAGAATGCACACGTTTACCTGTGTCTGGTTTCTGTTCCAGGCTTTAATCATGTGCACTCCACCCTAATGACATTTTTTTAAATGCCCCAACTCTAAACAGCATAGTCAGATTATTTCCACCCTCTTAATACTATTAAACATATGAGTTTTGGGATTAAATTTCTGTGTAATTTCAGGGGAATAAACTATATTAAAATCATAAGTGATGTCTAGTTTTTAACTATTATAAATATAGTTGTCATGAATGTTTGTGTATAAGTCTTTGCATGGACATGTGCTTTCTTTTCTTTTTAACAAGTACCTGGGAGTGCAGTGTATGATAGATGTACGCTTAACTTATTAAGAAACTGCCAATCTGGGAGTGTAGTTAAGTGTGAAGTACTTTGTTGCATGCACAAGGCCCTGGGTTCAATCCCCAGCATGGGGGAAAACATTGCCAAACTATACTGAAAAGTAGCAGTATCATTTTATATCCCCATCATCAATATATGAGATTGTTTTGAATCCCAATAAAATGGGGTCTGATTTTATTCTACTTTTTGGAATTTATATAGGTTTTCTTTATGGCCTAACAAAAGATTGATTTTTTGTAAATGTTGAATTGGTACTTGAAAAGAAAGTGTTCACTATGCTCAGGATATAGAATTCAACCTTATTGATTATGTAATTCAGAGCCTTCATAAACCTACTTATTTTTTGTCTATTGTAGCTGTCATGTGCTGAAAGAAATGAAATATAGTCTTATTGCTATTATGTTTTTGCCAATTTCTTATTAGTTCCGCAGTTTTGTCTTATGAATTTTATTTGTTTCAAAAGATTCATGACTGCTAAACTTCATTGTCGATTCATTGTAAAGCTTCTCTCTGGTTTGAATTACATTTTAAATTTAATTTAGCCTCACCCAATTTTAATATTATTCTTTCTGCTAAATTTTTAAAGCTTTTGATTATGTAAAATTTCAAATATTTGCAGAAGCATGAACAAATGTACAATGCATACACATTATATCTGTTATTCAGTTTCAATGATTACCAACTAGTGGCAAATCCTGTTTGTACTGTGTATTTCCTGTATATCTAGATTACTTTGAAGCAAATCCCTCATATAGTTTCATCTATAAATATTTCAATATGCATCTTCAAAAGATAAAGATATTTAAAAATAAATACAATACCACTATCATCCTTAAAATTGATAATAATTCCCTAATATCACCCAGAATCATACTCAGATGATTCACTGGGCTCAATCCTTCACACCACATAAAAATAAACAAATAAAATAAAGGCATTTTGTCCGTCTATAACAACAACAACAAAAAACCCCCTCCCTTTTTAAAGATTTTATATAATGGAATAATACAACAGGTAATCTTTTTTTTGGCCTGGCTTCTTTCACTCAACATACTTATTTGAAGATTCATTCATGTTGTCCTATATATATGTAGTTCAAGTTAAAAGTACATATACATAGGACAACATGAATGAGGAGATTAAATTAACATGATTGTTCCATAAGATTTTTATGAACTATTCATTCAAATCATGAGTCAGATAAAGTTCATACATAGCAATTGTCTCTTAAATTATAGGTTTTATGTTCCATTTCTTTCTTTTATTTGCAATGTACTTGTCAAAGAGACAGATTATTTCTTTAGTTTTCCAGAGTCTTGATTTTGAAGAGTTTATCTCCATAGTGTTCTTTAAAGAGTTTCCCAGTCCCTAGTATCTCCTATAAATTGGTAGACCTGATCAGATTTGGGTTCAATATTTTGGCAAGAATACTTCATGAGTGGTTCTATGTACTTCCATCAGTCAGCATAAAATGTCTACTTATCTAATTTTTAATGTTCAATAACATCTCATTTTAATTGATCCATTAATTCATTATGAGTTATAAAATGGCACATAATTATATCTTATAACTTCTTCTTCATTTATAAACTGGAATACTTCTGTAAGAAAAAAAATCCCCTTCTAATCAAATATTTGGTTTCCATAAGATACATCTTATATAGGAGAGCCAGAATACATTGTTGATTTTTTCATTTACTTAAACTTCCACAATAATGAGTTGATTCTCTAGTAATTTAACAGATAATCCATTTATTTATTCCTTTTATTTTTACTTTTTGTAGTATTTTATGAATGGATTTAACATTTTTGAAGTTTTTAAGTCCATTGAAATTATCATTTTTGTTAATATTCAGTTGTCTCATCTTTTGGCTTTTGGGTACTCTTATTACATGTTCTTTTGACATGATAATCATAATAGTCTTCGGGTATGATTTTTGCTTCCTGGTACAAGATATTTGAGATATACCTTTTAAATTTCCAAAGCCAGGCCATAAAATATAGAAGAGGGAGCTTCTTCTTCAAATGTACAGTTCATTTGGAATTATCCAGTCAGAGAAAAAAAAAAGAATAAAAAATGAAAGGAAATCAAGAAAGCCTGCAGGATTTATGGTTCATGCAACCATACCTATTGTAAGAGTCCTAGGAGAAAAGGAAGGTAGGGGAGGAAGAGGAGAGAAAATCTTATTTAAAGAAATAATAACTCTTCAAATCTGGGGAGGAGAATACATATCAAAATCATAGAAGCCCAAGGGCCCAGACAGGTTGAATACAAAAGGTCTACACCTCTTCATACTATATCAGCACATTATAATTAACTGTGAAAGACAAAGATTCTCTTTAAATAATTTTAGAAGAAGCACAAGAAACGCGTCTTGTCATACCCAAGGGAACCCCATAACACTATTAGTGAATTTCCCAACAGAAACTTTATTATAGGTCAGGAGAGAGTGGGATGATATGTTCAAAGTACTGGAAGAGAAGTACTGCCAAATAAGAATACAAAGAATAAGATGCAAAGCTATCTTTTAAAAATAAAGGAAAGAAAATTGAGTTTATCATCAATTATAGACCTTCCTTACAATAAGTACTTAAGGGAGGTTTTCAAATGGAACACAAAGTCTGTTAAATATCAACATGAAAGTATAAATCTCACTAGTAAAGAGAAAGTATATTTGTCTATCATATAACATTGTAATGGTGGTGCATGAATTACTATTAATACTAATGTAAAAGTTAAAAGACAAAAGTATTAACTATACCAACTATAACCACACAAATTGGTAATGGATTAATAATGTAAAAAGAAGTAAACTATAACTTCAGAAAGACAAATCATGTGTAGACTGGCAAACATATAGAATTTCTATATGTAATTGACCTTAAGTGGTTATCAAATTAAAATATATAGTAACAATTGCAAGCCTCATAGTACCACAAAAGAAAAACTTATAGTAGTTATACAAAAGAGAAAGATAAATGAATCATATCAAACTATTATTTTAAAAAGTCATCCACTAATGAAGGAAAACAGCAAGAGATGAAGGGAGAACAAAATAAATGAAAACAGATAATGAACAAAATGGTAATAGTAGGTGCTCACCTATTATGTTAGTCAGCTTTTCATTGCTGTGACCAAAGCACCCAACAAGAACAACATAGAGGAGAAAAAATTCGTGGTTTCAGAGGTTCAGTTCATCGTCAGCTCATTCTACTATACTGGGTCTATCATGGGGAAAGGGCACAGCAGAGGAAACCAACTCAACTTATGGAGGCCAGGAAGCAAAGAGAGAGGGTGGGAATGGGCTTCAGGGAAGATGTACCTTCCAAGGAACACCCTCAGTAACCCACCTCCTCTAGCCATATGCCACCTGTCTATAGTTACTACCCAGGTAGTCTGTTCAAACTAGGATGGACTGATTTGACTACACATCTTGTATCTAATATTTTCGCCTCCTGCATAGATACAGGAGCTTTTGGGGGACATCTCTTCTCCAAACCATAATGTCTATCAACAAGCACTTTAATTGTAAATGAATTAAATTCTCCAATAAATGAGAAGAAAGAGGCTGAATGGATAAAAGAAATGAGATCCAGTGCTATGCTGTCCACAAGAGTCTC
This sequence comes from Ictidomys tridecemlineatus, assembly GCF_052094955.1. NCBI lineage: Eukaryota > Metazoa > Chordata > Mammalia > Rodentia > Sciuridae > Ictidomys > Ictidomys tridecemlineatus. The sequence goes on along the minus strand of NC_135481.1, from coordinate 133,867,941 downwards.
ACTTTAGATATAAGAACACACACAGACTGAGGTAAAGGGATGGAAAAATATATTCCACACAAATGAAAACCAAAAGAAAACAGGGGTTGCTATACTTATATCAGAAAAAATGGACTTAGAGAAAATCAATAGAGACAAAGAAGGTCATTATATAATGATAAAATTGTCAATTCAACAGAAGGATATTACAATTACAAATTGTTATACCCAACATCAGAACCTTTACATACATAATCAAATATTGGCAGATCTGAAGGGGAAATTTGACAACAATAAAATAGTAGTAGTGGACTTGAACCCCCACTTTCAATAATGATTAGAACGTCCAGGCAGAAAGTCAATAAGAAATAGTTGCTTTGAACAACACTAGGCCAAATGGATCTAAGAGATTATATGCAACATTCCACCCAACAGCATCAGAGTGGACTCTCTGTGCATATGGAATGTTCCAGGTCAGATCACATTTTAGGCTGTTAAAAAAAAAAGTTTAAGAAGACTGAAATTTTATCAACTATCTGCTCAAACCACAGTGCAATGTAACTAGAAATAACAGAAAAAGAGGAAAACTCACGAAAAACATTTAAACTAAACAACAGTCTCAAATAGGAGGAAATAAAAAAGAATTTTAAAAATTTTTAGACAAATAAAAATAAAACTTATTAACTTACCAAAACTTAAAAGTTGCAAAAAAAAAGCAGCCCTAGGAGGGAAGTTTATGACATTAACTGCCTATGTTGAAAAAAAAAAACAAACGGGGCTGGGGTTGTGGCTCAGTGGTAGAGTGCTTGCCTAGTATGCGTGAGGCTCTGGGTTTGTTCCCTAGCACCACATTAAAAATAAATAAATAAACAAAATATAGGTATTGTGACCATCTACCACTAAAAAAAAAAAATACAAGAAAAAGATTACAATTAAACAATTTAACTTCACAACTTAAGGAACTAGAAAAAGAACAAACTAAACCCAAAGTTAGCAGGAGGAAGGAAATAATAAAGAGCAGAAATACATGAAATAGAAAGTAGAAAAACAATATTAAAAAATCAGTGAAACAGGTGGAATTAGTGAACAATATGCTAAGTGAGATAAGTCAAGTACAGAAGACAGATATTGCATAGTTTTACTTACATGTGGAAATCCAAAACAACTGGTTAACTCATAAAACAGAAGGTAAAATGGTGGTTACAGAGGCAAGGGGGTGGGTTGAAAGGATACAAAATATTAGGATGAAATAATTTTTTTATATGTATTGCACACTATAGTAATATAGTTAAAGTGTACTGTAAATTTCAAAATGGTTAAAGGTAGATTTTGAATGTTCTCACTATAAAAATGATCAGTATTTAAGGTTAAGAATATGTTAGTTTGATTTGATCATTCCACAATGTATTAATAAATAATGTCATTTTCTACCTCAATATATGTGTGTGTATATACTCACAATGATATGTAATCAATTTGCAATAATATAGAGTTGACAATGGCTACTTCTGGAGAATAAGAATAGGGTGGGGAGGCAGTAGGGGTCAGAGACTTTTTAATAATCATAAAAGCTTTTTAGTACTATTTGACTTTAAGAATTATGTACATCCACTACTTCCATAAAGATGAAAAATAGATGATTAAACAAATCCTTTTTGCTTTTAGCAAAGTAAAGGAAAATGATGGAAGGATGTTGGGAGGATGATAGCATTATAATGGGATCTTTTTCTAGTTTTGTCTTATTCTGTTTCTGTCAAGGTTCCCCTGGTCCCACTTTCAACAAGTTTTATTACTTTGCATTCAGAAAAAAAAGTCACTATTTAGGTGAAGTCAATACCTTATTATATCTTCAGGTACTTACTCTGGTGCCTTAGATCTTAGCTCAGAGAAGCTCCTTTTTTCTTTAACAAAAACCATATTGCCCCCCCCCCCTTCTTTTTTAAGTATCGTGGAACAGCTCCTTGCCTTCTTCCTTCAGGAAGCTACACAGTCCTGTCAGTGGCTGGCAGAGTGCTTTCTCACTTGAGAAGCTCTAGAAGAGCCAAGTGGAGTTGCAGCTGTGGGCGATGGAAATGGAGCTGAGGAAGGACACCTGGCTAGGCTGAATGCACTGGGGCCAATTGGCCAAGGAAGACTGCTGCCAGAAACTCAAGCGAGAATCCATGACTGGTCTTGTCGTGAGAAAATAGATGTCTCCGGTGAAGGGTTTGAGTTTTCAGAGGAGGGGAGGAACTCAATGGAGGACCAGAGTGGTTCTTGGCTTGTATGATGGAAAAGCATAGACAGAGGTTTATTTAGGAAGGTAAATTCACATGTAAGGGAGAATATGGGCTGTCTCAAGAATGAGAAGCAGCCCTGACTTGGGCTGAGGGTCCAATATTTCAGAAGGGCTGAATCAAGGGCCAGACTGGAGGTGGATCCAGGGTGGAGCCACACAATTTCTTGCCAGTTTTCCCATGCTTGCGTATTTCCCTCATTTTACAATGGTGTGAGCCAAGGTTTACAACTGTGTTTTCTGAATCTCAACGGTTTGATCCTTCATTCAATAGCTTGAGGGTGTATAATTCTGTACTTCTCTTTCCTTATCCTAAATCCCTTTCTCAGTCTCATTTACCCAAGTCCAGAAGAGGGAGAGTTGAAGATGATTGAGGAGAGGACAGGAGGGACTGGGGTCTGGAAGTTGGGAGAGCAGATGGCTAAAAGCTCTCTCCTCTTGAGGCCAGAGGTCATATGGGATAGTGGGAGAACACTAGACCTGGGAACTGTCCTGACCCTACAGTTCTGTGCAAGTCTTTGCCTGTAAAATAGAGCTCCTCTTGCAGGGCTGATGCAAAAATTAACTGTGTTAAGTGGTCTGTAAATTTATGGTGCTTTAAAAAAGTACAAATAATTATTAATCAATATAGTTTAATATTAGGAAACTGGTGCTGGCTCAGTTTATCCTTAGATTTTTGTCTGGGATCTTTCAAGTATTTATCATTGTTGGTTTCGTCTCATGACAAAGACATGTAGATTTTTCCCAGCATCTACTGTTGATTCAATGAAAGAATTTCAACAGACTTAATATTAACTTCAACAGAAGTTATTTCTTTAAAAATTCAACACTTTAAATCCCCACTTTTTTTTATAGTAGGAAGAAAATAGATAAGGTCTAGAATGGAATATTAAGAACTAGCAGTATAGAAATAAAGAGATAAAGGCATAAATACCTTCATAGGGGTTTGAACAAAACTTCACAGTGCCTGGCATTTAGTCAGCCATTATGTTAAGCTTAATTATTATTATATTTTTGGGTACTGGGGATTGAACATAGGGATGCTTTACCACTAAGCTACAACCCCACCCCATTCCCCTTTTTTGGAGACAGGGTCTAAGTTGCTGAGGTTAGCCTCAAACTTGATTGTCATACCTCAGCCTCCCAATTCACTAGGATTACAGGCATGTGCTACCATGCCTAGCTCAGGGTTAGATTTTAAATGTGAAATTTTGGGAAATGTTTTTACAATGGAGTGGACCAGTCTTCCTAGCGAGGTTCCTATTAATCAAGCCTTTCTGACCAACTCCAGTGAGGTTATATTTGAACTGGACCAAAATGATTTCTTCATAAAGAAGACAGAATAACCCTGAATTCCACAAGTTACTGAGTTTGTAGTTAGAAAATCAAATTTGAAGGAAGCTATTATCATTACACATACTGAGCATCTGGATGGGATTCAGGGTGGAAAACTTCAATCCTTACCACTCATTTTTGCCAAAAGCAGGCAATGGGGGAAGCAGAACAGAGTGACTTAACACATAGACAGATACACTTAAGGGGCAGAAATCAGAGAAAGCACTGGATGTACAATTTTCAAAGGAAAGGCTCTTTTTTTTTTTACCAGCAGATCACAGAATCAAATATTAAAGTTTAATACACATGATCCCTACCTTTTGATAGTTTAACTTAATGATTTTTTGACTTTATGATGGTGTGAAAGTGTACCCATATGTCATTCCAGTTTTCTCTTTCAGTACAGTATTCGATAAGTCACAAGAGATATCCATCACTTTGTGATAAAATGGACTTTGTGTTAGATGATTCTGCCCATCTATTGGCTGAGTGTTTTTGGTATGTTTAAGGAAGGCTAGACTAAGCTATGATGTTCAGTAGGGTAGGTGCATTAAGTGCATTGTCAACTACATGTTCAATTTTTGATGTTTTTTTCAGGACATCAACCCAGTATGAATTGAGGAATGTTTGAGTGTAAAACCAGAGAGCAAGAAGAATGAAAACAGATTAGATAAGGGGCATCAAAACACAGATAGGAAGTAATTTGTTCTGGTGTTCTATAGCCTAGTAGGGTAACCATAGTCTACAATAAGCTATGGTACATTTCAAAATAGCTAGATGGGCACAAAGGTCCACTCAATAGATAAAAATGATTGTTTGAGAAGATGAAAATGCTAATTACCTTGATTTGATCATCATGTATTGTATACATGTATCAAATTACCCTACTGCACCCCACAAACACACACAAATATTATGTGTCAAAACAAAAACAAAACAAAATCCCAAACCCAATCAGATAGAAGTAGAGTGAACTGTGGTGGCTGGTGGTTATCCATATACCTACTCCTCACATCAGCTTTGGCTGAGCCTCCAGAAGGGTCTTTGAGGCCTCTCTGAGGTTTCCTAGAATACCTCCAAGTACAGACTGAAACCACAATTTTACAGATGGGGAAATGAGGTCCCAACGTCAAGAGATAAATTAGAGAGAGCATATCCTTTCTACCACATCATTCCTCTGCCTGTGGACTGGTTGGAGATTCTGGGTGTCTCTTGATTTAGCTTCTGTTCCAGGAAGGCAAATGCCAAATTTGGGAGTTGTAAAGGGAAGCCCATGTGAGGCCTACCCTGAACCAGTATTCTAGGAAGAGGTGCTCACCTTCTAGAAGCAGGCTTAAGATCACTCAGAAAACAAGTCTTCTTCTCAATCTGCCTTAAAATCGCAGGACAAGGATGGGATCTTGAGGGATTTTCTTTTTTTCTTCTTCTTTTTTTTTATTATTAGTTGTTTAAAACATTACATAGCTCTTGACATATCATATTTCATACATTTGATTCAAGTGGGTTATGAAGGCTCTGGGTTCAATTCCAAGCACCACCACACACACACAAAAAATATGAATGGGCTTTTCTCATGAGGGATTTTTTAAACACATTTCCTACATCAGACAGGATTTGGTAGCATACAATGTCAACTGCAATAACATGAAATTCCAGCAGAGGGCACCATTACTCAACAATTGAAAATGCCCACCAGCATCAGCTTGGAAAACCAAGATGTTTCTTTATAAAACGTTTTTCTTGCCCGCAATATTCCTAGTTCTCTGCAAAGAACATAAGAATAGTCATTCTGACAAATAAAAACTTATCAATCACACAGAAGTCTTCTAGAGTGTAACTTTCAAAGCGTTAGGTGACTACTAGACATTACTTCTTCCACACAGTTTGCCTGTAGGCACTTTTCAACTCTCTTGAAAAATCTGGTTTAATGAATGGCCAGAGCCAACCTCTCAGAAGAAGACATTTTGAGTGAGGGGAAGGTGAGAGGGCCTGGGCTACCTGCTCAGCTGGTGTCCGGGGACTATTGTATACTTTACTTCTAGCCCCACCATTGGCAGAAAGCCAGGAACAGAGTCTCACTTCCCCAGGGGAAATCAAAGTGTTGCTCCCAGAGATTGCAATATCCTTTGTAGATGTCCCATAGTCTAAGGGGTAGGAAGGACAGGTGGAGAGGTTGCCAATGCCATAAATGGGATGAGTGACAGGACCCTTGTTTTTTAAGAATGGTTTAGATTAGTGGTTCTCCAGTGAGGGGGGCATGTTTTATCACCACCCCCAGAGGGAAATGTTTGACAATATGTGAAGACATTTTTTGAAGACACTTGTCACAATTTGGTGTATGCAACTGACATTTAGCAAGTAGAGACTAGGGAAGCAGCCTAACACTCTACAATGTATAGGATAGTCCCCCACAAGACAGATGATCTGATCTAAAATGTCAAATAGTGCTGAGTTTGAGAAATTGTTGTCTAGACTTGGGATCAGTAATTTTCAAAGTGTGGTCCCCAGACGTAATGTGTCAGCATCACCTGGGGACTTATTACAAATGTAAATTCTTGAGCTCTACCTCTGACCCACTAAATCAGGAGCTCTGGGAGCAACCTGTGTTTTATACACCTTCCAGATGATCTAATGCAGGCTCAAGTCTGAGAAACTTGTCTAGGGAATATACCACTTGAGACGGAGTCTAATACTGCTTCAGAAATAACGTGCTTACAGTCACTGCAGGCTTGTTAACATTTAGATTATGATTTAGTTGTAGTTAGAATTTATATTTCTTTTTTTGGTACCAGGGGTTGAACCCATGGTTGCAAAATTATTGAGTCACATCCCCAGCCCTTTTTAAAAATTTTTAAAATTTAGGGCTGGGATGTGGCTCAAGCGGTAGCGCGCTCGCCTGGCATGCGTGCGGCCTGGGTTCGATCCTCAGCACCACATACCAACAAAGATGTTGTGTCCACCGAGAACTAACTAACTAACTAACTAAATAAATATTAAAAAAAAATTTAAAATTTAGAAACTGAGTCTCCCTAAGTTACCTACGGCGGGCCTCGCTAAGTTGTTGAGGATGGCTTTGAATTCATGATCCTCCTTCCTTAGCCTCCCGAGTGGCTGGGATTATAGGCATGTGCGATCACTACTGGCTAGAACTTATATCACACTTTGAGGATATAAAATAATGCTTCCAAATTTGCCTGTATAAAATATACTTGAAGTGCATTTTGAACTTTAGATTCCCAGGCTCCCCTGAGACCCACTAAGTGGGACATCTCCATAGACAGGGCCTAGGGATGTGTATTTTAAATAAATGTCCCAGCGGGCTGGGGATGTGGCTCAAGCGGTATCGCGCTCGCCTGGCATGCGTGCGGCCCCGGGTTCGATCCTCAGCACCACAAACAAACAAAGATGTTGTGTCCGCCGAAAAACTAAAAAATAAATATTAAAAAAATTCTCTCTCTCTTTAAAAAAAGAGTTTGATATTGGTGATATCTTCTACCTGTTTCCTAAACATCAAGATGATCTTGATTTATTAAAAAATAAATAAAATAAATGTCCCAGGAAAATACGATCAATCAGATCTGAAAACATTGACTTCAGAAGGCAGTTTTAATAGTTATTGATCAATGACATCATCCCAGGATTACCCCTGTCTAAACTAAAAGTTCTCAAGGTTGAAGACAGTTACCTGGGAAACTTTGAACCCCTCTCCCCCTGCCCAGGCCATAAGGCAGAGAGAGATTACATCTGAACCTCTGAGGGTAGGATCTAGCAAATAGCACTTTGAAAAGCTGCCCAGATGATTTCAATGTGCAGCCATGCTTAGGAATCAGTGACCTTAGAAAACAGTCTGGCAGTTCCTCAAAAATCAAACATAAAGTTACCATATTACCCACCAATTCCACTCTAAGCATTTACCCAGAGGACTGAAAACTTGTTCATACAAAAACTTGTTTACAAATGTTCATAGCAGTGCTATTCATATAGCCACAAAGTGGAAACCAAACAATGTCCATTGGCTGATAAACAGATAAACAAGTTAAGATGGAATATTATTTAGTGATAAGAAGGAATGATATGTTACAACATGGATGAACCTTGAACAAATTATGCTAAGCAAAAGAGGCCAGATGCAAAAAGATCACATTTGTATGAATTTATTTATATGAAATATCAATAATAAGCAAAACCATAAAAGCAGAAAGTAGATTAACAGTTGCTAGAAGTGGTGTGTATGTGTCAGGTGGGGGGATGTACAGTGATTGCTTAATGGCTACTGGGTTTTATTTTGGGATGATAAAATGTTTTAGGACTAGAGGTGGAAGAATATTGTGCATGTACTAAATGCCACTGGATGTACAATTTAAAATGATTAAAATGGCAAATTAAGCAACTTTCATATCAAAGACAAAATCAAAACAATGAAAGAAGTGGTTTATGAACTTTCCTAATAGAGGTAGATTTTAAGAAATCAGGAAAAATCTAGATATATTAGCTCAGCCGGGAAAAGATAATCTAAAATAGACAATATGCCGTATCTATGCTCCCATGGTCGTGGACTCTTGTTAGGGTATGGAGTAAATAATTCTTTTGGAGTTTGATTGGAATACATATCAAATCCTATGATTAAGAGCAAATAATCTAGTTTTCATTTGTCAGTTGAAATTTTGTTGATTTGTCTCCATAATGTGAAAGGTTAATTGTTTTATATGTTCAGAGGTTGATGGAGAAAGTTATTGTTGAGACCAGTTTTCTTCAAGTGTGGGGTGAAGTCTCAGGTTATTTAAACTGAATATAAACAGGAGAACCACCTCACAAAGCTGCAAGTTTAGGGACTTGTAGGCATTTGACAAGTCACATTTAGGTAGCTAGTCATCTGGAGAAGGAGGCTGCAGTGCCTGACCTTGAGGTAGAAAGGTCATATGGAGGTCATAACCCCATATCCTCAGTCATTTGCAAATGAACCTAGTAGGCAGGGAAAATTAGGATTTTCTTCTGGAAATTCAGCTTGTTATTTATTTATTTATTTATTTATTTATTTATTTATTTAATATCTGCCCCCACTTACTGGACTTTAAATTTTACAAGGGCGGAGAACATTTCTATTATATTTACCACCATATATTCAGTAGTACTCAGCACATAGTAGGTGGGTTCTCAATACATCTCTGTTGATTGACAGCTGAAGGCCCTAGGTCAGGCCCTGGTAAGTATTAAATGCTGACAGCAGGACTGCCAAACAGGTGGTAGGGTGGGTTAGGGCAAGCCTGAGCAAACCTTAAGAACACAGTTCTATGAGTACAGAGAGTGGGTTTAGCCCGTGACCAATGAACAGTGCCGGCTTCATGAATGAAGGTTCGAAATGTGAGAAACCTCTAGGGAGTTTGGAATTAAAGAGACAAGACTCTAATTACCTTTAAACCAGCTTCAGGACAGCTCCTCCTAGCTCCAGCCTCCAGCCACCTATTGTGGTAGCGAGGTTTACTGAAGAGGCTAGTGAGAGAGAGAGAACACGCCAGGGAGTGGGCTTTTATTGGGGAACAAAAAATTCTGGGGAAAACCCCATCCAATGAAAATTAAGGGGGGCAATGTCCCAAGGTCAAGGGCGACGATTGGGTGTTCGGGGTAGTGGTCAGACACGCCTCCGCACGGATAAGCCCTCAGACCTGAGAAGGGTGGGGAAAGCTCTGGACACAAGATGTGCCTAAGTGTCTCTCACCCAGCCAGGGAGATAACTCAAATCACGTGAGAGATGGCCTCCCACAAGTGGGCTTGCTCAAACCTGAGGATGAAAGAGTACAAGTCAAAAGAGGCTTCCTGAAAGCAATGGATCCTGAGTTGAATCTCGGAGGACCAAGGGTTAGTGAGCCAGAGACTGGAAAGGCAGTTCCTGCAATGTGCAGGGCCATAGAGGTTGCCCAGCCCTGGGACTATGGGGCAACTGTAGGGGTCAGCCTGGTGAGATCAGGTGGACACATGAATGATAGGCCTGGCCTTGTTAGGATTCTACCCTGATGGGAGCAGGAAGCAACTAGAGGAAGGAAGACATAGATCTATGCTATTGTAGAACTCACTAGGGCTTCTATTTGAAGGTTGTGTCTGAGTACAAATTAAAGTAGCAGTCTGCTGAAATAATCTTGGAGAAAGAATAGAAGGGAGGATAGGACTCTTTTGTTGAACTAACAGTGATTATGTACATGAAGAAGAGGGGAAATATTGTGTTTGTGGTAGATAGAAAATTGTCGAGATTTGGAGACTGCTGACTATTGAAAGTGACATAAAAGAAATCTAAAGGTAGAAATGCTGCTGCTGCTGCTGCATCTCACCTAATACCTATTAAGTGCTTGTGTACCAATCTGCTAATTTCTTCCCATGTCATTGTCACTTGATTGCCAGCTCTGTCTCAATACAACTCACTGAGGTAGAGACTATTTTTATCCTCATATGTGTGTGTGTGTGTGTGTGTGTGTGTGTGTGTGTATATATATATATATATATATACTGTGACCCAGAGTTTATGGAGTAGTCAAGCCTTGACCTAGGGCAATTTGACTTGGAAAGTTGCACTCTTAACTGTATCATGTATTGCCCTCAAGTTCAGTTTGTGTTGGCCAGGTGGGTGATGGCACCTCTCCCCCAGTCTGAGGATATAGGAGGAAAATGGTTGATGGAGGGGAAATTGAGTTTAGGACGAGTTGAGCTAGAGACACAGTGGATTATTCTGTGATAACCAGTGGGTATTTATTTGATATTCAAGAGAGCAGCTTCTTGGGCTGAGGATGGAGCTCAGTGGTAGAATATTTGCCTAGCATGTATAAGACCCTGGGTTTAATCCCTAGCAACATACAGTTTTTTTTTCTTTTTAAGAAGACAACTTGGAGAGACATTGGCCTACAGACAGTAGTGGAAGTCATGGGGATGAATAAAACAATGTAGGAGAGAGCATGAGAGTAAGGAGAGAAAAAAGTTAATAGGACCAGAAGACAGCAAAGAACCAAACACGTCCTTTGGCAATGGACATCAGGAAGTGAAAGTGGAGCCCTTAGTAGCATAAAGGAAGAAACTTGGGAGGTGACTAGGGGAGAGGCAAAAAAATCTACTATTCTAAGAACTTGGCAATACTAGTAGTAGGAGAGAATACCAAGAGAAAGGGACCAGGAGTACAGAAAGCCTTTTCTTTTCATCATTAAGATGAAAGAGATAGCAATGTTAGTTAAAGGTTAAAGAAATGGAGTTGGGTGTGGCATATCAGTGTTAACTTTGGATGTTTTGTGTTTTATATTTATGTTGCAGTGTTCAAAATGCAAATATAACATTTAATATTTGTCATGCTTTTACAAAAGTGAATCCTAAATTACTAAGCTTTGTCTATATGTACTCATACTTTTGGAATTACTTGTTGTATATTAAAAATTCCCTTAAAAACCCAATTCTATTTTGCAGTTTCATCAGAAACAAATATCCTTTAATAGAGTCCCCAAATCTACACTCTTTGTCCTTTTTATTTTTTAATTTGAGTAATCATGTACTTATCCTTGGATTGCTGTTCTGTCAATACAATACAGATACATTCACTTGTCATCAAAGTGTTGGAAAAGTATTTTAATTGGATGTGTAAAGAAAGCATGCACTACATTGTTAGAGGTGGTTTAGTGTAATTGACTACTGACATGATAGCATGAGAATGCTTGGTATCTTACATGACATTAACAAAACATGACTTTTTTATTTTCTACCCTTCTAGACTGAGCATCAGAAATAAAACAGTACCTGTGTGCTTGTATGTAAAACCAAAATTGCAACTGTGAAAAAAAGATATCATTTCTTCTATGAAAATATCAAAATCATTTTAACAGTATTTTTCCAAATAAGATGGAGAGCCTCATGAACAGTCATTCTGGCAATTTATATGTAGTTTAAGTGGAAATAAGCAAAGAATAATTCTTTTGGGTTTTTAATGTTATTTAGGGTTATTTATGCTCAGCTTTGGAAAGAACAAAGATTTGTATCTCTATACATGTAGCAAGATTTAAATACCTGTTTTGATACTAATTTTGAGAGTCATAACTTCTTTTGATATGTTGGTAGAAATTAAAAATGAGCATAGGCTAAAGCATTAAGATATACTTAATTTTGTCATAATAGCATTTATAAAGTATATCTTTCACATTATATTAAAGGTTCTTGTTTGAAATTTTCAAAAAAAAAGAAATGGAGTTAGTAGAAAGGATATTTAATAATGAGTGGGAAAATTAGTACAACCACTTTAGAAAGCAGCATGGAGATTATTCAAAAGACTAGGAATGGAACTACCACGTGACCCAGCTATTCCATTCTGGTATTTATCCAAAAGATGTAAAATCAACATACTGTGGTGATATATGCACATAGATGTTCATAGTGGGCAATTCACAATAGCCTCATTATGGAACCAGCTCAGGTGTCCATCAACAGGTGAATGGATAAATAAAATGTAATATATATATATGTGTGTGTGTGTGTGTATACAAACACACATACATAATGGAGTTTCACTTAGTCATAAAAAAGAAACTATGTCATTTGTGGGTAGATGGAAATGGGGAACATTATGCTAAGTGAAATAAGCCAGACTCAGAAAGTCAAGGATCAAATGTTTTCTCTCATACGTGGAAGCCTGAGAAAGAGAGATAAAGATATACACACACATATTTGAGGAGAGAGACAGAGGGAGAGAAAATCTTTAGTCTAACACTAAAATAGGTGGGGGAATCTCACAAAAACAGAAAAACAATAGAATAGAGGAAAGGAATCTAGAGGGAGGGAGGAGGAGAGAGTATAGGGAATAAAATCTACCACATTATGCTGTGTTTATACCACAATGAATCTTGTGTGTGTGTATGTGTATATAATTATAATGTACAAATTAATATAACAGCAATAAAAGGGAGAAGAATAGAGTAAGTGAATCATTAGAAGATGGGAAGGAAAAGGTGGGAGAAAGGGAAAGTACAAGGGAATAAGATTAATCAAATTATGTTATGTGCATGTACAAATATGGTATACTGAATACCACTATTATGTAGAATTATAATGTACCAATAAAAAAATAACAAGTGGGAGAGAAGTGATGGAGTGACATACCTAGAGGGTAAGGGTATCAGCTTTCAGAAAGAATAGGAATGTTTTGATTCCAGAGAAAAATATAGGTTTGAATCCATTTCAAACAGTACACAAGGGCTTTAGAAAGGTAATATTTGGCTAACAGCTCCAGGCACCATGTTCTGATATCTATTGCTGTGCTTTCACTAAGGCACCCTTCCTATGGGTTGCCCGAAGTCAATGACTGAGCATGGCAGGTATATAATTTCCAAAGAGCCCACTTCTAGGAGATACAGGACCGACTCAAGGATCTCCTAGTGGCCTTGCTGAACCTTCTGTAGATTGCATAGTGATCTTGGCACTTTCACTCAACCTTCCTCCCCTCTTCCCTTAACTGGGAGGTCAGAACTGCATTGTGTCTGTTTGGCTCACTATGGCTTTTTCTAGTTTGTATCAAAGGAATTTTTCTTAAAATCTTTGTACATTTAGTCTGCTTCATAGAGAATCCAGACTGACATAGCCACTCATAGGCACAAAATGGATATAACTCTAAAGGTTGAGCCAAGGAAATATGGATCCCTCAATAACAGATGTTGACTACAGGGAGACTATAATGGGTCTGAGTGTGAGAGTAAAATGGGCAGTGCAGGATCCTGTTCACTTTATCACAGATGTTTGCACTGGGATCCAACACAGGCACAAAGTGGACTTTCAGGAGGTCTAGGCAGATATGGCCACATGAAGATGGGTGTGAATATAGATAGACACAGTGGTAAGGGGATGACAGGCAATGAGGGAGAAGCCAAAGATGTTCCCACAGAATTATCTAAGAGTAGGAAGTGAAAGTCAGCTACTGAGAATATGGCCAGCGGAGTGGTATCTTGTAAAGTGAAGGAAAATTGACTGAAGGGGAAAGGACAAAATGAGTTTAGGACAAGCTGAACTGGAGACTGGATTATTCTGTTATCCAAAGGCCATTCATTTACTATTTAAGATAGGGTTTCCTCCAGTTTTGGAAAAATTACTATGGGAAAATGAAGACAAAACTGATAATGGATGTAATGAAGGGAAGCAAGTGGGAAAGAGGTTGGAGTAGGAGGATGGGAAAATACCGAAGGGCCTTTTATAGAACCTGGGATGATCTTTGGATTTTATATTAACTGGTAAGGGAAGTAACTGGAAGTTTTTGAGCTGGGATACCACAAGATCTGACCTATATCTGAGAAAGGCCATTTTGGTCACTGTAATATGTAAGAACAGAAAAGTTTAGAGGCTTCTGCAGTCGTGCAGAAAAGAGATGATATGGCTTTGAGTAGAGTGGGACTAGTACTGATGCTGGTACATGAGTAAATTTTCCTCTAATGACTTCTTTTCTGCCAGTAAAATATGAAATAAGGGCATCAACATAGAGGGAGGCTGAATGCATAGATGAGGTTGTGCTTTTATCTATGCAATGGACACTGGCCCATTGTTATTCACTGCTTATCAGAAGTTAGAATTTACCAGAAAAGCCAACAGTCTGGAAACTAGGAATATGCAGTTCTTAATTGTACCATATGACTGACATGTAACTATAGTTAAGAGAATGGTCAGATACTTATTAAGCCAGTTTAACTGGGACACTGGACCTACAGCAGTAAGGGGAAAAAGGTAAAAAAATTAAAAGTTATAAAAATTAAAGTTTAAAACTGCATATTTAATGAAAAGCTTAAATCTATGCACAGTTTCATAGAGAATCCAGACTCACATAGCCACTCATAGGCACAAATGGATAAAACTCTAAAGGTTGATCCCACTATACATATTCTTTTAAATCACTTTATGTACTTTCCTTGGTAAAAGATCAGTACTCAGCTTATCTTCTCAATGAAGTATTTACTTTATTTCTTTTTGAAGCCATTAATTGCCTCAATTTCTATTTTGCAGTAGTTACTGACATGTATTCCTTGTTTACAGACTGTCCCTGATTTTTTAGTTCTGTAAAATTCAGTGTGTGTGTGTGTGTGTGTGTGTGTGTGTGTGTGTGTGTGTGTATGTGTGTGTCTGAATGTATGGGCACGTGCACTCATAAAAAGACAGTCCACATAATGAAAACTTTTTTTTAACAAATATTTGCCTTTTAAAACAAAAGATGTGCCATATATTTTTATTAAACCATAGAAAACATTTGTATACAAAAATGTCCTCTTTGGGGAAACTGGAATATTAAACATCTGGGTAACAAAACAGTTGAAAGATATATCTTGCTTTAATCTGAGACAAGTGTTAAGTGGTCACATTTACTAAAATTTTTTTTAAAAGTTGAGATAATTCGTAACAGGCTTTCCACCATTAGGCTAAAGGAAAATATCTCTTGTAACCCTCAGTTTTCTTTAAAGATGTTTTTATTACTTAAATCAACATGAGTTTAAAAGACAATACTTGGATTCTGAACACAAAATCTATTTTTTAACCTATGCAGGCTTTTGAAATCTATAAATGCTGGATTTTAGGAGATGGTCTCATTCCACAGGGCTAAGTTTCCTTTCTACAACAGCAAAAATGTATAATAGTGTAGAGTATATTTCAGAATAAGTTAAATATTAAGACAGAGTATGGCAATAATGTCCTACTTTTCTTTCTACCAAATAAATTTCAAAGTTCATCCTAATCTTATACATTTACAAAAGGGTGAAGACTGAGGGATCCACTGATACTGAAAATATACAAAAACCATCAGAACCATATCCTCTAAACACTTTGGCGGAATATATACAAATAGTTCTGCCAGAATCATACTTGTATTCATTCCACAGGGAATCAAAATGAACACACTCTGAAGTTAACCAAAGGAAAATGGGCAGTGGTTTTGAAATGTTGTCACTTGTTCTGCTACTGAGCAGAGATCCAGAGGTGACACTGACATCTGCACTCACAGCAAATAATTATATAACATAAACACAAGTTAAATATTATCAAAATCACTTTAAATTAAATTGAAGACCACTACTTTTAAGTGCATGAAATATTTTTCCCCTAGTTTCTTAAATGCATCAGGAATCAACAAGGAACACATTAGAGGCCAATCCGCTTCTGTTGAGAAGTCCCAGGAGTAAGATATGAGATCTTCAGGGGAGGTAGGGAGCAATTATCCGCTCCAAATGGAGGCATGATTTCAGAAGGTCATTTTTCCAAAATCAAGCCTAGATTTCAGACTCATTAAAGAAGGAACTGAAAAATGGAATCTTTGGGACTGGTGTCTTGTCCATGTGGCAATCTTTTCCAGGTGAACATTTCTTCCCCAACATCCTTAATACTGTAGGCCTCACTTGAAACCACCCCCAGGTCCTGGGCCCTCATTGTTGATCTATAAGACCTAAAGCTCTCCCAGGAAAAGTGTAAACAAATCTGGGGAATACGGGGTTTCTTCAAGGTTTCCTTATATCAGCAAAAAACCTCTTGGGCTAAGAAAAATTATAATAGGAAGAGCTACCCCAATTGTTGACTTTCCACAAGGGCTGTCTTTTGTTTATCCTGCTATGGAAAACTACATAGGCAAATCAAATACTTTTGGCCTGGCTTACTCAAAGAGTATTAAATAGTCAGACACATTTCTTTGGATTACATTATTCCTGAATTATGACAAATGCTTATCAGAGATTTTGGTCTACCACTTTGTTACTGGAGGTGACTTGGAGACAAGGCCAGACTCTTGTGCAGGTTGGGATTCTGGCTGTGTCTGTTTCTACTGCGAACAGATGAAAACATCGTGTTGCAGCCTGGCACTTTGCATTTGTGGAGCTGGCGGAGGTGCACAGTTTTGTAGTGGGCCCTAAAGGTTCCTTTGTTACTGTAGGTCTTTTGGCAGAGGTGACAGGTTATGGGCAACCCAGATGGCAAGCTGGCAAGACTCTGGTCAGCCTTCTCCATTAGGACACAGATGGGATATTCATCTTCCCCAGGGACAAGGCCTGGTCCTTCACAGTTCCCATCACTGTCCTCCATAAGCACAGTGCCTTCCTCACTCACCCCATCAGAGTCCCAGGAGGAATGGCTGCTGCTCTCTGACTTCATGCTTGAGGTAGTGCTCAAATCCAGGATGGTGCCCTCACTAGGGGGGCCAGAGTTGTAGCTCTCCAGGCTGGCACTGTGGACTTGGGTTATTGGGTAAATCAGACTGCCCATTCGACTTGTTCCCTTGAAGATGACAGATGTTTGGGATGCTTGCTGTGTGAAAGTCACATCCTGATAGGACTCCTTAGCCACATCTTTTATAAGGTAAGCTGCACGAAAATGGTCTTCACTGCTCTCCAGTGCTTCTTGGTTCAACACTTTTGGGTGGAGATTTAGATTTGAACTGTGTCTATAAGAGTGAAAAGATAGTTAGCAATCAGTTGGAATGTTTCAGAAAGAAACACTGTTCTTAGTAGAGAGACTTACTAGACATCAGGAAAAACTTGGGGAGCGAGAAAAGTGATGGTAAGGTTTTAGGTCCCTGTGTTTAGTGCATACCGGCCCAACTGTTATTCACTACTTGTCAGAAGTTAGCATTCACCAGGAAAACCAACAGTCTGGAAACTTTGGTTTTTATCATCAGATTAACATAATACCTCATCTATAGAGAATGGCTAGACTACTTCAATTAGGCCAGTTTAAGTAGAACACTAGAAACAGGAGATCCTAGAAGAATATCAGTCACAAACTATAAAGACCTAAGCAGAGGATTTTATTTCAATGAAACCAGGAAATATCACTTTCGTAAACTGCACTAATACAGTCATTGAGTACCTGAAAAATGGCTAGCATCATTTATTGAAATTACAATATTTTAGAATTGAATTAAATATTATTAAGACTTAGCTAACTTGTTTCCTTTTATATTTTAATGTGGCTATTGGACAATATTAAAAATTTCCTATCTGGCTCATTTCATCTTTCTGTGGAATAGTACAAGTCTAGAGCATCTGTACATACTTCTCAAGAAGCTCTACAGGTGTGGGTTAAAATCTGGCAATAAATTGTGTGTATGCATGTAGATTAGTTCATATTTATAGCATTTCACAATATACCAGACGGAAGTTTTGCAAATGCAGCAGTGTGAGCATACCACCAATCTTCTACCCAATGATTACTCCTAAAGGGCAGATAATGAACATCCATTATAACACATGCCTTTTACTCATATGTTATCATTTGGATGTAACTTGTAAATCAATGTTGTTCTTGCTTGGGGATCCCGCTAACCTCTGACAAGCAAAACTAACCTTTACGAAGGGTTACAATCTTATAGGGAACAGAAGAATAATCCCAAAGAAAATGCCTTTCCCAATACAGATCAGATTGTATGCCAGGGTCAAATTGGGAAAAACATTCTTACTAAAGTGACTAAGAATGGAATTTTCTTTTTCAAATCTCCTAAGATATGTGTGTATATTGGAGACTTAATAATATTTTATAAAACATATAACATTTACTATGTAATTTTTATTCATAATTTTTGGGGGACATAATCAAAATTATGCTCCTAGTTTACCCACTTTGCAAGCAGCACTTCTTAACTGTAATTCTGCCCTGTGATTATGTCAGCATTCTGAGTTGAAGGGCTGGTATGTGTTGGTAGAAAACCAGACACTAGATTAACATAGGTTCTGGTACACACAAGTGGTTACAAAAGAAAAAAACCAGACAAATATATTGACTGGAACCTTGTACAGAAAGGTCTCTACTGCAACAAAGAAAACCTCTGAGTCTTTGCCCATCTAACTCTTGAGTATCCATGAATATTAAGAGCTAACTTATGAGCTCCTCTTCATCCTTCTTTAGCCACAGAAGGTTAATTACATTTCCAAAGGTTCCATGTCCCCTTATGACCAATAACTACCACAAATGCAAAACCTTTCTAACCCTCTGGACCATGTGCCAGGCTTCTGTTTCCAAGACCTTGCAAACCCTGTTCCCTTATCTTCCCTTCAACTTCTAGCTTCCCCTTCAACTCTTCTTCCTGACTTCTATTTTAGTTGAGTCCAGTGGTTCTCAAAGTATGGTCTGAACAATCCTAGTGGTCCCTGACCTCTTTTAAGAGTTTTCAAGGGTGGTCTGAGCAATGCCTGAGGTTCCCCAAGTTAAGTGTTCATAATTAACATACTATATACCCTTTTTACTCTTATTCTGGGTGTACAGTGGAGTTTTCCAGAGGTTACTGATATGTGATATTACAACAGACTAAATGCAGAAGCAGATTCTTACATCCAGTTGTCTTCTAACTAAACCAGATAATAAAGAGATTTGCAAAAATCTCTTGCAACAAAGCCACTCATCTCCCTAATTTTGTGTTTATGAAAATGTAGTTATTTTTTCCTAAAAATGTTATTACAATAATATATACTTATTGTTATTTCAAAGTGATACAACAATTTTTGTTTTGGAAAACATACTTATTTTTTCTTAAAAATGTTATTATAACATGTTTATTGTTTTTTCAAAGTGATATAATGAATATTTTTTGTTTCAATTTCTAATATGGTAAAATATTGATAGCTATAAACCAAACAGAGAAAAACTCTTAAGGGTTCTTGCTAAGTGTTTATAAAGCGCTGTGCAATCAAAACATTTGAGAGTTCCTGGTTTAGAGGCATTCCTTCTTCCAGGAAGCTTCCTTAACTTCCCAGGAATCTGGTGAGGCACCTTCCCCTGTGCCCACAGCAGCCTACATTTCTTCCACTGTAGCAGTTTTTAATCATATTCAGCTGTAAATGATTTTTTACTGTTTTGTCTCCTCTACTACTCTGAAGGCCTTGTGGGTAGGGATGTGTCCCTATAGCTAATACAGAAAATTCTTAATAAATATTTGTTGGCTAAATAAGCATTCAAGGTACTGACCCCCTCCCTCCCTGATGGGTCCTGATAATTGCTGCTGGCAGTTAACAGTGGCTCAAAGATGGAAAGTTAGTTGTCCTTAGAGCAACACATTTCTCATCTTTGACTCAGAAATGGTGGTAGGCTTGGGCCTGTCTACAAAGTCCCATTTAAAATGGTATCATTTTAAGCATAGATTCTAGGTAAATGCATTCCAAGTTCTACAGGAGTTAGTAGTTTTAAATTTAGAATACAAGATATTTTCTTGTTGTGGTGGGGGGCTCATATCTACAAATAGGCCAGAACATAAAAAAAATTAAATACATAAAAAAGTAAATATCAAATAAAAAAGTATCCAGAATCAATGTGCATTCTAATCTAGTGGATACTGAAGGCTAGAACAGTCCTGTAACTATCAAAGATAATCTGACTGATATGATTACCTCTTCTTAACAACAGCTTATTCATGGACAAACATTTCTCCTTTGAAAGGAGAAGGACTAGTTCACTAATTAGGGTACCTTGGTGGTTTGGTTTAACATCCTTGCAATGGAAACAGGAATTTTAATATCTCCTGTGCTCTATCCTATTTGTTAAAGACAATGAGTATGTTCTTATGAACCCTATCCAGGAATGTGTGTGGGAGTCTGTACATTTTCACCCTCTTAACAAATGTGGCATTACAATTTGGACTAGGTTAGTGGTTGTGTTAAACTGCTTCAAACTGAGCTTGTTTGAGCCAACATTTATGATACTATGAGTCATCTGATAGCTGATCCTTTCCCTAAGTCTGTTAGGGTTGTTTTTTGGCATGCTTGCTCTTCCTTTTGTAGGGTGACCTAGAGTATGGTTAGGGACCCAAGTTCATGAAGAAAAGCATAAGCAAGATGGTAACACCAGCTTTGTGCCTCCAGAGTGATGAGACATGCTCCCCGGTTAGGCATAAACAGTTTGACTCTGTGTATCATGAACACCCAGCATCTTTCAAACATACAACACAGTCCCCAATCACCTTTATTCTTTGATATCCTAGTATTTAAAAAACTTTAATCAAGCAGTTATTCTTTCTTTCAAATGTATCTGTTTAACTAGAAATCAGAGAAAATTTTCACTTGATGGGCTTCATACTATGAAATTGAAATTAGACAAGTTTTGGGAAACTATAGTGATAACTTAAAAAGCTCCTTTCCCTGTCCTGAGTCAAATGGCTACTTGTCTTTTAACCAAGCTTCTGATGTGAGAACTATGAAAGTATTCCTTATCTCACACCTTTGGGCCTGATGTGTTTCTGAATTCAGAATTTCTCACACTTCAGAAAGGTAGAATGATTTATACACTGAAATATTATGTTAATGCCCCTATAATAAATTCATTAACATTTCTGTACTAAATATACATAAAAGTCTGCACTAAGATAGATTAGAAAAAGATTACTAATAGCTTCATGTCATTTCAGGTCAGGTTTTATAGCCAAGAGAGTTGAGATTTTTGGAATTGAAAGTTTGTGGAAATATGGAGATTCATAGAACAATGATTCTCACACTATGATCCCCAGAACAGCAACACCAGCATTGCCTGGAAACTTGCTAGAAATGCAAAATTGCAGGATTCATCCCAGAAATTCAAGGGGTAGGACCCAGAAGTCTGTGTTTTAACAAATTCTATGGATGTTAAAGTTTAAAAATCACCACCTTAGAAAAAATAATTGCCAAAAGATGCCTTACCTGTCTCTGCTCCTGCGGGATGGAAAAGTGGCACTACAGCCCTCCACTGTGCATGTGTGTGTTTCTTTGGCATGCATATTTTTGTGGTGCATTTTCACACTACAAGCATTTTTAAAGGTCTTTTTGCAGATGTCACACTGGAAGCGATTTTCTTCCTTCTGTCTTGCTAATGCATGCTGATCCATGTGTTCCAATTCTTTAGAATCTTCCAGACAAGGAAAAGTCATCCCCCTGTTTGACAAAGCACTGAAGAGTCCTCCAGCAAGTAGGCGCTGCTGTAGTTCCATGTAGTCAGGAAAAGGAACTTGGGACTCCATTTCAGGTGTGAAGTGATTTTCACGGCCACCATCCTCCACTTCCCTTGGCACCATGGTCAACGCTAGCTTCTGCTCAGTCTCCCTCTCTGAATTATGTGTGGCCTGTTCAGGGGTTCGGCTGACAGTTCCACAGGACTCTATCACTGAGTTAAGATGGCAGGGCCTCTCTAAGCTTCCTGAGTGTGTGTGCTGCTCCTCAGGTGTTCTGTCTGGCTGAGGACTACAGTCCTCTGGCTCATCTTCACTGACCACCTGCAGGGGCATGTCTTCATCTGAACTGAGATTGTGCCTTTTCTCATTAGCTATTTCCACAGCTTCCTTCTCTATTTTGATTGGCATACTGGACTTCCGGGATTTCTTCTTAGGAAGAATATCAAATGGCATTTCATTGGAAACCAGTTGTTCTGGGATTGAAGAGGACAGTAGAGGGAGAGAAGGCAGCATCCCAGGTGTATTTGCCAGTTCAGCAGGAGTAGCTGGACTACGGTAGAAAGGAAGGACTGGTTGGACTGTCTTTAGGTTGGGGAAAAGCACACCATTTTGTCCAATGCTGGAGAAGGATGGTTGGCCTTTGGAATCCTCCCCTGGGCTACTGTAGCTGGGTAGAGGCCCACAGTCTGGAGACATCACTGTGAAACCTGGGCGTTTGTAGTTCTCAGAGCTTGCCAGGCTAAGGCTGTTCCTGAGATCTTTGTCCCGGTTATTTCTGTTCATTGGCATGTGAAGTCGAGGGTTGGGGTTGGCACTGTGGCGGTTCCGGCTCCTGAGGGAGCTAAACACCATGTTACACCCTTCGATGGTGCACTTATGCTTGATCTTCAGGTGGACGGCGTTGTAGTGGATTTTCAGAGTGCCTTTGTCATAGAAGGTCTTCTCACATGCAGTGCAGAACACCCGGCCCTTCTTTGTGCTAAGGTTGGTCCTCTCATGCTTCACTTTGGCCTCAGGTGATAACTGTGTCCTTTCAAGTTTAGTGACTATGCTGTATGAGCTGGAGTCACTTGAACGGGCACTGTCTTCTTTTTGAATAACAGAATCTGGACAGTTTAAACATTGCTCTTTTTCAACCTGAAATGGTGTGGAACTAGAGGTTAAGAAGCTGCTGTCAGAGAAGGGCCCATGGATTTCCTGTTTGGGTTCCTGGCTTTGGTCCTGACCCTGTTCCAACATATATTGTTCAGGCAATGACCCTATCAGTGCAGGAGGCAGAGGGTTGAAGAACTGGAAAGGCAGCATGAAAGTCATGTTGCTTATGAGGTTCTCAAAAGGGTGTATGCTAGTGGGGTTTCCTTTGTCCATAGGAGTGGGGAGGCTAGAACTCCTGTGGCTGCAGCTTTCAATGAAAGCCCTGATATCTACATTTGCTGTGGAAGGAGGTATGATGATGGACTGTTCTTCTTTCTCTTGAATTGCCATGAGCTCAACTATGGACTTGGTCTCTCCAAAACGAAGGAACTGCTGCAAGGTAGCCACTTCTTCCTCGCTAGTCATGATGCTCCAGTGATCCAATACCTTCCCTGATGCATCCTACATGGAAATCAGAATTTAAAAGTGTGATCAATTTACTACTCTTTACGCATTCCTTTAAAAAAGTAATCATTTGATTAAGGTCTTCACTAGACTACAGAGAGTCTTTGTGCATTACCAGAAAAAGATGACCCCTCTGGATGAAAGTGTACAGGGCTTGTGGACTTCAGCCCCTGCCCACCTCACCCTACTCTCCTAGGACAGAAACTTTGAATAAAACATAAACTGCACAAATGTAAGCAATGATCTTATGACAGGTTCAGAAAAGAGAAATAAAATTATATTACTCAAGCCCAAGTAAGGGAAATTCAGTTGTTATTTTTCACCTCATTTCAAACTAACTGATGTCTTACATGAGGCATAATCATTTTCCCCACTAAAATTAAAATATACATCATTTGAACAGTAGTAATTTCTTTATCTAAAGAGTATAGATGAAGCAATCAGACTAGATATAGCTCAAGTATTCATTTGTTGCAAGTTTAATAATCTTCCCAAGCAACTACACAAAACAAATGAACCTGTATTGATCTATTGCTCATGCTCACAAAGCAGAGCTGTAATTACACTGGAGTGTTGGAGATCTTTCAAACTCTAGCAAGGCCTAACTTTTCCCAAAACTACAATAAATATTTTATCACAGATCATGTATTTGATGGCCTACTGAGATTTTTCACAGTGTATGTAAGAGTTTTGAAGACGATAAGAAACGTAACATTATAAATTTTTCATGTACTAGAGGTTCAAGGTAATTGATTCCATATTTTTAATCCTAACACTAGAAAGCAAGATTATTAGGATCATTAAATATTGATCTATGTCATAATGTAATATCATAATGCTACTGTACATAAGTGGCTGTTTCTAGACTGCAAGGGGTCCAGCACTAGAGGTGAGCAAATATATTTCCAGGGTAACTTTATGGGTTTTAGAGTTAAGCAGAAGTGGGTTCAAACTACAGACTTAACATATACTCGTGCAATGAATTTCAGCCAGACCTTTAAAAAAATACTCTGAGATTCTGATTTTTCAGTTAGAAAATGGTGATAATATACTTCATAAAATTACTGGAAGAGTGTCAGGTATTTAGTTTTTGTTTTTAATGATATTGTCCAAGACTGAAGTTTATTTTAGCATTGGAAATATATTCACTTCCCATTTCACTACAATTTTTACTGAATTTTCTAGTATAGTAGCAAGAAAAAAGTTCTGCAACTGTTTCATATCTTTTCAAAAGATTAATATAATTCATCTCAGGAAATATGTTCTTTTCTTGAGAAGGGAATGGAACTTTGAAGAAAAGATGAGAAAATGTGAGGAATACAAAAGAACTGCAGGGGAGGAGAGGTAGGGGGAGGAGGGAGAGTTGAGGGAGGGGGAGGAGATGAGGGAGAGGGAGAGGGAGCATGATCACACATGTGTGAGAATGCCAGAGTGAGCAAGCAAGTGCACAAGTAATAGAGAATATATGAACAAGTGCAAGAACACAGAAATATTACAAGAAGTAGAGCCTAGGAAGGAAAATCATTGAGATGCCAGAAAACTTTAAAGAACAAGATGGAGCTGCATAAATTGTAAGCTGCTTTCTGTGTGGTTCTGGAACGTAAGTTTCCTTTCTGACCCCAAATTCTCAGTAAAATCTGATATAGTGGCATCTTGTGTCAGTAAGTAGTTTGAGAATAATAAAAGAACTGAAGGTACCACCCAATTGGGACAAATAGTTTACTATGTAAGAGGTAGCTTAGTGAAACCCACATTAAAAAAAAATGTCATGGTCCCACAGCCTGAAGTTCCACAGATATCTTGGGAAGAGCAGAGGATTTCCCCCATAAAAAATATTATGTAGGGGCATAAGTCATTAAAAATATTAATGGGAAGGATGATCACCAATGACTATTACTAGTAGGCAACTAGGTCATATCAGTTACCGGGGTACTAATTTCAGAACAGTGACCATGGTCACTGTACCTGCAGCACATATCCACGGATGTAATCCTGAAGGGTCCAGTCCAAGGCATGCAAGATCTGGAGAACCTCATCTTGCTTCAACACACTGAAGAGCCGGTCCAGTAGGATTTTCAGGCGAACGGGGATGGCCTGTGTCCCATAGAGCATGAGGCTGCTGATATCAAACACCACATTGGATTGGACAATTTCCACCTGGCTTGTTGGATATACTGGGGGAATCCTCAGCTTACTTAGAGCTGAAAATAAAATTGAAGAAATATAATTTTGAAAAATTCTACATTTAGGAGAAGGACTATACAGAAAATAGGCTGGGGCTAATTCTCAGTTATCTGTCTCAGTAGAAAGAACATGAATATGCAATTGATTAGTAGCCTTAACACCTATCAGGCTTTAAGTTATTCACAGGAAATTGTAAACTAAAATTGACCGGCTTTAAGGCTTTTCTCTCTTTCTTGAGGTATCCCTATGAGTGAAATTATCACAAATAGGGAAGGGACAGGGAAAAACAAAGGTGGCAAGTGAATAATCAGTATGGAAAATCAGGAAGCAAAGAATCTAGAGGTGAAGAATCTGGACTTAGGAATCTGGAAGATCTTGGTTTAAGCACTAAATTAATGTTTTCTACTTGTGGGGCTTGACAAATTAATTCATCTAAATCCAAGATGTTCAGTGCAACAGCCACTAGTCACATCTGACTATTTATATTTAGATTAAAATAACTTTAAATATAAGAAATTCCATTCTTTGGTCACACTATTCCATAGTTACAAGCGGCTAGTATTGACAGATGTCCAATTATAAATTTCAAGTAAACCATGAATAAGGGATATTTTTATATTAAAATTTTATTAGGGCAAACTGAAGCTAAAAAAATAGAGATTACTTATTAGTCTATATCATTCCTATCAGTGCCAAATAAATAGCACTGAAGTTCCAGTTTCTGCATTTAGAATGGGGTTAATAATGCCACGTGTGGTGGTGCATGCCTGTGACTTGGGAGGCAGAGGCACAGGCTGAAGGCTCACAAGTTTAAGTAGCCTCAGAAACTTAGTAAAGCCCTAAGCAACTTAGTGAGACCCTGTCTCGAAATTTAAAACAAAAGAGTGGGGGTGTTGGGAATGTGGTTTAGTGGTAAAGTGTCTCTGGGTTCAATCCCTAGTACAAAAAAAAAAAAAAAAAGACTACTCTAGAATGGGGTTAATAAGATACCATATAAAGTTGTAAAAATTCAAAGAGATAACATGTAAAATCTTTCAGCCTGTTACCTAGAACATACTACTTAGTAGTTAGCTGCTATTCTTAGATACTAAACCAGTCCCTGAATATCTGTAAGTTATTATGAGGGAACACTATAAGCCAAGAGAGTGGGGAAAAATAAAGTTACCATGAGCCACCCATCCATGTCTGCATTGCTCACACTGACGATGGTTTATTTTTCCAGGTTTGAAACTTTGGCAACTACAGTTCAGAGTACAGCTGATAGCCTGCAAAAGAGAACACATGTGTGCACAGCCATGTAAATGCTGTATTGAACATAACACTGCATTTATAAAACAAAACACATGCCTCCATTTAGCATCATTTATTGAGCAACAGTGCCCACTGTGGCAAGCCCAAAGATGTATGTAGTACCTCGGAAAGGCAATCAACTGGCCCAGCACTCAGGAGACTATAAACTTCACAGATTTTTCTACATATAAAAATGGACAAATAAAGTCAGGATTTATAAGAAAAGATATAGCTTAGAAGGAAATATGCCACTTTGTTATTAAGAGCATAGAAAAGGTCAACAACCACATTTATCAGTCTCTAAGCTGACCACAGCAGTAACTCTGCAAGGTGTACAGAGGCCATCTTGGGATAAGTAAAATGGTGAACACTCTGAACCAAAAGTATTATAGGTATGGAATTTGTTACCCCCACCCCAGGATGTGGTAGAGGCTGAAAAGAGAAATAGATCTGAAAACATATAAGGGTTGACTACATGAGGATGATTTCCTGACCCCATTTACTGGAATATGTGGCTGTTAGAGACAGAGGTTGGAAGATAGAATCCCTGCATTGATGCCCCAGTTACATGTTATTGTGCCAGTTTGGTGTGGATGTGTAGAATATACAAAAATAAAACTAAATCAGAAAACGAATGTGTGTGTTCAACAAAGTTCTAGTGTTAAGAGCGAAGCTTCATATATATTTTTAAGATGAATTCTTGAAAGGAGATAGAGGCCTGAAGAATATAATCTATTATTAAAAAGAAAAAGCCTTAAAGGAAATCTGTCAGTGAGGTTCCTGGGAAGAGCCTTTGGGTAGAATCTACATGATTAAAGAGAGCCTTGAAACTGGGGAGATTGTGTATGTTTGGAAGAAGGAAGAAAATGCCTTACAATTATAGGTTGAGATCCCTAATCTGTCAATTGAGGAACTATGTGGCATTGTACGGAATGCAGGGAAGGGAGAATATGGCCAAAGATTTGGGAAACTCATTCCAAAGAGTATATCACCAGTCTTCCTTTAAAAATCAGATGCTGGTGGGATTTTAAGATGGTATAGACACTTTGGAAAAGTTTATATAAAAGTCTTTTGGAAACAGTCTGACAGCTCCTCAAAAAGGTGAGTTTATAGACCCAGAGGGGTTGGGGTTG
Source organism: Ictidomys tridecemlineatus (assembly GCF_052094955.1). NCBI lineage: Eukaryota > Metazoa > Chordata > Mammalia > Rodentia > Sciuridae > Ictidomys > Ictidomys tridecemlineatus. Next base: position 133,840,262 of record NC_135481.1, on the reverse strand, counting down.
TGGCTCAGCAGTAGATTGCTTGCCTTGCATGTGCAAGGCCCTGGGTCCGATCCTCAGCACAACATAAAAATAAATAAAACAAAGGTATAAAAGAAATAAAGTTGAAAAAATAATAGACTCAGAAATTCCACTCCTCAGTATATAGCCAAGAGAAGTGAAACATGTCTATACAAAAACCTGCACATTTATTTTCATAGCAGTATTATTCACAATAGCAACATTATTCAGCATTATTTCACAAAAGTGAAAAGAAACCCAATATACATCAACCAGTGAATGAATAAACAAATGGTATATTCATATAATGAAATATTATTTCCAATAAAATGGAATAAAGTACTGATATATGATACAACATGGGTAAAAACATTATGCTAAGAAGCCAGGTACAAAAAGTCACAGATGTTTATGATTTGTATGTGTATGATGTATGTGTATGAAATATATGATTTCATTTACATAAAAAAGTGGCCATGAGGAGCTGTGGAGGGAAGGGAAGTGACTGTTAATGGGTGGTGGTAGGAGAGTGTTGTTTTTATTCTGTTTACAAAAGCAACTTCATTGAGATATTTGCTTATCATTCAATCCAGGCATTTAAAGCATACAGTTCAGTGATTCTTAGTGTATGCATAGAGTCACACAACAATTATCACAATATAATTTTAAAACATTTCATCATCTCCAAAAGGAACATTGTGCACAAGTTTATAATGGATATGTTTCATTTCTCTTGGGTAAAGTCTAGAAGTAGAACTGCTGGATCATATTCAGGTATACCTCATTTTATTGCATGTTCATTTACTGTGCTTCATGGATATGCAATTTTTACAATTAGAAAGTTTGCAGTGGCCTGGTGAGGTGGTGTACATCTGTAATCCCAGCAACTCAGGAGGCTGAGGCAGGAGGATTGCAAGTTCAAAGCCAGCCACAGCAACTTGGCAAGGCTCTAAGCAACTTAGTGAGATCCTGTCTCAAAATAAAAAATGAAAAGTGTTGGAGATGTAGCTCAGTGGTAAGGCCCTTCTGGGTTCAATTTATGGTACCAAAAAAAAAAAAAGAAGAAGAAGAAGAAGAATGTTAGTTTGTGGCAATCCTATGTTGGACAAGTCTATTAGTAGCATTTTCCCAACAGCTCAGATGATTATTAGTATTTTTTAGCAATAAAATGTTTTAATTGTTTTTTTAAACATAATGCTACCACACACTTAATAGTATGGCATAAACATAACTTTTGTATATTCTGGGAAACCAAAAACATTTGTATGGTTTGCTTTATTGTGATATTTACTTTATTCCAGTAGTCTAGACGGAAGTTCATATTTCTGGTATGCCTGCAGTAGCACAACATTTACCCTTCTAAAGAACTGCCTGTTTTTCCAAGCACCTGTACCATTTTAATTCCCACCAGCAATGTGTGAGGGCTGTGATTTCTCAGAACATCCTCACCAATACTTGCCATTGTCTTTTTTTTTTTATTAGAACCATTCAGGTGGGTGTGAGTGGTATCTCATTATGGTTTTTATTTCCATTTCCCTGATAGCTAATGGATCATCATCTTTCCTGTGTTCATTGGCCATTTGTATATCTTCTTTGGAGACATACCTGTTCAGATCTTTAGCCCATTTTTAGATTGGGTTGTCTTTTTTGCATTGAGTTGAAAGAATTATTTGTATTTTCTAGATACCAATTCATTACCAAATATATGATTTGTTAGTATTTTCTTCCATCCTTAGACTATCTTTTCACTTTCTTGATGGTGTCCTTTAAAGCACAAAAATTTACAATTTGACCAGGGTTTCTTTCCCCCCACCCCCATGGTGTCTGTGGATTAGAGCCTTGTGTATGCAAGGCAATCACTCTACCAACGAAGCTGTATCCCCAACTCCCAGGGTTTCTTTTTGAGGTAATGAAAATGTTCTAAAATTAGATAAAAATCATGGTTGCACAACTCTATGAGTACACTAAAAGTGACTCAACAGTACACTTTATAAGGGTCAATATTATGGTATGTGAAGAATGTGGAGAGAACGCATAAGAAATGGGAGAAAATCTTTGCTACCCATATGTCAGATAGAGCATTAATCTCCAGATATATAAAGAACTGAAAAACTTAATGCCCCAAACCCAAATAACCCAATTATCAAATGGGCAAAGGAACAGAACTGGCACTTCTATGAATGGTCAACAAATATATGAAAAAATGTTCAATATCTCTAGCAGTTAGAGAAACACATATTAAAACAACACTGAGATTTCATCTCACTCCAGTCAGAATGGCAATTATCAAGAATACAAGTAACAATAAATGTTGGTGAGGATATGGGGAAAAAGGTACAATCACACATTGCTGGAGAAACTGCAAATTGGTGCAACCACCATGGAAAGCAGTATAGAGATTCCTCAGAAAACTTGGAATGGAATCACCATTTAATTCAGTTATCCCATTCCTTGGTATATACCCAAAGAATTAAAATAAGCCGTACTATAGTAACATAGCCACATCAATGTTTACAGCAGCTCAATTCACAACAGCTAAGCTATGGAACCAGCTTAGGTGCCCTTCAAAAGATGAATGGATAAAGAAAATGTGGCATATATACACAATGGAATATTACTCAGCCATAAAGAGAAATGAAATTATGGCATTTGCTGGTAAACAGATGGAACTGGAAGCTATCATGCCAAGTGAATATAAGCCAATCCCAAAAAAACAAAGACCAATGTTCTCTTTGATATGCAGATGTTTCAGGGGTGGGGGATGAGGGGTGTAAGTACTTTGGATTAGACAAAGAGGAATGAAGGGAAGGGAGGGGGAATAGGAATAGAAAAGATGACAGAATGAATCAAACATTTTAAATGGTCATGTAATCACATACGCACATACTTTCCTATGTGCATATGTGATTACATGACCATTTAAAAAAAGAAACTAAAAAATAAGAATTTATCTTAAAAAAATAAAAACCAATGACCCTGTTTAAATACAGGTTAAAATTTTCATGATTTGACTGTCTTCTATTATTTCTTTAGGATTATGATGGGTCTAAATAGAGCTGCAACCAAGGATTTTCAGGTGAAGTTATTAGGGCTGTTCTTAACTGAGGTGTGCCACAGACAATAACAGCAATGCCTTATCTATTCAAGAGGCTATTAAAAAACAGGAAACATATGAGAAAAGGTTTTTCTTTTTATAAAGTCACATAACATAACACAAAAAATGAAATTACAACTCTGAATTACTCTAATAACGCATGCATTCTCCAGAGGGAATAACATCATCCCCAAAGGAGTGAAAATTGGTTCTTGTGAGGTGAAAAAAATTACTATTCTTTTCATGCGATAAGCACAAATACATATATATACATAAAAAGATATATTGTACATAGTATGGTACTAAAATTTCATTGGGGAGGCACAATTAGGAAAAGAATTCTAAAATCTCTTTAGGTGTGGGAGGTAATGAAAAGACTGAGAAATACTGTTCTAATGCTAGAAATTATTTCATTCTTTGGCTACAGAGTTTCTATTTGTACATGCATATAAAATGTATAAAATACATCTATATAACTATACTTCACACATTATATAGTTATTATGAAGGCAAGTTGAAATGTAAAAGTGAGTGATGGTTTAATTTACATTACATATCATCAAAACAAAAAAGCTTTAAAGGCACTGTTAGGTTTGTTTGTGGCACACGTTATATGTTGTCCAGCATCTCAAACTTAGCCACAACCCTATAAACATCAGTTTATGGATGAATCAGTCATTTGTATATTGTCAATAACACTCAGTACGGAACTCTGAAATATTTCACAATCTAGATTTTATAACTATGACTGTCAAAGGAAATTTTAAAAGATGCCATTCACTCTTTAAAAACAAGATGTTGGAACTGTAAAAGTAAATGCATATTTCATTTATTTGGAAAATAAGATCTGTTTTATCCAGAGAAAGAGATATTCTTGAGCATACGCTTCCTCCAATTTATGAAGACTGATCAAAAGGCATGGGCACATGAAAAATCCCAGAAAATGCTGGGTGACCCTGTCTCAGACTCAAAAGTGCTAAACCATAGTAAGAACAATTCTAAGTATACCTAATAGTCTTAGACTGAATCTCATTTCTTGTCTTATCACCTGATTCAGGATTTCTCAACTTTGGCACTACTGACCTTTTTGGCCAAATAATACTTTGTGGCTGTTATGTGCATTTCAGTGTCTGGTAGCATCTACCCACCAGATGCCAGTTACACAAAAAATGTCTTCAGACATTGCCAACTGGCCCTGGGACCTATATCACCCCCAGTTGAGACCAGTGACCTAATCTGACCATTCAGTTCCAACAGCTTTCAGTTTGGGGAACAACAATTTTATGTACAGTTCCAACATATGCATGCTGCTTTATAAGAAACATTCATTAACAAGAAACTTTCATGTGTTCTACAAGAACCCATCTGAATAAGGCTTAATAAAGCTCATTAAACAACTATGGAAATAAATCTCAGAGGAATTATTTATGAACTAAAAAACCTAATTACAAAGTCTAAGAAAACTTCCAATATTGAGGCCCTTGGATTTTTCCACCCATCTCAGAATTCCACAATGTTGTAAAATTATAGCACCATTATTTAAAGATAAATTAAAACTTCTAAAAGGAAATCAAACCAAAAATTCTAATTACAGGACGAAAAGTACTCATGTAAATCAAAATGGAAAACTCTTTTAAAATTTACATCCTTTCCTTTGGAATCCTAATACTTATTCCATTCTTCAGAAACATAAAGCAGATGTTTATAACATTCTGAACTCATCAAGACATGATTATTGCTTCTTATGCACTCGTCTTAATCAGACTATTTCCAGAATTGTTATTAGTCACTTTGATGTGCTACAAATCAAAATTCAAAATTCTGGTTTACTTTTTTGTAACTATCATTTTCTCATTCATTCACCCAAAAACCACTGACACACCTAGAATGTGATGATTCTGTTTATTTGCTGTCATGGAATAAAAAGTTATGACCTAGATTTTAGGGATGTTGGGGGACTTACTTCATCTTCCAGACACCAATGCTCTACCTTCAGATTGGGGAGACTATTCTATGGCCCTCTTGCCAGAGATGCTGAACTGAATTCCTGGCAGTGGCTGGCCCATGCTTATAGTGGGCTGGATGCACACATATCTAGCACTGGACAGTAAAGGACTCTGATGGATTTTTATTGAGCTCAAGAATAAAAGCTGTTTTCTTTAAATATGTTTTCATGCAGATATTTTTATATCACCAAATATAAATTCTGGAGGATATTCTTAAGGGACTAGAAGGAAGGCGGAGAAGGAAAAACAGAAGATTTTGGGGATTCCCAGATTTATAACATTGGCCCTGGGAGGCCATCTGTGATGTGGCAGAGGCACAAAGCCGAATTGTATCCAGTCAGGTATTATTGTAGGGTTAAGTTAGTCTGCACAATGCAGTACACTAGACACATGTGGCTATTTAAACTAAATGAAGTCAAATAACATCTAAGAATTGAGTTCCTTGGTCACACTAGCCACAGTTCAAGAGCTCAGTAGTTATATGTGACTACTATATTGGACAGTAGAGATACAGAACATTTCCTCCATCACAGAAAGTTCTATCGCATAGTGCTGAATTCAACAGTGAGACTAGCCATCCTTTGACATGTAATGTGCATATTTAATATGTGATTTCATATAATCCTCACTGCCTTGCTGTGAGAAGGGAATTACTCTCAGGAAGCTTAAATTTATGGTAGGGTGTAACATTTAAAGCCAAATAGTTGGTAAGATTTACTGAAAATTTATTACACTATACTAAGCAGTACACATGTACTTTTTCTTTCTTTCTTTCTTTTTATCACATCCACATAGGGAGGTATTACTAGCCCAATTTTAAAGTTCAGAAAGTTGGGAAACTTATAGGCAGTAAGGGTGGTCTCAAATCTGGATACAAGGGGTGAACTATACATTGAAATATCAATATTTGGAGCTACCTGTGGTTTCATTTAATATTTATAATGCTCAGAGTTAGGCATTGACATATACTTCTGCACATAACAACATTAAATTTCCATGTAGCAAAGAGATTTCAACAATTGAATAAGTATTTACTGAACATTTATGAGCCAGGCATTATTCTAAATTCTAGAGGTTAAAGTGTTGAAACAGACTCCTGTCCTCAAGGAGCTTATTATATTCCACAGGAGACAGAAAATGAACAAGTAGTCTATGGCCATACCACCCTTAGGGTCAGGCATGGTTAGTTCTTGGATAGGAGAAAATGAATAAGTAAACAAACAAGATCCTTTCAGAATAAGGCAAGTATTATCTAAGAATTAATATGCAGAATGCTAATGATTTCACTAGGTGGCATGGAGAAAAAGGGACAGGAGTAAGTATCTTCTAGATGGGGTCATCATTAAGGGCCTCTGAGGAGGTGGCATACAAACTGAGTTCTAAGGGATGGCAAAGAGCTGGCCATGTGAAGATATGGAAAGGGAGGGAGTGCTTTTAGGCAGAAGGTACAGCAAGTACAAAGGCCCTGAGGCATGAAAGAGAATGGGGTGTTCAGGGAATAGAAAATAGGCCAGTATAGCTAGAGTGACCCTAATGTAGTGAATGGTACAAAATGAGGGGCAGAGAGGCAACAGAGGCAATTCAACATAGGACCTTTTGGGGCAGGCCAAGGAGTGTAGTTTTGTTCTAACAGCGAGTCTTTTCAAGCAGATGCAAAGTGAATATGATCTGCCTGTTAAAAAAAAATACCTTTGGTTGCAAAGCCAGAGTATGTGAATTTCTTCCCATTTACCTCACTAAACTCCTTTCATGGAGAGAGAGTAAAACCCAGGATTGGCCTCAAACTATCCTTATTTCTGTTTAAGCCACATAGCCTTCTTCCATGCTGTGGCACCTTTGTCTTCAAAACAGGTTGGGTACCCATCCCTGTCAATCTCAGAGGCTGTTAGCCATATTAATATGAACACAAAGATGGAGAGTTGAAAAGACCAACTAGGACTGCTAGACTGTTATTGCCACCTATCTATAAGTAAGTCCTTAGGTCCTCTGAGCTCTGATGATCTGACTCTGCATAGACATAGCAATCAAAAATATATGAGATAAAAACCTCCTTAAAGTTGCTCCATAATGAATCATTCCTGAAAAAGACAATACAACAATTAAAACTCTAAACTAATACCTAGTAACTAGCACTGGACTGAATACTTGGTAAATCATCTGCTGGTATCACACGAGAGAATAAATGAATGACTGAATGAACAAATCAATGGAGAACTGAGCCATGCTTAGGATTATGGATACCCTCCTAATATTCTTTTTCCTGATCTGCCTTGGTAAAAGAACCTTAATTTCTAAGTCCCAACTGGTGGCCAGGTGACTAAGTACTGGCTAATGGCATATAGGAGAAGTTACTGGTTGGAGCATCATGGAAAGCTCTTGATAAATCAGAGCTGACTGAGCTTAGATTCCTGTTTTCCTTTTCCTCCCTCCTGGAACAAGAAAATAATGGTTGAAGCCCAGAGGGCATTTTGTGACTATCAGGTATCCTTAAGGTCATACCCTAAGGATAGACTGAAAAGAAAGGATGGTTGACCATTTAGGTGCACTAACAGCCACATGTAGTTCCTAGTTTACACACTGATCCTCCTATTGACTGTGGAGAGGGCCACATTAATATCCACATGGAAACTAACTCACTAGTAGAGATTACTAAGGGTCAAGTTTAGAATCTGTGGTCCTTTCTTAATTTTGAAATTCTAAGGTTGTGCCAGATTCTCAGTGGTAAGAATCATTAAGTCCCCAATTTGAAATCAAAGAATCCAATCTGCCAAACCACAAATCACTTTTTACAAGTCATTAAGTTTTAGAATAAAATGCTTCAGGTTTTTCCAAATTGTATTTTCAAAATGTTGAATATAGACAATTGCTATTAATATGTTTGAGTCCTAGAAAATTGCAGTGCATACCAAAAACTGCCAACAGGACACCATAATCCAAACAATGCATCTTTTAAAGAAGTGGGGACCACCCTTAGCTGTATCAAGAAGGTTTGGTTTCTCTTCGTTTGCAATGAAAATGACATTCTCATCCCCTCTATGCTGCATCATTCAAAGGTGGAATCTACTGCTCTATAGAGCTGCTCTGCCTCATACCCATTCTATTTTTCTTTCATGTTTTTCTTATTAGAACCAGTTTTTTCTTTCCTTCCTTTCCTCCTCTCACTTTTCACTAATTTCTTTCATTTTTTTTTTTAAGTTCATCTCTGTTTTTCTCACATACGTGAGCCCACAGAGGTACAACCAGGATTCAATTGCAAATAGTACCACTATTTGCCAGATGGGCAATAAAGACAACTGGAAAGAAAGAAGAAATCCTGTGAAATTCCTTTATGTAAGAGAGCTTATCTTTGGCTGTTAGCATTGGAACTGAAGTCCACCTGGAGAAATACACATGGGCCAGATGTTCATCTCATCAACCTATTATGCCATCATCTTCCAACAATAGCTTAACAAAATGATGACAATTTACTCTAAAAGTTTTGTTGGAAAAGCTACTACCATGTACCAGGATCTATGAGGAGCTTTGTGACTGTACAAACACGAGTAACTTTCAGTGTTATTACAGTAAAGGAGCACATGGCTTCACTGGGAATAAAAGTCACACAACTAAGTTGGCCAAGAACAGCAGAGCAAAGAATATGATTTGTCAAAAATTATCACAAGCTATTCACCGTGTTAAAATCTAACTTAAAATACACTCAAACACAAAACTTATTGGCCACCTTCACAGAATGCTAGTTATTCTGAAAACTGGTAAACAAAGGGAAAGAACCAAGTATGAACCCTTTTCTATACAACCTATATTTCAGAGTAACAGAATCAATGATGAGACAAAGATTGTTTTTGAATGTGAATCAAATAAATTAAGAACCCGAATACCACTGTTCCACAACTCCTAATGAAAAAAAAAACAACCAGGCCATTTTCCTTTGGATGGAAGGCTACATATCACCACACATCTGATGTTCCTACTAATCTGAATCAAATCAAGCCTCAATTCCAATGTATGGGGGCGGGCAGAGGAATATTTAAATGATAATACAAGGAAGAAACCATTAAAATCCAGACTGGGGAGCACATATATAGGATAAATAGAAAAGCTACAAGAAAAAAAGTAAACCTGTACATTGAAAGACAATGAATAGACCTGACTTGGATCCCAATTTGAACAATGGTAATATAGTTTATTAGAAAGTTTCAACACTGAATGGAAATTTGTTGACTCTGATATTGAGAAATAATATTTTGATGCTGGGGATTGAACCCAGGATCTTGCTCATGCTAAGCTGTCCTGACACTAAGCCATACCCCCATAATGTGTGTGTGTGTGCGTGCGCACGCGCTCTCCTGTATATTGTTTTTGTTAAAAAAGGTGCCTTTATATTTTAGAGCTACATATTAAAATATTTGTGAATGAAATTATGACACTAGAATTTGCTTCAAAGTAATCCAGTGCTGGTAGTGGTAAAGGGATAAGGGAATAGAGATAAAATGAGACTGGCTAAGAGTTCACAACTTTTGAGCTCCAAAACATCAGAAAGCTTCACTAAACTACCCCAATTTTCATTTTAGAAATTTTCTGTAATAAAATATGAAAAAGCAAATAGGTCAAAATTTCCATCTCTCCAAAATTTTTGTTTGAGTGAGATGGCAAACAGATGAAGAGAGCAGTGTTATGCAGAGACCAGAGGAGACTGCCTCTAGGGGGAAGCAGGCATGCTTTCAGTGCATGTAGGAAATACCATGGACCTGTACACAAAGAAAGTCTCTCCATGCCCATGTATGTCAGGCCCAGGAGCACAGAGCACAGGTTTCTGTTAAGGGCAGTGAGAGTAACCTTGAAAGGCAACCTAAGGTGGGGGTTGGGAATAGGCTTACCAGATGCGCACTCAGAAGTTTCTCTGTTGGGTTCAGGGAACATTAGGGTTCTGAACAACAGGGAGGCACTGTTAATCATGATCATGATTGAAAGAAGGGATCTGAAGAACCCCAGAAACCAGCATTTGTAAAGTAAAAATGACACCAAAGGAGAACTGACAAAATCTGGGTTCTCATTACAAGTAAGGAATAGCAGGAGAGGCTAGTCAAAGATAACCGAGGGCATGGAGAAGGGCCTGGCTAAGACAGGTGGGAGGTAAAGTTTTTTCAGGTGACAGATGCTGGGCCAAGTCTACTTGTGTACAAAATGCATGCGTGACACACTTGCAGTGTTCTCTTGCTGCTTAGTTCAAAGAAGGTAATGGGGAAAAAACTTGTTCTTTGAAGTCTATAAATCAAAGTATAAATATTGTGCCAAAACAATTTAACATCTGTGCATTTTTTCTTAAAATTATTAGTTTTTAAAACTGAAAATATAAAAAAGTTTAAAAATATGCAAATATTACCTTAGAAACCAAACCAAATCTTTTAAAATTTTTTCCAATTATACAGAAGTAAAAGTGATATGGATATATAAAAATTTCCCTTTGTAACCTAAATTTGGGAGACCTCAGAGGTATTCTTCAAAAACATTTGATAACAAAAATCAAAGAAGTTAAATGAATGTATAGAAAGCTTCTAAACATAATTGAATCAACCAAGGGGGAGAAAAATAAACAAGACACTTAACTTTAGGATGTTAGCTAAGGTGGCCAGTTACATAAGGAATACAACTTCACTATTGGTGTGATCCAAAATAAAGGTGAAACTGTAAACATTTTTAAGTAAAATCTTATAAACATTTCTTTCAGGCACTTAATGAAAATTAGATTTTCAATGCTAAATTTTTAAAAAGAAAAGTTCAAATTAGTTAATTATGCCATCCTAATCCCTGTTTTAAAATTTAGCATCTGTACCATCAAATGATAGAGTTGGCGGTATAAAATTTTACCTTCATTATGAATAATGCAAGAAACAATCAGAGGGCTACGGAACAAGGACAATTCTTCTGGAAGCTGGTGTAGAGCTGGAAAATAATTTTCATGTTTGAGTATATGATATGATTATACAAACAATCTGCAAGAAGGGACAATCAAACTAATAATTGTATGGAAAAGTTAAAAGCCTGAATGAGAGTTTATCTGAGGTAAACATTTCCTTCTACCCATGTCTGCTTGGATCTAGCCTTCATATCTCATTTCCCACCTCTCTCTTCCTTCACATTAACTGAGTGAAATTATCATCCCCTGAAAATAGAGTTCTATTGTTATTTGTTAGACTGATTTATAATAATGAGCCCACATGTGGACAAGAACAGTTATGCTTGTTTGCTTATAACTATACAAAGTTTGAGAAGGCCATAAGTTGGACCCCAGAGAAGCAAGGCTGCTGTTTATACCCACCCTCTGACTAATGTAAGCCTGTGTCTACGTAGAGAAATGGTGTCACATTGGAATCCTAGATTTTCCAGAATTAGGAAAAAGGACTTCAAAGAATGACAAGATAAGGAGAAATAAGGTTTTCAGGTAGAAACCAATTTAAAAGGGGCGGGGGGGGGGACAAAAAACCCAAAAAGTTCCAGATGCTTCTTTTAACTAACATAGTTATCTTTAACACTTGTCATATAAATTGTCAAAAATGAACAAATGAATAAAATGAAAACTCTGCAGCAGAATACTCAGAATAGTGTAATTTTATAAAATGGTATAATGACTCCCTAAATCTTGATCTTAGATACCAAAATGATGGGTGGCTCGCACTGAGATTTTGCCACAGCTAAGATATTTCTAGGTCTTTCTAAAAAAGGCTGTTTCTGGCAAAAGTAACTCACTCTAAATGACATCTGTAGAGAAAATTCACCCTGGTGTGAAGCACACTCCTCCTGCAAATAATTTACCTTGTAGAACCTTCAGGGCGACTCTTTTAATGACCACCATCAAAATAACTTCTCAACTATATATACAAAAGCTGAAAGACACTTTGCCTCCCACCCCATACACTACAGCTTAATTTTACTAGCAAACTGAACTTTTAAAATGTTCTCCTGTTTATATTTATCCTTTGAAAATTATAAATGGAAATTATAAATGACAAGTGTAATGCTTATCTGTTCTATGGGGAAACCTATACATTCATGGAATGGATTGTCTTTGCAACCCAATGATCCTGAGGTATAGAATGTTGGCATGGGTCTGGTAAGCAGGCCTAACATGCATGGGAGAGATGTAATAAAAATATAATAATCTTCTATGTAAACCTTATGTTTCTAAGGCAACTACTCCCCATTGGTTAATATTTCTAGTAGAAATTATACCTATAGCAAATAGATAATTGTTTCACATACTGGTAGACATCAGCGGCCAAATAACAACCTCAAACTTGTAACCAATGTCTCTCTAAATGAAGGAGAAACACGTCACTAAGTCCTTAGCAGTCTAAAGAGACTGTATGAGTACAGACAATATTAAAAATTAAATTACCCAGAGGTCTGAACATAATTATGAGTTTCCAAAGTATGAGCAGCACCTATGTTAAGTGAAGATTTCAACACTTCTTCTCATCATTTAACTGTAACAGGAACATGTTCAACTAACAGTTGAGTTGAAACAGTAAGAGTTTCAGAGTAAAATTAAAGTTTTCAAACTTATTAGACAAGAAATCAAATAATGACTCATGTCTAATTATTTTTAACTGTCAGAAGGTATGCCAAAAAGAATAGTTATTTATCAAAATTCCTCTTAGCAAAAGGGGCAGGTATCTTTTCATACATATTTAAAGGAAAAAAAAATCAGATCCAAATTTGTAATATTCAAAGTGATGTTCTTTTACATGCTGATTTTATTTTGACACATAATTTTAATGAGGTTTTAATGATGTCTGTCAATAAATCTGGAAAGGAATAACTGAGAAGGGAGTATATTTATCACTGAACAAAAGTTTTAACACATAAACACATTTGCAAACTCAGCCTATGAAATCTTCTGAAGAGATCCCATAAAATCTAATCATATTAAGACAATAAAAGAATGAAAGGACACTAGGGGGAAAAAAAGATCTGCAAATGCTATTTTTCAATTAAGTTATATTGTCAAGCCAAAATCTTGTCGCTTTGATGAGAAGAACGTATTTAAAAAAAAAAAATTGTTGCTGCATCTGCTCCGTGGTCCCATTCAGTAACACGTCCTCCCCTCACCCTGACAGGGATTCCCAGGACACAGCGGGCCTCTTTCAGGCCCCTTAAGTGTTAACAGGAGGGGCCTGGCTGAGACCAGACGTCTGGTCCGATTTAAACGCCCTGTCTTCGGAGGGCCCTGGTGAGCGCGGTCATAAAACTAGGGGACATCACTGCACCCCCGTGTGCCTGGTCGCCCCCGCAGAAACACACAGCTCCACTCATACCATCAAGGCTCCTAGCTGGCATTCCATTTAAACTGTCAAACCCAGGCCGATGGCAGCCCGCAGCCACAGAGATGCCTGAAATGAGAAGAACATGTTTCCACACCGCATCTGAGAAAGTTTGGCTCGGAGCGACGCATTGATTAATATCAGATCTCCTCCCTCGTTCCTCTCGACAATCGTGTCACATCTGGCTGACAACCTCTCAGGAGCTGACACGAGCCAGGCCGGGGGCGCGCGACCCGCAGAGGCCTCGCCAGCGCCCGCCGCCGGCTGGCAGAGCGGAACCAGTCCCGCAATGGGCCCCGGCGCCTCAAGTCCCGGCACCGAGCAGCTCCGCACGCGGTCCGCGCTCCCGGGCAAGCACCTTCAGGCAGAGGCACTGCCGCCTCGGGGACCCGCGCTCTCTTCCGGCCGCTTGCAGGTGCGGGTCTCTCTTAGGAGTCCGACACCCCCTCGTCCGCTCTCACGTCGGGCACCGACGCCCCCACCCACCCTAGTGCTCTCCGGAGTTAGGACCGCCTCGCCTAACGTCCCGGGGACGAGGTCAGCAGTGGCCTTGATAAAGCCGCTCTGCAAGCTTTCTGACCAGACTCGTCTAGTTGTCCATTTGCAGTGTTTGGTCGTTTTGTTTTTTTAAAAAGACACAGGACTTGTCCGCCGGCGGATAGGGCCCTCACTGCCCCTGTCTGTCTTCGCAGTTCTCACAGAACCCACCCCAGGCTACACCCGCAAAGCTCTCCACAGAAACAAACTTCAGGTAGAAAACCGGCGGCTTGAAATAGCAGCTGTCTCATTAATTCTGAGGTAAAAAGGGTTCGAGCGAGGGTAGGGGGAGGCTCTCTCACAAGTCCGAACGGTGAGTGCAAATATCCCCGGCTGAAACGCGGGCGCTGGCAGAGCTGGAGCGTGTGGGCAGTAGCGGCAGGCAGACCCAGCTCTTGCGACGCGCCGGCGGCTCCGGGACGTCGGGCGTCCACGCGCGCCAGCACCCCGTGTTCCCCCAGAGGGAGGCGACGCTCCCCCCCCCACGCAACGCCTGCGCCGCTGCGCAGGTGGCCCTGTGTCCCAGGTCCGGAGCGGCGCTCGTCGCCCCGCGCCCTGGAGGGCGCCGCGCTCACCTCGGCCATCCTGCGGCTGCAGCGTCGGGGCTCCCGGTGCGTGTTTCCGGCCCGGGCTGCCCCGCGTCCGCCCCAGCTCGGCGGGCGCCGCCGCATCCAGCTGCGCCGTCGGGGCCCGACGCGGCGAAGTGGGCGGCTCCCCGTGCCGCGTGTGCCCGAGCCGCCCTGCGCCGGGCCTCCGCGCCGCCCCGCCCCGCCCCTCCCCGCCCCTGGCTGCCGAGCCTCGGAGCTGCTGAGCGGCCGCCGGAGCCGCCTCCAGCTCCGGACGCCGCTCGAGCGCTAAGTCACTGCAGCTGGTGCGCGACCGTGGCCCAGACCCGGAGCTCGCCGGCCGCTGCGGGAGGGGTCCGCCCGCTGGGCTTGAAGGCACTTGTAGTGTCTGACGCAAACGTGTCCGCATTTGCCTCTTTGGGGAGGGCAGACGCTCTGAAGTTCTCTGGCTGTCCTCTCTGGGGCTGACTGCCTCCCCAACCTGCCTGGGGCGTCCTCGTCCTCGGGTCCCTCCCTCCTTGCACCAGAAACTCTTTGCAGCGAAGGTGTGCGGGCGCGTCGCAGGACGCGAAAAAAGGGGGTCGCCAGGGGGCTCTATTAAAGAAACCAAACAAGCACCCCCTTTCCTTCTGCAGCGACTTTGCTCTTTGAGCTTCAGTTTGTTTCAGTTGTAAAATGGCGTTAATTTCTCACCTGTCTTCTTGTATACTAAGGACAAAATGATATTAAGTGTAGTGGAAAACCAAACTGGAGTTGAGCTCTGATGGACGGATGGGGAGGGGCCTGCCCTGAGAACCTGCTTTCTGGGACCTGAGGACAGAGATGACCCACAGCTGTTGAAGCAGGACTCCACTTTCCTTCTGCGCAGGGCAAGGCAGAAAAGAACCTGAGACAATCAGGCCTTCTTTCCTCTCTCTTTCAGAGGATGCCTGACACTGACTCTGGAAGACATGGGCAGATCTCTGAGGTGACAGGAGTGAACTTAGCACAGGAGAATGAAAGTATACGGGCTGCATGGGGTCCAGAGGGCCCTGCTGCCTCTTCATAGGCTGGCCTCAAGTATCTGACATTCTGGCCAGGTGAGTGTTCTAGGTCTATATCATGGGGCCCTTCTTGAAGGCTTGAAGTGACATGACCTCTTGCAATGAGCCTTGGCCTATGGGGAAGATTCAGTGTTTCATATGGCTAACTTCATGAATCCTTGCTTTATTAATTTCCAGTCTAAACTGCTTACCTCCCATTCCCCTACCTCACTCCCACCTAACACCCAGGATTTAAGACTTCCTTCTTTTTGCTCTTTTACTGTTGTTACACAATGCTTTCTTTAAAGAGTTCTGAAATGTCATCACCTTTCAGAGGCCTTCCCTGACCCACCAAACTTCCACTTCATGTGCTTTTGCCCTCTCCTGCCCCTATCCCCAAGCACTTTTTTTTTTAAAAAAATTTTTACTTGTAGATGGACACAATATCTTTTATTTATTTATTTATATTTTTATATAGTGCTGAGTATCAAACCCAGTGCCTCACATTTGCTAGGCAAATGTTCTACCACTGAGCTACAACCCCAGCCTTCCCCAAGCACTTGTTTCTGACTCTTTTAACATGTTTATTGTATTTTGTAGTCTAGTTGTGGTGTGTCCTTGTTTTAACTGCTTTGGTCATTACTCATCTTAGTAGCTTCTCCGCTATGAGTAGCATAAACTTGAGACAAAGCTGAAGTTTAGAGTTAGAATGACCGGGCAGAGCGTGTTCTGAGCAATTGGAAACTACCAGAGGAAGTCAGCTTTCTTGGCCTCCCTTTCCTCATCTGTTAAAAAAAAAAAAATGAAACCCTGTCTCAGGCCAGATTGGCAAGACTAAATAAAATAGTCTCTGTTCTGCAAATGCTGCTCTCTTCCTTTCCTTTTTGCTGTATCTAAAACTGATTTTTAAATTAAATTTGTTACAAGAGGGGTTCTTGGTTGCATATTATTGAAGGGCTATATATGCTTATTATAAGTATACCAAAATGTTTAAGTCCCAGGTAATGGCCTATTTCAGTGTCTTTAATATGTCCATAGGTTTGGGTCATTATCTTTGTGTTCACTTCATGTGTCTTTTGTTTGTTTTAGTAAAAGTTATCACTTGCAACAAATGTTGGGATCAACTTGTTTAACTCTATTCCTGGTTCTGAACATAAGGAGGATTTCAGCAATACAGAGTTTGAACACAAGCTACCTCTCTGAACACCCATCAGTGGGGTCAATGGCTACGTTTTTTCAAAGAAGACAATCTTGACCCATATGTAGGGAATTAGTAGGTCTGGGTGAAAAACACTAATTAATCTTTTGCAGGTTCATCTAGAATCATGTACCTAATAGCACCATGTGATTTCTGAACTCAGTTCTCAAATTTATTCCCCAGATCTGATGGTCTTCTCTGTGATTTCTTGGAAACATAAGCAGAAATTGGGACAGAGAAATCACCCTGGAATATACAGAAGAATGTGGCACTGGCTGGGTCAAGACTGCACAGACCATGTTCTTATTCTTCTCAGGTTGCCAGTAGGATTTGGCATGGCCTTCCCCTTTTCTAGACTTTAGCTTCTTCATCTGGTGAAGGAGGGTATACCTGAGAGCCCACCTCGCTCTTGAAATCTTCACTTTTTGCTTCTGTGATTCAGCCTTGCCATTTTCTTTTTGTATCAAGTTTCCTGTCTTAGCAAGTGATAAAAACAATGTCTTCACTAACTTTATAGTTGTTTGAACACAGGGATAAAAAAATCTTTACTAAAAGGGGGAAAAAATAAAATCACTGTGACCTAACTTGATCTTGGGGAGGCAAGAATTAACTCTTTGGAGATGAGGGACTTAGTTGGATTTCTGTCTCTGAATGAAGCCTTTCCTAGGGTGGGTATGTTGTGACTCCCAGTCTCAAGAATCAGCCACAAGTGCTGAGGGGCTGGGCTGGTGGAATCAGGGGGGAATGGGCAGGTGAGGACTGGAGAGCCAAGGCCTGTCTGAAGTGGGCAATTGTTACTCTACTTGTCATCAGCTGGGAATGTGAGCTCAGTTTTGCCAGATTTCCTGAGTTTTCAAGAGAAGCTGGAAATGTTCTGATGTTTAAAAGTTGGCAACTAATTCAAATTTTTGATAAATATAGTTTGAATCAAACAAAATGCTTGTGAGCTGAATCTGGCCAATGTGCTCTTCATTTGCACGCTCTGCTATATATTTTTGTCTTCCTGAGGCTTGGGGTTGAAGTACATAGTAGGTGTGCAACAAATATTTGTAAGTGAATATTATGGTGAACAGCTCACAGCCCATCTTAATTCTAAACAGAATTATCAAAAGCCACATTGAGTTTATAAGCCAACTAAATTAAATTCATAGTCCAGAAGTATCTGATAAACCTTTCTAGAATTTACACCCTAAAGACTGTTCAGTTGTTTGTAAATCTTTTAGGAAACTAATTCTCACAAGCAATTTTTCCCTAGTAGGTACAAATGAGCTTGGAAAAAAAATTGTAATTAAAAGTATTTTAAATCATGGGAATCATTGTATTTAAAAGAAAAAAAACTCTATACTTTTTAGCTAGGAGGTTTGGGTGCTGATGGTAGGAACATTGTATTACAGTAGGGCAGGCAGGCAGGCAGGCAGGTAGGTAACTTGCCCAGGGAGGTAGCCGCCTCTCACCTGAGCCCACCAGAGGCCCAGAGGAGGAGCCAGCCCTGGGGCTGTTGGCAGGAAGACTGGGAGAAAGCTTGCAAAGGCTTTTGATATAAAAAGTGGACAGACAGCTGCAGCCCTATCAGAAAGTGTGCTGTGGTGGCCTCTTCTGAGTCCTGCACATTCCTCTGAGGACAGTGTCAGGAAGCACCAGGAGGTAAGAGTCACATTTGTACCGTCACCTCCTGGCCCAGACATGGACACCTGGTAGTGGCAGGTCTGGGCATATCTGTAGCTCTGCTCCGTGTTGGAGCCTGACTAAGCAGCACTTGGGCCAAATTGGCCCCCCCACGCAGCTGCCTGCTGCGGGGCAGGCCGGCCTGCCACAAACCTGGCACAGGTGTCGCAATTTTCCCGTTGGAGTACCAAGGCTGCTTCTTATTGAGGGAAAAGAGATGAGACCATTCCAAAGACAGTACTGGGTTTTGGTGGCAGATTTTTTTTCCTGTCCCTCTACTCTCACATAAGGCCTGGAGTTAGAAGAACCAAAATATCCTGCAGGTTCTGCTGCACAGCAGTGGACACACCATGCCTGGAATTTTGGGTTTTCATAGTCAAGGTTGCCAAATCTCAAGGAGGTGGAGGGAGGGGCTTATCATCGAGGAATAATTATAAACATAATAGTAAATTTAAAAGTGAAACAAACCCATGCCTGATATTAACTGCCTCCCTAAATATGTCTGCCAATGATGTGACTTTTGAGCAGCAGTGGGCCCCTCTGGAATCAAGAAAAAAACACTCATTTCCAATATGGATTTGTTATGGTTCTTTTAAGTATAATGCTTTGGAAAATATTGCAAATACCATTATTTTGGTACATCTGGGTTGTGTGAAGTTATCTTCTCATTTAGTCTGTCCTCCATGGCCTTTAAACATTGACAGTCACAAAAACAAACAAAACAAAACAAAACTGTGACCTGTCTTCCAAACTACTCCTTCTCATCACCAAGGCAGTGGGAGGAAACTACCTGACTGGATACTTTATTTAGTACTACAATTACATTTCTGAACTCAAGGAGCTCTATTTCTAATTAGCATGTATAAGAAATACTTAGTTGTTTGAAAATCCCTTAGACAGGCACTTTACAGGTTGAGTTGATGAATTTTGGGTGAATATTCTGAGGACAGAACAAGTACTGCTTTGATATGTTTGGGGAGGCTGATGAACATGCATCAGAAAACTTTTAAGGTACATTATTAAGATGTGTTGTGTCTTCTGCACATTATGCAAAGTGAAGGAGAAAATATTTGGGTTACCATAACTGATAATTCCAAGTGAGGTCATACTACTTTTTGAAATTTGAAGAAAAGGTTAGAGAAAATGGGCTACAGGACAGAGATTTTAAATTGTTCTCTATTGCTTACTGATCTCAAGCTTAAAAAACATTTCTTTAGGGCTGGGGTTGTAGCTTAGTGGTAGAGTGCTTGCCTGGCAAATGGTATTGTGTCCTTCTACAACTAAAAATATTTTAGAAAAAAAATTTCTTTGAAGGGGAGGCCACACTTTATTTTTAAGAGGAAAAAAGCAAGCTTCGAGTTACCCATTTTGTTATGCTTTTTTAAAAGTCAAACCATCTTTCAATGTCTGAACTGGCAAATTTAGAGGAAATAGAGTCTTCTTAACCCAGCTTATCTCTGATCTTGAATAGTAAGCAATCCAGAGTCTATGCAAAACAAAGAATGATAGTAGGCACTATGCAGGATTGCCTCTTACCCTCTATTTTATTCCTTCCCCACTGTGTAGTGACCAAGTCTTCTGGGTGGTTACTCAACCTCAATCCCACAGTGATTGGCTCAGGTAACCCACCCTTAAACCAATCAGCAAGATATTTTCCTGGCCACAGGAACTGGTTCCAGATAGTCCAATCGGTTTAAAGTTCAGAACTTTGGTGGGTATGAGAAGCCAAGCTCTTTCCCTATAGGCCTCAACAAGGAGATAATGTGATCCATGTTGTTGCTGGAAGTCATCTTGTGAACAATAACAGAAAATCAGTCAGGAGATGGAGCTGACATATGGAGATGAGTAGAATTGAGAGAATTGGGAAATTCAACTGAAACTCTGATTAATCCATTCCTGAAATCTTTGGCCTTTTTAGATCTCTGAAAAATTAAGACATGTTTATCATTTATGTCAGGTGAGATGGCTTTTTTTTCCATCTTATGGAAAAAAAGTTCAATTGGAAGTTCAATTGGAAGTTTCTCAACTTATAGAAACTTACATTTAGTTTTAGTGGAAGATTATTCTGTGATGAAGAATAAATGAACTACCAAGTGTCCTCTGTCATAACAGTCTTTTGTTCATTCTTTGCTCTTTTATGATATTGGTGATAGAGAATTAGGAATTTCCTAACAGAGGCCCTCAATCCACAAACCTTGGACCAGGTGAGGAAATTCTTCCAATCAAAGCACATTGATGCTATAGTCATTTATTCTTTACTCTTAAGTATTTTCCAAATATGCTCTGATCACATACTTAAAGTTTTTGAAGATATTTTTTCTTAAAGTGGCTCTTGAAACTTTAGATAGGCACTGTTGATTTTTATTGCTAGCACAATGCATTTCTGTACATAGTAGGTGCTTCATAAATATGGGTTTTACCTATATATGTATAAATGTTGAGACTTAAACACACGTTTCTGACTTGTAGCCTCTTAAAATTACCTTCTTATAAATGGCATAATGGAAGACTTCTAAAAATGTAATTGCTAACTTCACTTGGAAATCCACTTTGTCAAACTGTGGCTTCTAGCACCTTGTCTCAAACACCAAATCAGTCTTGATGCCCACGTTTTCCAGAGGTGTGGCTTTTAATCCTCAAATTACAACACAAGTTTTAACAGGCCAGTTTTGTCTGTCACCAGGAGTTTAGTAATTAAAAAAATGCTACAGCACTAATGGTTTATCAAAAGGCCAGTAAGCAAGTTGGAGACAGTATACAGATAACAGACCTGGTGTGCTCTCTGAGGGAATTCATTTGAGGAGCACCCCCATTCTCTCTGTTAGGCTTAATTCTGGGCCAGTTGCTGAAACAATGTAAGACTTCCAAATGGACGCTAGAAGCAAGCCCTGACCAGAGGTTTTATATATGAACAAAACCAAGGGTCCTGAATGTCCATTCTAGGAATCACACATATCAGAGTCATTTCACAGCCATGGATATTTTGCAATAGCCTTTACTACAAACACTTCAATAAAAGTTAGTGGTTTTCTCAGGAGTCCAAAACGGCACATAACAGCCAATGAGTAACCTGCAAGTAATGCCCGTGGTGACAATTTTTCTTTGTTCTGTGGGAGCATAAAAAACCCAGTCAGGACACAGATTGCTCTTCGTGAGTGTTGGGAAAGGAAAGTCCGCATATTCAAAGCAGGGAGTGTTCTCTTTATCTGAGGTGGCTGCCAAGTCTTAAATACTAAAACATGTAGGTGTAGTTCAGGAAAGAGAAGGCGTTTCAAAGATAGCTTGATGGAAGACAAGGAAAAAAAATACTGGCTTATTTGACGTAAATGTAAGTTTAGCCCTGGAATGGTAACCTTCTTTAAAACCTTGGTGTCTTCAGATCCTGACAGAATGGGTCTGACATATCCTCAGGCCAGTGCTTCTACAGGGCAGAATTCCTGCCTGAACTTCTCTCACTTTCCCTCTTCAGGACACCCCTAATGGATTGCAGATGTCCCATTTGGTTAGAAGCACGTTTCAGATACATCTGCCTTTCTTGCTTTTATGCATAAAACACCTGCAAATCTTTATCTTTGGTTAGATTTACCACACATTTGAAGCTTTGAAAGTTTGGTCCAGTGGGAAAGAAGAGCATGTCACCACCCTCCTTCTTAAGTTGAATTCCATACCTGACAATAGCCTTTGGGGGATAGGTTTTCATTTTTCTTTAAGGATATTAGTAAGACTTTAATAGCCTCAGACCTATTCAGTGGAAAGCTAATTAATTTCTTTAATCCTGTTGAGTTTGGGAAAAATCCATGGTGACTATGTAGGCAGATATTTTGTGTGAATGCAAGTGTGTATATGTATCATATGTTATCTTCCTGATTTTCTGAGTGTTAACAAGGAACATGAGACCACAGCACCAGGGAAAGAGAGAACAATATGATGCTGGCAATCTGGCTAGGATGTAGTCACAGGACCCACTTCCTTAATTGTACCTTGAAAATACCTGTGATGTATTTCTTTTTTTAAAAATTTTAAATTTGTTTTAATTAGTTTTACATGACAGTAGAATGCAGTTATGCACTTTGATATATAATACATAGATGGGATATAATTTCTCATTTTTATTTTTTTAAGAGAGAGAGAATTTTTTAAATATTTATTTTTTAGTTTTTGGTAGACACAACATCTTTATTTCATTTGTATGTGGTGCTGAGGATCGAACCCAGCGTCCCACGCATGCTAGGCGAGCACGTTACCGCTTGAGTCACATCCCCAGCCCCTATTTCTCATTTTTCTGATGTACATGTTGCAGAAACATATTTTGGTCATGTAGTTACATATATTCATACAGTAAAAATGTCTTGTTTCATTCTACTATCTTTCCTATCCCCACATTTCCCTCCCATCACTTCCCTCTGCCTAACCTAAGGTAATGCTGTTCTTCCCTAGTGCCCCCTGCCTTATTGTGAATTAGCATCCACATATTAGAGAAAACATTTGGTCTTTGGTTTTGTGGGATTGGCTTATTTCACTTAGCATGATATTCTCCAACTCCAACCATTTATTGGCAAATGCCATAATTTCACTCTTCTTTAAAGCTGAGTATTATTCCATTGAGTATATACCACGTTTTCTTTATCCATTCATCTATTGAAAGACACCTAGTTTGGTTCCATAGTATAGCTATTGTGAATTGAGCTGCTATAAACATTGATGTGGCTGTGTCACTATAGTATGCTGATTTTAAGTCCTTTGGGCATAAACCAAGGGTTGGGATAGCTGGGTCAAATGGTGGTTCCATTCCCAGATTTCTGAGGAATCTTCATACTGCTTACCATAGTGGTTCCACCAATTTGCAGTCCCACTAGCAATGTATGAGTGTACCTTTTTTACCTCTTCCTTGTCAACAATTATTGTTGCCTATATTCTGACAGGTGTGAGCTGAAATCTTACAGTAGTTTTGATTTGCATCTCTAATTGCTAGAGATGTTGAACACTTTTTCATATATTTGTTGATAAATTGTATTTCTTCTTCTGTGAAGTGTCTGTTCAGTTCCTTAGCCCGTTTATTAATTGTGTTATCTGGGGTTTTTTTTTTTTTGGTGTTAAGTTTTTTGAGTTCCTTGTTAATGCTTTATCAGAGATGCATGTGTTAAAGATTTTCTCCCAATCTGTAGGCTCTCTCCTCATGTTATTGTTTCCTTGCTGAGAAGAAACTTTTTAATTTGAATCCATACCATTTATTGATTCTTAATTTTACTTCTTGCATTTTAGGAGTCTTGTTAAGGAAGTCAGATCCTAGGCTGACATGGTGAAGATTTGGGCCTATTTTTTCTTCTATTAGGCACAGTGTCTCTGTTCTAGTGCCTAAGTCTTTGATCCACTTTGAGTTGATTTTTTTGCAGGGTGAGAGATAGAGGTATAATTTCATTTTGCTACATATGGATTTCCAGTTTTTCCGGCACCATTTGTTGAATAGGCTATCTTTTCTCCAGTGAATGTTTTTGGCACCCTTGTTTAGTATGAGATAACCGTATTTATGTGGGTTTGTCTCTGTGTCCTCTATTCTCTACCATTGGCCTGTGATGTATTTCTGATAAGTGAGTAAATCCCTCTAAGCTCAAGGAAGATTTTAACCACTCTCCATATTCATTCATCTTTAGAGTATTTCATCCCTTCATCTAAGGAATGACAAATGCCATTTAAATCGTTGTGAGATAATAAAATAATGAACTGCTTCTGGGAATGTTGAGAAGAAAATCCCATTCAATGTGGTTTTATAAGTAGGCCAGAAGTTTTGGCTAGCTGCATACTAATTTTATAACTTTAAACAATACATTTATCATTTGGGGCCTCAGTTTCCTCATCTGTAAAATGAGGGAGATGGATTCAAATCATTTGTTATTCCACAAATAATCATTTCCTTCTATGTGTACTGTACAGGCACTGGAAGACACAACAGATCCAGTCTTGCTCTTGTGCAGCCCCTCAGAGTAGCATCACTTCTTGATTACTTCCATATCATGCTGGCATTGGGAACTGGCTTAAACTTTCCTCTCCACCTCCACATTCATTAATTCATGGATTTTGGTGTTCTCTACAGGTCTCAACTTCCTCTGTCTTCAAACTTCTTGACCCATTCCCAACCCTTTTAATACTCAAGTATATTTTGAACCTGTAGAAACCTTTAGTTTCTTACTCCTATGTTACCTGTATCTGTCTCCTCATTCTCATTTTTACCTATGGAGTCAGGACCCTATTTCTATCATATAAATTACTCTCTCTAGTAATCAATGGTTCCCAATAACACACTCTTCTTCTGCAGCACCCACCAACCAAATTCTAAACCTGGATCAGTACTATAATGAGCTTCAGCTTCAATAGGCACAGTGAGTGTTGATAGAGAAGCAAAATGATGTCAGAGTTGGTGTTACCACAAATTCTACCCCAGAGCCACACTTCCGTGGACAACTCCCTCCCCTGTTTCTTTCAGTGATCAAACCAGAATACCTACATACCTATTTTAACCTTTCTTTTTTCTCCAGTCTTAGAGGAGAAAACCATCAAACCACCCTTTGAGATCCTCTTAGTAATAACCTTTCTTTATTGTATTTTCAACATTCCCTTTCAATTAGTTCCCTTGGGCTCAGCCAATAAACATTTTTATTTATTTTATTTTTTTTAAGAGAGAGAGAGAGAGGATTTATATATATATATATATATATTTTTAGTTTTCGGTAGACACAAAATCTTTATTTTATTTTTATATGGTGCTGAGGATGGAACCCAGCGGGCTGCGCATGCCAGGCGAGTGCGCTACTGCTTGAGCCACATCCCCAGCCCAACCAATAAACATTTTTAACTCCATTTTAAGGGGGAAAAACTACCCAAATAGTGGACTATCTTGTACATAGGAGCCCCTTTTCCCCTTTAATTCTCTCACTGTTGATACCCTTGAACAGTTCCATCCTGCATGGACTATAGACTTGACTGAGTAATTTGCTTTGGCCAAAAGGTCATTAGCAGGTGTGATGTAAGTAGAGGCTTTGGTGAGTGCGTGCATACTGAGCTTCTTTCACTTGGAGTCTAGCAACACATTATATCCTGATGGAGAGAATAGCCATGTGAAATAAGCCCTAGAGCACAAGAGACCATTTTGATAGGAAGGTTTAAGCACATGGACAGAGAAGTGTAGAGTCCCAGTTAGCTCAACCAGACGATCTGACAGCTAAAAAGCATCCAAAGGAGAGACCAGCTGAAGACTCAGTTAACTGATAGGAATCTAAGAAATAATAAATACTTACTTTAAGTCACAGGTTTCAGTGTGATCTGTTATGCAAAGCAGATGATAAAAATAACCCTAAAAATTAAAAAAATAAAATAAAAAATAAACAAACAACAGATCCCCTAGAACATTCCTTTAATTTCTACTCTCTCTACTCTTTCTTGTTTTCTTCTCCAAGTTTTTTGAATAGTCTGGTGTTGCTGCCTGAACTCTTCAATTTCTAAGCTAATAGATGTGCTTCAATAAGGGTTCTCTCTGCTGAGCTAGTCTTGTGGACCCCCTTCCTTGATTTCTATGATGCCTCAAACTCCTTATTCCTCTCTCATCAGATATTTTCCATTCCTTTATTGGTTTCTTCTCCCACCATCTGCCCTTTCATGTCCTCAGGGTCTGTCCTTAGCCAGCTCTCCCCACCCCCATTTTTAAAAATACTTCATTCTCTGCCTGGGTGGTCTCTTTTACTGCATGATTTCAACCACAACTTTATGATACTGATGATTCCTAAATCCAGCTGCTAGATCTGGGTTTGTACCCTATGAACACAATGTAAGAAACAGGCACAGTGTTCTGCCTGTAGACCAGGGAGTGTGTATTCATTTTCTATAAGCACCAAATCATTTTCTGCCTCTATGCCCAATTCCTGTCTCCTCTGGCCTGCACTAGACTCACCATTGCACACTGCTCTCAACACAGACCTTTTAAAGCACATTGTCCTCCAAGATGTCTTTGTTGATAGTTGCCTATTTTCCCTTCCCATGCTGGGTTAGATATCCCCATTTCATGGCTGTACTCTGAGAATAGATTTCCTTAGAGTTTAGCACATTTTAATTGTTTGTTGATATGTCCCCTCTCCATTTAAATCTGAGGCCCTGGAGGGCAAGGATCATATCTTACTAATAAAGTATCTCCTAGGGGTTTTACAATGTTTAGTGTATCATTTTTGCCCCAAAATAGATGTTCAATAAGTGATTGTTGAAAGAATGAATTGTAGATTTTCATTTAAATGTTCCCATTTAAGGTTTTCATTTTGGTACCTCTGCATTTTAATTAAATTAATTTTTTTTTGGTTCTGGGGGTTGAGCCCAGGGTTTCACACATTAGGCAGGTGCTCTATCACTGAGCTATACTCCCAGTCCCTGTTTGAGGTTTTCGTATCTCTATTGCAAAGGGAAATTGGCCTATAATTAATTGTGTCTATGTAAGTCAAAAAAGTTTGGAGTCCATGGACATGCTTACCTTATGGAATCAATTGATAGCTCCTAATTTCTCGGGTGTTTAAGTTTTTCAAACATGGAAATGACCGGTTACTGTAAGATTTGACAATATTCCTGATCCCTGGTGGTAGGGATAGATTTTTTTTAATGTTTTTTTTCCCATTTATTTTTCCATATTAATCTTAAGTTTTTTGTATCTTGCACTTTAAATTATTTTGTTTATTTTTAGGGAGAAATGTGCAACTACTTGCTATTTTTAAATTTAGTAATGTAATTATGTACAACTATATAATTGAAAATATATTTTAGCTATTTTTATATCATTTTCCTAAATTCTAATTTTGCTTTCTTTTCTCTTAGATTTGCCACTATATTATGTATTTGTTCTTTAAACAAATAAGCTTTCATCTTTATTATTCCCCTCTTATTTTCCTTAGGATGTGTATGTGTGTGTTCTATTTATAGAAATTCAAATGGAACATTTTTTTTTTCCAAAAAACCACTTCATGAATTCAACTCTAAAAATATATTTAGCAGGTAGGCATAGTGGTACACTAGCCATTTAGGAGGCTTAGGTAAGATGATTGCAAGTGTGAGGCCAGCTTCAGCAACTTAGTGAGAGACCCTAAGCAAATTAAGAAGACCCTGTCTCAAAATAAAAAAATAAAAACGCCTGGAGATATGGAGATATAGCTCAGTGGTAAAGCACTGGTAGGTTAAATCCCTAGTACAAAAAAAAAAAAAAGAATGTGTTTAGCTACATTTCCTATGTTTGCTTATATAAGCCTTCATAATTGTTTTTCTAAATTATCTTATTGTATTATTGATATTTTTCTTTGAACTAGATGTCATATAAGGCTTTTTGATTTATCAACAACCTTTTTACTCCAAACTTAATGATTTTGCACTTTATTATGTTATGATCACTTATTATGATCCACATAATTCCTACTAGTTTGAATTTTTTGAGAGGGTCTTGCAGAAAAATATTTTTGAATTTCTATTAATTAAGTATAATTTATTAATTGTGCCTTAAAGTTATATTGTCATATTCATATTATCATATCATCTAATTCTTCTCTGGTACATCTTCTATTTAATCTGTTACAATTTAATTATAGTGTATTAAAATTTTCACTGGAAAATTGGAGTTGTATGTATGTGTATGAGTGTGTGTGTGTGTGTGTGTGTGTGTGTGTGTGTGTGTGTATGTGTGCGAGATAAAGTTTAGGGACTGGGAATCTTGGAAGACTTCCTGGAGGGATGGTGCTAATATATGCATAGTCTAAAGCCCAAGGAACTAAATATACTAAGGTAGGAAAAGTTACACCAATCAACTTTCCTTTTGTCCTATATGTCTGTTTCATTGCAGTTACTATCCTGTGTTATAATTTCTTGTTTGTATTCTCCATCAGACTAATAGCCTTGTTCATTACAATTATCCCAATAGGCACTCAATAAATATTTGTTCACCAAATAGATAAATAAAATATCGTTGGATTCTCTCTTTTCAAATGAATGTGAGATTCCATGGTTTCTACCATGGTACCAGTCTAATTGCTATATTTGCTCTGACTTCAGAGATTTCATGACATGCTTTCTCAGAGTTTGTTTTCTATTTTTGTGCTGACATGTGTATTCTGTTTATTTTTAGCTATTTGGAAGTTAATCACCATATTGTTGATCCTCGTAATAATTTCCTTTAAACATCTTACAATTTTTTTTTGTTTAGAATCTTTTGACCTACTTTTATGGCCAAAAAATATGGCATACTTTGTAGTTTCCCTTTTCTTTTTCCTACTTTTCTTATTCTGCTAAAATTTAAAATATCAGATAATAGGTATATTAGTTACATATTGTCATATGACAAATAACCTAAAATCAACTGATTTAAAGCAACAAACATTCATTATCTCTCAGGCCAGCTTAGCTGGGTCCTCTGTCTCAGGGTCTCTTATAAGTCTGCAATCAAGGTGTTGTCTGGAGCTGCAGTTATCTCAAGGCTCAATTGGGAGAGGATTTGTTTCCAAACTCACTCATGTGGTTGTTGGCAGCCTCAGAAGATCCACTTCCAAGCTCACTCACATGGCTGTTGGCAGGCATCAGGTCCTGGCTGGCTGTTGGCCAGAGGTATCAGTTTCTTGCCACATGGGTCCATCCATGGGGCAGCATACAACATGGCAGTGCTTGGATGCTTAGAGCAAGCAATGGGGAGAGAGAGAGAGAGAGAGAGAGAGAGAGAGAGAGAGAGAGAGAGAGAGAGAGAGAGAGAGAGAAAGAGAAAGAGAGAAAGGTAGAGAGAGATGAGGGCGGGGGGGGGACAGGGAGGGAACGCAAGACCTTGTAACCTAATCTCAGGAATGATATCCCATTACTTTTGCTATCTTTTTTATGTTAGAAGACAGTGAAGGTCCAGTCCATCTTGTGGGGGAAAGCTGGAATACCAGGAGGAAGGGGTTATGGGAAGCTATTTTAGATGTTGCATTTCACAGTTGAAAACTTTCTCTCCTTATCTTTTCAGTAGATGTATTAATTATTGAGACATCAAGAGCACTCTTTCCCAAATACTTGTAAAAACTTAATGTAGATTTTTACACTTATCTCCATAACTTAATTTCAGTGACAATTATTTCTTTTTAATTATGACTTCCCAATAGTTCTCCCATTGATTCTGAACACAATGATTTGAATACTCTTGAATACTCTCCATGAATAGCACTGAACTTGTTAGTATTTTCAGTCTCCACAAATCTTAGAATATTACCTTTATACATGAACAACCCATATCCAGGAATGGAATCATTGAGTGTCACATCTGAAAATGCTTTTTTTTTGGCCTTTTAACCAGAGTAGTTTCAGAAGAAATATATGAAACAAGCCTGATTTTAACTTATTTAAATATGATCTTCTCCCATACTCCAACTTATTATCAACTTATAGTTTACTTTTTTCCCTTGAGGTTTAAGAATGCACAAGGATTTGTATTAATATTGTTTCCCTTTTTATTGGCCTTATCTGAGATAAAGTCAGTCCTCTTGATTTCTAGTACCAGGTTCCCTCCCTGCCCCCAAATACTGTGAGTATTGATAATCAAACTTTAACCATTTTTTCCTTTTTCATCATGAATATTTTATCCATGGGTTGATTGTTAGGTCAGTATCCTCTTCTTTGTATCTATTGTCTTCTTTTAAATATTTTATTGACTTATTTTACATTTTATATATAATTCTTGATACTATCATTTATTTGGGTGAATAGATTTTTAGTAGTTTTCATTCTGATTTTAATGAAGACCCAGTTTCAGCTCTTGGGGATTCAATTTTGTTATATTCTCTTTTAATGCTGACTTGTTCACTGATGTGATGAATTCCCTTATCTCATTGGAAATATAAAACAGGTTTATCTTAAAGTTAACCTACTTCAGGAGGATTTTTCCTTTGGGGAACTCTTACATACTCTTTAGAGCTGCAAAATTTTTTCATAGGTCCCATGTTCCTTCTCCTTTGAGTTTTATTTTTTTTCTTAAAGTCTTTACTGTACTTGACTGGAAGACCCGAGGGACTAGACTGCTTAAAAAACCCACATCCCATGATTCATTTGAACATGGAGAGCTCTCTCTGGGACTAGTGCCAAAGGTTCAATCAAAGGCTGCCAATGACTCCCTTAGGAAGTTCCTGAATCTGAAAATGAAGGATAGACCAGGAATAGCTGCAGGTTAGCTAACTTAAATCTTTCTTGGAATAGGACTAGTGTATAAATCAATCAATACATGCAGGTCACTCATCTCTCCTCTGCTGAATGGCTGAACAAAGAGAATCTAGAGCAGACCAAGTTCTTTCTTATTTATGCTGGTGAATTATTTCTTTGTTTTGGCTCATGTTTCAACACTTCTTCTTTATCTTATGCTTTTCCAGGTAATTTCTGGTCCAAATTTACAGTCTATATTTAATCTACCAATATATTTCTCCCTATTTTGGGCTTTCTGTCTTTCCTCACATCCCATCCCATCCCTCTGGGTTCATTTTTCTTCTCACTGAAGTAAATCCTTTGGTAGTCTTTTCAGTGAGGATCTATGCACTGCAAATGCCTTTGGACATTATAAATCTGAAAAGCCTTTACTTTTTTCTCTTACACATGAATGATAGTTTGGCTGTGTGAAGAATTCTGAAGTGTTTTTTGTCTTGTAACATTGATGATATTTCATTAGAAATTGTATGACTTCTGATATTTCTGATGAGTGGTTTGCTGTTGGTCTAACCATCATTTTATAGCCAGTAATCTATCCTGCCTCTTCCATAGCTTTGATTTCTTTCTATATCCTTGATTTTTTGAAGTTTTGTAATAATGTAAGTAGGAATAATTTACATTCACTTTTCCTGCTCAGGATTTCAATATGAGGAAAAATTCTCAGTCAACATTTATTTGATTATTGCTCGCCCTCATTTCCTCTATTTTTTTTAACTCTAAACTACTCTTAGAAATCTACTTAGAAATCTCTAATCATTATCTGGATTTCTGAATTGCTCTTGGATAATTGTTTTTACCTTTGTCATGCTATGCTTGATTCTGAATAAATTTTTGCTGCTTTTTCTTAGTGTGATATTTTTCTTTTTGTGTCCATTACAGATTATTTTTTTACATTAATGAACACATTTTTCATTTCTAACATTTATTATAATTATTTTTAAATTTTCCTCTTATTTCACTTCTGCCTTCTTTGAAGACTCAAATAGTTATTTTAATGTAATTTTTACCTCTTTTATTGTCATTTCATCTGTAATGAATTTATCTACTGCTTATTGATTTAGAACTTCATGAAAGAGTGGAGATCAAACTTAAGATCACTGTAAAATAGAGATTAAGGCGGGACTCCCCTACTCACTAATGAAGCCTGAAAAAAAAAATTCTGCCACCTGGACCTATAGTTTTGAAAAAGTCACATATCTAGGGAGATGGGGAAAACTCTGTCTTGCATCCAGGCCTGAGAAAAGTCATCATTGCTCAGCGTTTGGATCTGTGCTGTTCTGCAATGATCCCAGCTTTGGTTCCCCTTCTCTCATGGGATTTTTTAAAATCCATCAACTCTGTTTACCACTTATAACTTTGTATTTCTGATAATTTTTTAGTCCATGAATGTGCAAAATAAGCACATTCTTTTTGACTATGACTATTATTGTTATTGTGTTTATACATTTTATCTGTCATTGTCATATGTTTAGAGTTGAAGAGGAACTCAGAATATGAATTTCACTTGATTTTGACTTTAAGTCCTGCTTCCAAATGTATAATTGATTTTAAAAGTTCAGTATCAATTTCATGTCTTTAGTGTGTCTGCCTTTCAATACAATATTCTGGTTTCCAATAACAATTTAAAAACTCACTTACAATAAGCATTTGATATGATTCTTTAATCTTGAATCTCTAACTTATATCTATGTTAAAAATTAGCAAAATCATATTATATATTATTCTCCAAACTACTGCTTCTCTTAAAACTTAAATGCCTTTGAACTTGTGGATGTATGTCAAGGTATATGACTACTCTATTGAACAACTACCAGTGTAAGTTATTTTCAGTTTTTGTTTATACAGATTTGGTTGCATTTCTTAGGCAGAGGTGTTTGATGATTTTGCTCCTGGACCAGTGCATTATTGGGGCTTGGGGCTAATAAAGTGCACTAAACATAGGTCTGCAGATGCCCTCTCTTCATCCAGGGTGGTTTGGACATCAGTGAACACTTGTGTTATTCCAACAGTGTCCACTAAACATCTGCATGATTGCCAGAACAAATTTGGAAGTGGGGAGGATGATGTCCCTGCCAGTGACCAAGGGAAGAATTTGAGGATATAGTCAATCACTCAGATGTTCTTTTCCCTTTCACAGTTGCCAAGGTACAGCTGCAACCTCTCCTCCTTGCTTCCTTGGCCCCAGGCTGTATGCACATGTGTGCCTGTAAGCATGTGTGTGTTTGTGTGTGTTTGTGTGTATGAATGTGTATGTTCTCTCCGATCTTCTTTACTTGTAGGTACAAGATAAAAACTTTTCAGAGAGCTCTCTTTGACCACTATTATCCAATCTAAAAGGGCTCCTGTCTAGGACTTAATACGAGGTATTGGGAGCATAAATATGAAGGGTGTTATAAAAGAAAGAGCTTTGGGGCTCATTCTAGAAGCTAAATCCACATTATCATGGACAATGAAACTGAGTAGCAGGCATCCTGTTTTTTTTTTTGTGCAGTCCAGAAGATTGGTCTTACCCCACCAGCCTGTATGTATTCTGAGATAGATAAGGCCACGGAATGAAGAATGTTTGAGTAAATGTGGCCAGGAGAAGTAGTACTTTTCTACTCTACAGTTCACTTCCATTTTCTGTTTTGATGGTTTAAGCTTAGAAGAGTCAGATGTATAAATTCATCAGTGCCTGCCATGACATTTGCACTATATGAGGAAAAGAAGGGATTTGGTTCATATCCCTAAGTTCTCTTTCCTATTTTGCTAATCTCATTATATTGGAGTTCTGACAAGTGACTTTCTTGATTCTTGTCCCTATTATAAGAAAACTTTGATATTTTTATTATATTCCACTCTATTATACCCTATTCTATCAGAGTCCATTTTTTACATTTTTTTTGTTGTAGATGGACATAATACCTTTATTTTATTTGTTATATTTTTATGTGGTGCCAGATATTGAACCCAGCGCATCACGCATACTAGGCAAGCGCTCTACCACTGAGTCACAACCCCGGCCCCCAGAGTCCATTTCATCTTAGAAAAAGCCTAAAAATATCTATCACTGGATGAATGGATAAACAAGATGTGGTATATACATACAATGGGATATTATTCAACCTTAAAAAGGAAGTTTATAACATGCCAAATATGGATGAGCCTTGAAGACATTATACTTGGTGGGGAAATAAGTTTACAGAAGAGACAAATACTGTATGAAAGAGAGAGAATGGTGGTTGCTGCAGGCTGGGAGGAGGGATAAATGAGAGGTAGTTGTTTAATGGGTATAGATGGGTATAGATGGAAGCATCTTGGAGACTGGTTGCCCAACAGTGTGAATACACTGAACATTACTGAACTGTACACTTAGAAATGATTAAGATGGTAAATTTATATAATATATATTATATAAATTTAGAACTTAAAAATCCCCAAACAACACAGTGGAGTATTATGTCAAAGCAAGTGGGCATACGTGGGAACATCTAGCAAGGAGCTCAGTCTGGAGGATCTCCCCTGAAGAAGTAGTGTGTACACCAAGACCTAAGGAATTAATGAAGTGAATCGCAGAACATGTCCAGGGTAGGGGCTGAAGAAAGCTCTAGACAGCAAGGGAAACTATGAATAGGTTAAGCAGCCATTGCCCAGTCCTTATCAAACACTGTGTGGGTTACTGCAGTC
Source organism: Ictidomys tridecemlineatus (assembly GCF_052094955.1). Lineage (NCBI taxonomy): Eukaryota > Metazoa > Chordata > Mammalia > Rodentia > Sciuridae > Ictidomys > Ictidomys tridecemlineatus. The sequence goes on along the minus strand of NC_135481.1, from coordinate 133,805,956 downwards.
AAACAGTTTCCTGTTTTCAGTCTCTTTCTACCTACATACTGATGCCAGGTTAATTTTTTCAGAACACCACCTGGATCCTGTCACCCTCCCACTTTCCTGGCTAATCCTGCTAGAACTTTTTTTTTTTTTTTTTTTTTCCTGCTGAATAACCCCTCTGCCTGGCACTCAGGCCTTCTTCACCCAGCCCCACCCTGGCTCTTCAGAGTCACTCTTCCGTTACTCCCCCGTGTGAACTCTTGCACCAGCCATATCCCTCTATTATTGTTCCCTGAATACAGTTCATTAGTTCCTGAACTGGCACCTTTGCTTATGTAATTTTTCCTTTCAGGAGCACCCTCCCTCCTCTTCTCAGGCCTGGGTCCTTTTTGTTCCTTCAAGTACCATCTTCCACTCCTCAAGGATCATTCCCTTTCTGGATTCTGTAATACATCATTTCATGTTTGCTCTTTGGTCTGTTAACTTCACCTTTCTCCTCCCCACCTTCACATGCATTACCTGGGAACCATGACTTACTCATGTCTGAATCCTTAGTGGTACATCCAAGGGGCTAATAACAGCACTTAACACATAACAGTCACCCACTGATAATTATTACTTATGATCAGTAGCTTATTGCCGGCCAGTGGGAGCTGGCAGACCTGAGGCTGATGTTCACCAGGGAAGCAACTTATTTACCATCAGCACTGCCCCCATCCCACCTCTAGCACCATTCTATCTGCTTCTGACATTCTTGAGCTGCACAACTCTTGACCAGGCCCTCCAGATGCTTAACAGGATTATCTGCCTAACAGCACAGCCCTCCCAGGCGAGCAACTTCATCTGGGAAGATGCAGGGGCAGGAACAGGCACAAATGCACATTTTCCTAAAGCTCAGAGGGACAGACACATTGAAGAGACACTTTGGGGTGTGAGGGGTGCCAGGTGGAGGACCTGCACTGATTCGAAGCTAAGTGAGTAGTTTAACTCAGGAGACAAGTCAGGTCCACAGACTGGAGTTGTGCAGAGCAACTCACTGACCAACTATTAGATTGGCAAATACAACCAGTCGGTTGTGGGCTGGGAAGGAGTGGGGGCGGAGAGTGAGGAGGCGGGGTGTTGGGAAATCCACCTGGATGCCATCAGTCTTGCCAGAGTAAACAGAGCTGACAGGAGTACTTGCCGGCAGCCTGGTACAGGTTAGGGGGGGTCACTGAAGCGGCCCAGTGACCCGCCTGCCTTAAGGTAGAGACGCTCTGGAATCTGTCACAAAGGACAGAGCTGTTTCCTGGCATTCCACACAATTGGGAGTGCATACACTTTTAAAATGTTTTAAATGTAAATCTGAGCTGGGATCAAAAACACACATTTAAAGCAAAACAAATAAAAAAGATCCCCTCCCCCTACCTCAAAGTAGGACCCATATTATAGATGTCAGTATCAATAAAAAATAATTTTTCAAAAGGTTCCTTCTCAGTTTTCTTGAAGGTAGAGGATTTAGAAGAATCATCACATTTATAAGGAGAAAACTACCACTTAATTATCCATAATTTTCTGGCACAACAGAGAATCTAACTTAGTTGAAGGTCCTTTATTGAAATCCTATAATAAAATGGAAAAAAGCATATGATAATGTTGGAAACTTACTTCATAAGAACAACAACAACAACAAAAATCCCCAAACATTCAATTCTTAGAGAGTACAAGTGTGACAGTGATTACTGGCATATTTAGCATACTTCACAAGAGAATTCCACAAACTACACAAAGTGAGAGAGAAATTGTGAATAAAAGAGTTGAGTAACCAATAAGGAATTTTTTTGAATTGAAAACACCAGTAAGAGTATTGTTTATTCTTCCCTTCTGCTGGCACCAATGGGGGCCTTTTATGTGCATTGACTGACAGGAGTGGAGGAGAGCTACCCAAACATTGAAAGTCATGGCTAGGCCTCTCTAGCCCAAAAGATAACTCAAATGGTGTCTTGTAAGGCTGAAGAAAAACACTGCCTAAACCTGCCTGTACCCTCTATGATGTCCCGCTGATTTGTTATGTCACCTTGGGCAAGTCACTTCACCAGCCCCTGTCTTGTTTCTTCACCTATAAAACAAAGATAGTAAACCCCTGGTGCCTCCCGGGTATTCCTGGCACTAATGAAGGCTCATAAAGTGCTTTGAGATCCTTAGGATGAAAGTCTCTTCAGAATAGTAAAGCTTGATTATTATGCTGCAAACATGACATTCCCATGAAAACCTTGGTCAGACTCTTACCCCACCTCTCAGGGAAGATTTAATAGTGGAGAGTTGTAATAAGTTCTTAAAGGATGGAGACCTCCATTACTGGTACAAAATACACTGTAGTGAACTAGTATATTAAGGGCTATTATCATGAATAATTCAGGCCAAGTTCTACTTATGGATTAATGAACCACATGTATGTTGTGATGCAGTGGATTTTCATTGTGGTTTTCCCTAACTGGCTAATGTCACAACATTTATTTATTCTCAGTGGGTACTCCAGTTTGCATAGATTAGCAGGTTTGCTTCACATGACAGGTTGGCAAAGTGAACTTCTGAGGGCTACTTAGTTGCCTACTCTAAGAAATAAACCCAATTAGAGGTCTCTTCCCTTCTCAGTACAGAAGAGGAGGTTCATTAATGATAATGAGGGCCTGAGCTATACTAGGCCTTAAGTTTGTAATTAATCTTGTACAGACCTTCCCGCTTGAAAATATTGAAGAATATCAAAGTCATGAACATCGCCCCCGGCTGAAGCACATGCACGTGAAAAAGGGAGGGCAGGCTCATGCACAGGCATTTGGCTGATCTTGGACAATGCTATTTCTGATGATGCATTTGCTTTGGAAAGTGCAACCATAATTAGCTCAAATGAAAGCCTTCAGATAACTCACCAAGTATGGATACTAAAAATTCGTAATTTCTATATTCAGTAACATTAAGAAAGATGTCCAGAGTGAGGGACAAAAATGTGAATTTTAAAAGGCATGCCTAAAAAGAATTATGGATCCTGATATATATTAATTAGTAGAATAACTAATAACTATCCTAATACAATTTGAAACAAATATCCAAAGTATTAGTATATTAATATTACATTGTGTGCTCCTTTTTTGTGATTTCTATCTCTTCCTGTGACTTTTCCCCCCAATGATGCTGCCATTGGAATCAGCCAATTTAATATAATTAGTTATGCCAGTGTGCTCATGATTGTATATAGTGAGAGAGGAAAAAGAGATTACCTTTTGCTAGAGATAAGGGTCACTTTAAGATTTCTGGAATGTTATTTGAAAAGGGAAAGGTGCTGAGAAACAGAGGAGGGATGTTGCCATATTGCTGAGCTCTGTCTTTGCAGCTGGGAAACTCATGAGCAACTGATCTGATGGTCCAAAATACTGAAAAAATAATTAAGGCCATTCACAATCATGAGGTTTATAGATAAGCAGGATAAACTAACCTTCAAAGGAATCTTCAGTTCTTTTCCTGACTCGGAGCCAAGTTTTCCAAATACATGCAGTGCTGTGGTACACCTCCATGCCTTTGCTCAGCAAGTACTTCCACCCACCTACTTCTCTGTCTGGGAAACTCCTACTTATCCTTCCATGTGCAGGTCCAAATATCTCCAGCTTTGTAGAATTTTTCTTGATGTTGCAGAGTTAGAGACAGATGCTTCCCTGTCCATGTTCTCATAACACTCAGTTTCTGACTCCTACTATGCTGTGTGATATCTTATTGCAAGTTATTTCAGGGTCTATTTCCCCTTTGAGGCTTGAGCCCAAGCATTGGGACCACATCTTAATCATCTTTGTTGTCACAGAGTTGATATGAGAAAGTGCCTGGTGCCCAATACAAGTCCATGGACTCTAAATTCAAATATTTACCAACCCATGTGACAAAGGCATAGACCTATCAGAGCAAAGTGGGCTGTAAACAATTATCAGGGCTGTTCTGGAATATAGCCCTCTACCAACTGCAAAAGTGGTACTGAAAGTTTATTGAAATAAATTCAATGTAGCCTGAGTTGTTGAGTGTATGATGGGGCTATTATGCCCATAGGACTAGGTGTCACCATTTTCCCATCTGTGTAAATGTAAAATGTAAATGTAAATTGCAAAATGGGAGAGTAGAGTAATACCTTCTTCATGATGTTATTATATGTCTAAAATGTATATAAGTAGATTGACTCTGTGACAGTGTCCAAATCTATTAAAAGCTCTAGATTATTATCTCCCAAATCATCAGGAATGGCATGGGGAGGTTGGCCTGGAGCATATCAGACGAGGTTGAAGGTAAGGGTCTTGGTGAGGTAGGTGGTCCTTATATTGGCCATGTGGTACAGCAGCAAGTAGAAAGAGGCAGCCAGTTTGGAGGCAGGCAGTGCCTTGTGGGACACATGTGGGCACCACTCTTCAAGGGCAGTGGTTCTCACATTAACTATACATTAAAATCACCTGGGGTACTTTAAAAACTTCCTTTGCCCAGGTTGCACCTCTGGTGAATTAAGTTAAGATATTTGGGGTAGGGCTCAGATATGGGTGTTTTCTAAAACTCCTTTGGATGATTCTAGTGGACAGCCAAAATTGAGAATAGAGTCTAAAGCCTAGAGAGGTCCTAGATATAGATGCCCACAAAGGCCTGGCAGCTCATGTGACTGAGTCCTATGTAAGACAAATGGGAGCAGTGAGGACTGTGGTAAACTGGAAAGCACATGTCCTAAAGATTTCCAACATCTAAAAAATGAATTCACTGTTCAAGCCAAATGAAACACAGCTGTCAGCTGGATTTGGCCTATGGACTATTGGTTTGTAAACGCTGCCCATGCTAATATTGCCTGGGAGGTCATGGAAGTTTCTCAGAATAGGTTAAAACCAAGGCTCAGGAAGTGCTGCTGAAGCCATTAGCTGTATGCTTCCCAAGGTTTTCCCTGCACTCCATTCTCTCCAAGTGGTATCTCCTAGATGCTATTGTTAATTGGCTTTTAAAATTTATTTTATATGCTATTATATTTCTCTTCAGATGCCCAGATAATACATTTTAAAGTGCCACTGCAGCACATGCCCATGAAGGTTGAATTTCATCTTGGCAAATGTTTTTCATGGGGATTATTGCTGACATGACTCTTGAGGCTATTGTATAAGTTCTGCTGTACAAAGGGAAGTAAATCAAGTCAGTCACTCATTCTTGAAACAAAATCGTCAGGTGTTCTTCAGGCCAGCTCGTATTCTTTTTATTTCTTTGTGCCAGGGATAGAACCCAGGGGCACTTAACCACTGAGCCAATCCTTTTTATTTTGAAACAGGGCCTCACTAAGTTGCCGTGTCTGGCTTTGAACTTGCGATCCTCCTGCCTTAGCTTCCCGAGTTGCTGAGATTACAGCTGTGTGCCTCTGCACCTGACCCAGCTCTTGTTTTCAAGACCATCCTTTTGCAGCATGGGGATTCTCTTTCCTGGTAGAGAGGATTGTAATGTATTCACTGCAAGAACATGCTGTAGGTGACAATTTTTCCCCCTCCATTTTGGGGGTTGAACCTATAGCCTTGCTTGCAACATGCTAAGCAAGCACTGTACCCTCTACTACTGAGCTTCCTCCCTAGCCTCCCTTTGGACTACGTGCCACTTGTCCCAAATACAACCTCTAGTGTGTTCTTTTCACATTTTTAGGGTTCAGAAGTCCTTGAATAAACTGGGTGTGGCCTGAACAAGGCTGAACAAGTCCTGTCACATTTTCCTCCCAACTCATCCCCACCCGTTATTAGTAAGCAATTCCCTTACTGCGCTGAGGCCTCAGCAAAGTCCTTATCATAGGGTCACAATAATTCTCATCAGATTTTGCCCCTGGGTAAGGATGACCCAAATTTCATTTTTTCTTTTCATTTCTTTTGCAGGTCTCTATAGTCATTGTAGAGGAATTAAAATCATCAATTTCCCATCTGTAATATATGAATTTATTTCAAGAACTTCCCTGTTTTGTGTTGAATTGTTATTCTTCTCTCAGATTTGCAATTTATCTTTAGCAAATGAAACTACTCATATCAATAGCAACCTACCACAATGAGAATTACATAGAATAAATGAATGACTGATGTCTCACTCTGGACCATATTCATCATGGGCTAACAACCGGCAGAGATTTATGGGGAAAGCTGAGGATAGTGAACGATTCCATTTTTAGTTCAGCTGAACATTTTTGAACATCTTTCCTTGTAGTGCCAGTCACTATGTCAGAAGCAGGGAACAGAGATGAACAAGTAAGTTCCTGCCCTCAGGGAGCTCTCTGAATAGTGGGGTGATCCAAGAGTGCTCAACATGCCAGTGCTCTAACAAAGGGGTGTATGTACAAAGTGCTATGGGAGCACAAGAAGGAAGTGACTAACTCTGCCGTGGGGCACAGGGAAAGTCTCAGAGAAGCTGGGACATCAGGGTTGGGCCTCAAAGACACTCCCTTTCCCAGCATGAGCCTGACTCCAACTTTGGGGACAATGTCTTCCCTTAGGGGAAAAGCTGGTGTTGTGCCCCATGCCTGGCTTCCCAGGTCTCTTTTCCCAGATACCTTTAAGGGGAGAAAAGAGGGCCAACATAGGCTTTAAAGATCATTCCTTTTCCTCCTCCTCAAAGACTATTTTCTTTATTCATTATAAATAGTAAAGGGAGGGAACTGAGCATTGATGGTCAGACTCATAAATAAGATGGTAGAACAAAAGAAAGGATAGGAATGAAAGCCATGGTGTACCAAGGTTGGGGAAAGTCGGTGGAAGTGGTCCATAAATCCAGCAGGTTGGAGTCTTTTATTACTGACATTATTTAGAATTGTAGGTGCATAGAGATAATTATAAACAGACTTTTAGCTAGTTATATTACTGTTTTTAAATTCTCTATGGACAATGAAGCCTCTTTTTCCCTGCACCCCAGGTGGACTTCTTCATTCGTCACCAAATTAATTAACTTTCAAAAAGTTAGGACAAAATTGAACATTTAAGACTGATTTGGGACTTCTAACAGGTTCTGGCTTTTGTTGTGCCTAGCAGATAGCAGCTGGTGGGAGAAATTATGGCCTTGATCTGCAAATTTTGACCCCTTCCCAAGGATACAGTGCTGTGAGGGTCCATCACACCAAAAGCCCAATGGTTATTCAACCCTACCTTGCTCCTCAGATGCGAACTGATAGGACAGTGGATTGGGGAGCAAGAAAGGAGACCAGGGCTCCATTGAACCTCATATCCCTAGGTTCAGAAGCAGAGAGCTTTGAGAAGATGCAGGAAGTTTCTCTGGGACCACTATGACCCTCTCATGAAGAGTAATCCTAACCCTTAAGGAGGCCAGGAAGTTTTCCTTTTGACAATGGCAAGATATTTGTTTCAACCCAGAAGTATAGAGTTGTTAAAAAGATTTTGAAAAGACTCTCCAACCAGAATGCTTAATTTTGGACCTTATGAGTTTGAGCAAGTTACTTAATTTCTCTGTGCCTCAGTTTCTCATTCTAAGATGGATATAATAGTTGTACCTCTCTTAGAGGATTGTGATGAAGAAGAAATGGGTTTTTATGTTTGAAATTCTTGGAACAGAACTTGGCAAATAGTAAGTAATAAATAAACATCATCTGCTGTTTTTAGTGGAAATTGAGTCCCATTAAAAGTTGCTCAAGTTTGATACGTTAGCTGCTATGTGTTCAGTGTGTTTGGGTCTCTGAATTCTATATTAGATAGCTAGGGAAACAAAAATCTCTCTAGAATCATCTTTTCCTTGAAGTTGACAAGTTTCCTGAGGATCAGAGTATATTGAGTTGGCAGAACTGTATTATTATGGTAGGAATACAACATAGAGAATGTTATTTCCAGATGACATCAGAAAGAGTGGAACTCCCAAAGTCATTCCCATTTTGTTCTGTGGTTTAAGTCTTGTTCCTGGCTTCCATTTTCTTTATATCACAGTGTATCTCAGAAAACGAAATGTCCACTTCAATTTTACTTACATTCCTCTTTAGAGTAAGAAATAATTGTTTCTGTATTACAAAAGCACTATGTAGTACTTGTAAAAAAATGAAACAAAGCAAATAAAACATATAGCTTAAAGGAAGGAAAACTCATTCTTGTCTCCTTACCCAGGGACTCTCAATTATGCCTGAGTGCAAAGGCTTCTGGATCTTCCACATCACATATACAGCTCTTCCAACAAAAGTTGGCTTATATTGTATATATTATTTTCTCACCTGTATTTTCCTCTTAACAATATATTGCAAACATCTTTCATGGCAATGCATCTATAACATAATTTTAAATGGCTGAATAGTATTTTGTTTGATAAATGGACCATCTTTTCACAAAATTCTTATTTATTATTGAACACACAATTCCTTTCCCATTTTAAGAATCTTAGAAAGGGTTGCCAAACTACCATCTGGGGGCTGATTGTTTGGACACATCCTCAACTATTTCCTTAGGATAAATTCATGTAAGCGGTATTGTGGATTCGCAGACTACCTATATGTCACAGGTTGGTTGCCAGATTATGCTCCTGGAATTCAGGACCATTGAAACTCTCATCTGTGAACTATTTTTAAAAAAATTATTTAGAGATATTTATGAAGGAAATAAATGAGTGAAAGGAAGACCAGTAGAGAAAGGAGAATATGGGCAAGAAGGAGAGGAATGAAAGGGGTTGGGGACCAGGAACCAAAATGAAGTAAATTAAATTCCACACGTTTAGAGTAAGAAATAATTGATTTTGTCAAAATGAACCCAACTATTATGTATAACTATAGTGCACTAATAAATGAAATTAAATTTAAAAATTCTTTGCCAATTTATGAGGCAAGAAAAATCTTTGTGGGGCTGGGGTTGTGGCTCAGTGGTAGAGCATTCGCCTAGCACGAGTGAGGCCATGGGTTCAGTCCTCAGCACCACATAAAAATAAATAAATAAAACAAAGATATTGTGTCCAACTACAACTAAAAAATAAATATAAAAAGAAGAATCTTTGTTTAATTTACATCCTTTTATAGCTAATTAGATTGAATATTTAAAATGTTTTCCAGCCAATGTATATGTCTGCTTCTAAGAACTACCTGTTCATGTCCTTAGTCTTATTTTTTCCTAAACTAACCTCAAACTGAAAGAGCAAGGTTATTGATGCTGCCATGTTTGTTTCAAATATTGTTTTATAGTTTACTATTTAACTTTCAAATTTAAGTTTCTTTAAACACATGTAGTCAAATCTACGATCTTCAGTTATTCTAAGAATACAAGGAACTAGAGTTGTAGGTCATTGGCAGAGTGCTCGCCTAGCATGCGTGAAGCACTGGGTTTGATCCTCAGCACCACATAAAAATAAATAAATAAAAAATAAAGGTATTGTGTCCATTTACCTCCAAAAAGAAAAAAATAAGGACACAGCTCGTTTATTAAAAGAAAGAATATAGAGAGAGCCTCTTATCTCTTCTTCTGGTAATCTTTTGTTATATTTTTACATTGAGATCCTCATCATAGATCATAAAATTCTTCAGGTTAATGTGTAGAATTTAATGATTTTTAGTATATCCATAAGGCTGTGCAACTACCACCATTATCCAATTCTAAAACATTTTGTCACTCCTCCAAAGAAACCCCACATCTATTAGCATCACTCCTAATGCTCCCTAGCCCCTAGCTTTTGAAAACCACTAATCTACTTTCTGTCTCTATGGATTTGCCTATTCTGGATATTTCATATAAATGAAATCTTATGCTATGTGGCCTTTTGTGTCTGATTTCTTTCACTTAGCATAATGTTTCCAAGATTCATCAATGTTGTAGGATGAATCAATATTTTGTTTCTTTTTATAGTTCCCATTGTATGTATATAATACATTTTGTCTATCCATTCATCGATTATTGTAATTGTATAGAACATTTTCTAGTGGGGAATACTGTACCTCAGTGGTTCCAAAGACATTCAGCCTTGCCTGGGAAATTGTTAGAAATGCAGTTTTCAGATCTTACCCCAGACCTACTGAATTATATAACCTTTGGGGATGGGGCCTGGCAACCTGTTTAAACAAATCTGTCTTGGACTCTGATCCACGATTGTCTGAAACCACTGGTATACTTCTTCTTTAACATTGTTTTTGTTTTTCTAGATTTATTAATTCCTCTATCCGAAATGTAGAGAATGTGTTTTAGAATGCAAGTCCAGGTTTCAATTCTATAAGTTGTCAAAGTTGTCCTGAAGTCTTCTACCCATATTTGTTGTTGTTGTTGTTGTTGTTATTATTATTATTATTACTATTATTTCTTTTTTGAGGTACTGGGAATCTTGCATTCTTGGCAAGCACTCTACCATTGAACCATTTCCCTGTCCTACACATACTTTTTTCATTTTTGGGATCAAGATTTAACTGGTATTTTAAAATTTCCTCTCTTTTGTCTCTCTAATTTATAAACTTAGTCTTGGGTTTTAGATCCAGATTATTTTATTTTATTTTTTGCAATACTGAGGATTGAACCCAGGGCCTCTTTTATGGTAGGCAAGTTTTCTACCACTGAGCCATACACCCAGCCTTTATTATTTTGTATGCTTTTATTAGTGTATTATAGTTATATATAATAATTGGGCCCTTATTATTTTTTAAAGGTAGACTTTTTTCAAGAAAACAATGTCCATGTTTATATTCAATTTTATTTTATTTAAAAGTTTATCTATTTTACCTAGTTTTAGGGCTCATCTTAATTTTCCTGTTTTTGGACTTTTAATTTTCTTTCAAGCTCTGAATTATTAAGAGCACAAAAACTACAGTTCTCAACATACATTGCTACAGAGTTCTCTTGTTTCAACTGCCTCACATCACATCTTGGGATACACAATGTGTCATCAAGTGTCCACCACCTAACTGCCAGTGTGTCCCTTCTCTGAATGGAAATAGAAATGGTTACACTGGGTGGTGTGTGTGGGGCAACTGCTTGATTTCCTGGTGGTAATAGGAAAGTACAAAAATCTTCCTATCTTTTTCAATTGGTCTCTGTTTTGAAAAAAGAAGCTAGGTAATTTCATGACCTAAAAACCTTAAAAAAAGTAAGATCATAACATTTCTTCTCTGAATGACTTATGTTTAATCTCCACTCTTTCAGGATTTTGTGCCTTTTATTATGGTCTTTGTCTTCAGCATTGTGAATTTAAAAAAAAATTCTTTCACTATGTGTTCATGGCAAGTCAGTGATATGGGGATGTGGTGGATACTCTGATTGAGTGGCCCATTTTTTTTAGAGGCTCATGTCTCAGTAGAGAATCCTCTATGCCAGGTCCAGGAAACATGGCAACATTTCCACTGCATTTTGCTTAAATTTCATAGTTGGACTGAAAAGGACAGTGATGGTAGAAAATGAAAAGAAATCTTTAAACTTTCAGAATTTAATTGACAAAAAGCAAGCTGAGACAACTACATGGCTGCAAACATAGACCTTTCTTGGAAAAAGAAGGAAAACCAGAGGGCAGAGCCAGAGTCATGGAAATTCTTCCTGAGCAGAAATAGGACTGAATCCTAATCCATGGACTTTGAATATTTGCCCAGCTGGATTTCAGAAATGCTACAGACCACTAGCTTTTGTAGGCCCCCTGTTTTACACATTTTTTGAAGAGAAGCATTGCTAGTGGTTATCCATGCCTTTCCTTCCTTTCCTGTGTGTTGGGGCTGTATGTATAGGTGTGTGCAGATAACTGCACTTCACAGGTGACAGAAAGGACTGCACCCAAGTTGCTGCTCTTAAGGAATTACATCTAAAGAACCTCATCTGTATCTGGACTTCATTTAGATGATGGAATTCTGCACTTCAACCTGTTGATGGACTTTTGGTGGCCTTGAAAGTTAGGGAGTATCTTTTACATGGGAGAAGAATATAAATAATTTGTAGTCAGAGAGTAGACTTTTGTAGTTTTAAAATTTCATCCACAAATTTCTTGATAATTCTCCCATTAGTTGATGAACCTTAATTCCCTTCTGTTTGAGGCATGGCCTGGACGTAGAAACTCATTTTTAATGAATAGAACATGGCAGTAAAGATGGTGTGTGACTTCTGAGATCAAGTCATGGCAGATATTGTGGATGCTTCTTTGCATTTCTTTTTACTTATTCCAGAGGAAACCAGCTGCTGTGAAGTCAAGTAGCCCTATGGGGAGTTCCACACAGGGAGCAAATGAGTCCTATTGGCAGTACATCTTATAGGCCCCATTAAGCCTTTAGATGATGATGGCAGCCCCTGTTGACATCTCTTCTGTAACCTCAAGAGTGATTTTGAGTTAGAACTACTCAGCTGAGTTACTATGAATTCTTGACCAACAAAAGCTATTTCATAGTAAATGTTTGCTATTTTAGCCACTATATTGGGGGGGTGATAATTTGTTATATAGCAATAGATATTCATATGTGGATATACTGTCATTCTGGCAGACAGTATGGTTCTTGACACCTTTGATTGTCTTGGTTCTTGACACCTTTTGATTCTAGACACCCATTAGAAAATAAAGATTCAGTCCAAATTCTCTTCAGAGAATGGTGGTAGAGATTCTCTCAGAGAGAGGCATCATAAGATTAGCACTCAGTACATTTTTGTAGACTGAAAATTTGTGTAATCAGCATTCAAATCAAGAACCACTTCACTGAAACCCTAGAGCCTTCACTTTAGCACCCTTCCAGTTATTACCCCAACAAGGGCAACCACATAACAGCAAAAAATTAGCTTTGCCTACTTTTTTACCTTATGAAAATGGAATCATATTCTTTTGTGCCTGGTTTCTTATACTTAATACTGCATTTATGATATATATCCAAGTTATTGTGTGTAGATGTTAGATTGCTCATTATAATTATACTGTAATATTCTATTGTGTGAACTCCCACAATTTATTTATTATGCAGTCTACTAGTGATGGACATTTGAATGCTTTCCAGTATAGGGCTCTTACAAATAGTCTAACTATGATCACGTAAAGATAAGTTTTATGATATGTGTGTCTAAAGACTGACAAATGAATCTGTAGATTACCTTCTGTAGCCTACCTTTCTGACATGGCGATGAAGAAACAGAAGATTGTAAAAATAATTGAAATAAATGTTCCCATTAGCTAATCTGAGTCATTTCTACTAAAAGACCGCATGAAAGATTCCCACAGAAGCTACTAATTCTTGCTTGTCCACTCACTGTGTATGGTGTGCAAGGCTCTGGAAGGAAAACCTGGCCCTGTTTTCCAGGATTTTTTTTCATAGCTTAGTTAAGAGGACAGGGAAAGGACCTGTGTGTTGGGAAGCAGCACACATCTCCAGAAAAGCCAAGGATATTCCCTTTTAAAAAAGTTTTTTTTTTAAATAGTGCATTATAATTATACATAATAGTGGGATTTATTGTTATATATTTGTGTGAGATTCCTTAATGGAATGGAGCCCAGGGAGACCAAGGAGGGCTTCCTAGAGATTGGGAGTTGGATAATAGACATATGTAGACACTTAAAGTTGGGGATGAGGTGGAAATGGGAAGAGAAAAGTCTCAGAGGTTGGGATTGTTTGTAGAGAACCTACTGTATTAAGCATGACTTGAAGAAACTCAAAGGGAGACAAAACAAATCTATTCTGATGTTCTTCCCACCAGTATCTCTGTTGTTAAAAAATATGGGAACTTTTTCTACAGCATAGAAACCTTATTTCAGGTGGGGCTTTCTTTTTCACCAAAGCTTATTTTCTTAAAGATTAGAATGTCTGAAGTGGAGACTAGATTTAATTTTAAAAGATGCCAAGTTCATTCGCTCATCTATGAATATTGAGCCATGTGTAAATCGCTGTCCCACATTACTGTGGATGGAAGTAAATGAAGGACAGCCTGAGACAAGCCAATTCCAAAAGACTTTAAGTAGTATTACAGCCTACATACAGTGGTTGTGAAATGGTTAAGCAGAAAATTCCTGGGAATGTTTGCCACAGGAAGCTTGGTAAAGTTGATGATATCTGCACGGTGGGGGAGACATTTTCAAGTTGTTCTCAGCCTGGAAACAGTTCCCTTCACCAAAAAAACAGATGCTATAAAGCTTTCCCCAAGGCTGCAGTGGTGATCAGAGATGCAGACTGTTGAATGAAGAAAGTGTTTGTGAACAAAAAATTCTTGGTACGAAGAAGGAGCACTGATAGAGCCATGAAGTGGGCATTTTGCATTGTGAGTGCCAGAACTCATGTCATGTGTACAGGTCTGTATAGTAGCCAGTAGGAACAGGTCTACCCAAAGGTATACAAATTGTGCTGATGAAGATGTACTTAGTGTAAACTGTAGGTAGAGAAAACCCATTGCTGTTGATATGAAAGCAATGAACAACAAGGAAGATTTTCCCATTCAATCCATGTGGAATGTGGCATAGCATAGGGCCCAGAAGAACACATGGGGGTAATATAAACCCAAGACAATGACAGAAGAAGATTCAAACAACAGATAAGAGACTCTTCCTTATGCGTATGTCTGAAGTTCTCAATAGGGCAGACGTGAATTATAGATATCAGAATCTCCTATAGTTCTGATATTACAGCATCCTTATATATACATATGATTAATTACTCTAGAAGGTGTATAAGACCCATTGTATAAGTTCTCAGTGATGATATAAGGTACTTAGCACTTATTCAGTTCTCAGTGATGATATAAGGTACTTAGGTGAGAAAAATCCAGTGGATAAAAAGACCAAATTGTCTCGATAGACTTTTGTATATGATAGCCTGTTCTCAGTGACTGGAGCCTATCATGCAGACTGGGGTGCCTTGAAGGGCTTCTCTGGTCTGAGAGTGAAGGCCCACTTATAGCCATAAGAGAACCCCTGAGTATTTTCTCTCAAGGATGTGTTCTAGTTCTGCCAGAAGATGAACCCTCAAAATACTATGAGTCAAGGAATGTCATTTTGCTGGCAGCTGGCACATGTGGACAGTGAACTTAACTACCAAGCAGTGAAAGTCCACCCCTCTTACACATTGATAAGCATGTTGCTCCCCTATGCCATTGCTAGTAGTTTTCACAATAGTTCCAATCTATGGAACCACAATTTTGTCTAAGTCCTCTTGGAAGTGCTAATCTCACACTCTTCACTCTAAGAACAACAGCTCTGCATTTAGCCTTTTTCCACAGTGACCTGGTCTAATTTAAACATTGCATTTTGCAGATGGGGAACTTGAGACAGTAGCTGTGGCTTGTCCCAGGGTCCACTTAGGGTCAGAAATGACCCTAATTCTGGATACCTTTGATTTCTTCTATTAGTACTTCCTTTTACCTGTGGCTAGTGCTGTTCCCTACCTTCCCCCCCCCAAAAAAAAATCCTTTTTGGTGTTTGCCTTTAAATATAAAAATGAAAGTTGTGTGGCAAAGTGTATAATTTTCCAGAAAAGTTGTGTCCCTATTTCTGAGGTCAGTGTACCTCACCTCAGGTCCTCTAAGTAATGGCTGTTTCTGAGAGAGAGAGCGAGTGGGTGGGCAAAGTGGAGAACTGTATCCACCTAGTCTAATGACAACAGCTGACATTTAGATATGGGGCATCAGAGTACTTAGAAGGTTTTAATCTTGTCTCCTGAGGCTTTTTCTCTTGGTATTTCCTGAGGACAGAGTGGGGCCTGCAGCAACTAGCTTTGGATCTCTGACTAAGCGTTTTTTTTCTGGAAAGGAGCAAGCCACAACTAGGGCCTCATTCCTGGATGGGCATAAGAACTGGGGAGAGGCAGAGCAAGGATGAGAGCTGGGGTTCTTGGCCCAGGGCCTGGGTGTCCCCCAAATAAGGGAGAATATGAAGGCAGACGGCTAGGTATTTACAATTGTGTGACCTTGGTGGCAAGATATTGAGAGGGTTCAGAAACAAGAACAAACTTAGAATTCTCCCCCATAGCTAAAGACAAAGATTTTCCTCTGGAAATATATCCTTTCTCAATAATGAAATATTTGCTGAAGGAAGAGAAGTCCCCAATATGCTGTCATACATGATTGTTACATTTCATTGGAAACTTGACTTTGTGTCCTCCATGCAAGTGTAGGGCAATTTACAAAATTTCTTGTTTGTTTGTATATGGTGAGATATTTCTCAAACCATTAAGACAACAAAATAAAAGGGCTGTTTTTACTACTGTGTGGTGATAGCAGCCAGACCAGTAGGAAAAGTTGTGTGTAGGCTACCCATAGGGAAGGGAACCAGGCAGCCTTCTGGAGAATCAGAAATGTTCTAAACCTTAGTCCAAGTGGTGGCTCCCTGGGTACATGAATGAGTAAAAATTGAAGCTGAGGCAGAAGGACCTTCTGAGTCCAGGAGTTAGAAGCCACTCTGGGCAGCATAGTAATACTCCCATCTCAAAACTGAAAAACAAAAAAGAAAAAGTTATTGAGGTATATACATTTGAGATTTGTACTTTTTATTGTGTGTAAGTTATGGTGTCATAAAAAAGAAAACTGATTGTATTTTATTTGTTATTCCTTTTTATGGTATTGGGGATTGAACTCAGGGACATTCTACCACTGAGATTCATCCCTAGCCCTTCTTAATTTATTTTGAAAGAGGGTCTTGCTAAGTTGCTGGGGCTAGCTTTGAACTTGCAATCCTCCTGCCTCAGCCTCCTGAGGAGCTATGTATATAGGTGTGCAGTACCACACTATCTAAGAAAAATAATTTTAAATGCAGTTTTCATTGCTTTTATAAACTAGTAGTTTCATTTGCAAAAGCTAAAATAACAAGTAACTTATATGATATTTCAAACAATCTCTGGGCTCTCCGCTACAATGCCTTTTGTGCCCAAGATCTTACCTCATAAAACATGACCGACTGACTTTTAAGGGTCAAAGATGATTTTTCTCCATCTGTCATTCTTGTCCGTGGCAAATGTGGACATGTCATTTGGAATGTAGCACAGAGGCCCTGATGAAATTGGAAAAGCATGTGGAGATAAAAATCACTCTGGGATGAATCCAGACACTTCCTGCCACTTGCCAGATGTCACAGAGCTGGAAGCCACCCTCCCGGGGGGAAGTGATTCAGCCAGCCTCAGCCAGATGTGTAGGAAGCTGCCTCGGACCCACATGCTAACACTGTCCCGATTGTGTAGAGCATATGCTTTCAGTCAAGAGTGAAAAATGCAGGCAGGGGCACATGCCAGGAGTCTTTCAAGCATGGCCCACCAGTCAGCCTACAGCGCGATGCACTGATGTGTCCAGTCAGCAGATGTGTGTCACCACGACACAGGCTGGGACTAGTTAAATGGTAATAGGGCCCAGTGACCTAATGCACACACTCAGCCCTTCCTGAGAACCTCCTGCCATGGTTGTCATGCTGTGGGATGCATGTCAGCTTGATTCTAGAGGCTGCCTGGTACCTGTGTACTTAAAGTACATTTCCTGCACCCAGCATTGTGTCAGAAACCTCCACAAGCTGCCAGAGTGCATACGTACAGAGTTTTAGCTCTGTGTGATTTAGAGGAATCTTCAGTGTGACTCCATGGCAGGGTTGTTCTGGGGAAACTATCTAGTAATGGGGTTCACTCTGCTGGTTTGGCTTTCCAGAGACCCAGGATGCCTGCAGGCATGTCTCTCCCTTCCCTGCAGTGAGTCTTCAAGGCTTCTACCTGCCCTTTCATTTTATAGAAAGCTCTGAATGTAGAACTTGTTCAAATATTCTATGTAGACTCAGGGAGACAGATTTTGCAAGAGTCCTGTCTGCTCTGATCAGAGGGGCAAATATGGTTGTGTACACACACACACATTTTTTATAGGAAATAGGCAACCACATACAGTGTGATTCTTTGAAAGAGACAGATATAGAGACAAGGACAGACACTCCAGGGCAGCCTATATGTGCTTATAGCCCCTTGGTGGCCAATAATAGCAAATATTGTTCTGAAAGAGGGCATGGTTGTTCTCATGAGTGTATACAGCTAGGCAGATATAGAAACATTTCTCAAACAGTTGTTCCCACCAGTTGCTTAGAAACCTGGAAATGTAGCTACGGGAGAGTTCTGCTCCCCAGTGCTTTTATGGGAAGACCCCCCAGCTCCTGAGGAATTCACAGATTCTGCATAAGGACATCATCCAGTATAAGGCTGTCATTTTTGGCAAAGGCACACACCTGTTCTCTTTCCACTCAGACACCAGGAAAGCCAAAATGACTTCAATCATCATTTCACTCATCAAAAACTATTGCCTTCTTGTCCACACAAAGATCTTCCTTTATATAATCACAGCTCTGGTTTCTTAAAATCGGATCCTCAGAATGGCAAGCACCAGAGAAACTGCCTGATGCATGACGTAGCTTTGACTTTTAGGCTATGGCAGTATTTTGCTGGAACTGTGAGCACCCACCCATCTACCAGTCACCATTTCAGTACCAAGCACTAAGAGCAGTCGCCAAAAAGTTGGCTGAACTTCATGTTTGTAGAGTGGATTCCACTCCTCTGGCGGAGAGAATTCTCAAGGAAAGCAGTGGTCATGATAATACATACCTGTGGCTCATCACCAGTCATTTACTTGGCTTTAGAATTTGTTTTTGTGCTTACGCTGGAATATAGGTCTGCCTAAGGCTGTGGGAATTCACAGCACTTTAGATAAACTAAATGATCTTCCCCTTAAAGACCTGACTCAGGCAGAACTGAAGAGTTTTAGTCTCTTGTTCTGCCACCCGCCCAGAACCAAGAGCTAAAGGTAAGACACCAGCCTAAGATGTGCTTCCTTAACCACCTCAGTATAATAGACCAAATAAAAACTTTAACTATTTTCAGCTAGTTGACAAAGCAAAGAGCTTTAGTTAATCTTTCACAATGCCCACCCTGGAGTTTCTACTCCCAATGAAATTCCTTTACAGATAGACTCCTCCCAAGTTGTTTTTTTTTTCTCTTTGTCATCATCTCAAGACTCCTTTTCATCTTGTTAATCCCTAAAGGCTTCTACTTAATTTTCATGTGTGATGGTTAAGTTTTATGTGTCAACATGACTAGGCTATGGTGCCCATTTGGTCAAACACCAGTCTAGAGGTTGCTGTGAAGGTATTTTGTAGATATGATTAACATCTACCATCGGTCAACTTGAAGAGATTACCCTCAATAGTCGGGGTACCCTCATTCAGTCAAAGGCTTTAATATCAAAAACTGAGACTTCTCAAAGAAGTTATTGTGCTCTAAGATTGTAATATAGAAATCTTATGAGAGTTGCCAGCCTGAAAGCCTGCCTTATAGATTTCAGACTTGTTAGCCCCCACAATTGTGTGAGCCAATTTCCTTAAAGGAAATCTCTTAATTTAACACACACACACACACACACACACACACACACACACACACACACCACCACACCACACAACACACACACCACACACCATACCACACACCATAACACACACACACACGCCCTCTTGGTTCTGTTTCTCTGGAGAACCCTGACATACAGCACAGTACCAATTTCTGTTTCCTCAGTTTGTCTATCTCTCAATACTGCCAGGTCTGCTTTTAGTTCTCCTTCCACACATAGAGCATACCTTTTCTCTTTCTGCATGCATGTGTACCTGAAGATCTCAGAATCATCTTAAGGAGGTTTGGACTCTACTTTTAGGAACCTGTTCCTTTCTTCAGCTTAACCTTATCCCTGGGCTGAGCCATGAACAACCCCTCAGAGATCTGTCTCCATCTGGACACTGCATTTGGGAAAGCTCCTATTCCCATGATTCAGGAGGCACAAAGAGAGGTATCTAAATCCTAGAAGCCTGAGTACTGATGGAATCAGGATGAGGGGTAGTGCCTTGTCTTTAAACTAGGTCCTGAAACCTGTAGGGAAAAGCCTAGGCATCAGAAGGTTATGAGGTCTTTCCTTGGTTGGCCCAAGAGTCTTTGGCTGCCACTGAGTCTAGTGAGGTGTTCAGATCTTGAACAAAGTCTCACTGTCCTGCTACCTACTCCTGGACTCCAAGGATGCTGCCTTCCTCTGGCACTTGGTTTTCAAAAGAGCTTATTATTTGACACTATGGATTTTGGGGGACATTAAAAGGGCCATTTCACATAAGTATTTCAGAGTTGTATTCTGCGTATTTCTGCTTATTTGGTAGAAATTATTTATTTATTTTTTCTTCAAGGAAATGGCCTAGAGAGGCAAATATAAGGTGAAAAATTATGGGGGAGAGTCAGTATCTGAGAAATAATACCATCACTAGAAAGTTAGCATCTGGAGGGCAGGATTTTTTGTTTGTTTTGTCTCTCTAGCACCTAAGCACAGCACAAAGCATCAATTAATCTTCATTGAATGAATTGGGTAAATCAATTTTTTAAAAAAGTCTTCCCATTTCCAAAAATCCTGGGAAATGACTTTCTTTTTTTTTTTTTAAAGAGAGAGAGAGAGAGATAGAGAGAATTTTAATATTTATTTTTTAGTTATCGGTGGACACAACATCTTTGTTTGTATGTGGTGCTGAGGATCGAACCCGGGCCGTAGGCGTGCCAGGCGAGCGCACTACCGCTTGAGCCACATCCCCAGCCCCGAAAATGACTTTCTTAAAAACAACAAACAAGCAAAACAAAATAAAAATAAAAACAAAAAGAGTACTGAAAACCCCTACAAATCCCTCAGAGCATTAACTCTTGATTTTCTGGGGAAATAATAATGAAGGCCTACTTGGATTTATTTGTTCTTTCAATATACATTTCTTACACCCCAATCAATGCCAAACACTGGCCCAGAACCATTGGGACTTTAGCTGATGAAAGAACACAGCCCCACCCTCAAGGAGCTCCCCCGTCCAATAGCAGACAGACTAGGGTTCTGATAATTACTACACAATGTGGTAAGTGTTCTCAGTCCTGAAGAGGGGCTCTGGGAGCCAGGGAGGGAGTGACTAACTTCTGACTGCCTGGGGGCCTAAAGGAAGGCTGGAACTTGAAGCCTTAACAGGAGTTCACATGCCTGGTGAGGGGCAGGGAGAGGGAAGTAGTCCAAATTCTACCTTGGACCATGGTTCCATCAGATTACACACTTACCAGAGTTGCTGACAGTGAGCCAAATGGACAAGCAAAAGTTGGCTCTTCTTTTTCTCTTCTCTCTTCCTGAGAGAGATGCTAATGAACAACAGTGGCCAAAAGGCAGGTCAGAGTATAGAAGAAACCAA
Organism: Ictidomys tridecemlineatus; assembly: GCF_052094955.1. Lineage (NCBI taxonomy): Eukaryota > Metazoa > Chordata > Mammalia > Rodentia > Sciuridae > Ictidomys > Ictidomys tridecemlineatus. The sequence continues at coordinate 133,784,857 of NC_135481.1, read as the reverse complement.
ATAATGGGCCAATTGGAGAGCCATCCTCCTCTGATCATGTAGCCTTGGCCATACTGAAGTCACTAATGTGGAACAAGGCTTGGTAACCTCATGGCTCTTCTATCAGGAGGGGCTCTTGGAGGAAGAGAGCCCATCTTTGACATCCATTAGGCTTACCACCTTGAAGACAGCCAGCCATTGGGGGCTGCTTAACTAGGGTAGCTTGACAGGGATTCTTAAGACAAAGAGTAACTGCTCTTAAGAGAGTGGGTGCTGCTAAAAACCTGTTGCCCGTTAATTGCTGTGGAGTGGAATATGCCAAGGTATCTTAATTCAAATCTTACCTCACCATCCTAGGGACCTTTTGTTGCTGTAAGTAAGGATGGTCCTTAGTTCCAAGAAGAAAATTAAAGGCTGCTCCTAAGATGAGCACAGTCATTTGGATGAAAGAAAACACATGGTTGCATTTAGAGATCAGATCTCAACAAGACGGGGCACCACCTCCTGCCCAGAGAGGAACGAGCCACAGGATGCAAAACTGGAATTTATGCGAGAATACTTTGGCCTTATTATAGCACCTCTAGCAAGGGATCTTGACACACATTTCTGGCACTAATTAGTTCTTGCATCTAATTGCTGTGGGTACACATTGTGTGTGCCCATTTTCCTGATGGGAGAACTGACAAGGAGGAGATGGGCAGAAAATATGTTTTTAAAGGAAAATGATGCCATGTCTCCTGAAGTGTGTTTGCCTGGGGAGAACTTATTACTTTTGCCTGAGGGCATTGTTTGCTGCTGAGCTCAGTTTCTGCCCTTCAGGGTTCACTTCTGTAATCAGTTCCTGAACTTGGTGTAAAAATGGCAAACCTTAGATTGGAAGATAGAGATTCATCAAATCACTGCTTCTGAAAAATAGCCCAGCAGTTAAGGGCATGACCTCCAGAGCCAGTTTCCTGGGTTTACTCTCCTGCTTTGGCACTTACTGGATGTGTGAGCCTGGAGAGTTTCTTGAATAAGACATTGTGCCTCGGTTTCTTCAGCTACAACATGGAATCCATAATAGTTACTTTCTCATACGTTTACCATGAGGAATATTTGAAACAATACCTGACCTACAGTAAGAGCTAAGCATTAGGTGGATCCATATGAAAATTACCAACATGTGTATTCATTCTGACTTACAAATGCAGCAATTTCATATGACTCATTCGAATATTCGTTTAATAATAAAGAAAAATATTTTACTTGAATATTATTTATACTATCATCTTATTTATAATACTTTAGTATTTTTATTTTTGTTGTAATTTAATTTGTGACTTTGTTACTATATTTATGACATTGGTCTATAATATACCTGGTTTTTGTTTATTAACTCATTCAAATACACTTTGAATGGATTATTTAAATTAGGGCTGGGGTGGTAGCTCTGTAGCAGAATGCTAGCATGTGTGAGGCACTGGGTTCGATCCTCAGCACCATATAAAAATAAAGTCATTGTGGCCATCTACAACTGAAGAAAAATATTTTTAAAAATTGTTTAAATTATATGTCACAGGATTTTGGGTGTCATGCCCCAGAGTTGGTAACCAAAACTTGCAGTTGAAAAAAGGGATCAAGAACCCCACATTCTAGGGTCAGGGAACTGTGGCCTGGAGCTTCTGGAGGAACCACTTTTGTAGATCATGTAGGCATCACCTTACCAGCTTCCACATGTCAACAATGGCTGTAACAGGAATCCTGGAGGAGAACACATCTGTACTGTTGGGGGTAGTGCAGGGGATTGCTTCCCTCTTTGAAGTCAAAGGAGGGAGGCCTCAGGAGCAACCTTGGTTAAGTTGGCTAGATGTGGGTTCTATATATTCTAGGCTTATCTAAGAACCAATGAGCCTGTTAACTAGCCTGAGGCAGCAATGCCCAGGGTTTTGGAGAAGAATCCTAGAGTGATCTGCATGGTGGGGGCTGTGTTTAGAGAGGGCCTATCTCCTGTCATCTGGACCCTGGCCTGGATTTTCAGCTTCATCTGGGACATAAGATTAATTCTGAACATGTTTATGAGATTAATAGTTGGCTGCTGAGCATAGTTGAATTTGGAAGCCAGTAACTATCACTGAGTGAGGCAGCAGAGGCATGAAGTGTAGGATGCTGTGAGCTGGGGTAGGAATATAGAAGACAAAAGTCTAAAGGGACCATAAATGGCTACCCAGGAAGGAATTCTCCTTGGAGGACCTATTGGAGACATCACCTGCTGACTTTGGTCCCAAGATAGTGTGTTACTGTTGGGTAGGAGAGAATAAATGTTTTCTTGTTGGGTGAAATGGGTAACAGCTGTCTTACTTCTTCCTTTAGGCCCCAATACTGGCCTCATTCTGGAAAGATAGGGGAGAAGACAGGACAAGGGGAGAGACCTCTAGAACTGCATGCAGACAAGGTCACAGGTCTCTTCTTGCTTGGAGAAGAGAAATAGAGGGGCTCTGAGTTGGGTATAATAATAGTGAAACTTTCATAGGATTTTCTAAGCACATAGTGGGCCTGGTACTTCTAAACAGTGTAATCATGATTGATTAACTCATTTAACCATGGAAATATTCCTGTGAGGTGGTTATTATCATTATTTCCATTTTACAGATGAGGAAGTTGGGATACAGAGGTTAAATAACTTGCTCAACAATCCCAGATAGTAAGTGCAGAGCTGGGATTCCAACCCAGCCAGCCAGCTCCAGTATCTGTGGTTATTCATGGAACAAGAGTAATCTAAAGAATTGAAATATGAAGTAATAACAATAAAGAGCAAACAAAAAATAGAAGTTATAGAATCACCATGAAATATCACTAAAGATTCTACAACCTCACAAGAAAAGGGGATTTGACAGAACATAACTTGTGGTAGGTTTTAGGTAACTAAAATGATTAAAAAATTTTTTTTTGATACTGTTAATTAAACTCAGGGGCAGTTGACCACTGAGCCAGTCAATCCCCAGCTCTATTTTGTATTTTATTTAGAAAGAGGGTCTCACTGAATTGCTTAGTGCCTCACCATTGCTGAGACTTGCTTTGAATTTGTGATACTCCTGCCTCAGCCTCCCGTGTCACTGGGATTACAAGCATGCACTACTGCGTCTGGCTAAAATGATTCTTTTTTTTTTTTTTTATCCACACCAGTGAGTTGAGACTTCTTGGTAAACCACTTTCCTACTAGCTTTTTTGTTTCTTTATATAAGCCCGTGAGGAAGGCATTGTTATTATTCTCATTTTACAGATAAGGAAACCATGTTCCACAGAGGTTAAATGATGTCTTCAAGGTCACCAAATTTACAAGTGGTAGAGTTGGGTGTTTGAAGTAACTTCTTTTGACTTTAGGACCTGAGCTTTGACTCCCTCAGGTGTTGTCATGAAAGACATGAATAGAAGCTGACGTGGACTTTACCATTTGGGGTTGAGTTATGCAAGGGCAAATGCTCAGACTAGTATTGTGGTGAGATGGAGAAAGATGGTAAGACCCATGAGGTAAAGATGCACATGTGCTGTTTTGAGAGAGTGGAGGAAAGAGGGATGTAAAGTTATACCTTCTCAAAGAAATTAGAAAGGATAGAACTAAGGGCATTACTAACATGTTGTAAGGCAATAATGGTGATGGATACCATTTTGAGCCCTTACCCAATACCAGATACGGAGGGAACTCCATAGTGTTAGTTAATCTGAGCTTCATGCTAACTATGGGAGAGAGGTGGTATCAACTCCATTTTGTGGAACAAAACTCAAGGCTCCAAAGCATGAGGTGACTTAGCTCTTTTTCCAACTTTATCAGATAAACATTTGGATAATTGACCTTCTGCTTTTCTAATATATATGTATTTAAAGTCATAATTTTCCATCTAAACCTAGCTTTAGCTGCATCCCATAAGTTGTGATGTCATATACTAATTGTCATTAAATATTTAATTTTTCTGTTTCCATTATGATTCATCTTTGACTTATGAGTTATTTAAAAGTATATTACTTAACATCCAAACATGTGGGGATTTTCTCAAGTTATATTTTAGTTACTATGTAAATTATTTTTACTGTGATCTTAGAATATGTCCTATGTAATTTCAAATCTTTGAAATTTGTTGATGCTTAATATTTAACTCAGCATCATATGGTCAATTTTAGTAAGGTGCCCCATGTATACTTGAAAAGAAAGTACATTTTGCATTTATTAGGTAAATGTATGTGTGTGTGTGTGTGTGTGTGTGTGTGTGTGTGTGTGTGTGTGTGTGTAAAAGAGAGAGAGAAACAGAGACAGAGACAGAGAGGGTCAGGGAAAGGGAGAGATCAGATCCAACATGTTCATATCTTCCCACATCATTACTTAGCTTTGGTTCACTTATTCTACCAGTTACTAGTTGGAAAGTGTGTTAATATCTCTTACATATTATAAGGAAAAGCTGGGCTTTAGTTTTTGTGAGTGCTCCCCTATTTCTGAGTTTCTCCCTTATTCCTAGAATCACAGTTCTCCAGGGGTTCCAAATGAAACCCTGGATGTTTACCATGGCTCCTCCTCTGTGATGGTCCTTGAATGTTCCTTCTTCCCCATCCTTAGGAGACTCTAATAAACGCTACCTAGATTCTGAGTGCTCCTTTACAGCTTCCTGATGTATTTGATAAAAGCCTTAAGGGTGGGAGTAGTGCCTTATCTCCCCTTTCTGTGCCTCCATCTCCCTCCCCTCCAGGGTCTTGGCCCTAGGGTCCTCCTCCTGTACAGCTCTTGCCTGATTTCAAACAGGTTTTATTTTCGTTTGTATTTATTTATCTAGTTTTTCTAGTTGATGTTGGCACCAGTTAGTAATGAGCTAGAATCATCTTGCTGGAAGTTAAATCTCTTCAAAAATATATATGAGGTAAACTGAGGATGTAGCTCAGTGGGAGACACTTGCCTAGCATGCAGGAAGCTCTGGGCTTGATCCCCAGCAACATGCATACACACATACACACACACACACACACACACACACACACACACACACCTCACACATATTTAAAATTTACAAAATTCAAAAAATTAAGAGGAAGTTGACCCTAGTTGGAAAGAAATGCCTTCTTATGTGGTTCAACTAAGAGCTTAAACCACATGTGGTTCACTGATAATGTGCTTAGTAAGATTTTTTCACATTGTGTTCCTCCTCCCCAATTTCCTTTATTATACAACTAACAGAAAACAAGAACAATGATTAATTGCTCATAATCTCATTCTTGCAAATAACAGCAACCTCTGCTTTTGTTTTGGAGTTTGTACTTCATATGTAAATTCTACTATGGTATCATACTCTATATGCCTTTTTTCACTCATTACTTCATAAACATATTGCCAGCCTATGAAAACTTGATTTTTACTAGTTAGACCACATAGCCTTTGTGGCCTTACATACTTGTTTCAAAATTTATATTCCCTGTGTAAACTGACTGCACATCTACTTGTTTGATAGTCTTTATTTTAAAAACTAGGTCTTAAAATGTATTTCCTTTTAAAAATCTCGATTTTATTTCTAAAGACATTTTTAAAAACAGAGTTAAACCTGTCAATTTTTTCCCCTTGTGATTTTTTTCTATTACAGAAAATCCAAACCCTAGCTGGCTCATGGCATTCACTGAAGATATAGTTTAAAGTCCCACAAAGCAATAAAATCTATGATTATTGCACTAAACAACACCAAGCATGGTAAGGAAGAGGAAGAGGCAGGGAGGAAACAAGACTTACCCTCTCCTTGCACGTGAGAAACTTGTGTTAACCCAACTGTGATGAGGGATATAACAGATGCATCAGTGAAGGACCAGGGAAACAGAATGGAAAAAACCTTTAGGGAAAAACACTTATAATTAATCATTTTTCACTATTCTTGGGGAACTGGCTTCATGATCCCCACTGATGCCAAAATGTTTGGATGCTCAAATCCATTATATAAAATAGCATAGTATTGGCATATAATCCATGTACATTCACCATATACTTTAAATCATTTCTGGAATACCTTCAATATCTAATAGAATGTAAATGGTATTCAAATGGTTTGTGTTATTTAGGGAATAATGACAAGAAAAATTCTGAACATATTCAGTACAGATATAATTTTTTAAAAAGTGTGCTTTATATCTGCAGTTGGTTGAATCCTCAGATATGCAACCCTCAGATATAGAGGGTCAGCTGTAAGTCTTTTTCCTAATAGATCCTTCATACTTGGGGGCATAAGGAAGGACTTTGTTAAGAAGTTGAGTGGATAGAAATTTTCAGTAGAGAAGACAATTCTAGGCAGAAGGAAAAGCATATGCCAAGATATTGGAGCTTGTGACTGCATCAAGTGGTCCAGAAACAGCAAGTGAGAAGTGCTGGAGTATAGGGCGAATGGGAAAAACTGATGGCAAAAGTGGCTGAGTGATAGGTTGAGGCTCTTCTTCTGTATCCAATCAAAATTCCTCTTGGAGAAGGGGAATCAGCAAGGGATAGATTGGAGTGATGTCTGACTCTATGGTTTTTGAATTTTCATCTGGATTAATCTAACTGGTATAAGCGTATGGAAATATTTTTTAAGATATATTTTAAATTGTCAGTGGGCCTTTATTTTTTAGTTGTAGATGGACACAATACCTTTATTTATTCATTTTTTTATGTGGTGCTGAGAATCAAACCTGGTACCCCACACACGAAGGGCAAGCACTCTACAACTGAGCCATAATCCCAGCCCTGGAAAATATTTTATTATGTATGGAACTTTACTATATCTATTCCAGACCATCTCTTCTCTGGGGAAACCATTCCTATTTTTTTCCTTTCTTTTGCAATTTAGATTCAGTAAAATAAATATTTATTGCTTAAATTGGCACAGAGAACCATGACCATTTTCATCAACCAGCTAATGAGAGCTTCTGAATTAACTCTTTATTGAAAGAACTGAAATTAAATATTAACTCAGATCAAGTTGCCTACTGTATTGAGAACTCAAATATCAATATCACACCCTTATGCTAGATGGTGTGGATCATATAGAAGTCATTAGATTACTGGGTTTTTTTTTGTGTGTGTGAGTTCAGCAATTTATTCATTTATTTTTACAATGGCTATTTTTTATTAGTTACACATGACAGTACAGTGATCTTGACATACATTTTAATCAAGTGGGGTATAATTTCTCATTTTTCTGAGTGTACAGGTTGCAGAATCATATTGGTTATACAGTCACGTATATACATACAGCAATACTAGTGTCTATTTATTCTGCTGCCCTTCCTATACCCCTTCCCCTCCCCTCCCCTCTCATCACTTCTCTCTACCCAATCTAATGTGACACACTTCTTTTTTTTTCCCCTCTGTTAATTACTGTTATGAACTCTAAGACTTTTGATAGCATAGTATCATTTATTGATCTTAATGGACTAAATTTAAAAATTTCAACATCACATTTTTAACCCTAAAGATAAACTTTCATCATTCTCTTTTTTTAAAAAAATATTTTTAGTTGTCAATGGACCTATCTTTTATTTATTTATATGTGGTGCTGAGAACTGAACCCAGTGCCTCACACATGCTAGACAAGTGCTTTACCAATGAACCACAACCCCAGCCCCCATCATTCTTAATTCTTGCTTCTTTTCCATTGGTACTGTCATATGTATATCTCTATTCTCCCTTCCTGTGTCCATTTCTGACTCCCAGGTATCACAATCCATGAGTTATATATGTTTGTGAGATAAAACCCACTTACTACCCTAGCATGACCTCTGTTAAATTCTCCTAAGTTTTCTTCTGGCATTAGAAATATTATGTTTTAAATACCAATCTTTAGCCCTGTGGCATTCATGCATTTCTTCCCAGTTGCTGACCATAATTATAGTCTCATTTTCTTCCTCAGTCTTAAACATCAATAACACAATATCCGATTGGGAATTACTATACTAGCAACTAATCACCTGAATTCTAAGAAATAACTTGACGAAACCAGCTCCTCCTCCTCAAAATTTTCCTAGCTGTGAGATTGCCTGAATGATTTTTTACAGTGTAAATGACAGTAAAGATATAGCCTTGAAATGGACCCAAACCTTCTGGCACAGAAAGCTTTACTCTACAAAGCTTCTGTCTAAGTTCACATGAGACTATTTACATTATAGAAATGGTGCATGCTTGTTTATTATAAAAACAGTCACAAAATACAAAACAAAGTGTGGAAGTCCCCACTCTCCTTTCCAACTCCCTAAAGGTAATCACTGTTAAAGATCTTTAAGACAGTCTTCTGTACACAAATAAATATCTCTGCATGTAATAAGAGCATTTTAAAAACAAGAATGAGACTATACCACATGTATTATTTTGCAATTTGCTCATTTCTTCAATATGATTAATAAAAATGTATAGATGTATCTTTCCTTGTCAATACTTACAGCTGTAACCCCTGCAATTTTGCATATGCAAATGAATCACAATTATTAAATTTTCTGCAATTTCTGGACTTTTGCACTATTACAAATAGTGCCATAAGTATCAGTTTCATATGTTTGGGTGTGTTTACTTGTGTACATATGTGATTTCTATGTAGGAGAGAAAACCAGGACTTAAACTTCTGGACTTAAGGGTGTATGTTAGAAGGTTTTATAAGAATATGTCCTGCACTTTATTAATGTTGAATATAATCAGTCTTTTGTTTTTGCCAAGATAAGATCTTTTTAAAAAATTTTACATTTCCCTGACCACCAGTGAAATTAAACATTTTCACACACGTTTATTAGCCATTCTTCTCTAAATTCTTGTTTATATTCTTTGCTCATTTTTCTATGAGATTAGCATTTTATTGATTTGAATGTGTTTGACTGTGTTTGGCCTACTGGTTCTAAATCGTGGCTGCACATTGGAACCTGGGGAGCTTTCAAACATGATTCCTCCACCCTTACCCCAGTCCTAAGGGCTGAACCAAGAATCTTAACATGGTAGGCAAGCCTTCTACTATTGAGTTATATCCCAAATCCCCTGGGAACATTTAAATAACAGTACCCTCTCTGAAAAATATTTTAATTCTAATGGACTTTGGTGAGGTCCATATGTTAAGTCTTAGGCTTTCCGAGTGATTCTGGTGTACAGTTAGGGTTGAGAATCATTGGTGATTTAGATAGGATGGAGGGCAAGGTTATAGGAAATAAGACATCAAGGAGCTAAGAGGATGGTGTGTTAGAAGAATTGTGCATATGGTTGTTTTAGTCAATGCAGGCTGCCATGACAAAAATTCATAAACTGGGTTGCTTAAGCAAGAAGTTTATTTTCTCAGTTTTGGAACTGGAAAGTCCACGAACAAGATTGGCATGGTTTGGCTTATATGAGTGAGAGAAGTCATTTTTCAATATATCCTAGGTTTTTCCATGAAGAACTCCTGAATTTATTTCAAATACAGGTCTCCAGATAACCCAAAGGTAGTTCTACTATATTTTAATATGATAAAATTAAAACTTTGAAAATTAAGAAGTAATGATTAATAAAATGTGGAATTGTTTAAATACTGAAATGGCTTGTTCCCAGGATAAGCTCAATATCTACTTAAGACTGTATTTATGATTTATAGCTAACTTAAATCATTCTTTCAATTTTTTTCCTCAGCAAACAATTTAATAACAATTTAATTAAAACTGTACAAAGTGTTAACTCATAAAAAATTTATTTTAGGTACACAACTGAGAAAATTGAATAGCTTGCACAGGATCACTCGGCTAGTAAGATGCATGGCTGGGATTTGAACCCTTGTCTCAGAGCTTTCAATGTCAACTTTTGGTCTCTGTTTTCTATGCTACAGTAATACATTAATATCAGAATGAATAAGGGAGGGGGGAATATAGAGAAAACTTACTAAATCCCATTTCTGGGCCATAGGGCAACAAAGAAAATCACTCTGCATATGTATTTTTTGAGGGGTGGGTTCTGGGGATTGAACTCAGGGGCACTCAGCTACTGAGCTATGTCCCCAGCCCTATTTTGTAGTTTATTAGAGTCTCACTGAATTACTTAGCACCTCACCGTTGCTGAGGCTGGTTTTAAACTCACAATCCTCCTGTCTCAGTGTCCTAAGCTGCTGCATATGTATTTTTATTAAAGAAAAACCTCTGGATATTTAATACCACAATTAGACTTAACATTAAGGCCTTTTTCATTAGATTTCATCATATTCTATAAGCAGTAATTCGTCCTTAAATATTCCCAGGATGGAATAGACGTAACAGAACAGACATATACTTAGCTCCCTTTCATTGTTCTGCCTATAGAAAACTAAAGGAAGGAAAAAAAAGATTAAGAATTCACACTTGTAAGGACTTTGTAAGGACTTTGCAAATTGCAGATGAGACAGTACAGAAAGGGCTGCTTTCAAGAGTGGTATGGTGCCAGAAAGAAGGAAGAAATTATTTCTAGAGAAGACCATTAGATGCTGGACCTGAGAGGTATTTAATCTGAGAAGGTTGGGGGGTGGCAGTACAGGCTACAGGCCCCTGTGGGTAAGGCCATGGGGGTTGGTGAGGGAGAAAGTAAAGGACATTTTTTTTTTTCTAGAATAGTGGCTTGTCAGTTTTGCTGGGAAGTTGGACTGAAGGAAGACCATGCTTTGGTTCTTTAGCACATCCAAATGCTGTGCCTAGCACTCCAACTGAGCTGTTGCTATGAACACCTCACACCTCAGCTTCGGCATCTACCTCCTCCCAGGAAGCTACCTGAGGGAATCATGGAATTATATACCTGGCAGTTTGAGAATAAAGGTAAACAAAGGGCAGACACAGCCTGAGGTCACAGGGTGAGCTGGTAATAACATCACAAATTCCTAAAGGAAAGGGTAGCCTGGCTGCAGCAGCAGACGCCTACAGGGAGGAGGTAGGTGCTTACTCTGGTTCCAGCACATTCCATTTAATATGCGTTTCTGATCAGAGCAGCAGATCTGGGTGCCTAGGTGAGTTCCTCCACACAGATAGGCTTGATTTCTCAGTCAAAAGTCAAACCTACAAGGGCATGCCTCTCTGGGGTTTGAAGTATCTACAAGTGGCCAAAGCCATTGGCAAACAGGCTTTCCCCATAGCTTATCCACCATGAAGTGATTGCTAATTCAGTCTTCCCTGAGAAGTTCACAACTTTGTTGAACTAAATTTGAGGGCATTTGTAGAGAGGTGAATTTTTTTTTTACTATTTTTTTTGAGAGGTGAATTTAAATAACCAGATAAACAAGATAGATGATGATTTATGCATATATCAAACATTGTACTTTTATTTTTAACAACAGAAACTAATATAGAATTTAGAATTTAGTAATGAGGATAAACTGTTAACAAGTCTAATTTTTAAAAATATATTTTTAGTTGTAGATGAACACAATACCTTTATTTCATTCATTTATTTTATGTGGTGCTGAGGATCAAACCCAGTGCATCACACATGCTAGGTAAGTGCTCTACCATTGAGCCACAACTCCAGCCCCAAAAGTCCAATTTTTAATACAATTGGAAATAAGATGCTGAGAGCTTTTGTCTGCATTCATAATATGTATGAGCTTAATTACAGAACCTCCCTGCTGTATCTTCAGTGTTCAATTATTGGATGAATTACTGAATAATTTTTACTAGGGAAAATGAGCATATGGGCTCTTCTTTCCTGACTCCTAAAGCTTGGTTAGAATGGAACACATTACATTATCTTTCACTCCTGCTTTAACTATGAACTGTGGTTCACAGACATTTCCTGAGAAAACTAGTGCTTTAGGGACATATAAAATCATATACATATATAGAGACACTTTAACACACTTTCCCAGAAGTGTTTCAAAGACTGGTGATGAGTGGGGTACAGTGGCACAGGCCTGTAATCCCAGCTACTTGGGAGGCTGAGGCAGGAGGATTGTAGCAGCCTTAAACTTAGCAACTTAGTGAGACCCTGTCTCAAAATAAAATAAAAAGGGCTGGGGGATGTAGCTCAGTGGTAGAGTGCCCCTGGGTTCAACTCCAAATTAAAAAAAAAAAAAAAAAAGACTGGTGATGTTGGAGTCACTCTGCTTACTGGTTTATGTTAGACTCTTGCTGGCTCAGCAGAAGAAGTCCCTTAGATTCTACCTGCAATCAGAGAGCCTGACTTGAACAGTGATGAAGGCTGAGTTACACATTTGGTAGCCAGCAGTTCCTCTGTCCTCTGTTCTGGGGTGTAGAGGACCAAGGTGCTAATTCAAGTCTCATGACAGCCAATTTCTAAATCAGTCTACTCAGGCCCAAGAAGCCCTCTGCTCTTGATTTTAAAATAATCCAACAATAACAACAACAACAACAGCATGCACGCGTGCGCACACACACACACACACACACACACACACACACACACACCCCTCATTAGATTTATTTTTCTTTCACATCATCCTGCAATATGAGTTCTTACACAGCACAGAATAATTAAAACCAAACCCAGGTTGCTCCTGAAAGTCAGCCCCCTTGGGCTAAGTCATCATCCCCAGGTAGGCCTAGAGACCTTCCTCTAATGCAGGGTCCACCAGGGAGGGTTGAGCCAGGAAGACAGAAGGGCTTGTTGGTCTGGCTGATGCCTTAATCAAAGCCTTCCTTCAGGAACACCATCCCCTCTTCCCTCCTCTACCACTCTCTTCTCTGGTTGGGGCTCTCTTAAAGCGATCATGTCTTCTATGAAAGGCAAGTCCTGTTGGGACATGAAGCAGCCACAGAAGGTCCTCCAGGCAAGACTTCCCATAGACAATTTGGCCAAATTCATAAATTAAGTTGAAAATTTGATCCAGCTTGCTGCCAAGTGGGGCTAATTAATTTCTATAGAGACTGATGAACAGGAAGCACACTATTCACATTATTTCATCAACAATTAATTCACTAAGCTCCGATTCATTAGTTTCCTGGCATTCACCATCCTAAACAGTGTTGGGAAGGTGTTTGTAGAGGCTGCCTGGCTATTTTAAGCCTCCTGGAGAACACCTTAGCTCTAGCTCGGCTGCTTGCTCACAGGTGACTTCACCCTCCCCCAGAGAGGACTCATTAGGGGTTGTTTTGCAGCCCAGGAGGCAGGCCTGGGTGGTGTACCATTCCTCTCTGGGATGTTCTGGAACTTTGTGGCCTCCCTGGCAAGGGGAAACCTTGCTCTGGGCCCCACTTTAATCGCTGCTTCACTAATGAGCTTCATAAATGCCCTGGGTTGCTCCTAAGGACAGGAAGCTGGAAGAGATGGAGCACCAGCTCAGCCTGCTTCAGACTGCTCTCCCTCAGTGTGTCCTTCTGCCCTCAGATCCCTTCTAGTTCTAGAGCCCAAGTCCCCAAGTCAGAGCTCTTCATTGGTTAGCCAGTAGGTATTCCATATGATCATAGGGTACCAACTTTCTGGAGGAAAAACAATACAAATGTTCTACAAGGGCAGGAACCCTAACAGTTTTGTATGCACAGGTTGGGACAAATAGTAGGTGATCAATAAATGTGAGAGAAAGAAAGAAAGTGAGGGAGAAATGAAGAAACACAGAAAGAAAAGTAGTGACTAGGATAAAACCTGAGACAACTATAAGCTACTTGCAGATAGGATAGGATGGAGGTGGTAGTTAGAGCCAAGCTATACAGTTATATGAGTTGTACACTGCACATTTCTTATTTATTTATTTATTTATTTAGTTGTAGTTGGACACAACACCTTTTATTTCACTTATTTATTTTTGTACATGGTGCATCGAACCCAGGTTCTCACACACGCAAGGCGAGCGCTCTACCACTGAGCCACAACCCCAGCCCAGTGCACTGCACATTTCTAAGGGCACCATCCACTTGGATGGGTATATTCACAGGATGTTCACTGCTCCAAGATTATGGGCATCCTCGTTCAGACTGAGAAGGAACACTAGGAACCCTGTAAGGACATGCTTTCCCAAGCCAGGCACAGGCTCCCACACAGAGAGGTGGTCAGGTTGGTTCACCTGGCTGGGCTTCACCCTTATGAAGAAGGAAAGGCCAGGGAGAAGCCCGACTAGGAGATTCTGGCTCTGATTCTTGGCAGCAGCCATATACTTGACATTCTCCCTATGCATGAATTTCTTTTTTTGTCTGGGCATAGTCAACTATTGTGGCTAAGGCAGGCGTTGGCCCATGGGGCAGGCAAGTCAGAGCCCTTGACAGCAGCCTCCTTCAGAAGCCCTGACTTGCTCGGACCCTGCATCACCAAGCAGAAACCACTCATATTTCTTCTTCCTCTGTTCTTTCCCCAGCAGGAGTTTGCTCATTACTGCTTCTCCAATTCCCCTGGGTGTTGCCAGAAAACAGGATTTTACTGAGGCTTCAACATTTGAAATATTTTGGAAAAAAAGAAATAAAGAAAGAAAGAAAAGTTAAAGTCCATGCTGTCTTGCCAACTGCAAACAGAAAGAGGAGCTACATTTCAAAGTTGAAATATTTTACTAATGGAAGGTTCTAGGATGCATAAACAAAAATGATTGATTCCGCTTTGAGGGCAATATGGCCCTTCTGCCCAACTTGCAATGAAATTATGGAAGATACCTAAAAAATAGGGTGAGTCTGGCTGACTGTGGTGGTACACGCCTGAGGCAGGAGGATTACAGGTTCGAAGCCAGCCTCAGCAACTTAGTGAGGCTATAAGCAACCTAGCAAAACACTGTCTCAAGATAAAAAATAAAAGGGCCTGGGTATGTGGCTCAGTGGTTAAGCACCCTTTGGTTTAATCCTGTTATAAAAGATAGGTTAAGTCTGAATTTCTGCTGGAAGTTGTGTCAGGGTTCCAAGTAAATATCAGAAAATTTTAAGGAAAGTATATTGGAATGAGAATAAATGGTACAAAGTGAAAGGAAGACACCCCTGTTCAACCTGGAGCTCAGCTTCCTGAGAAAGTAACAAAATCTCATGTAAGAAGCAGGGCATTTCCTGGGCTTCACAATTTTCTTTCAGTTTAGGGAGAGAAAATCTGAGGCTATGGCTCAAGGTTTGGAAGCAGCAGGGAGCTGGAGGCCTGGGGGTTTGGAATAGGGTAAAGGGGGAGAATCTATCTTCTAAGCAGCAGATGTTCAACCAGAAGCAAATCTGAGGGCTGCTGTGCTGGAGGGCCTGTCATAAAAGCAGCTTCACTCAGCCTTAGGCCCCTGGGAGCTGGGGGTATGATGGGGAGCTGTTGGCTAAGGCAAGGGGTAAGGTCCCGATCCAAGAGAGGGCAGGGCAGCTTCTGTACTAAGGACAGGGGCCTAGATGGAGAAGCTGGCAACAGAAATGGCTAAAGGCCAGCATCCCTGCTGTTTCCCCATATCCGGAGTGGTTGAGTCAATGAATTGTCCTGTACTTTAAGATAAAATAGAGGACAAATCAATCAGCAGCACTGAGACCAAGTGAAGCAGACTTGGGGAGTCAAGAAGTGTTAAACATTTGTTGTTGTTGTTGTTTTGGAAGTTTTTACAAGAGCACTGGAGATGTAACTCAGTGGTAGAGTGCTTGCCTAAAACTTTTACAATAATAATAATTTTATGGAGGTAAGATTTATATAACATAAAATTGACCATTTTAAAGTGAAGAATTCGGGCTGGGGATGTGGCTCAAGCGGTAGTGCGCTTGCCTGGCATGCGTGCGGCCCGGGTTCGATCCTCAGCACCACATACCAACAAAGATGTTGTGTCCGCCGAGAACTAAAAAATAAATATTAAAAATTCTCTCTCTCTCTCTCTCTCTCTCTCTCCTCTCTCACTCTCTCTTTAAAAAAAAAAGTGAAGAATTCTGTGACATTTAGTAAATTTGCAATGTTGTGTGATAACCACCCCTACCTAGTTCCAAAACATTTCCAGCATTGCAAAATGAAATCCTTGTCCCATAAGCAGTGACTTCCTATTCCCCCCTTTCCCTCCAGTTCCTGGCAATCATTAATTTTTATCCCATCTCTGCCTATTCTGCATATTTCATATAGATGTAATCATATAATATATGATCTTTTGTGTCTGGCTTATTTCACTTAGCACAATTTGTTGTTGTTTTTGTGTTATCAGTGCCCAGGATTGAATCCAGGGCTTCACACATGCTAGATGAGCAGTCTACCACTGAGCTACACTCCCAGCCCTTTTCATTTTTTTTCTTTTTTTTTTTTGAGACAGGGTCTTGCTAAATTGCTGAAGCCGGCCTCAAACTTGCAACCCTCCTGGCTTAGCCTCCCAAGTAGCTAAGTAGCCAAGATTATAGGAGAGTACTATCACATCCAGTGACATGTTTTTGAGGTTCATCCAGTAAGAATAATGTTTGTAACACGTACCAGTACTGCATTCCTTGCTATGACAAAAAATACACACACACACACACACACACACACCATGATTTGTATAATCATTCATTTATCAACTGACAAACATCTGGGATGTTTCCGCCTTTTGGCTGTTGTGAATAGTGCTGGGCTATGAGCATACATGTGTCAGACTACCGTTTTCAATTCTTTCTGGGAACACACCTGGGCACAGAACTGAGAGGTCTGGTGGTATTGCTATGTTTTAGTACTTGAGGAATTTCCAACTGTTTTTCCCAAGTGGCTGCATGTTTTATGATCCCACCAGCCATGTTTTCTTCATATCCTTGCTAACACTTGTCATTTGTCTCTCTTTTTTGTTATAGTCATTCTATTGGGTGTGGCATGATTTTTTGTGAACATCAAGTTTTGATTTTTATTTTGGGGGGGCATAGGTCTGAAGAAAACTTTCACTGAATAAAGATGAGAAATACCTAAAGAGTGAATGGCTCCATGCCAACAATCTAGATGATGATGATGATGATGACCATGATGATGATAGAAGCTAATTTTTTTGGTGCTAGACACAGAATTCTAAATAATTTAATCCCCACTTTAAAACACCCTATGTAACTTATTAATATTATTCCCATTAAATAGGTATAGAAATGGAGGCTCTGAGACGTCACAAGGTAGGAAAGCAAAAAAGAAAACTATTTACTGCAAAAGCATGCATTTTATATAGCATCTGGTTTATTCTCTCTATAAAATGCAGGAATGCTTTCAAGAGATGAAACCTGAATTAAGATGAAAGAAGAAAAAGAAGGAAGCTGGATGATATAATGATAAAATATGTGATCCTAAAATGTTACAGTGGAATTTGAAGCCTTAGAAGCAGTAAAGAGCAGAATTTATTCTGGAGAAAACAAAAACGGAATCCATTTGTCTGTCCGTTGAAGACA
Organism: Ictidomys tridecemlineatus; assembly: GCF_052094955.1. Lineage (NCBI taxonomy): Eukaryota > Metazoa > Chordata > Mammalia > Rodentia > Sciuridae > Ictidomys > Ictidomys tridecemlineatus. The sequence goes on along the minus strand of NC_135481.1, from coordinate 133,767,673 downwards.
TGGAGAGGAGGGGTGTGGGGGATGATGTTAAGGTTTAGAATCATTAGATGCCAGGCACAACACTTGATTCTTTCACTGGAAACATTTACACATCTTCATTTGCCTGGCAAGATCTGGATTGGATTCTGCCAAAAGAAAAGGATTGAGCCAGTGACTTCTCTGCTCATTTTCCAGCCCTTCCATTCTGGAAGATTTTCTTCTATCAACTCTCATATATGGGTTCTATCCAAAGATAGATCTGAGGTCTAGGGGTGTGTGTTGGGAGTAGTGGGACTCTTCCAACTATTATCTTTCTTCTCTTAAAAAAAAAGTAGTGTAGTACTTTGTATTTTCTGGGGGGTCCATGTCTTTCACGCTCAGCTCAAGTATCTTGAGGGGGTTTCTTCTCCCACCCCTCACCTCTGACAATGGGTACTGGTTGTCTTCAGCTCTCTTTCACTGAAGGATTCAAAGCTGAAATGTAGCTGCTGCCTTCTGAACCCAAGGGGAGAAATCCTCTGAGAAAAAAGTCAACACCCTGGAAGAACAGAGCTGTGCTGAGTACTAATAATATTGCTTGACCCCTGCTTTAAGTTGTGTCTGACACTGGACCCTACCCCAGAACCATCTGGTCACATGAGCCAATATATGTATCCTTTTGCTTAAGCCAATTGGGGTGGAGTTCTGTCACTTATTTTTTTAAAAAATATTTTTAGTTGTACATGGATACAATATCTTTATTTTATTTATTTATTTTTTTATGTGGGCTGAGGATCGAACCCAGTGCCTCACACATTTGAGGCAAGTATTCCACCACTGAGCAATAACCCCTGCCCCTCTCTGTCTTGTTATAACAAAGCGTTCCAATGGAACTCAATAAAGCAGCATAAAGACAACCTTTCTTCTCAGAATCTGCAGGTATTAGATATAAATAGAGCAGTCATAGTAACATGAGTGTTGATGAGAACATTCTATCTTCGTAAGATAGTTTTTAAGAGCAACCAAGAGAAAGGAAATCAATGACATGTACATAAACGACATGTACACAAACAGAAATTCTTCATTCATTTGTGCTTTTAGTATAATTTTCCTGACCATGTTATTTATTTATTTATTTATTTATTTATTCATTCATTCATTCATTCCAGTTTTGTTATCAAGGACTGAACCCACTATATTGAGTTACATCCCCCAGTCCTTTTTATTTTTTTATTTTGAGTCAGGGTCTTGCTAGTTTTCCCAGCCTGGCCTTGAACTTGTATTCCTTCTACCGTAGCTCCTCTCCCCTAGTCACTGGGATTATAGGTGTGCACCACTGCACCTGACCAGGTTAATTTTAATTTTTAAAATTTTCACAACCAGGTTATTGACCTTCAGAGCCTCAAAGACCAAAGGAAATAAGTGGTTGAGTGAACTGAAAATGACATTATGTGTTTTCCTACCCCAGTGCCAAGCCCAACCAGTTTGAAGATGAACCTGTTGGTTTCCCAGTGGTCAGAAATGCTATCTCTACCACAAGATGCTCTGTGGCTGTTAAGGGAAAAAAGTTCTTTTGTTCATTTGACAGCATTTTCCTACATTCTCTCCACACTCAGCCACACTGCCTGCCTTACATTGGCCATGTTTTCCCCTTGACATCTGTTTATCTTCATAGCATCTACCATTGTAGCTCATAAAATGCTTACTAATCTGTTTATTTGTGGAATGTCACACTCTTCCCTCCACTGTAAGGTCCTCAAGAAAGTAGCCAGGTTGTTTTTAGCCTCTACTCAGAGGGTGGTCTAATAACGAAGAGTCCTTGTTGAATAAATGAATGGATAAATGCATGAATGAATGAATGTTGGACTTAAGGGGAAAGAAAAAGTGAGTTTCTTTTGGGAGGATACTGGGGATTAAACCCAGAGGTGCTTTACCACTGAGCTACATCCCCAACCCTTTTTATTTTGGAACAGGTTCTCCTCACTAAATTGCTGAGGCTGTCCTCAAACTTGCCATCCTCCTGTCTCAACCTCCCTGGGATTATAGGCATGTGCCACAGCACTTGGCTAGAGTGAATTTCTTTATACAATTATTTTTGTCTGAGGTAGTTCTTTTTGTTAAGGTTCTTTCTTTAAAAAACAGTTGATATTTTGTCCACTGATTTTGATCCTAGCTTTTTTCAGGGGAAGGGAGTCCAGTGGAGGGAGGAGGAAAGGACTTGGTGCTACCTAGAAACTTGTTCTGTGAGTTTATCTTTCTTTGGATACATGAGTGGGCTATTTGGAGGAGGATATGAAAGCCTTGTTGATACTTCTGGAAGGGAATTTCATACTTGCTGCCAGGAGCTCTGTAGGGAGTGGGTTCTGGTTAATGGTTCGAGTTCTGATTTGAGATAAAAGGGCACTAAGACAACTATTGCTTAGGATTTTCTAATTTGCCATTACCTAGAGACCTTGAAGAACTACACAGAGAGTAGAAAGTGAAGCAAAGAAAAACAGATTCTTTTTTCTTTTGTTAAAAATTCTGGATAGTTAAAAAATCTTCAGCAAAAGGGAACAGTTAAGTCAACAATGTCTTATCATTGGGAAAATATTATTTCTCCATTAAAATAGCTTGTAATAGTGTAAAACATGATTGTACTATACTGTTAAGTCCAGAATAAAAAAGACTCAGGACCTAAAGTTGTAGCTACAGAATAATAACAATTGACTTGATAAATGCCCTGCCTGGAGGGCCTGGTTTACCTCCCCAGCAGCATCTCTTATCACCCCTCCTCCTGGAGGCCTCTGCCCTCTGCCCTCCAGTCATCTAAACCCATATTTCACTTGCACATTCCCCCATTGCCATCCTTCCTGTCCTGGACATTTCTTCTTGATTCTTCTTCCTGTCTCAATTGAAATATCTCTCCCTCTAGAAAACTTTGCTTAGTCCGGAGTCACACAGAGAAAGTGCCCTGAGGTGGTACTTCCAGGTCCTCACTCTTAATACAGGGTCTCTTTCCCCTGAGGCTGTAAGCCCTGTGAGGGTGGATGGAGATACAGGATCCGTGCATTGCACTATCCCTAGCTCTGGAGCATAGGACAAAAGGTGCTAGTGGTGTTGCTTCTAAGCTAAAAGACATAGGACAAAATAGTGCTAGTGGTGTTGCTTCTAAGTCAGGTAACTCATGTTATCTTTCTGCATTTTTTCAAATTCTCTATCTTTTTATTGCTATCTTTCTGCATTTTTCAAATTCTCTACAATAAGCATGTCTAACACTTATGATATAAAATCTCTAGAGAGGGCATAAATAGGGGCAACATCGACCATGTTTTCTTTCTTCACAGAACAGTGGTATTTCACCTGCAATATTTTGGTCTTGGGGAAACATACCAATGCACCTGGATTACAAATCCACCAAATCCATGAGAGGGTGTAATGAGCCCAGCAGACCATGCAAGGATGTGTTATGACATTATCCTAGTGAGCTGCATATATGGTGCAGTGACCTTCACTATGGCAGGATCCAGGATTTTCATTGTATTTCCATAACTTGCTCAGGGCCTGGAACAAATGTTTAGTAAATGTTTGCTGAATTCCTTGATATCTGTCTTAGGAATAAAGCTAACTCAAATTGATGCAAAGAAAAATAAAATGTATTTTGTGCCATTGTTTGGGGAATTTAGGGATGGATGCATGCAAAGGGAAATTTCCCTCTGCCTTAGAAATGGTAGCACAGTTGGTAGATATATGCATGCATCGTTACACTTCATCTATCTAGAGGTAAGATTTAATGTGACCTCAATCTTCCAGACCATGACTAAAAACAAAAGAGGAAGAGGAGGAGGAGGAGGAGGAGGAAGGGAGGGAGGGAGGGAGGGAGGGAGGAGGAGGAGGGAAGGAAGAAAGGGAGGAAGGAAGAAAGGGAGGGAGGGAAGAAGAAGCCTTGGAGCATTCTAGTAAATTCAAAAAGGCCCTGCCCTCAGTTCATGCTCTGGAAACCTCTGAGACCTTTCTAATCACCCCCCCTCCCCCCCCCCACACTTTCCCACCTAAAAGCCTGTCTACAGGTACTTTGGATACAATTCTAACAGAATCTTGAGCCTAATAAGGACCCAAATCATCACATATTGGGGATATTTTTCTCAGGAGCATACTACCTTTCATATTGCAAATATAAGCAACAAAACATCAAAACTAGACCTTTCAAGAACATCCAGGGAAGTTTAGGATACTTTTATAAATGAAGCACAGTGAGAAAGGTGAATAGGTCCACACCAAATCACACAGCAGAGTAAAACTGATGAATAGTAAACAAACAACTCCCAGGCCTCTGCTGCCTGTACCAAAGTAACTGTAACAGAGGGTCATGATGACCAAACCAAAGAAAGGAAGGCAGTCAAGTAAGCACTATATTTTAGAATGATTCCTTTACAATTTTTTAATTGGTTCATAAGAGTGATTATCCTCAGTTATCTGAAGTACTGACTTCCGGGCAAAGTTCCACTGCCCAAAATTGTTGGACAGAAAAGAATTTGCTGATATTTATTTTTTCATCTATTGTTGCAAAATGGATTAACTCTAGCTGGCTGTCAACTACACACACACACACACACACACACACACACACACTTTTTATATCATCCCTTTGAGCAGACTGGGAGCTTTGTGAAGGCAGGGTTTGACTTGCTCATTTCTGTACATTGCCTGGGGCCAGTAGTTTTTCTGGATGAATGAATAAGTGAATGAACAAATGAATGAAATCTCTAGAGTTAGTAGTGAGCTGTCCTATTTAACTTTCAAGGGAGCACACCCATGTCTTGAGGCCAATTCTTAAAATCCACGTTGTAGATGCATTTGGTATGACAGGAAGCAATTAAAAGAAACCATAAGCATTGAAGGAATGATTGTCAACACTTATTTTGATAACCAACAAATAATGTGGAAACTGCATTTTTCCCTGCAAATAGGAGCATGCTGCCATGTGGAAATAAAAAAATAAATCTCAACACAATATGTAAAACCTAGTAAGGAAGGGAAAAAAATCACAAAAAGCTGCAGTCTTTTCTCTTTTTCTTTCTTTTTTTGATGTAATATTTATGTACATGCAGTTTTGAGGTTTTTTGCTAGCTCACCTTTTCTTCCATGGAAAACTGCTAAAATCCTTCACCCACTTAGTTCTCTTATTTAGTGCCTCTCTAAAATTCAAGCTATTATTTCTTCTAATGAACAAAATTTGGGGATATTGTGGGACTCATCTACACCTTCTCTGAGACTACAAATTATCATGATGCACTTCATGTCTAGACACCCGCAGGTGTCATTTGAAACCTGCTTTAAACTGTTTACACCCCACATTACTTTATTTATTCCTCAACATCAGGTCTCCGTTTAATTAAAATTGACTTTGGTCCTTCAGGCATGTGCCGCGCTCTCCCCATCACAACACAGAAGTGGTTTTGCTCTTATTAATTCCACCTTTGCCTCTGTCTGCTCTAACCCAAGAACACTCTGCCCGCCCAAATCCCGAGCCTGCTTTCCTTGAGTGCTGGAGTGGAAAACCACAGGCAAGAGCCAAGGAAGCTTCCCATTTACAAGCTGTTCTCCAGGCGAATGCTGATCTTCCCCAGACGCTAAATCATAATCTTCGTGTTTTTCGTATTTCACATTCTAGCCACAATTTCAACATCCCATCCCCGTGACATTAGGGAATGATAAATCAGCAGGCGGGACAGCTCCCCTGTACAGACTGGTACGGGCGGCGGACCCGGCTCTGCCAACGCCCTCGCTCCACCAGAGGGTTAACCCTTTCCCGCGGCGCTGCCTCCGCCGCCTGCTGCCTCCGCCGCCCGCCACCGCGCCGGCAGCTACTTTTAAATACATCAGAGGGCAGTTCTTTTCTTCTCACTTTCCTTTCTGTTTCCTTCCTCTCACCCTCTTCTTTCTTTCCATTCTCCCTCTCTCTCCCACTTCCTTCCTCCCTCCTTTCTCTCTTCCTTCCTCCTTTCTCTCTCCTCCCTCCCTTTTCTTCTTTCTCTTTCCTGCCCTCCCTTCTCTTTCTTCCCTTCTCATTCTTTCTTCCTTCTTTCTCCCTTTTCTCTCCTTCATTCCCTCCCCCTTTCTTTCTTCCCCTCTCTTTTCCTTCTCTCTTCCTTCCTTCTTTCTCTTTCTTCCCTCCCTCAGTCCGTCCTTTCTTTTTCCTCCCTCCCTGCCCCTCCCTCTTTCTTTCTCTTCCCTCTCTCCTTCCTTCCTTCCTTCCTTCTTGCTTTCCTTTTCCCTTTCCTTCCTTTCTTTGCCTTGCCAGGCTTAAGAGTACTTTCGGGCAAATGAAAATATTAAATCACCTACAATGAAAACATGCACTTTTCTTAAATAACTAAGTCTGCAGTTAAAAAACATTCTGCACCCTCCTCTTCACCAGATATCATTAGAGGAGAAAGTTGGGTGAAAAAAAAACTATTTTAAGTTAGAGAGGAAAAAGGAAAAGAAAGGTGGGGGTGTCTTATGAAAATCAAGGGAGGTTAATAGAGTAGAGGAAACGGACTGGGGCAGGGAGAAGAGGAGGGAAAGGAAATACTGGAGAATGATATTGGCCAAATTATATCGCTATAGTGAGTGCACTTATGGATATGTATCAACAAATTCCAGCATTGTGTACAATATAATGCACCAAAAAATATGGGGAAAAAGCTTATTTTAAGTGGAGAAATATTTAATACTGAATTTTATTGTTGTATAATTTACATATCAATGAATTTCTCCATTTTAGCAGTATGAGTCACAGGCTTTGAATATATTTATAGAATTGTGCTACATAGGCATAATCTAATTTTAGAACATTTCTATCACCTTCTCTTCCCAACCTTCCCCCTCTCCTCGAGTCCATTTGCAGTGATTTCTCTTCCTTACCCCTAGCCCCAGGTAACCACAACATCCACCTTCTGTCTCTGTAGATTTGCCTTTTCTGGGCATCATACAATAGGTGGTCTTTTGCATCTGGCTTCTTTCAGTTAGCCTAATGTCTTTGAAGTTCAGTGCTAATGGCTTTTATTATATGGCAAAGCCCTCCGGAATGGTCAAACTGTCCCAGAAGACTACATAATCTATTATGTGCATGCCAAGTGTGCTTGTAGAACATACCCTGCATAGACATGTATCTTGAAATAGTGTGAGAATTCTCTTTAGGGTCTAGTTATGAGGTGTGAGGGTCAGTCTGTCAAGGACATATGTGTACATACACATGTATATCTCAATTGGTAGTTGGTTTTGTTTTAGAGAGAAAATTCCATAACATTCAATTGAAATGACAGACCAAGGCCACATAACTGAAAAATACAGGGCTTTTAAACTCTCTCCTTTTTATATAATCTGATGAGATTAAAATATGTTAAAACTGAATATACATTTCAGCATTTTAATACTGAAATGGTATGCTCATGTGGAAAGTCTATTTAATATTAGCTAATATAATTATAACTAATGTATAGTTACATATTTAAATATATATAGTTATGTAATTAGAACTAATTTTATATTAACTAATATTATCCATCATTAAGGGAGAGAGAAAGAGAAACTGAAAGCCAGAATGGAAGGTCAAAGGCAAGCAAAAGTTTATTTTTCTTTCCTCCATGCTAGGGATTGAACCCAGGGCCTTTCTTGCACATTGTGACAGGGTCTCCCTAAATTGCCCAGGCTGGCCCTAATTTGCAATGCTCCTGCCTCAGCCTCTCAGAGAGCAGCTGGGATTACAGGTGTGTGCCACCTCGCCCAGCTAAAAGCAAGCAAGGAAGTGGGGGGCAGAGGGTGGGGAGGTGGTGGGGGTCAGATAGAGACAGATGGAGTGATGGGAAGGAGTAGAGGATGGTTATCAGAGAGAACAACCTGCCTGTCTAAGTCCCAGTTCTATTCTCAGCAGATGGTGATGACTTTGTAGCTTTTTGGCTATTCATCCATCCCATCATGGAATGTTTACCACCGTGCCCTGACAAGGAACTCTTATAACTGAGGATTATAGCAGGGACAGTTGTTCTCAGCCCTGGCTGTACACTGGAATCACCTGGGAGAGCCTTGAAATTCTACCCTCAGTCTCAATCCTGAATTAGTTACATTAAAGTTTTTGGAGCTAGGATCCAGGCATAAATATTTTTGAAAATCCTCTCCAGGTGATTTTTAATGTAGGCACCAGGACTGTGAAACAGTGGGCTAGATAGAGCAGTGCTTATCAAAATTTTATGTGCATAAAAGTCACCTGAAGATCTTGTTAAACTACAGATTCTGATTCAACAGGTCTAGGGTGGGGGCCTGAGCGTCTGCTTTTATATCAAGATCCCAAGAATGCTGATGCTGCTGGCCCCCAGAATGTACTTTGAAATGTGAAGAGCTGGAGGAACTCCAAGTTTTAGGGCCTGACATGGGGTATTCCAGCATCTACTTCTGTGATTCTTAAAGTGTGGTCCTCAAGCCAGTAGCATTAGCATCACCTGAGACCTTGTTAGAATTGTAAATCCTCAGGCTCTACTCCAGATTTATTAAATCATCAACTCTGGGGAGAGGGTCCAGCAATTCGTGTTTTAACAAGTCCTCCAGGTGGTCACATTCAGGCTCAAGAGTCATTGATCTACTTATATTTCCTAAACATGCCTTGCCTCTGTATATATATTTCTATTATATGGCACCTCTGCTTCTCACTGCCTACCTGTTCATCGTAGCTCTCCCTCAAACTCCTATTCATTCTTCCAAACTCATCTTTTTTCTAACATCTTCTATCCAGTGTCATGCTGGTAAATATTTAACAACCAGCTTTCCAGAGTCCTGATTTACTGTACTTACTGATTTCCAGGATGCAAATGGCCAATTTCAAGCCATCCATATGAAGATGCTAAAAACAGAGTTGGAAAGAGATGTACACATACCAGCAGTTCTTGTTGACTGGTTCCAGCACACCATTACTTCTATCCTATGTTAATCTGCTGTATTAAGCATTTGGCAGTATGTCAGTCTTCTGGCAAGATAGTAAGCTCCTTGAAGGCTAGTTCCATGTCATTCCTCTCTGCCCTCCTCCACCATCTCTACAAAGGACCTACACATCAGAGGTCTTTCACACATCTTTGCAGAATTGAGTCCAACCTTTGTTGTGAGAACATCATATACCCATGCCTACATACAGAAAAGTACTTCTCCAAATGAAAATTGTTCAATAGTGAGGTAACTATTTTAGCTTTAAAAAATTAAAATTTAGATTATACATAATAAAATGTATCTTTCATCCTTAGGATGTGGGCAGCACATGCTGAAGTTAATTGTGATGATGTCCATTAGTGACCTTATGAATTAGAAGCACTGCATTTGTTCAGTTTGAAAGTACTCACGGGGTAGAAGCCTGCAGAAAGTGGCCTCATGTTGGGAGGGAGCTGAGAGCCCAGAGAAGTGGGCTCACTGTTCACCCACTCTCACCTGTAAAGGAGGGTGCTGCATTAAATGTCTAACTCTGAAGATCCAGTCTATTTCTGGTTGTTAAATTACAGTTAGGCCTCCTGATTTTCTTTAACTGAGAAAAAAGCATGAATTCAGAAAAGTCTCTCTCTCTCTCTCTCTCTCTCTCTCTCTCTCTCTCTCTCTCTCTCTCTCTGTCTTTTAAAATGATCTCTATTTTATGGTAAAGGGTTAAGTTCCTAATAAGCCCTAAAGAGTCAAGAGCTTGTCTTGGCATCTTGTCCTCCTTCCTCCTGATGAATTGCCTGACACCTCCCTGATCCTGCAGCTCTTTTCTTTAGAAAATAACATTTGGTTCTGGTCATGGCAGAACCCCAGGTTTTGCTGATTTAGGGCCAAAAGGAATGTGACAGCAAATTTAAATACTTTCGTATCTATAAAAGCATGAGTCTTGAAATACAAATGTTAACATAAAACACTCAGCATTGGCTCTTTATGTGCAATGGAGTTTCTTTAATCATCAGTGGTTCAGTTACTACTTATCTCTAATTCTTTTTTGGAACTTCAAACCTTGGATTCAGTTATAATTTTCTGTATTGCTAGACAGTGGTAAGACTGAACTGTAATTTCAGGGTTCAGATTTCAATGGATTAACTTTACAGTATAAACAATTAGGAAACTGATATTTTTTCCCTAATCTTGCATTTCATTGATCATAACATTGATTCTGTAGAATTTTTCAATGCATTGTATGGTGTTATTTTACAACACAAATAACATCAATACAAGAGATCAGTTTAAAAAGACTCTCCAAGAAGACTTAAATATTTTTGGCAAGTGGGAGGTGAGAGTTCAGGGTAACTATTCTGTTTGCAAATTCAAAAACATAAATTAGGGTAATTGTTTTAGAAAATACTTAGAGAAGGAGATATGCTGATAAGTTTGAGCTCTAATTAAGCTGCTTCTTTTTAAGCTCATGGTTTAATTTACCTCCTGATACTTTCCTTTTTTGCTAGTCATCACTGACACAGACCCTTTTCAATATCTTTTGTATTATGCCTTCACTTGGGTTTTAACATTAGGAAAAGTGTAAGAATAAACGATAGCTTTGAATTTAGACAAATAATTTCAGAAAGGCCCTTAGTGTTTTTACTCATTTCAAGTCTCCTGAGGATGTCAAAATGAAGATGTAACAATTGAATTAATTATTTCACTTACAAAATCCAGTTCAAGGCTCCCATCACTCACTTACTGCTATGTCATTTCCTCAGTCTCAGATTGCAGAGGGCTTTTCTTTCTTCTCTTCCCACGTTCCATACCGAATTGTTAAATCTTGCCAATTGTTGTTGGTAATGTGTCCAGAATTTATCCTCTTTTTATTTATTTGTTCTATACTTGACAGTACATCAAAATCACCTGGGAAACTTCTTTAAAAATGTATAATTTCCAGGTCTTTCTCCAAAGTTTCTGATTCAGGGTATTGGAGGTGGGTACAAAGAAATCTTCATTTCTAAACAAGGTAACCAGGTGATTTAGAGGGCCTTTCCTGAGAGAGTGAGCAACAGGAACTAGCTTAAGAGGGATGAAGCATATTCTAGGAAGCCAGGCCAGTAGGTGAGAGCCCTGGGCAGGAAGGGGTAGGCAAGGAGGCTAGGGATCAGCCATGGAGAATGAAGCTTTGGGGAACAACATGTGGGGCCTCCTAGGGTTAATGAAACAACTCTTCTTTGGAGGTAGAATTTGAGGTTCCCAGAGTCTCAGTTGAAAATGCCAGTTGGAAGCCTGGAATGAGGGTCAACAACTAAGGAGGTGGGGGGACTGTATCTGATCATTAGCTTTCTTGGAAAGAATCTGTCAATGAGATGAGAAAGGAACCAAGATGGAACCCTATTTGAACAGTGATGGGAAGATGAGCCAGCAAGAGAGACAAGAAAGAGGAAGAAGGGGAAAAGTGTTGGGAAGGACTAGAGAAAGAATTTTAAGAAAAGAGGAAGGGGTTGATTGTATTAGTCACCCTAGCATTTCCTGCACCCTGAACAAAGCAAGTACATAGTAACTATTTTCTGAACTGAATGGGAATGCTGCCCAGACCAGAGAAGGTAAGAACTATATATGGAAAGGCTGTAGGTCCCTGCATGACTTGGCATAGCAGCTTCAGTGCAGGGGGATTGGACAGAGAACAGTTGTCAAGGAGGAACTAAGTGATGGGGACAAGTATAGGTACTAAAAAAATATCACTGAATAAGGTAAGGAAAAAGATGTGTTGGTAGTTGGACGGGAAGCAAGGCAGGGAATGTGAAGATGGAGGGAGTGGGAAAGAAGAAATGAAAGCTATTCTATTTTCCCTTGAATATGTGACTTCATCCTCTCTGTGGTACAGTGGCTTTCCTGTGCTCTATTGGATTGTTCAAAATGTTACCTTCAGATGTTCCTTTTTAAAGAAACATTTCCTTTTCTGTACAGCCATGGATTAGCCTATTCTCTGAAGTGTTTAGCACTTGCTTTCCTGACTCCAGGGATTCCTGATCTAAGGATACTTAAGCATCATAGGTGCTACTGAGTGAGGTGCTGTGTCTGCATTGTCAAATAATAATCCCTAAGGTTGGTCTTATTTTCCATTCCCCTATGAGGAAACTGATCTTCAGCGACCCTTAACTGAGAAGTGGTCAAGCTGGGATCCAACCTAGCTCTGTCTGACTCAGACACCTCCTTACTCCACCCAGGCTGCCTTTGCTTCAATTGTATAAATACCAAAATGACATGAACGCTTTCCCCCCAAAGTTCCTGACCTTTCTACATTCCAGACAGTTCTTCCTAATTGAGGTGTAGCTTCTTCAGTCACCAAAGGCAAAGCCCTTACAATTCTGCCTAGCCTCCCCCTTCTCCCTCCCTCCCTCCTTCACAAACCACACAGAATCCAGGAGAGAAGCTGCTCACCTCCCAGAACCACATGTCTGCCCTCCCCTGCACTGTGCCATCTGCCGCCTCTGTCTCACAATGCAGAAGCAGTCTGAGCCAGCCTCGTGTGTGGTCCAGCAACCCGTCAGAGGCCCCTTCAAGCTTAGAGATTCACATCTACTTAGTACTTTTGTCTAAGCATTAGGCACAGCAGTGGGTGTCTAGTAGGTATCTCATTTAAGTCACCCAGAGCTGCAAGCTAGATACTGTCCTTTGCACATAAGAAGTAACTGTGCCTCAGAGAGGAGAGATGACTTCTAGGGAAACCTACATGGGGCAGGGGTGTTGGACCTTGGACTCATCAAGGCCTACTGGCATTTTAAGACCACTTTATTACCCCATCTGCCAGTGTATGGATGAAATCACAGCAGCAGATTCTTTAGGCTCAGAGCTGGGCTATTCTAGGAATGATTCAAAGAGAAACAACCAGAAAAAGGAACTAGTTAGGAGAATCTGTCACTATTTTGCATGTTTTAATGAAAATTTTGTGATTTCAATGATAGATCTATTAAATCCCAACATTCTCAATAATAAGAGTTTCATTTAGGGCTGGTGCTGTAGCTCAGGGGCAGAGTGCTTGCCTAGCATGTGTGAGGCACTGGGTTTGATCCTCAGCACCACACAGAAATAAACAAATAAAATAAAGGGATTCTGTCCATCTACAACTATAAAAAAAATAATTTAAAAAAGAATTTCACTTAGAAGTCTCTTTGTGCCTCTCCATTTTATTATTTAGCCAATTAGAGATTTGTAAAAATATATGTCCAGCTAGAGATGTGATAGGTGTTTTCATTGCCAGACACACTTGGATAAGAAGCACTAGACCCATGACCAGAAAACTTGAGCTTGAATTGAGAAGAGAAGTGAAACAATTGGAGAGGAGAGAATGTTCAGATCAACCCAACTGATCTCCCAGGTGCCCCTCGATTGGCTCATATTACAATTAGAGCAGAACTGCATTGGCTTACAGTCTCTGTAGGGTTCAAAATCCAATGAAAGTGCAGTTTAGAGGGGATGAAAAGTATGCTCCTGTCCCTTTCTTGTGGGGAGTGGTACCAACATTATTGGTCCTGGGACCCCTGCCTGATGCAGAATCTCCACCTTCTAGGCATGCTGAAGTTCCAGGAAGGGAGCCCAGTCTCTTGACATTCCTACCAGCCTGGCAGCATCCTTTCAGCCAAGAGAGTAGGCACTATCTAGAGCCTGCAGCACACTAGCTGGGGTGGGGGTGCTGGGGATGGTCAGAAGGAATCCTCCATTTTCTCCACCCACACTGACAGGAAGACAGGGATGGAGCTGAGTCATGTCATACCTGTTCTCAAATGAGAATGAATTCCCAAAGTTTTCCCTGGCTAGTAGAGTCCCTGTGGATTTTAAAATGGGAAGCAGAGTAAGTTTATAAAGTTTATGAGGCTACTTTTTTTAAAAAAATTTTTAGGTAGTGAAGGGGTTCCTCAGGAATCCCATAGGCTATGTGCATTAAGGGACCTTGGAAAGCCCCAAGACACCCTCTCTTTTCCAGTAGTTCTACAGTCATGACACTGACACCCAGCCCCTGTGGTCTGGGATCTAGACCTGAGGTTCAAGACACACTGCTATAGCCTTCACAGAGTCTATGAGGCCCCCTTTCTTTGTCAGTTTATATATTATATGCATTTTTTTCCTTCACTAGCCATCATCAGATTATCAAAGGATCCTTGGATTGAACAGCCAATGCCACTTGTGTTTCCGAGACCCTGATCATGTAGGATCATTTGGAGAGAGGAAGGGGGAGACTTTCAAAAGGCTTTTGGATTTGAATTCAGAGGATGATATTCTGTTGTTCTGGCTTTCTGCTGTTGGAAGGCTATTGATAAACTGATATTACTTCTTGTGGGGAACAATAAGAAAACTGCCAGATGCCCTGAAAATCTTACTCCCTGGGCTGGGGTTGTAGCTCAGTGGTAGAGTGCTCGACTAGCACGTGCAAGGTCCTGGGTTCCATCCTTGGCATCACATAAAAACATATAAATAAAATAAAGATATTGTATCCAACTACAACTAAAAAATAAATATTAGAAAAAAACACATTAACTCCCTTTTCCCCCTCACAATTAAGTTTCTTCAAAGATTTATCTATCTTGGATTCTCTTCACTTTTGGTTCCCCATTCATCTTGAAACCCTCAGTTATCCAACCTCTCCTCTCCTTTCCTACCAAAACCACACCTCCCCCAGAGCAGCACTGACCTCTGCCTTAAATATCCTGAAGATGCTTTTCAACTCCTGCCCTACTTGACTTGATTGTGGTTCTTTATATGGACTTAAATAATTAATCTTCATCTATCTTAGTCAAAGTAAGCTCAGTCTACAACACTGTTAGCTATGGTTAATATACTCTCTAAGAAATGCAAGGAATTTTAACTGCAGATTTTGACACTGCTAGATTAGTTTGATATCAACATTTATATATTCCTTAAATATTACTGAGGACTTACTGGGTGCCCATCACTGCTCTGGATCCATATGATGCAATGGTGGACTGGCCTGAACCAACAATGTAGCTTTCTACATGCAAGAAAGGAACAAGTGAGGTCCAGAAGCTCTTAGGACAATTACTCTGTGGTTAGTATTTCAGTTGCTTCTGCTAAAACTACATTATTCATCTGGGTTGGTGTAAGGTCCCTAAAGTGTTTGGTCCTTCACAAAGTTAAGATAATCAAAGAGTACTTTCCCGTTTCACACACACACAAACACACACAGACAGCAGCCATTGCAAAGTCAGGTAAAGTGATCAGCAGAGCACCAATTTGCTAAAGTGGGGACGGGGATATAAGATGTATGTATATATGTATGGATGTACATGTGTATATGTGAGAAATTTGGCCTTAAGTACCAAAATAATCAGAAAATACAACATAGTTGCATCTCAACTTCTGAGGTTTCTGATCTGGTAGGGAGAGAAAGTTGAACATGTAGCCAGTGCAGATCTGCATATAAACCAACAGGTATAAAGGATAATTAATCAAAGCAATAACAGGATGGGACTTTCCTCATGCCTTGAAATTACTGTTAAGTGAATAATTTGCTTGATCTTGAGAGAATCCATGGGGTCCCTAGCAAGAGTGGTCACTACCTTCAAGTTTTTCTGGGAGGTTCAAGGACCAGACCTACTCCCAGAGACCCACATCCTCCCCTATCCATCAATAGAAGAAACCATGAAAAGGTGACTGACCTTAAGGGCAGTGTGGTATTCATGGGATACATTTCTTTCTTCATGTGGAAGGGGAAAATGGGCCTCCCCACAGCCAAATGATGGAGAGTCTAAAGAACCATAGCAAAGGGAAGAGATTGGCTTCTGAAATTCCTATGACTGAGCTGCAGAAATTAAAGGTAGCAAGTAGGGAGGAAAAGGAGGACCCAAGTGGTGAGAGTCCCCGGTGGAGCATCCTAGAAGTCTTGGAGTTTGAAGTGTCATTCTTGTGTCTTTTCAGGTCTTGTGAATGCAATTTTCAAAGTCCTCATGATCTTAAGTTCCCATTCCGAAGGCTACTTGACAAGAGGCCACTCTATCCAGTGGCTGCTATACTGTATTGGGAACTATATAATGTGGTGGCCCTTCACTTTGTACCAGTTAGGATGTATTCAGCTGTGTAACAGTAAATTTGCCAAGAGATTAATCTAATATGATATTTACCATTTACTTAAGAAGTCTAGAACTAGCTGGTTCCAGGACTGATGCAGCTCAGCTCTGCCATCCAGGACCCAGGCTCTTTCTGTTTTTATGTACTTCCATTCTCAGCATGTTAGAGTTTTGTCCATTGCTTGTCTCCTTGGGGTTGCCATAGGGCTGCTGAAGATCCAAATATTATATTTTGACAGCAGTGGCCCAAGGTTGAAGGAGAAAGCAGAGACCAAAAGCTATGTTTTTTAACTGAGAAGGATGGGCTCCAGAATGTCTTTTTATTTATTTATTTTTTTATTTTCATGTGGTGCTGAGGATCGAACCCAGGGCCTCGCACGTGCTAGGCAAGCACTCTGCCTCTGAGAATCTAAGCCCCAAAATTTCTTTATGTCTCATACTGATCAAAACAATGGAGAGTTGGATTGCTCTGAATGGTTTAGGTCAATCATGGTGCTTACTCTAAGTCAATGATGCACTGAAATCTTTTTTTTTTAATCAATAAATAGGCTGAGTAGCATGACTCCTTTCATATATTCCTTTTTTCCTACATTCAAAGAATATTCATGGGATGACTTTTACATGCCAGACTATGTGACTAGTGCTGAAATTGCTGGTCAATCTCTTTAAATACACACTCAGGAATCTCTCTCTTGGTCCTGTCTCCTCCAGCTCCTCTCTGCCAGCTCCAATTTTAGACTAGCTCCTTTATTTGTCTCCTTATCTTTTATTTCAATCAGAACATTGTTGATTGACCTATTAAAACATTAGATTATCAGCCTAATAACTGGATTCTTGACGGATTCCATCCATTCTTATGCTTTGCTCTGGTAGGTTCCTCTCTTGTCCTGTATTCCAAATGTCTCCTATCTCATCCACTTAGACTTCACCTTTCCTGTCTTATCATATATTTTCTATTTCCTTCCTAGGGCAAATAGAGGCCATGAATACAGTACTCATGCCTGTCTCTCCTCCACACACAGGCTTGATTATGTTAACTTCAATTACCATCACCGATAGTTACTTTCTTTTTTACCCCTTTGCCCTCATTTAAGTCTATGTTACCTCCTCTTTATTATGTTAACAATGATTCTATTGCTAACATTTATTAAGCATGGTGTCCATTTGGTAGACAAGAAATCCAAGTATAAGTAAGTAACTTGCCCAGTATTATGCCAGGGTGGAGCTGGCATTCAAGCCCAGATCTGCCCAGGACTTAACAAAGTTCTGCTTCTAAGTATTGGGTGAAAGCTCTTTGTCATTTGTGTCCTTCTTGTGCACACACACACATTCATTCCCCACACAATTCACTCCACTGATGACATCTGTCTCATGTCTGTTTTTCCCACCAGACTGGGAGTGTCCATAGGGCAGAGATTCTGATTCATAATGCCCTCCCCAATACCTGCCATTTCTGCTGCAGGGAAATCATCAGTGGGATTTTATGAATGATTAAGGGGATGAGGAGGAGTGATACCTGTGCTAGGGATCTGGGAAATCCAGAAGTGAGGACCAAGTGCAGAAGCAATCACTGCTCCTGGGACCCCTCCCCCCATACTCCTGGGGAAGCCACACTCCCATCCAGGTGGAGCCACACCTGGCCCTCTGCCCAGACAAAGGAGCCCAGTCACAGCCTTGTCTCCAAGGGTATGTCCTGCCTGAGCAGGTCCTGAGCCGAAGCTCCAGAATTGTGGGGAGGCACCTGGGTCCAGAGCTAGGGCAGGGAATGAGCCTTCATGTATGCTCAGAATCTCCAGGTGTCACTGTACAGGCGTCTGCCCCACCCTCTGCCTCCTTAAGTTATCTTAAGTTCTAAACCTTCTTCAGTGTCCTTTCCCTTCCCTCCCTGGCATAGGAAGCCCACCTGCCTACATCCTCTGTTCACAACTCTGTGGAGGGGACCAAGTCATGCAGAGCTTGAGGGACAGCAGCTACCTTTAGGGCCACATGGATATGGGTACCCACAGGAAGAATGGAGGAAGGGGCTGGACAAGTGGTGGCTTGACAGTACCAGGTCGATCTCTGGAGACTGCAAGAAACTTAAGCCCCAAGACTCAAAATATGCTCCCTGTGTCCTCTGAGACCTGCCTACTGTGG
This sequence comes from Ictidomys tridecemlineatus, assembly GCF_052094955.1. Lineage (NCBI taxonomy): Eukaryota > Metazoa > Chordata > Mammalia > Rodentia > Sciuridae > Ictidomys > Ictidomys tridecemlineatus. Next base: position 133,749,587 of record NC_135481.1, on the reverse strand, counting down.
CATTCGTTGGCCATGGGATGGGACACTGCCCTTTTGGATTAAGCCCCAGGAAGGCTGGCACGCCCCAGCACTGTCAGCATGAGGTCATCTTGCCAATAGGCATTTCCTGTCCCTTAAACACTGACTGGAGACGGTCCCCGCCCTCTGCCCAGTTCTTGGGCTCCCGGACTCATCAAATACCTCAGGCAGTCATTGCCAGGCAGTGCCAGGCCCTGCCCTCCAGTCTTACGGCTGCAGACGTGTGACTGGTATTCACCAACACTGGCAGAAAGGACAGGGAAACCACATCTTCGGGCATGTTCAGAGGCAGGTGTTCTCGGTGTCAAACAAGCCTGCTCTCTTGAGCAGGAGCCACACTATGTCCCATCTTAGCTCCACTCTTCCAATGCTTGGCAGAATTGTTGCAGAAACTGGAATCTCTGGGGAAATTGAGACTGTGAGCCAGAGGGTGCCCTGGGGACCAACCCAAGGAAAAGACAGCTTCCTTGAAATGAGGTGGCGTCACACAGCAAAACCTGAACAAATTTGAAGATGCAATTAACAGGTGAATCTTAGACTAAGAATGTGGGTATTCACCACAAAATATGTTTTTCCCTAGTCAGATTATGAAAATCCCTGACTGCTGGGGTGTGAGCTGGCGTGGATGCTCCTCTCCATTTCCAGTGTCCTCTGCACACAATAGGAACTCAATCAACCCTTGTCTACTTTAAAACTGGGAGAGACTAGTCATAGGATTTCCCCTAGGGCTTGTGAGCTACCTTTTCTACCTGCAGGAGGAGGGAGAGTTCTTGAAGCAATATGGGGGACCGTGGTAGGGGAAAGGAGGAAGGATAGGGCTCAGGAATAGCAGGTTTTGATGGAAAGGGACTTAATTCTGTGTGAGTTTATCAAGACAGGCTGAAGGTGGGTGTGAGGAGAATATTCAGGGGTGGAGTAGTGATCCAGGTGATAATAGGGCCCAAATGTCATAACACCTGGCACCCTGGGCCCCAAGTGGGGGCTACTTGGAGCTTCAGGAGATGGTGTCCTGGGGCATGCATCCTGTGTAGGCAGGGCCCTTTGGTCACAATCACAGTCACAGTGGGGAGGCGCCCTCAAGTGGCTTCACTGCAGCAGACCAGAAGGAGAGATGAAGCCCAGAAAGTGGGTGCCCTCCTCTTCCCAGAAATCATTTGGCAAGACTTTGGAGAAAGCCAGGAAGATAGGCTTGCAAATGGGTCAAGAGCCACTGAGACAGGATGATAATTGATAATGTGTTCCCATTTCTATTCACAGGAAAGAGAAATGAGAGATGAATGTAGTATGTAAGAATATGATTCTTTTACCCCTGCACTGGGTCTCAAACCCAGGAACACTCTACCACTGAACTAGTTGCTGAGACTGGCCTCAGACTTGCCATCCTCCTGCCTCAGCCTCCTGAGTCACTGGAATTACAGGCATGTACCACTGTACCTAACTAAGAATATATTTTATTCCTCAAAATTTAAATTTAATCCCCAAACAAAAGTACTTTTAAAAATGTCATTTAATATTTTCTCATTATAAATCAGTACTTGCTTGTGAAGAAAATTTGAACAATATGGAGAAACCACAGTAAGAAAATTAAAAAGAATCTCAGAGATAACCACTCTTTACATTATATATTATGAATATTGTTTTGTAATTTACATTATCCACTTAAAAGTGTATCATGAATCTTTACGCATGTCAATAAACATTCTTATACATGATTTTTTAATGGTAGTTTAGTATTCCTTTCTGTAGGCCTGCCAAAAATTATTTAACCAACCTTTCTATTAGACATTAAGGTTATAGAACTCTTAACCATGAAATAGATCTGTAAACAGCCCTGTAAACAAATCCATGCACACTTACATAATGAATTTCTTAGGATAAATTCTCAGGAAGATAATTGGGCAAATGGTATGCAGATTTTTTAAAGGCTTTTGCCCTTAGCAGCATTGTTTCAATTTATACTCCCACCTACAAAATCTGGTTCCTATTTCCCCAAACTCTTGCCCAATTTTGGTATTTTCAATTTTTTTTTGTGGCAACATTTAAATTCCCATTCCCTGATTATTAGTAAGGATAAGTGAAACATATTTTTCACTATTTCCACTTTTTTCTAATGTATTGCTTATATATCATTTATTTTAATTGAATGCTTATACTTAGTTATTATTGGACATTTTCTACTGTTTGTGTTCAGCTCTTATTAATTTTTAGGAGTTCTTTATATAATAATATTATTATCTCCCTGGTTGTCATGTTATGAAGACTTGTCTTTTAGCTTTAAACATATATATGTTTATTAGATAAGACAATATACATGATAAGATATATTAGATAAGACAATATACATTAGATAAGACATATATTGTATATACATGTAAATAATATATACATATATATTATTTATGTCTATATATAATATATATATGTATATATTATTTTTATATATGGCAATATATATAATGTATATATGTTTATATTGCCTTATCTAAGTTTTAGATTTTTCTGTAGTCTAAATTGACAACTTTGGTGTTATATAAAGAGATTTTCTCTGTATTGAGAGTTAAAAAATATAAGTTTCTATTTTACCTCCACTTTTTTCTCTAATTATTTTTGTTGTGGCAAAATACACATCAGAACCATATTTATATGTATAATCTATGGTACTTAAATACATTCATGATGTGGTGCAACCATCAACATCACCCATCTTTCTAACTCTTCTTTTTGAGACTCTATACACATAAAACAACAATTCTTGTTCCCTCTACCTCCGGGTAACTCCTTTTTGTCTCTATGATTTTTAGTATTCTTAAATACCTCATGCAAGTGGAATCATTCACTATTTTTATGACTAGCTTATTTCACTTAACATAGTATCTTCCAGGTTCATAGTGCCCTCTCTACTTTTATAATTTTCTCATTGACCTTTAGACCTTTAATTCTTCTTGCATTTATTTAGATGTCTGACAATAGGTAGGTATCTAATTTATTTTTTTCAATAATTTGGCCATTTTTCTCAACATTATAAAAATGTGATTGTTTTTATAAATATAAAACATTTGAATTTCTTCCTAAATGAATATCTATGTATGTGCCTTCATCTCTCATTGATTGGAAAGTACACTACATTTTGAAGCTATCGATCCTTTTTTGTTCATTCATGTTGCAAGTGTTTTCCCAGTTTGTCTTCTAAGAATAAACTCTCATAGTTTTTCTTTTGACATACTGAGGATTTAGATTTTCTTTAGTCATATTAATCTTTTCATTTATGGTTTCTGAATTGGTAATTGTGCTTAAAATGGCCTTCCCTGTGGCTTTGTAAATTGTCACCTATAGTTGTTCCATTTTCTTCCTTCTTCTTTTACTTTTATCTTCAACTCTAATTTTTTTATAATGTATGTTGGTGTGTTATATTAGGCAAAAACCTAATCTTTCCCCAAAAGAGTTACCCAATAGTCCCCTTATATTTTATTGAAAAATATTTTACTTTATTATTTGAAATGTCGCCTTTATCATACACCAAATTCTTAACATGTACCAGGTCCTATATTCTTGCCAATGTACTGCATCTGCCCTGTTTTTAATTCTGAGATTGTCTCCTTGCAAAACCCCAGACCTGGATGAATATAATTCTCCCTTCTCCCTACTCCTCCTCTCTGGCTGCTGAGAGCTGCTGGAGAAATTCAGTTCCACTAGTTGGTGCTGCTCCAAATTCATGTTCAAGGTCAGCCTCAGCTAGATCTTCAACTTGGCTTAGCAACTCCCAGTTCTGTAATAGTAATTTCAATGCTCTGCCTCATCACCTGCATGTAACCTCACATTCTACCTAAGAAAAAAATAGAACTTCTGTTGGAACTTTCTCAATTTCCACCCACCTGCCACCCTTCCCTCCTTGAAGAACAATAGTCACCAATGTTTACTGAGTGTTTACTGTATGCCAGGCACTATTTTAACCACTTTACATGTGGTTCATCCTCACACAAGACTTTCAGGTAACAGGAAAGAAAACTGAGAGCAACTTATGTAATTTGCTTAAAGTCTCACTACTAATGACTGAAAACTGAGGTTTAAATCCTGGAAGTGTCTTCAGAGCCCAAGTTCTTGACCACTTCTCTGAGTTATTTCTTTCAGCTCTGCTGTTTTTATTAAACTAGTTTTAATCTTTGTTCTCTGCTGTGGTGGTAAAATAACTCACTTAATCATTCAACCATTCCTGGTCTCTTCTTGAAGGAACTATGGTAGGAACAATGGTAGGAACTATGCTAGGGACCTAACAGGAAGCAAAACCAGGTATGGTCTCTCTCCTTCTAAAGCAAATGGTCCATTTGGACCATTGATAGAATTGACCAATGAATCACACCAATAAACTCAAAACCACATCCCAAATAAATGTTCTAAAGGGGAGTACTATAGTTCTATGGCAGTGGACAGCAAGGGCTAAGGGTTAAGGAGAAGTGTGTTGTGGGGTAACAATGGAGCTGAGACCAAACGATGAGGGAGAGTTTAATAGGCAAAGACAGTGCCATCAAAAGGCTCCACACATACTCACAGAAAAGTGGGGAGGAGGATCTTGCTAGGCAGATCTTCACAGACATAGGACCCCTCTGGTGTTTTCACTCAGGCTCAGTCCATACCTGCCTAGAACTGAATAATGACCTTGGGTTTAAATGGTATGAAAAGGAAAGCGGTGAGTTCTCCATTCGCTAGTGCCCTGGGTAACTGCAGCTCTTCTACACCGTGACCTGCCCTGTCCATACATACATATATGATACTGAAATGATGACATTTAACCACAGGCTCCCTTGACTTTCGAAATCTTAACAGCTCTTGTTGAGAGAGTGTTAGTTCAGTTCTCCTGATTAGAGTCACCAGTTACAAGCAGGGGGTGCCGGTTGGGTAGTGGGTAAGGATAGCACAAAAATCTTGAAAGGGGCTCGTTCCTACCATTTTCTTTGGGCCTCTTTGCAATCCTTCATTTTGGTGACTTGTTGTTTATGGGAGAGAGTGAAAGGGGAGATGAAGATGACAGACAGGTGTCAAGGTCACATGCTTGGGAAGAAACTATCCACGTGGAAGCAGATTCTTGGTGATGTTTTAAAGCTTTATGCTGGTACAGCTGGCCAGGGCATATATACGACAGCAATAATGACTGGCAGTTTTGAGACCTTAAAAGTGTGCTCAATATCATACTAAGCCATTAAGTCCTGGATAGCTTTTGTTGCAGAAAAGGGGAGGAAGGGAGGCAAGGCTGATGTTTAGTTGAAAATGTACTTTCAGAAGGAATAATTGCTGGCCACTGTCTCAGAGCAGCCTGCCATAACACTGTATAAATGTTCTAACATTCATCAATCTGAGGCTGCATAAAGGAAGGAGCTCTGGGGGATGTCAGGCAGGGACATGATTGGAGGCCACATAGGGGGCAGTTAAAGCCTGCTCTCAGAGCCTGCCAGACCTGTGTTTCACCGTCCTGGCGATTCGGAGCTCCTCCTTCATTCTGTGACCTCCCAGATGGAACACAGGGGCCCACTGGTTGTGGCATCTCCCTTGTCTTGCTGCAGAAGCACTCCCATCTCAGAGGAATCTTCTGGCGGATTCTAGGACCCCCCACACTAGTCCCAATTTGCAAACGAAGACTTGGGAAGTATGGAGTTTACTGAAGTTATCTTGACACCTCCCTTACTGTGACTGCTGAGGCCTTCTGATAACCCCGGGAATTCCCACAGGTCTCCCTGAATTCTTTCTTGTAAGAAAAACAACCCCCTTCCTGCTCTGGAGGAACTATGACCTGGCACTTCTGGAACCATAACAAGACACTCAGGTTCAAATTCAGGTTCAGGATTCAGCTTGTCCTCTCGTCAGAGAGGATAAAAGAGCCAAGAGAGAGGGAAAATGTCCATGTGAGCAGTCATGTCTTTGCTTATCTTTATTTATTTTAAAAATAGTTATCTAGAATCTTGGAGCTTACATTTCTTTTCTTTTCTTCAGGGCTCTGGCATGGACCCTGGGTGCAAAGTACACATAGTGGGGAGGTGGCCTACAGAAGTGGGAAGTCATCCTAAGGGATTAAAGGCAAAGGTAAGTCCATAGGCCTTCTGAGACCTTAATCATCATTTATGGCTGGGATGCTGACTTGTTTGAGAAACAGCAGGGCTACTGCTGCCAAACAAGACTAAATTTATAAGCAAATGAGGCATTGCTGTGATAGTGTTAAACACTGGGCAAATTAAATGAATTGTTAAATGTTGACTATCACAGGCCTTAGAGGAAACTTTTTCTCCTTCTGTCTGCTCCCCAGGACCCATTTGGTCCTTTATGTGATATGTATTTACTTGAGGTGGAAGCGTTATTAATGCCCACAGGGTTTGAGTATCCATTTTGGCTTCTTGAATTTAGAGGTAAATATGTAATGTGCTTGCTCAGGAGTAATCTTTGGTGGGGATGTTTACCTTGCCTGTGAAATGTATGGAGGTATGAAATCCCCCCTACCCCCCCACCCCCACCCCCAAGTGGCGCTGTCCCTTTTCCAGGAAAGGAATCCCTTCTGGATAAGTTCTGTTCAAGGTCAAGAAACAGAAAAATCAATTCAAAAGAGCTCAAACAATGAAGGGATTTATTGACTCTTATAACTTGAAAAGCAGAAGTAGTGGGGTAGATTTCAAGGCTGGTTAGATTCAGTAGCTTAGTGAGGAAATGAAAAACAGTGTCTCTGCTTTCTCTGTGTTCTGACTCCATTCTCTCTGAAAGTTCATGGTGGCAAAATGGCTGCAGCAGTTCCTGGCCTCACATATGCCCACCATGCTCTCCAGAAGATGAGTAAATGTCTTTCCCTAGAGTACTGTCAGAAAGGTGAGCGAGCATGTAAATTTTTCAGAAGCCTCTCACCTTATGGCCCAGAGAAACGAATTGTGTTACATGCCCACTGGGGAGTTCTATGGGTTGATTGGATTAGGTGACTGCTGTGTAAAGGATTTGTGATTGTCCCAGTTAGCTTAGACTAAAAAGAACTCAAAACTGACACAGTCAAATCATATGGCTGCTACACAGTGGAGATAGGTAAGGAGTGGGTATTGAAGACATTACCATACCCTCCCTAGAATTCCCAGCAGGTGGTTACCCAGTGATAGGTCCCATGGATGTTTCTCTCGCCTGGGCTGAGGACCAAACTCAGGGCTGTGTGCGTGCTAGGTAGGTGCTCTGCCATTGAGCTAAATTCCCAGCCCCAAGTCCCATGGAGGGAATGCTCATTACATGGAGGCAGCCCATGCTGTGGTAGGGTGGCCCTGACCGTGGCATGGTCCCTTTTTGTGTAAGATAGCAGCTGCATCAGGAGTCTTCTCCCATCTCTGACTCACAGATCAAAGCCAGCTCTTCCTTCAAGAACTGGCTCTTCTTCCTTTTGAACAGAGGAGCAAGTGAGAAACTGTTTTCAAAGGAGCAAGGCAAATGAGTTGACTGTCCTTCCTTCCCTTCCTTCCTCAGGGCTTCAGGTCAAGCAGGCCATTCTTGGAGGAATGTCTTAGCCCAACATCTGTGATGAGGAGAGGAACATTAATGATATCCACAAAGAGATGGGGGAAGAGATGCTTAAGATATTTGCTTTAGGATATTTGTGTCTCCAGCACAGGCTGCCTCTTTCCATGTGGTGTGTCTTTCTCAGGCCAATGTGTGGGAGGGAACTCCTCCCACAGAGCCAGTTTAGGATATATGGCATTGTGATGTATTTGGAAATGATAAATTGCCCTGGTCCCAGGGTGTGTGTTATGAACGGAATATCTTTCAAACACCTTAAGTACTGTAATTTCAGTGGCAAAATAAGCTACTTCTAGCCCCAAATATCAACAAACTGACCTAGATGTATATTTTACCCTATAGCCCAATGCCATAGAATGCAATTAGGTCACTAAAAACAATGATATAGGGTAATACAGTATATATTATTCTAATCCTTACTCCTCATTTCTTGTTTATGCCTAATGCATTTGAAGAAACTTCTTAAATTGGTAACTGTTGGCAAATGCTGGACAATAAACCCCATGAGAGCAGAAGTCATTGTTACGTTAACTTTGTCTCCCAGCACCTAAACCTGGGACATAATAGATTCTCAATAATTGCTGTAGAGAGGAAGAAAAGAATAAAAGAAGGAAATAGAGAATCTCTTATGTTATTACTTTGCTTAGAGGAACTACTTCTAACTTTTTGTAATTTAACATAATTTTGACTTTTGTTTTAAAGTGGACACTCTTAAAAGTGTTAAAAAGTGCTTTATGTCAATATTTAGTACTGTTTTTTTTCTTTAAAGATACTCCCTTGAGTAAATGCACTCTACTGTCATGTATAACTAGTTAAAACAAATTAAAAAATTAAAAGAAAAAAAGATACTCCCTTGATTTTGTAGGAATTGACAGAGTAAAGTAAAGCACCAGGGCTTTCCCTCCCATTTTTCAATTAAATGTCCACAAAGATTTTTAAATAGAAAAAAAAAATCTCCCCCAGCTTCAGGAACTTGGGATAAGAATTAAGCATGTGTCAGAACCTGGGAGGAGCTGGAACTAAATACAGCTGCAATGGAGCTGGATTAACAGCTAATTCCTCTGTGCCTTTTAGTGTAAAAGAACACTGACTAAGTGAGAAACAGCCTTGGCTGGTCCCCACGAGTGGCCCCCACCTTACTGCTTTGCCAGCAGGACTCACCAGGCTTCTCTTAGCAGTGCCTGGCCTCCAGCTTCCCTGCAGCACATAAATGGCTATCCCTGCCAGAGAAGGGGAGGTGAGCCTGGGGAGGTCAGGGCAAAGGCTGTTCTCTGGAGTAGACCATGCCAGGGCTAAGATAAAGGAGGCAGCTGAAATCCCTCCTTGGACTTCCTTACAGTCTTATGCACAAGCAGGACTTAAAATACACAACAGTGTTCTGTTTTCTTGGCCCTTGTTTTCTGAAACAATATCCATACTTGCAAGCAGGTATTTCTCCCTGGCCATGCTGTGTAGGGGCTCTTGCTTGGAGACTTGCATGGAGAACTGAGATGGGGGTCTATGAAGTAAAAAGAAGATGAAGTTGCTCTTAGTCTCAGGTCCAAAGGAGCTTAATTAGTATCCACAGTGCAAAGGGAACTATCCCAAGGAGCCAGTGATATTCCAAGCACACTAGGCACTTCTCCCTGTGACACTACTTGCTAAAAGAAGCTATATCAGCTGGGCACAGTGGCATGTGCCTGTTGTCCCAGTGACTCAGGAGGCTGAGGCAAGAGGATAGAATTTTCAAGGCCAGTCTCAATTATTTAGTGAGGCCCTAAGAAACTTAGAGAGATCATGTTTCAAAAATAAAAAAGGATTGGACATATAGCTCAGTGTGGTAAAGAGTCCCTAGGCTCAATTCCCAGTACCAAAAAAAAAAAAAAAATGTACACCAGAAAACAGAGTAGACATGGGCAGCATTAGAAAAATCACATGACTCTGAAGACTGAGACTTTCTTGAAGTACATCTACTATAGTAGAATTTAAGGTCCAAGGGGGTAGACTCTTTTCCATTTGTTTTATCTTAGCTCCTAGAGTTGGGCTTGACATCTCTTAGTCACTTAATAAACATGTTTTAAAGAAAGAAATCCAGACAGGCACAATTCACAAAAATACCTGTTTTGTAATTTTAATAAGTAGAAAGCAACCATTTTCTCTATTAAAAAACATCAGGCCATATAGTCAGGTGTGGTGGCACACACCTCCCAATGACTCCAGAGGCTGAGGTGGGAGGATTATAAGTTCCAGACAGCCTGAGCAACTTAGTGAGTCTCAAAAAGCGGGGTGGGTGGGTGGATGGGATGTAGCTTAGTAGTAGAGTACCCTCAGTAGTTAAAAAAAAAAAATCAAGCCATTCGATGTTTGAAAAGTCCAATCTTTGGAGCCATAAAGCTGTCCCTCCTGAACCATGATGTTAAAATGTGGGTTTTGATTCTGTAGTTTTGGGGTGAGGCCTGAGTTTCCACGAGGAACTTCTGAACTTACTCTCTGAACAGGGAGGATTTAAAAGTCTTGGAAGTAGCTCTGTGCAGGAGTTAATTATTTCTGTTTCCACCTCTCACACCAAGAGGGACAGCTGACATCCCATTAGATACAGAAAGGACAAAAGATGGACCAATGGGAAGTTAATTATTCTAGATGTTAAAAAACCTACATACAGAAAACAGTGTATATTTTGATTCAAATTCAAAAGAAATGATTTTCTTGGGCAGCCTTGCTATTCAGAAAGAAAAGCTTTTCATTGTGCTTTGATTAAAGGTAAGCCACTTTCTTAATCTAGACCCATTCACTGAACAGCTGGACAAATCCTAGTTTGGAAAATTATTGCCAAATGTTGTAGAATCTCCCTTGCCATGGTGGTTCTACAATTTGGTTGGAATTTTGTTCTTGGGCAGATGGATGTTTGGGAAATTATTTTGCTTCACTGAACATTGCAGACCCTGAGACTTGTGCGTGATTATTACCAAAACCACTGCTAATGAACACTTTTCCAAATTATGACTCATTCCCCTGAGCTGACTCTTCACAGCGTCTGCTTAGCCATACCCGTCCTGATCACTCCTTTTGTCATCTGACTTGCAGACGGGTGCCTGATCTCCTTTGATATACTGTACATGACATCCTAACAAACCCTTCTCTTTAATCAAAGGAATCAGACATATGCCACCGTCAGAAGTCGGGGTGGGGCGAACACGGAGCAGATGTGTTCCTGCAGGTCAGATGGAATGAATGGATTTGGAACATACACTTGGCATAATCTTTAAAATCAACCCTAGGATCTAGTTTTAAAATAAAACCTCACATTTTTCACAGGGCAGAGACATTGTAGCCAGCAACTTTTAGCAACAGCAGGAAAACAAAAGTCCTGAGATAACTTTTCATGAGTCTGCTTAGGGGTCTAGCATTTATGTGCAGAAATTCTTGAGCTGGAGAGTCTCCCCTTTCTAGATATCTGAGGAAAAAAGTACTTCCACATTCAAATACCAAAACAAAATGTGAATTTTAAAGCAGTCTTTTATTTAAGACAAATATACAACTTGCCTAATGTAACTTTTAAAAATAATATTGCCAGATGTAAATCTACAGTAGGATAGAAATAGGTTTTGGTATATTTTTTCTAACAACTCAGCAGAGATATTTTCTTTTGTAAAGGGAGAGATGCTTAACAAAAGGTTGGTAATGACAGACATGTTCAAGAAGTGCTGAGATGAGATGCAGATGTGGAACCAGAGGTTGGACTAATTATCTAGGAAAGTTCCTTTTAATCCTGAGATACCTGAGATGCTGTGTCTTATACAACCACCCATTTCCTCCACCCAACTCAGAGCAGCTACATGTGGCTGAGGAAGGGCCATGTGTGATATGGCCCTTCCAAACTTGCTCATTTGGGACCTTCAGTGTGGCCTGCCTGGACTGTTCATCACAGTCCCCAATTCTGCCCTGCACTGGCTCTTCCCTAATCCTGCCTTTCCTGGCAGATGACATCTGCTTCCTTTCAGCCCTTCCCTTTTGGCTGTCAGTGTCAGCTCTGGGAAGGAAGAGACCAATCTAACTCTTCTTCTAGAATTTCTCTCCCTTACCTGTAAACAAGCTCCTTATTTTCATTTTTTTACCTCTAGACAGGGTGAGAAAATAGAAAGGCTATATTCTTTCTTTATAAAGATTTGAATCCTTGCTCTGCCACTTTCTGTCCAATGAATGATCTTGACAAAGTTGGTTAGTCTTTATGACCCTCTTTGGTGACCTTATTACCCAACATGTATTGAGCTTCCACTGCATGTCATACAGTATATGGAAGATGTGGTAGTGAATAAGACACCACCTCTTCCCCCAAGGAACTCATAATCTAGTGGGGGAGGTAGAAATAAACAGGCAATGACAATGGTAGATGAAGGTAAAAGTTGGGTTATTATAGGACACAAGAATACATACAGGAGGAGCAGCTCCCTACCCTCATCTTGGAGAAGGTATTTTCTGGTGAGAATGAAGGATCAGTAAGTGCTAATAAGATGAAGGATTGGGTGAAGCATAGAGAACATGGAGAGTTTGGGGACTTGCAAGTTGTTCTTCATTGTTTTTCAGGGCTATCATTTAGAATTAGGGAGGGAGTGAGAGGAGAAAGGGAGGTGAGAAATGAGAATTGGAGACGATCAGAAGCCAGAGCACAAAGCCTTGTAAGTTTTGACATGAGGAATTTTGATCCTGAATGATATTGAAGGAAATGAGAGGCCTTTATTCTTCCCCTGTCCATCCTGCATTAGCAAGACCAATAGCTCCCAGAGCCTATATGTATTGACACCTCCTCTAGTTGCTTCCAACCCCCATAAGCCAGAACCTGGTTTCTTTGGCTCAAGTGAGAGATGATGCTGTTCTGCATTAATGTCATGGCCACAGACATAGAGAAAAGTGGATTGTCTGGGTGCTAAGAAGACAGAATCTTCCCATGTAGAGCGGGGCATTGAAGATACAGAGATGAGCAAACATGGAGACCAAAATTGACCCAAGAAGTTTAAAGTTGCAATAGTGACAAGTGCTATGTAGGTTTTGCCCTGCTACATCAAGCCTGGTACAATTAGAGCCTTTAATGGGAAGAGAAGTCCTAGTGAAAAGGGCCAGGGAGCGTTTTCCTGGGAAGGTTACACTCAAGCAGAAACCTAAAAATGAGTAGCAGTCCACTTAGCTTAAAAGGGAAGAGATGTCCATTCTGAACTGGGGGGCACAGTATGTGAAGAGTGGGTGGGGCATGAAGAATTGAGAGAAGAATTGAGAGAGTGGTATGGAGGGAGGGGGCTCTTGGGCAAGATTAAGCTGGAGAGGAACAGAAAGGAAACTGTCAGGCTTCATAGGCCACATGAAGGAGTTTAATCTTCCTCCAGGTTTCAAGAAGAAGTCCCAAAGTGTGTTAAAATAAGCAATGTGGTGGAGGAAAGTTTGTAGTTTTGGAGGCATGCTTTGCTCCTATGCAGACACTAATCTACTTGAATGACAGATAAATGACCTATTAATTGGGCAATTTTCCAGAGACAGAGGATAGGCCCCTTACTTGGTTGGTAAGGCTGGAACATATAGTGCATGTCATGAAGTTTTAGTAGAAGAAATGGAAAGAGAGGCAGTTGATTCAGAGGGGAGACCTTTTTTTAAATTCACTTTGTGTTATAGGCAAATTAGCTGCTAGGCATATAGTCTTTTTCCTTTCTAAGCAAAATTGACTGGACCAAGTTTTATCACATGGATGCATTTCCAGATTACAAAATTATTCCAAGAAATAAAAAATAGTTTGCTACTAGCTATCAAGAATACAAACAACAATAAATGTTGGTGAAGATGTGGGGAAAAAGATACACTCATACATTGCTGGTGGGACTGCAAATTGGTGTAGCCATTCTGGAAAGCAGTATGGAGATTCCTTTGGAAAACTTGGAATGGAACCACTATTTGACCCAGATATCCCACTTCTCAGTTTATACCTAAAGGACTTAAAAACTGCATACTACAGGGACACAACCATACCAATGTTTATAGACACACAACACATAATAGCTAAATTGTAGAACCAACCTAGATGCCCTTCAGTAGATGAATGATGGACAGGGAAACTTTGGTATCTATACAAAATGGAACATTACTCAGCATTAAAAGAGAATGAAAAAAATGGGAGTTCATAATCTGCTTGAATCAAATGTATGAAATATGTCAAGAGCTTTGTAATGTTTTGAACAACCAATAATAATAAAAAAATAAAATAAAATTTAACTAAAAAAACCCACAAAAACCATATCACCCTATGTGCATATGTGACTACATGAGAAAAAAAAGAGAGAATGAAATCATGGCATTTTCAGGTTAATGGATAGAGTTGGAGAATATAATGCTAAGTGAAATAAGCCAATCCCCCCAAACGAAAGGCTGAATGTTTTTGTTGATGAGAAGATGCTGACCCATAAGGAGGAACTTTAGATAGGGCAAAGGGGAGGGAGGGGAAAGGAGGGGGCAAGGGGGTTGGAATCATGGTGGAATGAGTTAGACATCATTACCCTAAGTATATGTATGAAGACACAAATGGTGTGAAAATACTTTATATACAATCAGTGTCTTTACAAACTGTGCTGTATATGTGTAATGTGAAACAAATTGCATTCTGCCATCGTGTATAACAAATTAGAGGGCTGGGGTTGTGGCTGGGCTGGGGTTGCTGCTCAGTGGTAGAGCCATCGCCTAGCACGTGCGAAGCCCTGGGTTCCATCCTCAGCACCACATAAGAAATAAAATAAAATAAAGGTATTGTGTCCATCTACAACTAAAAAATAAATATTAAAAAACCCAAATTAGAATAAATAAATAATTAGTAAAAATTGATTTACTAATAGAGTAGAATGTGATGTGGATACCCAAACACTTTTAGAACAACAATAGGAAAAAAAAACTTTCTGAAATTAAGAAACATACTAATGATTTTAAAAAGAAAACCCATTCTAAATGGAAAGGATGAGGCAGAGAAGGAAATACTCTTTTTCAGCCAGTCTCAATCTGTAAATCCCCTTGCTACTGCTATTTTGTCCTGTACTGGCAGCAGAAGGGATTTTCTTGTTAGCATCCCCATGGGACTAAAATTACAAATACGTGAACACAAACTCTCAATACTCAATTAGTTTGCTTGTAGACAAGATGATCCCTGATGCTTTGGAATGGGGTGGGGGACCCAACCATACTCATTGCAAAAGCCACATACTTTTTCCAGAAGACCACGGTCAATAGTGGGAAATGCCTGCTGGCAGGAAGCTTTTAAATTACTGAGACCATTAGACACAGCAATTGTGATTTGAGCAAACATCTCTTAGAGTCAAAATATGAATGGATAATGGAATCTATGAAAGGAAGGATCAATGAACCGTAGTAATTTGCAAATACGGAGAGATAGGCAGATGCCTGGGGATCTGAACACTAGGATTACACCTCACCCAAGTTTTCATAAAAGCTTTGACTTGAGAGTAAACAGACTGTAGCAGTTATTAAACATTTGAAGTCTTTTATAAAATTTCACTTTAAGATAGTGGTTCTCAACCAGAGGTAATTTTTATTGTTTTGCTCATTTTTAAGATAATTTTTTATTTGGTGTATTTTGATCATACACAATAATGGGCCTCATTGTTACAGATTTGTATGTGCACATAATATGAACTGGTCAATTCTTCCCCTTTCCCTTCCCTCCTACCTCACCTTGGTCCTTTTCCTCTATTCTACTGGTCTCCCTTCTATTTTCATAAGACCCCTTTCCTTTATTATTTTTTCTCTTTAGCTTCTGCATGTGAGAGAAAACAAACAACGCAAACCTTGACTTTCCGAGTTTGCCTTATTTTGCTTAACATGATGGTCTCGAGTTCCATTCATTGTCCTGTTCGTGACATAATCTCATTCTTCTTTGTTACTGAGTAAAATTCCACTGTGTATATATACCACATTTTCTTTATCCATTCATCTGTTGATGGACACATAGGCTGGTTCCATAATTTTAGCTATTGTGAATTGTGCCACTATAAACATGAATATGCATTGTATCACTATAGTATGCTGGCTTTAAATTAAAAAAAATATACCAAGGAATGATATATCTGGGTCTTATGGTATCGACCTGAGAAAATTTTGCCCACGTGAAACCTGGTACTACCTAGAGACATTTTTTTGATTCTCACAACTGGTGAGGGATGGAGTGCTTCTGGCATCCAGTGGGTAGTAGCCAGGCATGCTGCTAAACAGCCTATGATGAACAGGACCCTGACCACTTCCTGCTAGGACAAAGGATTATCCACCCCAACATGTCAACTGTCCAGGGCTGAGAAACTCTGGCATAAGAGGAAAACAGCACGAAAGATAAAAAGGGAGAGGGAGCGCAAAAATCCACAATTCTTTGAAATTGGATATGTACCCTGCGGCACTAAGTTGAGTATTCCTGAGGAAGAGGGAGGGAAGCTACACTCCTGCTGTAAAACTTGCCTTCAAGACAAAGAAAGAAAAAAAGACTGGCCCATTCAGGCAGTCTCTGTGGCTGAATTATGCAGTTTGCCTAGGTCATACTTTTTGTTGCTAGCTGACTCTGATAAAATCAATTAGCTTTGAGAATCTTGAGTGCATAGTAAAGTCAGAGAGAAAAATGTATTAATAAAATATAAAGAATGTTGCTGTCAGTCCATGTGGGCTTCTGAAAATCTCTTGAATCCAAGTTCAAAGGCAGACTGCAAAGTGATAAGACCTGCATTGTCCACATCCTTAGAGCAGTTGCTTTCAGGCCTGTGGTGTTGAGAAAGGCTCACTCACTATTCAGTGTTTGGTTTGGAGTCAGCCTGACCCTGTAACAAGCCCACTTTTACACTAACAGGGCATCTGCTGTCACCACCTCAGACATCTCTAGCTTTTTACCATGTTTTCTGTATAATGTGAAAGAAACTCACCCATGTTCATGACCCCCCAAATAAATTAGGACTTGGAACCATAGAGAATCTTGTCTCAATTCAAATATATTTTTAGGTTTTTAGATGTCCATAAGTAAGCAGTCTGATGTCATTGCCTTCTGTTTAATAGTGGTACATCTTCACTTTCCTGCTTAGCTTAGAAGAATATATCTACATCTTTCTAAATTTCCATTCATACTTGATTCTAAACTGGGTATCTTGAGAGGTCTTGTTACGTCAATTATCCTCTTTTCTGTAACTTCACTTATTCCCTCTCCTTCCTTGACTCTTTTCTTTGTGTTTGTCAATAAACCTAAAACCCAGCCCTAAAAAGCAAACACAAAAAGAAACATGAAGCCTGGAGTGGTGGCGCACACCTGTAATCCCAGTGGCTCAGGAGGCTGAGGCAAGAGGATTGCGAGTTCAAAGCCAGCCTCAGCAATGGTGAAGTGCTTAGCAACTCAGTGAGACCCTGTCTCTAAATAAAAATACAAAATAGGACTGGGGATGTGGATCAGTGTTTGAGAGTGCCCCTGAGTTCAATCCCTGGTAACCCCTGAACCCCCTCCCCCCCCCCAAAAAAGAAACCTGATCTCTCCAGATCAAAGGTGTACTCTGGAGTTGTGTGCCATGGAGGGACTGAACCCACCTTATGAAGTTGAGATTAAATGGTTTAATACCCGTAATGCTTAACACAATGCTTAGCACATAAGTGATCCATAAGTGTTAACTTGTTTATTACTTAAAAGACTTAAATGTTCCATATCAATCATCTCAACATATTTTTCCATTTATGAGTTTTTCTTTTGATGGGATGTTACAATGCCTATGTTTTTGCTTGCATGCTTGAAAATTTTGCTCTATTAATTTTAGAGGACATCTTGGCTGGTTATAAAACTCTAGCACAACCTTTTCTTTTCCTTACACGATTGTAGACATTTCTCACAGTGTTGTTGTGGAGGAGTATGAGATCAGCCTGATTCCTCACTCCTATCCACATTTATAACTGTCATTTGTCATGTGGATTCCCATAAGATTCTTTATTTATATTCTATTCCAGATTTATTATCTTCTACAGGATGTATCTAGGTATAAGTCATTCTATATCATTCTTTCCCTTTGAAGTCTTTATATATCAAGATTTATGTCTGTAATTCATCCAAGATTTTTTTAAAACATCTTTATATTTTTCTCTTCTTTAGGAACACCAAATTTTCTATATGTTCAATTTCCTTTGAGACAAACATATAGATCGCTTTCCACATCTATATTTCATCAATAATTTTTAAAACTCCTTATTTTTTCTGTTTCATCTTAAGTATTTCTTTAAGTTTATCCACATGAACCAGACCATATTTTCAGCCATGTTTTACACGGCTCCATAATATTTCTGTTTTCTCTTTCATTTCTTTCCTCAGGTCTGCAACTAGCTCTTTATCCCCTTCGGCTGACACATCATCTCCAGCTTAAACACTTCTATTCCTTGCATCTCTTCTTCTGAGTCTTTGAGATAAATCATTTGGTTTCATAATTTTATTGGGATAATGGAGAACTGTTTGTATAAACTTTTTATGTCTTTGGATAATTTTCTTATGATTTTCTTTGCCTTTTAATGCAAATATCCTGTTTATAGTTCCTCTTCTTTGAATGTAATTATCTATCTACTAAGATATAGTAGAAAGTTTTAAGTTCTCCAAATTTATGTATGTATGTATTTTTGCCTTGGGGGTGATTCTCTCTCAGCTGTCAGTATTTAGGAGTTTTGGGTCATTAATGGACAGTCCTTAAGTCCCAGTTGCCCTCTGTTGTTATCTGACCATTGTACCCACCCATCCTTCTTTCTGCTTTCCTCTGGAATCTCCCTCTCTCTTCTAGTTGGTTAAGTCATCAACTCAGTGTATAGGAATGATCCATGGCATTCAACTGGATCTCAAAGGCTCTTTTCCAAAACAATGACACTTATTTGAGGGACAATATGTACCCTGTTCTATTAGAGGTTCCAAGAGGTATGTGGTGATGGATGTACTACCTAAGCCCCTTTTAGGACTAAAGGACTATTTGTCCAGTTGCTGGGAATATTTCTGTCAAGCAGTCCCCAACTGTCAGCTTTCTTTGGAATTGCCTTGTATGGAGTCACACTGCCTAATGTTATGTTCTCTTCCCAGGGAAGCTCACATCCAATGTCTGGTTGGTGAAGGTAAATAAAGGTCCAGTCATTTTACCATAACTTTAGACATCCCTGAAGGGTCATCCCAGCTCTAGACATCTCTCTTGGAATGAATGATGTGCAATGATTTCTTTCTCTGTGCAATCCTGCTTCTATGCCCTATTCCCACAGGTGTTGATCTGTACAGTGTTCAACCTCTATTAAGAGATTTTGCATTTCTTCAACTCCAAGATTTTGCTTCCTTGGAGACCCAATTGTATACTGTCATGTCTTGAGACAGGTTAACTGTCAACATGATCTTTTGTCTCTCCTCAGATTTCACAGATTTGAAAAGTTCTGACTCATCAAAGATCATATCTCTTCTCTATTTTTTCCATGAGTTTGGAGACACAGGAATAAAATAAAAATGCTTTCTCTCTGGCTACATTGAAGAAGGATCCAGAATCATAAAATTTTAAAAAATTTCTATCTTTATATAATTTCAAATTTTCAGAAAAGTTGCAAAAATAAAACAAACTACTTCTGTGTACATCATATATATACATATTATTATCATAATTATTCTTTGAATTATGACAGTAAGGAGCAGACTTTTATTTATTTATTTTTGGGTACCGAGGATTGAACTCAGGGGCACTCGACCACCGAGCTACATCCCCAGCCCTATTTTTGCATTTTATTTACAGACAGGGTTTCACTGAGTTGCTTAGCACCTCACTTTTGCAGAGGCTGGATTTGAACTCGTGATCCCCCTGCCTCAGCTTCCCAAGCCGCTGGGATTACAGGCATGCCCCACCTTACCTGGCAGGAGCAGACATTTAAATGCCTCCTTACACCTAACTACTTCAGTATATATTTTCTAAGAATCAAAACATTTCCTTACATAAAAATAGTATAATGACCACAATTGGAAATTTACATGATCTAATACCATCTGTCAATCTATTTACCATTTTCAATTTTATTAATTGTTCCAATCATATATCCCAATTGTTAAAATGTCCTTTATAGACATTTTCTGGCCTATGAGCCAATCCATAATCATTCTTTGCATTTGGATATTATGAATCCTTAATCTTTTTAATCTGTAACAGTTCCTCAGTTTTTTTTCCTTTCATGACCTTGACATTTTTGAAGGGTTAGAAGCCATTTATTTCATAAAGTGTCCCACTATTTGCATTTATTTCTTCATGGTTAGATTTAGGTGTCCTTTTTAAAAAATAATATTTATTTTTTAGTTGTAATTGAACACAGTACCTTTATTTTATTTATTTTTATGTGGTACTGAGGATGGAACCCAGGGCCTCACACATGCTAGGCGAGTGCTCTACCGTTGAGCCACAACCTCAGCCCCAAGATTTAGGTGTTTTTATTTGTTTTTTGTTTTTTGGCATGACAAAATAGTGATGTTTTGTTGTCTGTGAAGAGGGACATGATGTCACCTTGTCCCAATACTGGTGATGTTAAGTTTGATCACTTGGTTAAGAAAGCATCTACCAAGTTTGTTTTCTTTAAAGTTCTTATTTTTCCCCTTGTAATTTTTAAGTAATTTATGGGAGATGTATTTATATCATGTAAATGTCCTGTTATTTACACACTTTCTCTCACTAGTAGTATCCATTGATAATTTGAAAATGCTGTTATTCCTTTTACATTTATTATTTATTGTTTTTATAAGTAAGAGAAAACTGTCACAGATAGTAAATATGAGAAGGGACTTGTGGGTTCAAATTTTATTCATCAGGTTTAATTTGTCCAATTTGACCCTCCAATTATATTCTTATTATTTAGTTTTATTCTCAGTTTAAGATTTGCCTAATGGGAGCCTCTTCAGGTAGACTCCTATGCTCTATAGACATGTTCCAATCATTTTTTTCAAGTACATCCATGTTTTCTCATCCAACAAGATATTTCACGTTTATATTATATTTTTTCCTGCCCCCGATTGCCATTCATACTGATACCTCTATTCCCATCAATCACTACAAGTTTTATTCTAGTATTTTCCTGTACGTATCTATAACTCTTTTCCTAGCAGTGAGAAATTTGGCTTCCATTATTCTCAATGAGTTTACTCATTTCCCCCATCCTAGAATATGGAAAGCAGATTTTGAATTGCTAACATATCCCACTGCACAAAAGCAAACCCACTAGCCAGAATTGTCTGGGTTTAAGGGTCTACCCTTTTAGTTAAAATTTACATATAGTAAAATGTATAGATATGAAGTATACAGTAAATGACATTTGATCAATATATATATACCCACCTAAATACCATTATAGTCAAGATATAAAATATTTCCATTCAGCCCACAAAGTTTCATCATGCTTCCTTCTAGAAAATTCCCAAGCTCCAAAGGCAATTTTGTTTTTGAACTTCATATAAATGTAAAATACAGTATGTACTCTTTTGTGTTGGGCTTTGTCTAAGCAATGTAATATTTTTGAGGTTCATCCAGTTGTGGCATGTATCAGTTGTACCATTCATTTTTATAATTGAGAAGTATCCATTGTGTGGTTTCATCCATTCTTCACTTGATAGACATTAGGCTACTTGAACCTATTATGAATAAAATTGCTGCAAACATTCAATGTACAATTCTCTTTAAGGATAAATGTTTTCATTTTTATTGAGTAATTATTTGGTACATTATAGCATAATTATCTGTTTATCTTAAATTAAAAAAGAAAAAATCCTGCCAAACCATTTTCAAAATAGTGTTTTTTGTATCTTCTGACTAATAATATATAAGAGTTCCAGATGCTCCATATTCTTGTCAACATTTGGTGTTAACACTGAGTGTCTTTGCATGTACTTATTGGTGATTTATGTATATTCTTATGAAATACCTGTACAAATCTTTTGTCTATTTTTAATTGGGCTATTTATCTTTTCATTATAGATTTGCAGGAGTCCTTTATATATCCTGTATACAAGTCTTTTGTCAGATATAATGTATTGTGACTATTTTCTCCTATTCTATGTTTCTCCTTTACGTTTTCTCAATGGTATCTTTCAGTAAGTGGGTTATTTTTCTTTTGATGGCATCTACTTTATCAAAATTTTCTTTTGTGTTTAATGTCTTCCATTTATTTTCTAGGAACTTTTTGTGAATAAGCTTTTTACTTGTTTTTTACCCTTATTGACTTAGTTTTATATTTAGATCTATAACCCATCTCAAGTTAATTTTGTGTGTGTGAGTCAAAATAATAGGCAAAATAATATTTTTTTTATTATTTTAATAATAATAAATGACTGGGAACCAAAGCTCATTTTTTTCTGTATGTTTATTCATTGTTTTAACTCGACTTATTGAAAGATTTTCTCTTCCTCCATTGAATTACCTGGTACTTTGGTTAAAATCAATTGTCTTTATGTGCTTGGGCCCATTTCTGGACTCTGTTATCTCTCATTAACTTCTTTCTCTACTATTATACTACTGCCACATTCTCCTGATTACTATAGCTTTATAGTAAAATTTAAATCAGATTGTATATGTAGTTTGTTCTTATTTTTTTTTAGATTGCTTGACTGGTTTAGGTCCTGCATATTTTAAAATTAATTCCTGTTTACAAAAATGCTCTTTGATATTTTCATTGGTATTAATATATAAACTAATTTGGGCAATGATTAGAATCTTAACAGTAATGCATCTTCTAATGTATACGAAGCTTAAGTTAGATTTTGATCCTTTTATCTTTTGGTTGGTTTTGCCTATTATGAAAAAGTTGCTACAAATGTTCATGCACAAGTCTATTTGTGGATAAGTGTTTTTATTTTTCTTGAGTTTCCTCATCTTTATTTCTCTCTCACAATGTATATGTGTGTATGTGTGTGTATGTGTGTGTGTGTGTGTGTGTGTGTGTGTGTGTGTATATATATATATATATATATATATATACATATTATGTGTATCTTGGTTGAATCACTCCAATCAATAGAAAGGTCTTTGCTCTACTTTCATTGAACTAAAAACTGTAACTCCAACTTTAGAAGTTGTGTAGAAGCAAGATCAGAAGCAGGAATCTTGCATATGTAAACTGACTCTGGGAAGATTTGGCAATAAGGATGATTAGGAGAGAAGCATGAGTGGGTTCCTAGGCACTTGTAGACAGCATAGGCCATATTTTTCCTTAGAAATAGGAAGAAGCATCCAGAGCTAAAATTGGCGTCTAGGACAGACAAATTGCATAAATTCTGGCTGAAGTGGCATACATTCTGAGAGAGCTGATAGAGAAAGTGGCCATCCTAGGCAAATACAGTCTATGTAAATATCTTCCTCAAAGTAGCATATGTCTCATTCAGGTCTAGGCTGAGTCCTTGGGTCTAAAATATAAAAGGCTTTCGCTTTCAAGGCTAGTCACATCGACAACAACAACATAATCTAGAAATAGCTGCCATTTATTGGGCACTCATTTTGCATCAGAACCAATATTGTCATTTAATATATTTTATTTTTCATAACAGACTTTCAAGATAGGTGGTATTAGGTAAAGTTTGAAGATGGAGAATTAAGAATTTAAATGGCAAAGTGTTCTAGGACCACATGGCTAGCAAATGGAAGAGTTCTTGTTCTAACCCCCACATCTCCTAGTCTCTCTGCATAACATTGATCTATATTCACTTTAAATCTCACAGTCTTAATGCCCCAGAGACCTCATCATCCTGGGGGAAGCCCTATTGATGTCTAATTTACCTTCTTGGCAACTTCTCTTCCCCATAAATCTAGACCAAGGCCAGAGTGAGCTTCTCTGTTGGATTCTGTCTCCTCTGTGCCTTAATTAGCCCAATGGAGATGGAACACCACGGCCATCAGGGCTGGAAATTAGACTTGGGAAATCCCTAGTGGTGTTTAGGCCATTATTATTCAGCCTGAGCTTGCTTCTGGGCTTTTAAGTGCATTAGAGCACTCTGCATTGACTTGACTGGCTGCTCTGGGCTGGCTGATTTGTCAAATTACCTTCTCATTTGTACAGCTCACCTGATGATGTTGAAGCACTTTCTTGGCATTGGGAGCTACTGGCTCATCTTGAGGGATTTGGGGACTGGGCCGAGTTTTACAGATGGGGAAGCTGAGACCTGGCTGTATTGAGTAAGTGTGTAGTTGGTCTCTTTCAAAAGCTTAATGTTTGTTAACTGAAGTAATTTTTTTTCTTGTGACTGGATTTAAAGTTCCAATCTGTCAGTTTAATGAGCCACTGAGTGAGGCTATGTTTGGAGTATCAAAGTAAAGCAGAGATGAGACTGATTCAGTTTTGAATATAGGCCCTGTGGCCCACCCAAAGGAATATGATGGATTTCAGGGTTAACATTCATTGTCTCAGTTATCTGGGTTCATAGGCTGATTAAGTTCCACAGCTGTCCATGTAACTCTAATAGAAAAGGTTTATTGATGATGATAGCAGAACCAAGACAGAGTTATGGACTTGTAAATTTACCTTGGATCAATGTCACCTCCCCACTTGATGCAGGGAAGAACAGCTACCTAGAAGGAGAGGAACCACACATCCATCCATTTATTCATCCATTAATTCATCCTTCTATCCATTCATCTATCCATTCCTACAAGTTTCTGCCTACACATTTTGAATGAACTATTGTTATGTTGGTAGTTGACAGGTACTTCAAGTAAGGGACTAGTTGAGTGGACTCTGTCTCCAGACATGGTTCAGGGAGAAAGAATTCCAACAGATTGCAATAGGGGCCAGGACCTCAATCTCTAAGGCAGTGGCAGTAATACACTCAAAATGGTAGTCACAGCAACCCAACTTGCAGGCTGGATCTCAGATTTAAAAAAAAGCCCAGGTTTGACATGGACTGCTTTGTTCTTGGCCAATAGGGTGGGAGGAGTGACATTGCTCTAATGTCACTTCCCAGTTGGGGTACAGGAGCCTGAGGACTTCCTGTTTCAAGTCCATCATTCTAAAATATGGAGAAAAACTGAGCTCTAAGACACCAGACCATCAGGAATGGGGAGCTTGGGAAAATGAAGGGTGGGGCATGAAATAGATGTCATGGGAAAGATTTTTAGGTCTACTAATTTGGAAAAATGTTGCTTTCTTGCTTCTTTTCTGATACAACCAAATAGGCATACCTAACTACCTCTCTCTGAAGGAACAAACCTCCACTTTGATAGTCATAAAAATCATCATGAGGTATTGTAGAGAATGCTTTTTCTTGAGCCCTAATCCTACATATTTGGATTCAGTGTCTTGCGGTAGGAGTTGGCTCTGGATAAGAGACAGCTCAGGAATATGCCTTTTAAACAAACTAAACAGGAGCTTCAAGGCCAGGCAAGGGGACCCATAGAGACATTTTGCAGTTCCTAAAAATGGTAGACTCCATCTAGAATCTTTTAAATAGTCTTGTTGATGCTGCCCCAGGCCTGTGACCCAGGCCCTTTGCCTAGGTATTGACTAGTTTTACGGTCTAGAGTCTATAATCTCCTTGTTCTTCAAATTCTTAACCTTGGCTCCTTTAACCCAACTCCTTACCTACCCCACCCTCTTCACCATCACCTGCCCTAATTACCTCCCCTGGACTTTATCCCCTGTTGTTGGATCTGTTCTTACATGACTAGGGCATGTGACATTTGGCTGCTCTTCGTTGTAAGTAAAACTTTGAAACAGAAACTTCTAAAAGCTGGTAATCTTGGGAAGACAATTTTCCAGCATAAAGAAATGATAATGTTTAAGGAGATTGAAACCTTAATTACCCGGATTTGATCATTATATGTTATTGACTCTCATACCCAGGCCCTTTGCCTAGGTATTGGTTAGTTTAACCCTAACTCTAACCCCATACATATGTATGAATTTTTTTAAAAATTAAACTGGTCATGGGAGATAGAAGCTGAAATATTTTGATATTTTTCTGACTTTGGGGAGGGGGGAGGGAAACATAAATTGTAGTACCAATGAGGAATAATCACAAAGAATTTGAGCATTTTGTTTCACAAATCTAGAAGTACATTGGGACCCCTAGATTGGGTGTCATTTAAATGAGAAGCCCACATACTTATTTTAATTCTGTACTTTACATGGAAAGATCCTCTCTTGGAACTCAAAGACAGAGTTCCCCCAATTTTAAGTTTGTGATACTCTTGCTCTTCATTTCTCTTTTTCAAAATAATTGCTTGGACTTTTCAGTCTCTAAGATTCTGTCTGATTCTTCCACAAAGAAAAAATGTAACAACTACTAGGAACATGTGTGTTTTAAAAGATGGTCCATGGAAAGAAAAGCTCCAAAAAGCAATCTGACAAGAGTATAATTTGAGACACAGTGGTGTATGGTTGAGAGAGATATTTTAGGACTTGATATATCCTCCCAAATTTCAATCCACTAGGCAGTGACTGTTCATCGATCTCCATGCAAGTGACTCTTCTCCAGAGGGAACTCTGGCTTCCTTTAAGATAGCAAGATGGTGTCACCCAACGGTGTCAGTAACAGGTTGAATTTTTGATTGATGGAGAGTGGGCATTGGACTCCACCTGAGCCCATCATTCTACATTAACTTCCTGGTGCCAGTGCCACCTTTCTCTGGAACTCCAGAGGATCTATGGCTGCTTCAAGGGATATATTTTTTCTTAATATATTTCTATTTGGATATTGTTGGTATTTTGAATGTTTAGAGTCTTATACTAATAGGGATAGAAACTCATTGTATTGTAATTTGCAAATATTTTCCTATTTACCTTATTGTTTTACCATATAATCTAAAAAGTAATTGTGAAATGGTAATCAATCATAAAATATTTCTGTATTTTGAGAAGTAGTTGAGTTCTCTTTTGTGATAGAGGTAAATATAAATGGCAGAGAAGATTGATATAGCTAAAATTTGAGCAGGTGAAGGGAATTTATGTACCTGAGGCAAATAAACATCCACAGGTCTTAGTTTCCTTCCCCATGGAATATATGTTCCTCTATTCCTCTACATGTTCCCAAGAACCCACAAAGAGCATTCTCTGGGGGAAAATAGTCCAAAATTTTCCAGTACCTATAATGTGTTGTTTTCTATGGAGTAACATTTAGGAAGTTTGGGATAGGTGTGGGGAACATGAATAAGAAATAGTTAATGTTGTGTTATGCTTCTCTGGTTTTCCATCTTAGTAAATGTGGTCCAGAGTACAGATCCTATAACAGGGAGAAGGGGAGTGGGAACTGACACTGGAAAATCATTATTTGCCCTCCTGAATTTTGTCAGCATTGATAGATGTGAGCAAAATTGGCCAAGGTGTTCTATTCTCTGAAGTAGGCTCAGCTTGCTCAATCCTGAGCACAGCTATCCCCATTTCACGTTATTTCACCTTTGAAGGAAGTGACAGGGTTGATGAAAAAGATAAAAAGTGGTATGGTTTAATGTTAAAAAGATAATCCACTGGAGTTTTGGTGATGCTGTTGCCTCTCAGTAGCCCCTTGGAAAGGCCTAGATCTTTATCCCAAGATACCACCTCATTTCTAAAACTCTTCCTTCAGAGTAATGTCCTTTGAATGATGGCCGCGCCCTTGAGGGTAAAGCAGAATGTCAGAGCCATGAAGAGGCCTTTGGAGACATGCAGGAAGTCAGTCTTACTCCTCTGTTGTAGCAGAGGTGGATCACTAGTGAAGTTAATGATGTTTCAGCTTTAAAACCGTCATCTGCTAGGGCAGCTTCCTGGGATTGGCTCATCTCCTCCAGGACCAAGGAGGAGGCAATAGTTGTCCCAGTGTACCTCTTAGTGTAATGTCTCTGGGCTCATTCATGTCATCATAAATGACAGGGTTTCTTTTTTTTTTTAAGGCTGAATAATATCCCATTATATATGCATGTATGTGGGTATATGTGCTTGTGTATATACATATACATACAGAAAATAGAGAAAATGTCATACATAGTATATATAGGGAAAGTTATACATAGGAAAAGTTTATATATATGTAGAAAATGTTATATATATTATATATAGAAATATATGTGTAATTGTGTTATTTCCTTTATCTATTCATCTGTCAATAACGCTTAGGTTTTCCTATTTTGGCTATTGTGAATAATGCTGCAATGAAAACAAGAATGTAGATACATTTCTTGAAGATAGCGATTTGACTTCTTTTGGATGTATACCAGGAAGCAGGATTGCTGGATCATGTGATAGTTTTAATTTTTGAGCATCTTCCATATTGTCTTCCATAACGGTATACCAATTTATATTCCCACTAATAGTGTGGAAAGGTTCCCTTTTTTTTACATCCCTGCTAACACTTACCTTTTTTCGGGGAAATACCAGTGATTGAACTTAGGGGCACTCCACCACTGAGCCACATCCCCAGCCCTATTTTTTGTATTTTATTTAGAGACAGAGTCTCATTGAGCTTCTTAGTGCCTCACTTTTGCTGAGGCTGGCTTTGAACCCACAAACTTTCTGCTTCAGCCTCCTGAGCCACTGGGACACAGGCTTATGCCACCGTGCTCAGCTCAACACTTACATTTTGACTTTGGTAATAGCCATCTTTTTTAAAATTTTTTTTTAAATTTTACTTTTTTAGTTGTTGATAGAACTTTATTTATATGTGGTGATGAGAATCGAACCCAGTGCCTCACGCATGCTAGGCAAGTGCTCTACCACTGAGCCACCACCTCAACCTCTTAATTTTTTTTTAGTATTTATTTTTTAGTTGTAGTTGAATGCAATACCTTTATTTTTTATTTATTTATTTTTATGTGATGCTGAGGATCGAGCCCAGGGCGTCACAATCTCAAGGTGAGCGTTCTACTGCTGAGCCAGCCGCAACCCCAGAGCCTGGTAATAGCCATCTTAAAAGCTGTGAGGTGATCTCTCATTGTGGTTTTGATTTATGTTTATATTATCAACTACTTCTTGCCACTCTGTTCCTACCCACCATTCTTTATTCTTTCTTTCTGACACTGAAACTAGACCATGAAAACATTTCTCCTCTATCATTTGGCATAACGCTAAGTTTTGCCAGAGGTGGGTACTAGAGGGATCTCTTAAGGCTTCTTATTTCTGGTGTCCTTTCTTCTCTTCTTAT
This sequence comes from Ictidomys tridecemlineatus, assembly GCF_052094955.1. Lineage (NCBI taxonomy): Eukaryota > Metazoa > Chordata > Mammalia > Rodentia > Sciuridae > Ictidomys > Ictidomys tridecemlineatus. The sequence goes on along the minus strand of NC_135481.1, from coordinate 133,720,921 downwards.
TTCTGGGACTTTTGACCACACCCCATTGTCTTTACCCCAGCAAGTTTCAGGATCACCCTAGTGGGGAGCTTCTAGTGAATTCTGCCAACCTTTCAGTGTGCTTCCCAGGAAGTCAATAGAAGACCTTCCAATACCTGGTGGGTGGCTTCCAGCAAGTCTAGTCCAACTCTAGCAGATGGTGTTACTCAATCAGGGTCTGAATCTCAGCCATAGAGGTTCTTCCAGATTTGTTCCTTCCTTGGGAACTCTCAGTCCTGTATGATGTGACTGTCCTCTTAATGGCATACCTGTAGTCTTCAGCATTTTCTTCATCCCTGAATAATTAATCCTTTGTCACTAGTTATATTAATTCTTTATATTAAACTTTACCTGTTTAAATTCCTTTGTGAATCCTGCCTCCTGTCTGGACCCTGATTAATATTTGTTAGCTCTTAAATTTGAATTTATTAACATTTATTTTCCATTCTAAGTAAATGTTTATTTCAATACTTGATTTTGTATCTGTTCTATGATGTTATTTTTTTCTTAAAAAGAACCTCCCAAATTGTTAAAGCTTTAGGTCCCACAGAGCCTGTATCGGCTGCAGGAACTTTGGAAGGAGCTCCAGGAACACCAGATTGTGTGGAATGGCTTTCCTCAAGCTTTCCATAGAGCCTGATCAGCTCCATGTCCCTGAGGTCATAGCTGGTGGCAGAAAATAGAGAATGTGACTCTCATATGGCTTTTACAGCATGGATCACATTACCTCAAATAAACATCACATCATACTTATGTTCTACTTCATACCACGAGGTATTTGAGGGAAACATCATGTGAAAAAAAATGGAGTCAGAATGGGGAAAGGACATGCCCAAGATCATGGAGAATGTCAGTGGTAGAATATGGGCTAGAAATTGTTTCTCCTGACTCCTAGAGCTCAGACACCTTGTGAGGAAGTTGAAGGATTGGGAGGGATGGGAGTCTCTGAGTTAGTCTATTTCAAATGGTTATGACAAAGCAGGCAACTTGGGGCAAGCCTCCCTCTGGGAACAATTAGAAAAACTAGATAAAATTTTTAAAAAGTCTCTTAAAGGCATCAGAGATTCAAAAAAGCAGTGAAAACAGTGCAAAATCTTGGAGGTAAAAGAAAACCTGAAATATGAGCTCAGCATTTGGGGCTACTTTCCCCCTTGGGATGTCTGCCTATTCCAGAAAGTGCAGTTGAGAAAGGGAATAGCTGAACTAAGCACTTGGCAGCTCTGGCATGAGGGATCAGGGCTAACACCTCCTCCTCCCACCCTATCACCAAATCCTGTCACTTTTACCTGAAGATGTTTCTGGAATCTATTCACTTCTCTCTAACCCCCAAACCACCCTGGCTTCATCTACCAGTTCCTCACATCGGAATTGCTGCTTCATGCCAGCATCTCTCTGTTCTTCATGCCAAAGTTCCTCCACAGATGCAGCCAGTATGATCAGGCCAATCATCTGCTTACTGCTTTAAAATTTTCCCATGACTTCTCACTATATTTAGGATTCAGACCCAGATCTTTAATAGAACCTACAAGACCCTGCACAGTTGGCTCCAACTATTGCTGTCTCATTTCACCCCATGCTTTCTCACACTTTGTGGTCCAGCACCTTGATTTTCCTTCAGCTCTGTGCCCTCCTTGTCACAGGCCCCTTGCACAGACTCCACTTCTTTCTGGAATGTTCTTTCTAATACCCATTTGTAAGATCATTCTTTAGCTCTACTTGGGGAGGAGATTAGTATACTGGAAGGCAAAAATGAATATTCTCTTATGTAATCAGCTTCCCATGGATGTGAACCATGTGTGAACCATGGAGACAAAACTCAGATACTACCTTGTGTGGGCACCCTGAAGGTCTTTAAAGTGGGAGATATTTGGAATCGGAGTGAATTGTACTGGATTCCATAATTGAAAAGATAGTATGGAAGCTTGCCTCCTGCTTTCTTGTGAGAGGTATGGCTTTCTTTCTGGAAACCAATGGTAATTGCTGACAGAGTGACTTTTCCCCTCCTGGATAATTAGGTTTGCCTGAATCCTGAACATCCCCTCTGAATTACTCAGACCTCTATAAGGTTGTGTATTGTGAGTAGAGCAGAAATGAGGCAGGAAGTCTGATGGGTACACCTGCCATGCAATGTTAAGGAAGAAAATCAGGTGAATTAAGCACTCCTTGTTCTTTTTCAGTTCATGTTATCTGGTTCATTGTTAAATGATTCACGTAAAGTACAAAATTGGGAGTAGAATTCATGCTGGGAAGGGTTTTGTGAAAATTTCATCTTTAACTTGAGCTTGGGACATTGAATGTTGGGACATTGCTGCCTTCTTTAGTATGAGGGCCACACTATGGTCAACAAATTAAGACAGTGGGACAACCGTTTCCTCAGAGTTACCTGGAAAACTAACAGCCCCAGCTGCTGGGGTTGTTCAGGGAGCCCAAAATCTCACAAGAGGAAATGACTTATCTAAACTTACAAGGTGATTATGTCTATTCCTTGGGCAGCATGGTAATTGGATTTAATGAATTTTGGCATTTTAAATATGCTCGTGTGTGCACTTTGAGTATCCTTAACAGAAAAGCATTTGGCTCTGCTCCTTGGTTTCTCAAAACAGTACAGTCCTATACGACTAAACTCTTAGGGATCTCGCAGAAAAAAACATGAAATGGGAAAAATAGGGCTTGAGCCATTTCTTAGGCAAGAGGAAAATTGACACAGTATGGGGAAAAGAACAGTGCCAACTCTAAGAAAAAAAAATCAATGGTCTATAGGTGCCAGATATTCTATTTTAGTGTAAAATTTGGACGTCCTCACTATTTTCTCTTAGTTTACTGGGAACTGTTACCCAGTTGAGTGGAAAACATTAAATGGTGCCTAGCCTCCATTTATTTACTCATCATTCAGGATATCACAGTCTGGGACCAGTACTGTTTCCCCATGGTCATCTGCTCACTGCACTGTGATCTTGGTCCCATAGTCCACACAACCAACCACACAACTTCCTCTAACATTTTGATCATCATTTAGCTATTCATCTCAAAATATGGTGAACTAGAACCAGGAGTGATGGTGCACACCTATAATCCCAGCAACTTGGGAGACTGAGGCAGGAGGATTGCAAGTTTGAGGTCAGCCTCAGAAACTTAGCAAGGTCCTAAGTAACTTAGCAAGATCCTATCTTAAAATAAAAATAAAGAGGGCTGGGGAATGTAGCTCCATGATAAACTACCCCTGGGTTAAATCTCCAATACCAAAAAGGAAAAAAAAAAAAAAGATAAACTATGCCTGGGTAGGGTGATACCATAGGAAACTCTGGAGGAGGTCTGTTATGATCCTTATTGCAAATTGGTCATTTGATAAGGGCATAAAAAGACTAACTGAACCATCTAGTAACTGTTTTACTTACTTAAAATATAGATGTTTACCTACCCAGTTAAATTTAATCCTGCTTTTTTTTTTTTTTAGCTCCTGTGATTCCTTTTCCATGAATCAAAACCCCTCCTTAAGCAATGCCTGTTAAAGAGCCTGCACTGCTAGATTTATTGGAATAGTTTGTATCAAATTCAAGTGCATTCACATAACAGTGAACCCAGGATTATATACGTGAAGGCTTACAGTCCCCTCAGTGTGGTCCTGGGCCTGCTCTTAGCTCTTTGTTCCTGTCAGCTATTTCCCATTTCCTGAATATGCCTTTTCCCAACTTTCAAAAGCCATTCCCACCACTGAGGCCTCTCATTCAGTCTGTATATATGAAAAGCTGCTTATTATTCACACAAATTTACACATAAACCCACATGCAAACAAATGGAGGTGTAAAAACTAGGTCAGCCTTACTGTAGTTACACCTTTTTATATGGAGGAGTCAGGATGAAAAGCAAATTTTTGGCTTAGGCAACCAGGCAGTGACATTGACTGAAACATAACCAAGTTTTGGAGAAAAGATGATGAGGACATTAATAGACATGTTAAATTTGAGGTGCTTATGAAACATCTTATTAATATATATTACTCTTGCACATATAAATTATAGCTCCGGAGATTGCTTGGAGATATAACAACAGCAATATTAACCATGGTTAACACTCAAGTAATACTAAGAATCAGTCATGAGTTTTTATTAATTTTTTATATTTATTTATTAGTATTTTTATTAATTCTATTAATCCTTACACTTTCCCTATGAGATTGTATCTCCAATTTACAGATGAAGAAACTGAGACTAAGAGATATTAAACAACTTACCTATGCTCCAATGTCACTGCCTGTTTGCCTATGGTTACAGGTAGATTTGGCAGTGAATAGTATAAAAATAATAATTAAGGACCAGGAATAAATGAGATGTTTTCCATTAAAAAAAAAAGAGGGGCTGGGGCTGGGGCTCAGTGGTAGTGTACTTGCCTGGCATGTATAGGGCACTAGGTTCGATTCTCAGCACCATGTATAAATAAATAAAATAAAGATCTATCAACAACTAAAAAAATTTTTTAAAAAAGAGTGAAGAGAAAAGAGTTAATGAAGAACACTGAGAAGTTCTAACATTTGAGGAATGGATGGGGGAAGAGTAGCCTACAAAAGAGACTAAGAATGAACAACCAGGGAAAAGGAGGAAAAAAATGGAACTCTAGGGCAAGCAACATTTCAAGAAACAACATGGAAACTTAAAAGAAAAAAGCATAGAACAAGATAATAAAGTTAAAACCAAATATGTCAGTTGTGTTAAGTGTAAATGTCAAGCTGTTAGATTTCCTTTATCGAAATGTTGGCTCAATACACAAAACCCAATTTTGTATCATTGACAAAAGACAATGTAAGGAATGATATGATTGAAAAGATCAATAAAAGAATGGGAAAATATATTAGACATTTTAAAACCGGGTCTGGAATATGAATATCAGATGTGGAATTAAGCACAAAATATTAATGGAACGAAGAACATTATTTTACATAAGTAAATGTGTAATTGCTGTGAAGAGGCAAGTCACAGAAGACTATGCATTAAATAATAGTTGGATAGAATATTTAAATTTAAGAAATGACCAAATACAAAGTGGGGACTTCTGGTTCAAACTTGTTGTCTGACCAGTGTTCCCAATGCACTCTCTCCTGACTTCTCATTAAAATGAAAACTCACCCCAATATTCTAAGTAAGCTTTATACCTAAGATATGAAGTGATATTATTTGTAGGTTGTCTGTGATATTAGAGATGAATATTGTAAACCTAAAGTAATTACTAAAAAACAAAACAGTTGACACTATTGGCTATAGTTAATTAGCCAATTATGGAAACAAAATGGAATCTTAAAAAATATTAATTAACATAAAAGAAGAAAAGAGAAAAAGGTAACAAAAATAGATGAGAGACATGGAAAATGCATAGCAAGGTGATAGATTTAAACTAAACCATGTTAATGATTACATTAAATCTAAATGGTCTAAGCATTCCAATTAAAGGTCAGAGATTATCAGATTGAATTTAGTAAGAGGAAGACCCAACTATATGAGAAACCTACTTTAAAATAGACCTACTATTAAATAAAACTAAAGGATGATAAAACAAACCATGCCACACTAATTAAGTACCCTAGAAGTCTGCTTAGTCACCATATTAGCAAATGTGGAAGAACAGCTCCATTTATCTATAATTTGCCATCCCTCTGGAAATGACTAAAAATAAAATAAAAAAAGATTGCACCAAACAATTACACTGTATTCACTACTTTCATGGACCACCTCTCCTTGCGTTTTGTCCTTTCTCCAGAGAGGCGTTTGTGGGAAGCATCTTCTATGTTGCAAAATAAGATGTGATCCCCATCTTCAGCTGACACATCCAGTTCCCAAACTGGGTCCCTTTCTAGAAGCTCTAGCACAGATATCACTACTATCTGTATACAACTCCCTCCCCATCCCTAGCCCAAGCAACATCATCATTTGTTCTGGTGCTACTTCTATCCTTGAAGACCATTCTGTTTAGCTGTCAAGGCAGGTAAGTATCCCTTGGCTCAGTTTTAGTGAGTTCCAATGGGCACAGCAAGACACTGTATCACAGCTATGAACCATATAATATAAATATATAAATCCCAGCCAGCTATGCTCTTTTACTTAGAAGGAAGTATGGAGAAGCCAATAAACCAAATCAGTCGTTCTGGTCAGCTGCTAGCCTGGTCACATATTGTGCTCTCTTGGAATCTCTCTCTTATATCCTGAAGAAATCCGCACATCTGCTGGTGATTAAAAGGAGCAGAGTAGTTGTCTAATCCCCTCTCAACCAAAAGCACACCCCTGCATGCATACACACACTGAATTCTTAAGAATGTCCGACATATTCCTTTTCAAAATGTAATTTATCCTTATTGAAGCAATATATGTGCATAAGTTTAAAAAGTCAAATGATACTATATGACTTACAGGGAAGTGAGTAGTCCTTTATTCTAGCTTTCCTAAACCTTAAGTTTTGTTTCCTATCTCCACTCTCAGAAGAAATAACTTTATATTCTTAGTTTTTCTTTGCTCTTTCTTTTTAAATCTGGATACTTCTACATGACACACTATTTGTGACTTGTGAAATTTTAGAAATCATTCATTGATTTACTATGATCAAAAATCTATTATTTTCTAAACCATCATATGTTGTCTCTTCTTATCCTCTCAGCCTATTGTATCACACATTTTTCTAATTAATATTTTCTATTATCATTTTTAGGATTATGCAAATATTGTCCATAGCAAAAACAGATATTCACTTATCATTATGATTTTATTTCCCTTGTACCATTTTAATAACTGCTTTACTTATTTATTTTGTGGTACTGAGGATTGAATCCAGGAACCCTCTACTACTGAGCAACATCCCCAACCCTTTTCTAAAATGTTGTTTTGAGACAGGGCCTCGCTAAGTTGCCCAGGCTGGCTTTGAATTTGTGATCCTCTTGCCTCAGCCTCCCGAGTTACTGGGAATACAGGTGTGTGCCACTGCACCCGGCTGCCTTATTTATTTAGTTTTACAGCAAATAATTATCACAGATTCAGATTCAAACATTCTAAAAGAACACTAACACTCCTCTTACACAGTCATACATGAAAAGTAATCTCCATGTTCTTAATTATTAAGAATGTCCAACAAATTCCTTTTCAAAATGTAATTTATCCTTACTGAAGCAATATATGTGCATAAATTTAAAAAGTCAAATGATACTACATGACTTACATGGGGTTGTCACTTATGCCACTCTATGTTCTCAGAGCAGAATGTGGAAGGGCTGGAGAAGGGTGTCATTTCCTTATGCAGTAAGATGCTTTTCACTGCTCCCCCTTCAGCCAGAATTTCTCTGGTTCAGCCTCTGGAGAAGAGGCATGTTGTCTTCTGCAAAGAGAGGGAGGGTAATTTCCTAGAAGTAAGGGCTGAGCTGAGAAGCGAGGCCCATCTGCTCCTTCGAGGGCCTTCACTAGTCCTGCTCACTGTCTGCACTAACGGACATGTCCTCCCTCTACAGGTGCCTGTGCCTCCATTTCTGAAGTTTTTCAGGCTCTGGATGGGGAGTCACTTTCTTTTTTAACCACTTTCTCATCCTCTGCAAGCAGTCAGATTTCTGCTTTCATAGATCAGCTAAGAGCACCATTGAGTCAGTTGCTTTTCATTTTCCCCCAAATTTGGTTAACATCTCTAGTTTGTCATCTTTTCTCTCATTTTCTTTCTTATTCCTTTAGTGTCTTGGCTATGCAGTTTTGGGAAGAGGTGAAGATAAATGAATATCTGCTTTAAGCCTTCTTCAATCAATCCTTAATTGTGGAAGAGATAGAATCCATCTGTTTGGAGCAAAAATGGATCAGTCTACTCAGTTCATTCCCATGACCAGCAGAGGGATGACCAGCAGGCTTTATTGCTAGAGTTTGGGGCCACTTTTTAACAGATAGTCATGTTATGTCTTAGCTTTTCTGTATTTGTCTGTGCTCCATAATTACCCTGCTCAGTGTATGAGCAGAACGCTTACTATTGGATGTCTTCCTTGCCACCCCCCTAGAATTTGTCCTTTTATCCTCATCATCTCCCTATTTAGACAGCTCTTGCTGTGGCCCTGGGTGTGCACTGCCAGTCTGTGGATTAGGTCTCAGGGCTTTTCCTGTCTTGCCCAGACCCATTGCTGGAGACAGTAGAGGAAGCCTCAGATAGAAAAAGGCCATTATGGTCATCTGGTCTCCAGGTGGATATCTAAAATATATCAGCTATCTTGTGCTGTTGGCATATCTCCCATATTTTATTATCCTGAAGAACGTCTGTCTTTTTCTAAGATTTGGGTTATATTACAAGCATCCTTTCCTTAGCCTTGTAGGGAATGGGTTCTAGGGAAACAGTGGAGTAGAATTGAAAAAAAAATCACAAAAGTGTTTTTAAAATTCAAGCAAATAATGTTGAATCTATTAATCAGTATCTTGTGACTCCTGATTTTTAAATTTTAGTTTTGTATCTTTAAAAACAAAGTGAAAGGGAGCTGAATAAATTTGTTTTCATTTTTACCTCTTTTCACTCTAACCATCTGGGCAGAACTCACTAATTTGGCATAAACACTCTGTACACTATACTTTGCTTAATAATTCCCTGTGGTGTATCAAGTTCTGTAAAATCAATTTTAAATTAGAAAAGTGGCAATAAGATACTTCAAGGAGATAAATATGATACCCTGGGCATAAGTTCTATTGATAAAAATACATACTAGAAACATGAAAATGAAGATGAAGTACCTTTAGAAGGATTGGATAAATGATATGATCAAAAGAAGAGGAAGCAGGAAGACATCAAAAGCTATCTTAAATATCTTCAAAATAGTGGACAAGTGTACCATGGACTGTGGTGCAGATTGTGTCTTGGACAAGGTGCCTCATCAAGGAAACAAGTTTGCCCTCCACTCCCCATACGAAGTTGACCATAGGATTCCCACAGATGGCTGCCTTGAGAGCAGTTCATATGTAAATGAGAATAGTTACACAACTATGAATTTTAGGAAAATGTGTCATTAAGGGAGTTGTATCAGCCTCAGCTTTCAGGCAAACTGGGCTTCTCTAAGGCCTCCAGCACAATTGGACCCAGATCAGGTGGCACCCCGTGCTTCCCTGCTAGAAACTTTATCTGGGTCTTGTGACAAAAACAAAAAACAAACAAACAAAAAAAAAAACAACAAGGCCTGGACTTGAACTCTGAGACTGAACAACCAGAGCACCCAGTTTAGAGTTAACTGGTTTCAGAGAAATTCAAGTATTTCATCCATTCAATCAAATTATTTGCAAGAGCCTGAATATCTAAACCTGTAAGACTTCTGAAAAATCAGACCCCCATGCCTGGAAATTGTGAAAATGTAAGACAAAAAAATTAAAGGGTTGACATTATACAGAAGGTGAACTCAGATCCTCAGGGAGAACTCTACTAATGTCCCTGATGGGTAGGGAACAGGCTCACATTCTTTTTCTGAAATCGAAGATCTTGGGAAGTGAACTGGGACCATGTCTGAAACATGCAGCTTTTGCTGCTCTTGAGACAGGTATATTCCCCTTCTGGGGCTGTGTGTCAGGGCCAAACACAAGGACACTAGCTGCAGACAGAAGCCCAGCTGGGGCTCTTCCCCAGGATCAGAGGTAAGTAAGGGGGAGAAATGTGGGTTCCCAGGATCACATTCAAGTGGAGATGAGGGGGCTGGAAGGAGCTAACACCAGATGGACTCAATTTTCTATATAAAAATCAGGTGAGGTCATCCGACAAGTGTCAGTGTGGGAAGGGCAAAAACAGAATGGAAAACAGAAGAGGACGAGGGTCGTTTTTGAAGTTTTCAGCCTTAAACGTACTGCATGGGGGTGGCCAGGATTAGGTAATTGGTGATTTGTTTTGTTTTTAAACAGAAGTGAAGGACCTGCAAAGGAGAAAATTCAGGGCATTTGTTCATTGTCATTGATTTAAGCATTCTTGAGTTAGTTCCTATTTTAAAAATTGCTGCTATAGGTAGTAAAAAAATCTTTTAAAGTTAGGAACTGTATATAATTTTTTTATATAGAGAAAAAGTGCACATAGAGTGCATCTCTGTTGATTTTCAGAGTTAACCTTCTCATGTACCCTGTGCCCAGAATGAGAAAGAACATCAGCAGCATCCAGAGCCTGCCTCACTGTGGCCCCTTCCAGGCTTGCCTGCCACTCCCAGAGGGAACCCGTATCCTGATTGCTAACAGCTTACGTCACTTTTGCCTAAAACTAAATGAACTTTAAAGTCAATTCATTCCTGCTGGGAAAACCCAAGGGTAAGATCTTAAGTCATTCATTTACTTCTCAAATTTTGTGGAATGACAGAGTTCATGGAGTTCTGTTCCAGTCAGAATATGTGTGTGTACAGAGACAGGCAAGGAAAACTTTATTTTCCAGAAGCTCACAGTCCACAAGGAGGGTGGGTGACAGAGAAAGAATGGATGTCAGAGCTGAATGTCCTCTATCACTACTGCATTGGCTTTCCTGTTTCCTAGCATGGGTGAGCAGAGAGTATGAACATGTGAGGAAGGGTCAGAATTCAGGTAAAGGGATGGGACAGCGCCAGTTTATCCAACACCTGCTTACTCAGCCATTTTTCCCCCAGCTCCGAGTCTAGTAGGGAGGAGAATAAAGCCACAACTAACCACAATGAAATAAGGGTCCCATTAAGATACAAAGTCATCTAGTCTCCAAATATATACCAGATAATACCAAATGAATAGTTCTGCATTCCTCTGGTCAAAGAAAAACACCTGAAGGGGGCTAGCTTTCCCCAATATCATGGGAGACAATCCATGGAAGCCTGCCCACGTTTCAAATATCAGCTCCTATAGGATTTCTCTTTGCCAAGCTACTCCCAGCACAAGGCCAGGCACATACAAGGTAATCATTTTAAATGTGTGTTTATTTATCTATTATTTTTTAATTTGTTCTAATTAATTATACATGATAAACATGTGTTTTATGAATGAACTCTAGTATATTTTAGAGCAAAAGATTCTCAAATACATCCAAGTCCTAATTCTCTCTAGACCAGTGTGGGCTTTGGTGGCCAGAGTAAGAATGTGGGTCAATCACATTTCACTGGGTGACACTTCATCTTTCTGAGCTCAGCCTCCTCATACCTGACTTGGGTCGGACATATTTCAAAGAGTTGCTAGGCTGGGATTGTGGCTCAGCAGTTATAGTGCTTGCCTAGCATGTGCAAGGCCCTGGGTTTGATTCTCAGCACCACATAAAAATAAATAAATAAAATAAAAATATTATGCCCAACTACAACTAAAAAAATATTTAAAAAAGAGAGAGTGCATGTTGAACCCAGCATGTCCCATGCATACTGTTATTCTTTCTCCGTGTATATCCAGAGCCCTGCTAAGACCTGGGCCATGAAAGGTGGCTGTAGGCTCTATATTTCAGGATAGAGGCACATTCTACTCTTTGGGAGAATGTGGCAAATTCAGGTTCAAAATCCTACTACCACTGGGGCCAAGGTGATGAGTTTATAGCAGAGACACTGAGCCACAAGACAGAAAATGACATAGCCAAGGGAACAACAAACCTGGAACTCAGCTGTTGTCCATCCAACTAATCCATCAAACACAAGAGCTTTGACTGTGCATGTTCATTGTTCATCTAATAAATGTGTGTTACATAGAAAAACTGCCTGTGGGTCTCTGAAAAATTGTCAGGGACTTGTCACTTACAGCTTTGCTATTTGAACCAGCAGCATCAGTATTACCTGGGAGCTTGTGAGAAATGCAGAATCACAGACCTTGGGACCTACTGTAGACCTGGGAATTAGAACCTGTACTCTAACCAGTTCCTCAGGCAATTTGTCTGTCTGTCTATCTATCTATCTATCTATCTATCTATCTATCTATCTATCTATCTATCTATCTATCTATCTATCCATTCATTCCCTCAGGGAATTTATTTGCACAGTAGAGATGGGGGAATGTTACTGTGGGGAGCTATGGAACCACACTAAACAGTGCATTTTTAAGTTCTGCTGTTTTATTTTGAGGTCCACTGCTGCCCCCTATAGACCACAATCATAATAATGATGGACTAACTTGAAAATAAAATCAATCTAGGAAAAGATCATAAACTTTTCTTGTGTGATTAGAAACACATAAAGCACAAGCAGGAGATTCTTGAAACACTAAGTGCTACATGCGTTGTTTCTACATGTGTAAATTCAGCAAACTCCTACACTTAAACGGAACCACAGTTTTTCTCACAAGGGCAATGAAAAGAGAAATATGAAGTCATTCTGAGGATTTATTTTTCTATGACTAAATGGGTGTAGAAAGCACACTTTTTATTGGCCTATCAAGCATTCTTAAAATTAAATGTCTGTATCCTTCTTTTTGATTTTTTTTAAAATGGTTCAGTGGTATACAATTCCATAACTATTGCCTCTAAGCCCTGAGAATTGGTATCTTCAATGTATTAATTCAGCACATTTTACAAAAAGAAGCTGACTCCCAGCAAGGGTTAACAGGTACAATGATCATCATAGGGGCATTATTTCCAGCTGATACCTTAGACTGAAGATAGGCGGAAGAGTGTGGATAATCTTGGACTGATGAGATCCAGGGCCAGAACCTCCGTGGCCAATGAGGGCTCACAGTGATCAGAAGGGGAATCAAGTCATGTATAATAATGACACTAATGAAAATGTCTCATGCATTTAACAAAGCCTCCCTGAGTCTCATTCTTACTGGTAGCCTAGCCTAGATCCTGAATGACTGGATTTAGCTGCCTGTGCACATAGGAAAAAGATAAAAAGGAAAAATGAACTTAATGCAGTTAGACTAAACTGGGGAGAAGCAGCTAAACTGCTTCTCCTGCTCCCAAGGAAGCAGTTACAATTTACAGAAATAAAAGCCAGGTGCTGTACATATGTAGATCTTGAAGAGGGGGCAAAGTGGGACAGAAGGCAGGAAATATACATATGCAGATTGAATTAACCTGTGCTAGACAGGCTTGGACAGGAGGCAGTCTCCATTTTCAGCTTTCTTGGTGTCTCTAGCTTCCACTCTCAGCTTGAGGAAGTTGCTTCCAATTTCAGAGGGCCAACAACTATCTGATCTATTTCACCACAACACTTGTAAGGTTTTTGTTAACACCCTCAAAGTCCAGTTAAGGAGCCAGGGCTTCCAAGACCAGGGACTCACTCTGATGGGAATTTCCTGTTCTCCATGACAGCTGCTGTCAGATGTACCCATGGGAAAACCTTATTTCCTATACTCCCTTCTGCTGACAATCAGGACAGGATTCCCAGCTCTTAGTCCATTCTCTGGCTGCAGAGCCAACCCACACAAACCCAAGGAATCAATACTCTTAGAATCACTGCTCACATCATTTCCAATATACAACACAAACAACAACATCTTGAATTCCTTAACCCTTCAACTCCACCTGCTTCTTCCACTGCTCCTTAATCATCACCCCTACTTCTGGTTAAACTTAGTGCCTTTAGTTCCTCTCTACCCTCTTCATTGTCATTTATTTATTCACTAAATGAATATTTATGCTTATTAAGCAGCTCCAGGATTCCAATACTCTCTGGTACTGGGAACACTGCAGTAAATAAAGAAGATCAATGCCTTGCCCTTCTAGAGCTGAGCTAACACAGCAACCACTAGTCACATGTGGCTATTTAAATTTTAATTAATTGAAATTACATAAAACTAAAAATTAGAAACCTCTGTTGCCACCTTTTAAGTGATGGATTGTCAAGGTTGGCTAGTAGTTACCAGTACTGGAAAGTACTGATATAGAACATTTCCAGCATCCCAAAAAGTTCTAGACAGTGCTGCTATGGGAGAGAATAAAGGGGGGCAGTGAGGAGGAAGAAAAATAGGAAGTGATGAAATTTGGATGCTGGGTTTGTCTTTATAACCATTGGTCTAGTGGCCACTTCCACCACTTCCTTGAAATTCTTCCTTTGGACCGTGACACCATTCTCTATTTGTTCTTCTCCTATTTGGCCACAGGAATGGATGCCAAAATAAAGACATTGGGTCCATCTACAGCGCTCTTAATATTCTTAAAATAGGAACTACAAGTCTTTGTAACACCATTTTTGCACTCTCCACCATTCAAATGTGTTACTGAGTGGCTAACAGTGCTGTGTGCTCGTTTAAAACTTTGAAGCAATAGGGCTGGGGTTGTGGCTCAGTGGCAGAGCGCTTGCCTAGCATGTGAGGCACTGGGTTCAATTCTCAGCACCACATATAAATAAATAAAATAAAGGTCCATTGACAAAAAATAATAATAATAAAAAAAACCCCACAAACTTTGAAGCATAAAGGGCTTGATTTGCTTTCAGAAAGGTTTACCTGTCACTTCTAAGTAACACCACAAGGTGGCAGCAGTAGTTTACAAAAGCTATCTGTAGGGCTCAACTAATCCCTCATCCCATATGTAAATTTTATGCATCTATTTATTGGAAATGAACAATAAATCCCCTGGGGGAATATATGTAAATGTAAAATAGAACCTATGTAATTAACAAACGGCAATTATGGTTGCAGTTATGACCCAGAATTCTAACAATGTTTCTAGAATTCAGAATAATAGAATCATGTGTTGCTGGTAACTATGATATACAATTAATTCATTATTAATTATATTTGCCTTTATTGTTGAAATGATACCCTCTCCTCAATCCCCATTTCGAAATAAATTAAATCATTCAGGTTTTATCCTTTGCATTTTAAAATGGAAAGTCTTTCTTGCTTTTCCTCAATGGATCAATTGATTTTTCCCCCAGCTTCATGTAAAATGATAACTGAAGAAAATCTATACATTGTTCCTAGTTGTGAACTTGCAAGTTCAAGGCAAATTGCCATGTTCAACATCTGGGATTCATCACATCTGCTCTGTTACCTCATTGATGGGCACATATCTTTCCCAGATGTGTGTGGGGTGGGGGTGGGGAGCCTATGAAGTTACAAGGAAAGCAAAATAGTACCCATGCTCTCAGCTTTCTGCTACAGCCAGATATGTGAGGATGTAAGGGAAAGATTGCTTCTAGGTCTAGTTAATCTAAGTACTCAGCACACTGAGCCAAGCCCTGCCCTTCTATGCATGAATGACCTGGGATATCTCCTGAGAGAGGGAGTCCAGCCAGGTAAACACATTTTTTTCCAGGAAAAAGAGGGTCAAATTTAGAAATTGAGAGGTCATGGTTAAACTAACATTTTAGGGTTAATGTAAGACTCAGTTCTCCAGGTACTGCCAAGAACTGTGATCTGGAACTTGTATCAGACCACAGGTTAATCAGCTTCTTAATGACATGGAATTCAATTCAAGGCAAATGGAAGACACAAATATACGTTTCTTTGTTCTCACCTGCCCCCACCATGACCATGTATCAAAGTAGCAATTAAAACTGTATTATGTATATATAATACATGGATTTGCATTTAGAATTATTCAAGTCCTTTGGTACACTAATTTTCTACCACAGAGTCCATCCTAATGAACTAATCCTAAATACAGGCAGAAAAACATATTATGAAAAGAAATGTTTAATGCTAAATTGTTTAACTTATGAAAAAAATTGGAGAGGAAACCCCTTTTAAGCCCATTTAAACATGTAATAATAGAAAATAATGAAATAAAAAATTGATAGATTCAAATAATTGGTTTTACTAAGTTGTCATGAAAACAATGTGTGTAAAGACCAGACTATATAGAAAAAGTTCATGTAATGAAGAGAACAAAGAAGACAATACAATATGTTTAGTGATGACACTGTTATGTTTGCAATTTGCACAGGAAAAAGACTATAAAAATGTCAAAAATTCATTTGTGACAACATAGATGAAACTGGAAATCATTATTTTAAGTAAAAGAATTCAGACACAGGAAGACAAATACTTCATGATCTCATTCATATGTGTAATCTAAACACCTTGATCAAATAGAAGTTGGGAGTAGAATGATGGTCATCAGAGCCTCTGGAGAGTAGAAGAATGGAGTGAGGTTGACCCACAGATACTAAGTTAGAGTTAGGAGTAAGAAGATCTAGGGGGGCTGGGATTGTGGCTCAGTGGCAGAGTGCTTGCCTCATGTGTGTGAGGCACTGGGTTCGATACTCAGCACCACATAAAATAAATAAAATAAAGGCATTATGTCCATCTACAACTAAAAAAATATTTAAAAAAGAAGAAGATCTAGAGTGCCATTGCATGGTAGGAAGACCGCAAGTAACAATAATATACACTATATTTCAAAATTCTTAAAGGAATTTGAATATTTTTACTGTAAAGAAATGATAAGTGCTTGAGGAGATAGATACGTATAATCTAATTTAAACATTGCGCAATGTACAATGTATACATGTATCAAAATAGCATATGGTGGCCAAAATATGTATAATCTTAAAGTTCTTATATGTCAGTTTATAAAAAATAAATTAAAAAATAAAAAATAACAAAATATTGAGTAGCTATTTTAAATATGATTCCAAGGGTAATTTTTCCATTTATTTTTTCTTTTTTATAGTTTCCAAATTTTCTTTAAGTGCTCTATAATGGAAAAATACAGACTTATGAAAACATTTAGTTTTAATTTAAAACAATTTCATGATTCTTTTATCTCAAAATTTCTTTTAAAATTGTCTTCTCTCCATCTTTGCCTTCTGACCTCAAAATTGATCCCATGTACTCTAGTCTCAACCTGGCTTTTTTGATGTTTCAGATTAAATATACCGGGCCCATTCTATTCTTTCTCCCAGGTCTCTCAGACTGCTGTGTCCTGGTGGAGTAGGAGGGAATGAGGTGGCCCCAGCTCAGGTGGCCTGACCATGGCACATTCTAGTCACATCATGGCTTTCATATAATGTTTATTGATAATGATAGAGAATATTAATTCAAATTTTATAGTTCTGTTTAGAAAAAAAGAAAGAATAAAATAAATAAAACATACACAGAGACTAAGGAAACACAAAGGAGACTCAAACTTTAGTGGGCATTTGTTGTTATCTTTTAGTTTGTTATTTTGATTGTATAGCTTTCTTCATTAGGGAAATCGACTATGGTGTGATTCTTAGATCCTGGGCACATCATCTGGACTTAGCCAATTACGTGCTATCCTCTGGAATTTTGAAGCTGGAGTGAGTATCTGAAAGAAGCAGGGAATAGCTTAGCTCTCATTCCAGTAGCCATGTTCAGTGTCCAGCAGAGTTAGATGCTGAACACTTGATAGCAAAAATGACTAAATTAAAAATTGTTTAAAAAGACCAGCCCAACTGGTAAACTTCCAATGAGTCTAATCGTTGAAAAAACTTAGAAAAAATCACAAAGGCTTTTACAAAGGAAAAAATGTATATGAAAGATTCTGGTTTAAAAATTATGAGAATGTGACCTAACTCCACCCTTGATTAAATTAAGAAGATAAATGACCAAAATTAACCAAAGTAGGAATCTTGCATATGCTACCAATCATAGAAGAAATGCCAATAAGCATTCTTAAAAGAACCCACTTCCTTCCCAAATAGCACAGAGCCAGATTGGTTTAGGAGGAAGTTCCTTTGAGCCTATGCTATTTAAATTACTGTTAGGTATGGAAAAAGTAGGCAAGTATGGTCTATACAGCCCTGGACCCAGCTGGCTTTCTGCCTTAGACAGTAGCTACCCAGCAGGTGAATCCACTGTTGAGTGGGGTTGGGACTGCTCTGTGGACAGGTCATCTTGCTATGCTCTTCTGACCCAGCTGTCACTACCCTCAAACCTTCTAATTATTTATCTGTAACTGGTGTCAGCCACCCTTTGGCCAGTCAAATCCTTAGTGGTAACCCAAGTCACTCTTTAACCACCAAAGACCCAAATAGGGACCTGGTTAGGGCCTACAAAAAGAACTTTCTTTTAGGTGGATGCTGACAGAGAAAGATGTTTCTTTCAATCTTAAGCATTACCAAAGTGTATCTTAGGTCTTAGGAACTTCAAAAGCCAGATTCAGAGATAAGCGTGGGCATGTGGAGGTCAGCTATGTAGAGTCAAATGTCCTGTTTCAGGTTCCTGGCCGAGCCTTCACTGTGGAAGCGCTGACCTCAATACCGGTGCAAAAGTCATGCTTCCTAACTATCATACCTGTTAAGAGTTGTGGAAGAAAAGGGCCCCAGGTATGGCGAATTCCTCTGGATATGAAATAGAATGTACTGTTATATCATCTTTTAGGTCGATGCTCATAATATAGTTGACAGTGGCTCAGAGCATCAGGGAAAGGAGTACTATATTTATTGGTAAATTACACAGCTTTTGGGTTCTCAGAGGACCAAAATCGCTTGGGCAGATTGCCCGATTCTCAGCCCCCAGGCAGCTTCCTCTTACTGCAGGTTCCCTGTCCTGTTGCATTTCTTTCCCCAAGCAAATTTCCGAATGTCCCCTTCTTAGAGCTTACATCTACTGAAAAAGCGCCAGAGGGAGGCGATGTTGATGCCGGTGAGCAAAAGCAGGTTTCGCACTAAGTCCCAGAAGAATATAGAGGTGATCCCTTTTCCCCGGGTCCATGACAGTCTCAAAGCCAGATGGATGCATACGGCAATCCTCAGTAAGCCCTGTGTGGCCCTGCTCCCCGAATCTCCGGGATATCCCTACTCCCAGCTTCCCAGGAGCTTCTTCCCAGAGGCTCAGGTCCTGCAGGTCTCCACGCAACAATGAAGCGTGGGCGGCCCCAACGGCTTCATTTGCATACAGCCGCGGCTTGGCCAATGGGCTGCGCAGGGGCTTTGGAACGCAGTGTTGCCATCTGCGTGCGCGCGTGTGTGCGAGTGTGACAGCGGCTGTGGCTGTGGCTGTGGTCGTGGCCGTGGGAGGCGGGCCCGGCGGAGCCCAGCCGCGCGGGGACCGGCCCTGGCTCCGGTTGCCACTGCACGTCGCGCCCGCCTGTCAGGGCCAAACCTCGAGACCACCCGCTCCGGCCTCACGCAGCCGCGATGTCTGTGGCCGGGCTGAAGAAGCAGTTCCACAAAGCCAGCCAGGTAGGGAGGCATACTGGAATGAGGGAGGGGGGCCGGGAGCCTGCGGCCCCTGGAGGCTCCCAGGCCTTTGGGGCTCAAGCTCTCTGAGAGGCTTCTCTCGGGGCTCGTTTTCTTCCCGCCTAGGAGGGCGTGAGGGTGGGGTGAGAGGCCGCCCGCTCTTTCCTCAGCTGGTTGGCGCCTTCTCCTTCCCGGTCCTCAGCCATCCCGAGCGCCTATAAATCTGAGAGGTTCTGTGCTGGAGAGAGCAGGTGGCGGGCCACAGGGTCTCGGGCACTGGAGACTGAGCTGGCGTGGGGAGGTGGAGGCCTCCCGAGACGCGCATCGGGAGGAGGACCTTAGGGAGTACTTGGCTGGCAGGGCCTCCCAGGAGTCCCCAGCCTTTTGGTTGCAAGCGCCTCAAGGCACGTCCTGCTGCTTCCAGGAGGCGGCGCGGGCACCAGCGCCTCCAGGGATGCTGGGCCTCGCTGCGCTTCCAGCGCGCGCTGGGAAATGGACACCACCAGTCTGTCCTGGGCTCCCTGACTGGGGCTCTCCTGTGCCGTCCTTTCCTTTCCCATCATCTTCCCTGTGGTGACCCAGGGCTGAGCACCAGGCTCCTGCTCTCAAAGACCTGAAAGTATGGTGGGGAGACAGGGAGGCAAACACGTAAACAAACAGTGCTAGACACACCTCCGCGCACAGGGGATGGCAGAAAACACAGTGGGGGCGTCGGGGAAAGCTTCTCCTCGGAGGAAGAGATGTGTCTTGAGAAGTATGGGGAGGAACTGTGGCTGGGGGTGTAGGGGGAGGGGAAGGGAATTGCAGAGGAAACAGGAAAACAGGGAAACAAGAAAATGTGTGTGTTTGTGTGTGTGTGTGTGTGTGTGTGTGTAGACAAGCAAATTTGTTTTCCAACATTGCAGGCTCTTCCATCAACGGCAGAGTTCTCGTTGTAAAACCTACTCACCCCCAGCACCTCTGGGGATCTGTTGCTTGGCCCACTTCTCCCTCCCAGCCTCAATTTTGCTAGAACCCAGGTTCCCAGATTTTATTCAGAACCCACATTTGTGATGAGGCTTCATCCCGTTTCTCCCACATATTGGTATGAGCAAAACAGCTGGCATTTCAAAATTCTCTTTTAGCCTCCATCCCAAGCTAAAAGGCACTGCTGTCCCCTCACACTCCATGAAGAAACTGTGTGATGATGCTGTTTTTCACTGGGGACATTGAATTGGCAGTGGTGCTACTCAGGGTGACAGGAGTCCTGGAGGAGGTGCCAAGTGGGTGGGGGCAGAGATGGTGGATTCACAATTGGACCTGGGCCCTTGAGGGGTGTATGGGATGTTCAGATGTCACTGGTCTTAGAGCAGGTGCATATCCTACTTTCAGGGTCCAGGGATGAGATCAAGACTGGAGCTAATGATTTGGGGGAATTTCCAGCCTAAATTTTAAAAAGTGCTGAGGAAATTGAAAAGAAAATATGCAGAGTGGACTAAATACAGGCTCTTAGGAGCAACCATATTTAGGGACAATGTTTAGCCTACTGCTTGATGAGCAGTGACTTACTCAATATTTGATTAAATGAAGTTTTGGGGTGGAGAAACACAGAAAGGAAAGAAATAATAGAATATAAGATAGAAAGAAAAGTCTCATGGGGGCAGGGGAATGATGTGTGAGGAAATAATTGGCGGTGATTCTGAGGGCTGGGTAGAGAAGTTCAATTAGCTTGGGCATCCAGGAGGCCAAGTTCATCATGGTCAGAGAGTATCAGGATGATTGTTTGCTCTACTTGTTATGTGGACTTCCTTAGCCCAGGAAAGGACCAAACCTCCTCTTTTAAAAAAATTTTTCTTTAATTGGGTATTGGGCTTTATAGGAGCAAATATCAGAGATAACCAAGATGTAAGTCCTTGGAAAATTGAGGTTGATTTCTGACCACTATCTAGAATGAATGGTTGAAATCCTTGGAAATTATTGGCATTGGAAAAATATTATGCTAGTGATAGGTGGTTTGGCTTAATTACTTACAATCAGTTCATTAAAAATTAAATGAGAAGAGAGGTTCATTTGGCCCTTATTTTCTGCATGACTGAAATAATTTGTGACTTCATTTGAAAG
The DNA here is from genome assembly GCF_052094955.1 of Ictidomys tridecemlineatus. Classification (NCBI taxonomy): domain Eukaryota; kingdom Metazoa; phylum Chordata; class Mammalia; order Rodentia; family Sciuridae; genus Ictidomys; species Ictidomys tridecemlineatus. The sequence continues at coordinate 133,699,818 of NC_135481.1, read as the reverse complement.
GAAAGACGTCGAAGATTCTTTTTAGGCTTACAACATTTTGTGGTTAAAGTATCCAATAGATAAATCTTTTATCTGTTCTAGAAGTCTTTCTAAGAAATCTTGCAATGCAACAGACTTGATGGAGATATTAGACTGGAGAATTAATATAATAATAGGGAGCACAGTAATAAAAAGTGCCAGATGTTCTCAGACAACATTTTAACAGCAGATTTTAATTCATACAGAACTTTCCCAGGGGCAGGGGAAAGGGAGTCCCAGATGATGTCATTGGCTAAATAATTCCGGGGATTCTACATGGCTTGGGCACTGATCAGCTCTGTGACTTTGGAAACGTGACTTAACCCATCTGGATGTTTGTTTTCTCTCTTTATGATGAATTAGAAGATTTAGAAGTCTAGTCTCTATTCTAAAATTAATCAATAGTTGCACAGCTCTGTGACTATACTAAAAGTCATTGGATTGTACACTTTATGAGTGATTTGTGTGTTATGTGAATTACAGCTACATAAAGTATGTGTGTGTGTGTGTGTGTGTGTGTGAAAGAGAGAATCCATTCCAGCTCTAAAATTCTTAAGTAATTTAAGCATTTCAAAGGAAGAAAGAAAGAGATGGTAAAGGGAATCTTTTATACATAAGGGAATCAAGATGATGACACAGATCATTTTTTCTCAACAATGGATCAGGTAGAAATACTCATAATCTAATCTCCTGGATATCTTGGTCCTTCTTTTCTGTTATCTTACCTGTTTTTGAGAAAAAATTCCCCTTATTTTACAAAGAATGAACTGTAAACCCCAGAGATTATGCAGCATTTTGGTAGCACATGAAGATCCAATAGGAGAAAGGATGAAATAAAATAATAAGAGTATAAGTTGAGTTACTAACAAAATTAACTCAATTCTTTGCTTCAGCATTTGGGACTAAAACCCTGGTTTACTGAGTTTGTAACTAAACACTGTTTTTTTCTTTTGTCAGGGTTTTTATATAGAGGTTTTTACTTTTCTGATAGGGACAAAACTTGAGCTATTAGAAACAAATATAAATAGTTTAGAGATGGCCATTGTGGTTTCTTGCTAAACACAGTACCTGTAGTACCACAGTACCAATAAAAATGTAGCTTATGAGGGGCTGGGGTTGTGACTCAAGCGGTAACGTGCTCACCTGGCATGCGCGAGGCACTGGGTTTGATCCTCAGCACCACATAAAAATAAAATAAAGATGTTGTGTCCACCGAAAACTGAAAAATAAATATTAAAAAATTCTCTCTCTCTCTCTTCTATCTTGAAAAAAATGTAGCGTATGATAATTACATTAGTTTTAATACTCGTTGCTTTGTATTTGTTATGCTCACATCATAGTAAATTTTCTTGATTGCAGTTAGCATTTGTGGAGGAGTCTCAAGTCACACTGGTGCATACTCTAATTGCTGTATACTCTGGACACTGTATTAATAGTCATGCTCTTTCCATTTTGGAACCTTCTTAGGACCTTGTTCCATATCCCCATAAAAGTCTGGGGATCAGTTTTCATCTCTTCTTCTTTTCTTCTCTCCAAGACTAACCATCTAGTGATGGTTATCCTTGTGAACTCTATGTTAAATTTACACCCTTTTGTCTTTACATAGCAGTGCCCTTTAACCTCTGTCATATGATCCAGCAACACCATAGGGAATAGGGAGCTCATAATATAGCTTTTTGATAACTTTTACCCCTTTCTCTTTTAATGCATTAACCAGAAAAATGATAAGCAGTTATAGGGGCTTAGGCATATTCTCTGTAATCACCAATTGTACAGGGGGGCCATTTATGGGTAAATGCTTCTGAGAAGGATATTCTTTGTAAGTTATGAGATTCTCCAGGGAGACAATGATGTCTCTTGTTTCACTTTCTCATTAGAGAGAAAGATAAAAATGCACTTTGCAAAAATCCATAATGATTTATTTTTTCTCTTAGATGCATCAAAAATATATTTAAGCTAAATACTTTTATTCTTTCCATATATATTGTGTAATAAAATTAATCCATAATCTGTTTTTTAAGTCAGAGCAGATGTTTAAACCAAACTGATTTTTTTTATTATCTGAAGAATATACACAATGCAAACATTTCTTACCACTGGTAACTTTTTGTCCTGTAAAATAAATGTAATTCAGAACTTGATTTAAAAATGACTTTGAAAGCAGAGGTTTAAAAAAACTATTATTTAAGATTAATTTTTCCAGCTTTATTAACAAATTGAATGTAAACTGTATTTTCCAATGTTAAGTGTGTGTGGATGGGTGGGGTGTCTCGTGTATATCTGGGGAAGTTATTATTGACATGCTTTACCAGAAAATAAAACTGTCACTAAGCAGAACTGAAACACTACTTTCTTTGGCTAAATAATAACTAATCATATTCTGGAGATTCTGCATCAGCAAAATGTGGATATTTAGATTTTGTTTTCCAAAGGAAGCCTGGAAATGTGTTGAATTGGGGGTAGGGAAAGGGTCTGCAGAAAGCACTAGGGATGACATCAGGGAGGCATCTCTAACTCTTCTAGTTCTTCTTTGCAATGACTTCCCAGGACCATCCCCATAGGTTTTTACTGACGCACCAACAGCTGGTGACTTTCCTGAGCATTGTGTACCTTCTGATTTTCTTTCTAATCCATTGGTTGATGGTGTCTCTCCCCTAGAAAAAGAAATCTTTCCCAGACACTGATGCCACCAAGTGTTTTGACTGCTCCAATCATCCATCAGTGTTGGAGTGGCTGCTAGTTCAGGCTGCATGACTTGGGCACTCTAGGAAATCTAATACGGGGTCATAGGTCATTATCTATGTTTATGATCTGTCTTCTTCATGGGTTGCAATTCAGACGTCCAGAGGGCCTGTTGGCTAGCATGTGGGTGCTTCTTCTCTCTCCTGCTAGTGCAACAATGGACAAAGCACACTTGGCTAGTCATTTTCAACCCCATCTCCTCTCATTTTCTTATGTGCTTTGTTCTTATGTTTGGAGTACATTTCTTCTCTCCTGGGCCATTTCTCTCAGCATATAGGCATGCTCTTTAGTATCTCCTGTCTTGCAAAAGGAAAGGAGAAAATCCTGCCTTAGAACCTTCCTTCTCCCCTGTTCTACTCCTCCTCTCCCTTGCTCAGCAAAGTGCATTAAGAGAGTTTGTTGTCCTGTGTCTGCTTTCATGTCACCCATTCTCTTCTCAACCCATTCCTGTTCACTCTCTTCTGCGGTGGTCTGAGACCACATAGCTAGGTCTTGAGTGACCTCCAACTTGCCAAGTTGGATGGTTACCTTTCCATCTGAGCTATCAGTAGCATTTGACTCTGTGGGCTGTTCTTTGACTACAATGCCCTCACTTACTCAGGTTTCCTCTGGACGAGTGGCTGCTCCTTTGAGTGTCCTTAGGGTTAATGACTCTTCTTATCTACTTGACTGCTAAATCCTGGTATATCCCAGCGTTCTGGCTTGAGCACCTCCTCTTTTCTAGCCTTGCAACTCAAAATGACTTACCACGTCACTGCAGACTTAAATGCAGTGTGTATGTTGATTACGCTCTAAGTTATATTTCTAGCCTAGATGTTCCTCCTGAATACAGACTTATAAATCTAACTGCCTGAATCACCTCTCTTTGTGGATATTTAAAATAATCCCAAACCTATGATGTCCAAATCTGAACTAACACGTTTTTTCTACTGGTGGTTTAAAACATATGCTCAGCTGCTTAATTAAAACCAAAACCAAAACCAGAACTCATTGATTTTTTCTCATTCTTAATTCATTAGCACATCCTACCTCCTAGTTCTGTTATGAAAATTTACCCTTAATCTATTCACTGTTCTCCATCTCTGCTACTATCACCCTGGTCCTGGCCATCATTTCTTGCCCTCATAATCACAGTATCTTTCTAATTCATTTACAATCATTTGTACCCACCCAGCTACAATCCTGTTTACTCACAGTGGCCAGGATGCTCTTTTTAAAAAATGTATCTCAAACAAAACAAAACATAACATTACAAATGCTGGAGACGATGTGGGAAAAATGAACTCATATACTGTTGAGGGAATGTAAATTACTACATTTATGGAGAACAATATGGAGATTCCTCAAAAAAGAAAAAAAAAAGAACCAGGATATGACCCAGAAATCCCACTTCTAGACATCTACTGAAAGGACATGAAGTTAGCATGTCACAAAAGACACCTATATTCATGCTTATTGCAGCACTATACACAAGAGCTAAGCTATGGAATCAATTTAGGTGCCCATAAATGGCTCAGTGGGTAAAGAAAATATGGTATCTGTACGCAAGGGAATATTATTCATTCACAAAGAAGAATGAAATCCTTCATATGCCTGTAATTCTAGTGACTCAGGAGGCTGAAGCAGGAGGGTTGCAAATTCAAAGCCAGTTTCAGCAACGGAGAGGCAGTAAGCAACTCAGTGAGACCCTGTCTCTAAAAAATACAAAATAGGACTGAGGATGTGGTTCAGTGATTAGGGGCCCATGAGTTCAATCCCCAGTACCAAAAAAAAAAAAAAAGAAAAGAAAGAAAGAAAGAGGCCAGCCTCAGCAATTTAGCAAGGCCTTAAGCAACTTAACAAGATTCTGTCTCAAAATTTAAAAAATTATTTTTGAAAAGGGCTGAGGATGTGGCTTAGTGGTTGAGTGGCCCTGGGTCCAATTCCTCATTAAAAAAAATAGAAGAAGAAGAAGAAGAGGGAGGAGGAGGAGGAGAAGAAAAAGAAGAAAGAAATCCTGCTGTCATTCAAAACTGGATGGAACTATAGAACATTATGCAAAGTGAAATAAGCAAGATACAGAAGATAAGTACAACATATTGTCTCTCATATATATGAGAGTTAAAAAGCATTGATCTGCATGTAGAATGATGATTACTAGAGGTTGGGAAGGGTAGGGAGTGTGGATAAAGGGAGATTAGATTAGTGCATGCTTGTGCATGTATTGATATATCAAATTAAATTCCACCAATATGTACAATTAACACCTTAATCAATAATAAAATATTTTTTTAAAAGAAAAACATGGGGCTGGGGATATATCTCAGTTGGTAGAGTACTTACCTCCCATACACAAGGCCCTGGATTCAATCCCCAGCCACCACAAAAGAAAAGAAAAAAAAATATATATATATATATATAAAATCTTAGACCGTGTAATTCTGCTGGTAAGTCTTTGGTGGTTTCCAGTTGCATGTAAAATTAAACCTAAACTTTTCATGTCCCTGTCAGTCTCTGGTAATTTTATTTGCTCTGATGTCTACTTAATCTAATTTTAACATAGCTAAACTACCCCCACCCCCAGCTTCTTTCTTTTGATTAATGTTTGCATGGCATATATATTTTTATGGTTTTATTTCCAACCTGCTTGTACTGCAATATTTGAAGTATGTTTCTTGAAGACAGCATATAGTTAGGCCATGCTTTTTAATTTATTCTTCGAGTCTGTATTTTAATTGCCATATTCACCCACTTATTTTTGGGATAATTATTTATATGTTATGATTAAAGGCTTCCATTTCATTTATGCATTTATTTTTATTTGTTGGCCCTGTTTTCTTCTTTTTTCATTTTTATCCTGCTTTCTTGTATGTTAGTTGAATTTTTTGAATTCCATTTTGATTTTTTTCACTTTTTATGTATATCTTTTTGTATATATTGATAGTGGCTATTCTAGGTATACATTATATGTAATTAACTTATGACAGTCTACCAGTGTCATCATTTTACCAGTTCAAGTGAAGTGTTGAAAACTTATTTCCTTTTAATCTTCCATTGCCCTCCCCAATTTATAATATAATTGAAATTAAATACTTTCCCTTTTATACATTTAGAAGTACATCAGGCAGTGTTATAATTTGTATTTTAACCATCAAACAAATTAGAAAACCCAAGAGAGAAGAAGTCTATCTTGTTTACCCTTATTTTTGCTTATCATGTTCTTTCTTCTTTCTTGATGTTCCAAGTTTCCTTCTTTCACTGTTTCCTTTCTGTTTAGAGAAACCTTAGAATTTTTTAATTTAATTTAATTTTTTTTTGTGAGTAGGTCCGCTGATAACAAATTCTCTTAATTTTCCTTTATCTGAGAATGTCTTGTTATTTCCTTTATTCTGAGTGATATTTACTGTGGATATAACATTCTGGATTGATGATTCCTTTCTTTCAGCACTTGGAAAATATTGTGCTACTTTCCTTTAGCCTCCTTGGTGTTAAATAAGTAGGAGGTCATTGGCCTTAGGCTGTCTGGGTATTTAGTTCCTACATAATGAACTACAACCTAACTTAGTATTTAAACAAACCAAAATCTAAGTTAGAATAACAAACAATAGTGTTTCAGCCAATCACAAGCAGCCAGGTTTCAGCCAATCACAAGAAGTCAGTTGATCAGACCATGCCCATATAAGGGTAGACTGCCTAGCTTATCTCTCTATTTTGCTTCTGTGTTCTGCATATAAAAGCACCAGTTCACACGCCTGGGCAAAATTCTCTGAATCTCCTCTAGTTCTGAGTGCTGCACAATTGTTCTTTGCTCAAGAAAGCTCTGCTAAATTTGATTTGTCTAAAGTTTTTCTTTTAGCAGCAATTTCTTTTCTTTTTTTTTTTTGGTTTTATAGAATGAAGATATATTTTATTTTTAAAACTTTTTTTTAGTTGTAGATGGACACAATATCTTTGTTTTATTTATTTTTTTTATGTTACGCATGTGAGGCAAGTGCTCAACCACTGAGCTACAATCCCAGCCCTTAGCAGCAATTTCTGATGAAAAATTTGCTATAATTTGTGTCATTTTTCTTCTAGAGATTAGATGTTATTTCTCTCTCATTGCTTTCAATATTTTTTCTGTGTTATTGACTATGATATATCTTATTTTATTTTATTTTTTCTTTTTTTCCTTTTTTAATTAGTTGTTCAAAACATTACATAGCTTTTGACATATCATATTTCATACATTTGATTCAAGTGGATTATGAACTCCCATTTTCCCCCTGTATACAGATTGCAGAATCACATCCGTTACACCTCCACGTTTTTACATACTAGTGTCTGTTGTATTCTGCTGTCTTTCCTATCCTCTACTATCCCCCCTCCCCTCCCCTCCCCTCCCCTCCCATCTTCTCTTTCTACCCCATCTACTGTACTTCATTTCTCTCCCTTGTTTTTTTCCCCCTTTCCCTTCAGCTCCTCTTATATGTAATTTTGTATAATGATGAGGGTCTCCTTCCATTTCCATGCAATTTCCCTTCTCTCTTCCTTTCCCTCCCACCTCTCGTCCCTGTTTAATGTTAATCTTCTTCTCATGCTCTTCCTCCCTGCTCTGTTCTTAGTTGCTCTCCTTATATCAAAGATGACATCTGGCATTTGTTTTTTAGGGATTGGCTAGCTTCACTTAGCATAATCTGCTCTAGTGCTATCCATTTCCCTGCAAATGCCACGATTTTGTCATTTTTTAGTGCTGAGTAGTACTCCATTGTGTATAAATGCCACATTTTTTTTTTATCCATTCATCTACTGCTACATGGATGTTAATAGCAGCACAATTCACAATAGCTAGACTGTGGAACCAACCTATGATGTATCTTGATATGGATTTCTATTACTTTGTCCTGTTTGGGGTTTACTTAGCTTCTTAAGGTTGCTTATTATGTCTTTTACCAAATCTAGAAAGTTTTTAGCTATTATTTCTTTGAGTGCCTTATCACCCCTGCACATTTTCCTTCCCTTTTGGGACTCAGATGACATAAATATTTGATCTTTTGTTATAGACCCATGTGTCCTTGAGTCTCTGCTTTCTGTGCCTTCCTCCTGCCCCAACCACCATTTATTTTCTCTCTATTGTTTAGATCCAGTAATTTGTATTATTCTATCTTCCAGTTCACTGATTCTTTTGTCTTCTGCATTCTGTGGGTGAGCTACATGTTGATTTTTAAAATTTCGGTTATTGAATTTTTCAATTCTTTTTATTTGGCTCTTTATATCTTCTGTCTCTTTGCAGAGACTTGTTTCTTCATTTGCTTCAAGCATGCTCATAATTGCTTGTTGCTCCTTTAGAATCTTGAGCATAATTTTAATGGTTTTGTCATCTTAGTGTTGGCATCTATTGATTGTCTTTTCTCAGTCCACTTGAAATCTTCCTGGTTCTTGGCATGATGAGTGATTTTTTTTTATTGAAATATGGGCTTTTGGGGTAATATATTTTGAGACTCTGAATCTTATTTAAATGTTTGTTTTTGCTGGATAGGGGAAAGAGATGGCATACTTTTACTTCCAAGTAGGATAAGGCATCCAGTTCTCCCCTGCGACTGTTGATTCTGAAGTTAGGGGTTTTGTCCTTATTGCTGAGGGTGGGTGGAAGTTCTGGCTCCCCAGTAAACACCCTTGATGCCTCTCTGGCTGGTGGGGGAGTAGAAACGCTTGTTACTTCTCCCCACTTTGTCTCCACTCACACCATGGGAGGGCCAGCTGCATTACCACTGAGAAGTGATGAAGTTTTGACTTTCTACCAGGTGAGACCTCCTCTCCCCCCCAACCCCAGTGGGAAGGAGAATGAACACCTTCTTACTACTTCTAGAATAGAAGTCCAGGCTCCCCACATGATCTCCACTGACACCACAGATAGAGGCAGATGGTGTTGGTAGTGCCTTGTGGGGTTGAAGGTCCTGCCTCTCTACATAGCTTTCTCTGAGGAGGTGAGAGGGTGTTGAATCATCTCTTTGCAGCCTGGCAAGAGTGAAATAAGACTCCTACTCATCTTTTGCTTGTGTGAATGGGATAGGGCCATAGACTTTTCTGTGATATTTGGCTGGAGTTACTGTCTAAAATAGTTTTCTGTCTTGCTAGGTTACCTCTTGCCTGGTCTATTGGCTACAGACAGCAGGACTTTATTGGTGCCATTGCCATTTTCATGTTACCAACTTTTTACATCACACTCTTGATTATATTAAGAAAAAAGAAAATTCAAGGAATTCACCAACATATCATGTCTTGGGTACCAAAGTTCTTAGCTGGTGTGCCTTCTACTTTCCAGAGTCGTCTTATACTTTTGCTGTATGTAATGCCTATAGTTTATTATTTATTTATAATATAATATATTATTACTTATTTATAATGCCTACAGTATTTATTTATTTATTTATTTATTTATTTATTTATTTATTTATTTATTTATTTACCACACTGGGGATTGAACCTGGGGACACCTAACCACTGAGCCACATCCCCAGCCCTTGCTTATTTATTTTTTAAAAATTTTTAAGACAGGGTCTTGATAAGTTGTTTAAGGCCTCACTAAGTTCCTGAGGTTGGCTTTGAACTTTTGATCCTCCTGCCTCAGCTTCCTGAGCCCCTGGGATTATAGGCAAGCACCCCTATACCTTTTTTCATTCCTTTTTTTCTTTTTCTCTCTAGCTTCCATATATGAGAGAAAACATTTGACCCTTTAATTCTGGTTAATAGGAGAAATATGGAAAAATACTTCTTCTCTGCCTTCCCTTAAGCAGAGGTTTTTGATATTACTCAATTTAAAATCCCTTCTTAGTAGATATTACTGTCTTGTAATTTCTTCTCTCTTTATCCCTTATGGTCTCTCAAGCCCTTCAAATACTGCCTTATACATAGTACCTACTTCAGTAAACTATCTACTAGTGTTGAGTGAATATTTAGCAGGTGATTTGGGGCCTGGATAGCCTGATTCTCCTACTTCAATCTATTATTTGCCTGGATCCTCTTGGCATTTTATTAGGGAGTAGAGGATGTTTAAAATTCAGGCTTTACTTGAAATTTTCCAGTTTTGAAATATTAATAATTAATTTAAATTTCTAAAGCCTGTGAAGACCAAAAGAAACATGTGTGATGAATTAATGTGATCCACTGCCAAATGGTTGGCACTTTTCCTTCAGAGTCACAGATTATTTTGAGTGGTTCATCCACAGGTCACCTTTTTCTCAGGTTTGAATAGCAGAAGATAATTCCCAGTCTCTCCTAGTGTTGTCAGTACTTGCTCAGGAACTAAATATGGTCTCCACAGAGACAGCTCTTGGCTTGTTGTGGGGGACGTTCTTGGAAACCCTGTGGGAAGGCAGATTGAATAGAACTGAACTGAGCATTTGCCCATGTGCTATTGTGTTAATCTCTGGAAGGAACTTGGCTGGCATAATGTGGGGACTGTGGCATGATCGGGGATAAGGGCAGAGAGCTGTCAAGTCATGATGCAAATTTGACAATGCTGAGTGGGCAGAGCAGCAGAAGGCAGGCTTTGACATGAGTGGGCAGCCTCACATGGCTGTGCAAAAGCTGGCAAGAAATGAAGTGGAGCTAGAACTTTGCTTGTAGTGACCTCTTTAGGAATATTTTGAGAAGAGGATAAAATAATAGATGTTTCTGGGCTGGGGATATGGCTCAGTCATAGAATCCTTGCCTTACATGCATGTGAGGAAATCTCTGGTACTGCTTAAAAGAAAAAAAAATAGTTTCTAATAAGGCAGATCTAACCTCCTCTTTGGTGGTCCCATTAAGCCTTGGCATCCCCTAAGTAAAAGTTAACATATCCTAAAACAGTCTTATAAATTTTGCAAAGCTTATAAAATTTGTTTAAAAAATGTTAACCAACTTTCTTGAATTTTATCCATCCTGAATCCCTGGTATTCAAATTGGTGTCTTGAATCAAGTACTTTTTCCAAGAAAAGACATCGTCTAAATCATTTCTTTAATAGTTGACTACTTAATCTGATGGAGGAATATCCTGGACCAGCAGTAATGTTCTAAGGATAGCATGTTATGCAGACATTTCAGAGAGTGAAAATAAAATTCTATAATTTGACCATAGATAGCAAGAATTTGGGTCTTCAAAGTCACAGATTCACTTATCTTGCTTTTCCATAGTGCATTTCTTTCCTGGGGACAGTGGGTGGAGGCCCAGGTTTATTTTGAAAAAGTAGAAGTGGGAATGAGAGCAACTAGGAAAATCTAGAAATTTCTCTTCTCTTTCTCTGCCACTGAATTAGGCATTGTTAAAGCAATGATATTAAATGTGCTTTTAATTCAATTCCATTCTAGTGTTTTGAAGCTGACCCTCCAGGTATTGAACCTCTATTGGTTGTTGATGGAAAGAGCTTTGAACTGCAGGGCCTTCAGGCCTGCATTTGAGCACTGCTTGTGCTGTTTTACTGTGAGTTGATTTGCTCTTCTGGAAAAGAGGCCACTGATAATCTCACTGGCTAGCTGTGAGGGCTCATTCAGGGGAGGGGGGCAAAGGGCTTTGTAAATAAGTGAAGTTCATTGCCAGGGGGAGTAGTATAGAATTCCAGAAAGACAGTGAGATTAGGAGTTGGGAAAACTAAGTGTCCTTTGTTTGCCAATAAGGGCAACTTTGGAAGAGTAATTTGTTTTTCCTTGGGATTGGATTTCTTTGTCCATAAATGGTGATAATGGGACGATTATTGGAGATTATTCACAGGAGTTTCCATTTATGAGCACCGTTTGTTTGCAGTGATTGTAGTAGTATTTTATATGCACTTAATCTTCACAGCAGTCTGCTGAGGTACTTACTGTTTTCATCATTTTATCAAATGAGAACAAATGAGAAAACTTAAGCTGCCCTTGAGAAGGACCAGGGTAGGTTTGATTCCTCCTTGTGTCTTAAGTGTTTGGCTTGAGGTCTCATTCATAAATGTATCAAATGATGAGAGAGTATCCCAGAGGTCAAGGGATGTTCTCAAATTTGCAGAGTTTTTTCAACTTATAGTAAGGGCTAGAATTCAGCAATTATGAAGGCCTCCATGTTTGCTGATCTTTGCTATGTCATGAACATATTTTCTTAGTGAATAAATGAATGAATGCACAGGCTGATAAACTAACTCTTCTGCAGGATAAAGGAAAGGTTTGCAATATTTTGTTTGCCATTGTAATTGCCTTAAAAATAACTAGATCATAAAAAACTAAAGTTACATGGTTATATGCATTTAATAATGTGCATCAAGTTTCCAGACCCTACATAGGTGCATATAGAAGCTCTCAGTGAGTGAGTGATGCAATAGTGGATGGTACATGTTGCATTGGCTGCAGGCCATTCTCTTCCAATGATCTGCACACAGTGGGGACAGTGAGTATTATGTGTGTGTGCTTTATTTCCCTTCTCTTCCCTCTGTTCCCTGGCTATTCTTGGTTTTGAACCTGGCAGCCATGCACCACCTGGAAGCCATTCACCCAACAACAATAAAGACCAGCAAACCACACCACCTGTCTCTCCTAGATGCTATCATATTTTCCCCTTTTTGTTTTTTTTGTGGCTTCTTTATATCAATGTCTTTTTTTTTCATTTCTTAATATCTACTCACTAAGTTTTGTGTAGATTATTCCTCCTAAGTATCCCTCCCATCACCCCCTCCTCATCATTTGCCCTTGCTTCACAGGGATCATGGCTCCTGCCTTGCAGAACTCTGTGCCCTGTTACCACAACATAAATTTGACCTGTTATTCTCCTTCCAGGGCTCACCATGGTGTTCCCAAAGGCATAGGAGAGAGAGACCCCTTGATTTCATGTATGAGAACCTTTTCCTGCTGTGCAGCTCCTTCTAGCAGTCTTCTCCCAAGGTTAACACCTCCCTCCCTCCATTCTTCATCAGCCTTATGCTCACTCACTCCTTTGCCTGTGCTATTATTTCTTCCCAGAACACTTGCTCCTCATTCTCAGAGCCTGGCGGAGGACCTCACCCTGCTTAAATGCTACTTCTTATTCTTTCTGTTTTTTTTTTTCAAATCTATGGACCCCCTTCTGCTGCCCGAGCCCTGGCCATATACATATTGATAATGGTAATGTTGATTGTGTTGAAATTATTCTGATTTGTCTTGGGCCCTCCTATGAGATATTGCATGCTGCTTTTCACACAGAAGTCTTTAGAAATGCTTGTGGAGTGAATGACTGATTGTTTATGCTTGCATTCTTTTTTCAAGACTTTTGAGCTTATAACTCTTAACAGAAATCTCGGGTTGTCAGGCTCCTAATAACTGAATAACAGTGATGTTGCACCAAAATTGAAATTTTCATTATTGTATTAGCTTTGTGTTTAACTCTGGCAGCTACTTTGTTTTGAGGTTTGGCTTTTTATAAATAAATAATTAGGCATTAGGATTTCTAAAAAATTTATCTTCATATCCAGGAAAAATGTTTTGAAAACAACCAGCCATTACATGAATATTGATCATTATACTAATCAGCTTTATTTTGTAGAAGTTCTGGGTGCTGTGCAAAGTATTTTAGAGGCAGGATCTTATTGCATTCTCTTAACAACTCTATCAAAAAAATACTGTTCTTACTCTTCTACAAAGGAGGGAATTGAGGCTTGGCAAGGTTAAGTAAAACTTGTTCATGGTCACACAGCTGGAAAGTCGTCTTTCCAGGACTTTCAAGGACAGGCTTGTGTGATTCCAAAGCCTGTATAGTACTGTACTCGTTACTATTGTATGAGATAAATTTGGCTGTGCTATAGCCTCTTCATGATGATTTTGAATCCTTGCATAAATTTAAGATACTTTCATCATTCGTTTGAACCAGATATCACCTGTTTAGACTTTGCATAATATAGAATAGTTAAAAACAAGGGTTGGCAGATTATCATAACTGGCCAAATATAATCCATTGCTGCTGCTGCCTCTTCCTTCTTCTTCTCTTCCTCTTCCCTCTCTTCCTACTTCCCTTGAGCTCACAATGGTTTTTATATTTTCTTTTAATGTTCACAAAAATCAAAAGGATAAAAATATGTAGTGATACATGATAATTACATGAAATTCAAATTTCATTTTCCATCAATAAAGTTTTATTGGAACAGCCATGTTTACTCACTTACATGCTGTCCCTGGCTGCTCTTGCACTACAAGGTCAGAGTTGAGTTTTTGTGCCAAGAGTGGATTACACTGAATGCAAAGCCTGGAATATTACTATTAGGCCCTTTACATAAAAGGCTTATAAACCTCTGCTTTGCTTCTAAGAGTCAATGTATGGTGGTATGCACATTTCTGGAGCCCTGGATGAGATGCTAGAAATGTTTTGAATGTATGTGCATCTCAGTTGTACATTTTTTTTTTGAGGCTTTCCATTTGCCTGACAATTTTGATTCATCCTGGTGATCCAGGAAGGACCTGTATGGAACACATTCTTACTTTGTAGTTTAGGAGACATAAATGCTTAGAAGTCACCTCTTAATGCCTCATGGGACTGTCACGCACTGAACTCTTCCATCCAAATATTACAGTCCTAGAAAAGAGTCACTGCAATATGTTTACTTGGATGGGGAACCTAAGAAATGTTTGCTTGTTGATTCTTTGTCATTTTGCCATATACCTCATTGCAATACCTCATCAGGGAAGCATAACTTGCTCCTCTGATTGGGTTTACTCTCCTCTTCCATCTTTTTTCCCTTCTTGTTTTAATTATTCTGACTTCATTTTGCCTTCTCCTTTGCTTCATTTGAAAGAGTCCCAGTTTGCTTTTCCTGCCAGTTCTCTACTTAACTTTTCCCAGGGCTCAAAAGTAATTCTTAGGGCTGATGTTATTTTCATGTTTGTCTTTCCTTTTTAGAATGGCTTTGGTTAAATATGTATATTTTAATTTCTGAGCCATGTTATAAGGAAATTGATTATTGTATGATCACCTATGGAAGCACCGTGGCCTGTTTGAGCCTCAGTTAACCTGAGCCAGTTTATACAACAGCAGCAGAATGTTTGGATTCTATTGGGGCAGGTTTGGATCCTATATGTTCTATAGGCTTTTCAGAAATTTCATGCCGGCACTGTGTGAGCCAGATGGTACCCTTATTAGTTTGCCAGACATGCTACTTAAAAAAAAAAAAAAAAACACTGTGCATTTGCTCTTCTTGGGAGACTTCAAAGGGTCTCTTTGAGAATGAAAATCAGCCAAAATTACTCTAAAAGAGAAATTCTTTGGAGCTCATCATCAAAATAAAGAGTGCAATATCAGAAGACCAGTATAAATTTTTAAGGAGCAAATATTGGAATTGTTTATTTCTCTGAGAATGAAAAATCCCACGGATTTAGGTCAAAGAAGGTATAACCCATTATTCATTTTTTTCTTTGATAAGGCTATTGATTTGCTGTCCATGGACTCTTTGGGGTCATTTTGGTCAGTTAGAGTGGGTGAGTATAAGATAGATAGATGAGGGAAATTGCTCAGATCTCAGGAGATGGAGAGAGAGAACCAATTCACTAAATCAAAAGTTGAAAAGGATAGAATCTAGTTACTCGGAGAAGACATAGCCTAGGGAAATTTGTAAATTTTGAAAGAGGCTGAACTCCTGGGAGTACTACCACTGGATTTCCTTGAGCAGGCAGAAGTTGTAGACCAGCTGTTCACTCTGCCCAGAAATTTGGGGTTCAGCAGGGATTGCAGAAGAGGCAGTGTCTCTCTGCAGCCAATTTGAGGAGCTTGATGGAAATGGGGAGGCCCAGCCAGAGAGAGAGAATGGAATCTGCTTATAGTACCTGGCACTTGATGAGGACTTTGGGGAAAATGTCTTCCAGCACCTGGGTTTTCTTACCTGTAAAATAGACTTTATATCTCAAAGGACTGATGTATTTATGAAACATATACAGTATTTGACTCAATCCTAACTTGTAGGGATGTGGTAAGAGGGAGAAATTATGTATCTAAGGAGCTTTTCACATAATGTATGGTCTAATTAATGATAGTTTAGGTAAGTAGCCCTTTAGCAAGGAAGTCATATAATACATTGGTTATGAGTTTGGGTTCAGTCAGAGAGATGTGGTTGGAATCCCAGACCAGCCATCCACTTAGCTATGTGACATTGCTCCTCCACAAACCTCAGTCTCCCCTTCTGTAGAATGGGGTAGCAAACCCAACATGTGAACTCAGAGAATTAAATGAGGTAATGCAGGGTTAGCACACGGCTCAACACATAATAGTTGCACAATAAATGCAGGCTGGTAACTTTCTCAGCTGTTTTTCCATCTAGAACAAAAAAAAGCAAATTTTATCAAGTTTTATCCTCCCAAGCCAACTGTTCTTGGAAATGCTCTTTATATCCTGCAGGAGCCCTCTCCTAGGTTACCTGGGGACAGAAGCTCTGCTTAGATGATGAATTATGTCTGAAAGAAAGTGGTAATACCCAGTGATGATACCCACCCTTCTTGATGTTTTCATACTGCACACTTAATTTGTGATTTTTGGTGCATAAATTCTACATTTTTTTCAGGACTCTTCAAAGGTATTGGGGGATATTTGGGATTGATGATGAAGGGGACATTCTCTATTATTTCATGCTGTGGGTGTAGCCTGGAGTTTAGAGTGTGGGGTGGTACAGCTGACTGTGAAGTTCCCTGGCGTGGTTTTGAGTTTCACCATAAGCAAACTCTGAGACAAGGATTTGTAGAGAGGTAGTTTGTTGGTGTTTTGTTTTTGTTTTGGTGATCTCAGGGAACCAGTGGGGGAACAGGGAAAAGAGTCAGGGAAGTAAAGGAAACTAATAAACATGCACTATCCAGGTTAGTTTCCTCCGCCAGTAACTGGAGTTCAATCTTGATGGGAAACTAGTGTAGACAGGAAAGAAACACCTGAGAGTTTTCCCAGAGGAGGTAGGAGGCGGGGCATTTATCTACCAAATGCACTGAATGAACATTGTTGCCCTGAACAAGGGCAGCTGCTCCTGGAACATTATCCAGTTTGCCTGGTGCATGGGCTAAAGTTGCACAAAACACAACACAACAACAACAACAACAAAGCCCCCAGGCTGAAAGTTGTAGGCATTTTTAGCAAACAGTCTTGAGCTTGTAGAGATGAGTCCTGGGGAGCACCGGCATTGTATCCATAGCATCTGCACATCTCATGGAAGGCAGAAACACTGCCTCTGCTACCCAGCAAATTTGTGATCTTGAGCATGCTGTGTATTTTACCTTATTTTCCTCATCTGAAAAATGATGATAATAATAGTACCTTCTTCCTAGACCTGTGTAGGAGGATTGGCTGAGTAGATTCAATTAAGGTAAGGTAAGGTACATGGTAGAATGCTTGCCATGAAGAAATTACAAAGAAATGTTAGCCTTTATTATTTTGTGATTACCCATCGAGTTTCTTCAGGTTCTTTATCAGTATAATTAAATATATTGTATTTATGGTGATGTACGATGAAAATTCATTTTTAGTTATTTCTTTGTGCATCAAATAATTTCCCCAATTTTTAAAAAAATATTCATTTTTTGATGTAGATGGACACAACACAATACATTTTATTTTTAGATCGAACCTGGGTCCCCCCTGTTCGGGACTACAGGTGAGCGCTCTACCGCTGAGCCACAATCCCAGCCCCCCAATTTTATTTATTTTAAGACTGTTGTAACACAAAGGAGACTAAATATTTTAAAAAATTTTATTGATATATAATATTTGTACATATTTGTGAAGCATAATGCGATGTTTTAATATGTGTACATGTGGGTATACAAAAGTCAGGGTAATTAGCATATCCATCACTCCTTTATGGTGAGTACAAATTCTTCTCTTCCATTTTGAGGGCAGTCATTTCTAATTTATTCTCCCCAAAACATTATTATCTTCTTACTAATAATGTTTGAGAGTACCTATTTGCCATTTTCTTGCCAACACTGGGTATTATCATTTTCTTTCAGATTTGCCATTGTGATAATTTAAAAAATGTTTTGATTTGTATATCTTGATTTCACAATGTGATTGTAAATCTAAATAACAGATTCTTCACAGATAATGCATTTATTTGGGAATGGGCAATGCAATGGGAATTACATATGCCATAGTAAACTAGAAGTCTGTTCACTGAGGTTGAGGCAAGGGTAAGTGTTTAAAGGCAGGCTGAGGAGGATTACGTAAGCTATTTTGAAGCAATTATTCTTGGCTACAAGGATCAATAACAAAAGTGGCCCAAGCTCAAGGTTGGACAGGCAGTCGTCAGGCAGACATCCTTGCAGAAGTTATTTTCTGGTGTAAGGTTGTAGTGGCTTTGTGCAAGGTTGTAGGTTCTTATTATCAAGCACATGTGCAAGAGATTCCCTCCTTCAGAACCTCTAGCCTTTATTTATTTATTTTTGTTAGGGTTTGACAGAAGAGATTCCATTTTGATTCCGGTAAGTTCACAGTTCTGAACATTTGCATTTCTTTTGTGAATTACCTTTTGACATTTTCCATCTTTTTCTATTTCATTGTCATTTAAAAATTTATCTTTATGTATCATACATCACTGCATGTCTTCAATATTGATCTCCTTGGTTTTTCAAACTTTTTTTTTGCATTGTATTATTTTCCTTTTTGTAGTTTTTATTACAAATTACATCCATTTTTTGGACATATTCTTTACATTTTAAAAATCTGTCTCGTCCTTTTATATCCATGTGAAATCCTTACATTATTATATTGGAGATTGTTCTCTAAATCTCTTTTTTCTACAATCATATTACCTCTTGATCCTTCTTTAAGTTCTGAGAGAATTTTCTCTAGTTTTTCTTGTAAGCCTTTGATTTGATTTTCCTTGATATAAAAACTAGTTTTTTGATGCTATCTTGGTTTTGATTTAGCAGTTACACATAGAAATCTTAACCTCAATTTGTCCTTCTTTCTGAATATGCAGTGTCATTATGAATCCAAACTGAAAACTGAAATAAGTCAACCATTTTCACATTTTCTCCCCTTATTTTCTGTGAGTCTGTTTCTCAGGAGTATACTTATTTTGTTTCTCAGATGGTTCTCTTATTTGATTATCACCAACTTTCTTCATATGTCAGGCAACTTTTTTCCTTGCTCTTAAAAAAAAATAGCAACCTTAGTGTGTCTAGTTTCAGCAGGTGAGATATGCTGTCTGTCAACCCAGATGGAGAGAGAAGGGTGAGGCTTAAACTGACAATTTAGCTTCCCAAGGGAAGGTTGCATACTCCTTCAGTGAGGGCTTTATTCTAGACAGTGAGGGCTTTATTCTAAACCAGTGCCTCCCAGTGCTACTTTTTATGATGATGAACTGGGATCTGAGCTGCCGAATGTCATAGTTACTAGCCATACCTGGCTATTGAGCCTTTGAAATGTGGCTAGTGTGCTTAAGCTGTAGTTTTAATTTTTTTTTAGCTGGAATTAATTAAAATAAAATAAAATGGCAATCTCTTGTCAATGGCTACATATTGGATTGAAGTTACTGTGATTTCAGGGATCATGTGTATTTTATTTACTACTGTGTTCCAGGCCCCAGTGCCTGTCTCATAGTAGGCACTTAATATATGTAGAAATAAATGAATGCAGCTAGGGGAAGTCTCCTGTAGGAGCTGCTTTCATTGCTGTGCCAACATTTCCTTTTCTCTTTGTATGTCTGCCCAAGCTAGACAAGGCATTCTGCCCTCATCAGTAACTACGAGTACAACTTGTAGGAGCATTTGTGATACTTCTATCCCCAGCCCACTTATTTATGCCACTGAGTGTGCCAGTCAGATCAGTAACATTGATCCGTCCTTGCCTTAGGAATACCTTCCTCCTTTACATCTTTCAGAAATTTCTCAGAGCTGCTGCCAGTGAGTTGGGAGCTGCCCCAGTTTTCAAAGCTGATCTAGACATTTTCCAATTTCATAGTTGCAGGGAGAATATTGATGCTAAAGAGGAAGGACTCCAGTGGATGTTTTGAATCAGGAGTTGGTTGTCATATTTCTCTTATTTGAATACATATATCTTTATACAAAAGCTTTAGTTTCCCCAAGTCTTTACTGCTGATCGTATCTTTCAGTAAAATAAAAAGATCCCTTTGAATCCTACTTTCTGCCTTTTGCTTTAATTCTACTCGGACTGATATGAATATTGCCCTCTAATTATTTTCCTCCCATTTGCTATCTTTTTTTTAGAGTTACAGTACAATGTCATTTGAAAAAACAAACAATTTATGTTTGAACGAATTTTGATGGTCTTTGCATTTTATTTAACGAAGATATTTAAATCATGTAGATTATTGATCTGATTTATATAATTTAACTTTCCTCGTTCTTTGTTTTCAGCTCTATCTTCACAGTATCAACTTCTCTTATTTTATATCTTTGTTTAGATCATAGTTATAACATTTTAAATTTCTAGCAGTGGATCCTAATACATTTTTTGAAGTACCTCTTAAATCTATATTATAGAATTGCTCAAATTAAGAAAAGTAGATTTTCATTCTCCCTCATAAAAAATCTCAAATTTTTCTTCTCTCTCTTGCTTTCTCTGATTTTGGCTTATTTTTCTATATATGTGTTTTTTTTCTGATAATTTAATGTTTTTCAAATTAACCTTTAATAAACAATTTTAGGGGCAGGAGTCATGGCTCAGCGGTAGAGCACTCGCCTAGCAAGTATGAGACACTGGGTTCCATCCTCAGCACCACATAACAATAAATAAAATAAAGGCATTGTGTCCAACTACATCTAAAAATATTTTAAAAACAATTTTAATAACCTTTCTCTTCATAATTCTGTTATATATTATGCTTATATTTATTTTAAGCTTCTTTGATGCTCACTTTGCCATTTTGAGTTCTTGTTTTCTTCTACTGTCTGACATGAAGCACATTGTTAAGTTCATTTTTCAAGAAGGCTACACCATATGTTTTTTGAGACTGAATATTCAAAAATTCTTTTCAGTAGCATTCTGTCATGAACAATGTGTCAGAATATAATAGTTTTAAAGTCACATTATCTTCTTTTATCTCCTATTGGGGGATAATCTCTCTGTCCTTCAAAATTTTCTATGACTCCTTATTCATGTCACCAGAACATGTTTATCAGTGAATTTCTTTTCATTAATTGTGGTAATATGTGATGAACTGGGCCAAACGGAAGTCTTTTCCCCTCAGGGGAAACTTTTTCTGTTATGTACTTAGTGTTTCTCCATTACTTGGGTTTCTTCTGGGGGGAAATATTTGGACATTGGTTGGATGTTTGTTCTTTGTTCCTTCATTTATTGACCTAGTTACCTTAAAAACTTTAAAGAAGAATACAGTTCATAAGAAAAAAAATGTTAGCAATTTTTGTACAAATTTTTGTTTTTAGGTCTTTTTTTTGCTCCTGTTTTGAAATATTTCTTCCTTTTGCTGATGATTAGTTTTTTTGTTTTGTTTTGTTTTGTTTTTGGTATTGGGAATTGAACCCAGGGGCACTTTACCACTGAGCTACATCCCCAAACCATTTTTATTTTTTTATTTTGACAAAGGGTCTTGTTAATTTTCTTAGGGCCTTACTAAATTGATGAGGCTGGTCTTGAACTTGCAGTCTTCCTGCATCAGCCTCCCAAGCTGCTAGGATTATAAGCATGTGCCATAGCACCTGGCTGATAACATTTTTACCATTGTGAAGTCTATGCTTATTTTTACTTTTTACTGTGGACTTTTTTAAACATTTTATTAGGAAAAATTTCAAAACATACAGAAGACTATCAAAGAAACAGCAACAACAGAACAACAACAAATATACCTCTGTTCTATCACATAGAATTTCATAACATTTTGCCATCTTTGCTTCATTTTTTTATGAAGTATTTTTAATAGATACCATAACATTTAATAAACTGGGCTGGGGATGTGGCTCTAGCGGTAACGTGCTTGTCTGGCATGCGTGGGGCGCTGGATTCGATCCTCAGCACCACATAAAGATAAAATAAACATGTTGTGTCCACCGAAAACTGAAAAATAAATATTAAAAAATTCTCTCTCTGTCCCTTCTCTCTCTCTCTAAAAAATTTAAAAAATTTAATAAACTTCAATTTGCACATCTAAAAACTATTAACCATTTTCTACTTAACCATTTTACTATTGCCACACTAAGCAATGATTCTTTATGTTCTCTAGTGCTCAGCCTCTCTTCAGTGGCATTCTGTTATGAACAATGACAGACAGGATTTCTGAAATCCTCCCCATATACCATTTATTAGATGATCTGTACAGACCTGGATCTAATCAAGGACCACACATTGCATTTGATCACACACATCTTCTAAATCTCCCTCTCCCCCCCCCCCTCTCTCTCTCTCTTTAAGATTGAGGTGAAACTCATGTAATATAAAATCAACCATTTTATGGTGAATAATTCAGTGGTGTTTAGTTCATTCTCAGTGTTGTGCAATAATAATCTCTACTTAGTTCCAAAACATTTTCATCACCCTAAAGTAAAACCCCATACCTTTTAACCATTTACTCTCAATTCCCCATGCCCACTGCCCTAGACAATCATTAGTGTTCTTTGTATCTCTATTTATATAAACTATTCTGGATAGTTTATATAAATGGAATTGTGTAATATGTGACCTTTGATATCTTGCTTCTTAACACATTTTTTATATTTATTCCTGTTACCCCATGTACCAGTACTGCCTTCCTTTTTCTTTTCTCTTCATCCATTTCTGACAAGTGATAAAATGGATGTCAGTCTCTGCTATTGTTTGGATCTGGAATGTTCCTCAATGTCCGTGTGTTAAAGGCTTGGTCCCACTAAGTACTGGAACCTTTGGAAGGCAGGGCCCAGTGGGAGAAAGTTAGGTCCTTGAGCGCATGCTCTTGAAGGGGATATTGAGACACAAACTGTATTATTCTTCCATCAGTAGCAACCTGAACTTCCTTACTCTGTCTTTGCTTCCCTTATGCCATGACATGAATGGGATTTCTCTGACATGCATTCCTGCCATGGTACACTGCCTTGCCACAGTTCCAAATTTAACAGGGCCAACTGTTCATGGCCTGAAACATCCAAATCTGTGAGCCAAAATAAAATATTTCCACTTTATAAGTTGATTATCTGAAGCATTTGTCACATGATGGAAAGCTGACTAACACAGTGCAGTAGGACCTGGGGGCATCCCTGAGCAATGATTCAGTGCGTGAACACATACACCTATCTACAGGTCTGTCCCCAGCTGAAGAGCCCACACTCATGGGAATGCTCGTAGTCTGGTCATCCTTGCAGCAGGCTGGGTTGCTGTATAGAAGCTGTAGATTTGGGTTGATGAAGAACAAAAGTTATTGGTAAAGCATGGGGAATCAACCTCAGGGTGCTTATGTGACTTGAATAAAATCCCTTGAGGTTTTTGTTAGGAGCAGTTCATGGGATCCGGATGTCTCTGGGGCCACTGCTAGCCCACATGGTACTCTCTGCATGGATTATAAATGGACCTTCTTCCTCAATACACTTTACTTTTGTGTGTGGGAAACTATTGTGCTACACTAATTGGTTAGAGCTAGTTGGTTATCTTTCTGCTGCCTGCTAGAAAACTGGAAAAGTACACAAATAAAGGGCAGAAAGTATGTGCTGCCTTTAATGTGCTGCAGTTCCATCACATGCCCAGCTGAAAATTGCAGCTCCATTGGGTTTTGTGGCTCGTGTTTACTGGTCAGTGACTGTACACCTGAATTTCTTCCCATCAGAAAATTCTTCTGGCTTTGGCATTTCTTTATTTTCCAGAACTATTGCTACTCTCTTGCCCCCACTTTTATTATTTTTCATGGGGACTTAAGTGGGTATTCAGGCACTGTTAACTATCTGCCTTTCTTGACCTAGAAGTTGCATGTTGAGTTTTGACAAAGATCCTATAATGCCAGGCGCCAGCATGGTATGGGGAGCCCCCCCAAATCCAGCAGTGCTTGTGCAATCTCAGCTTGGGTAGGAAAATGGGTACCATTGTAAATAAGCCAGTTTGGTTGGTGGCTCATGTTTCATCTGACAGATTGCATTTTTTCATATTTATTTATTTTTCTCCCATATTTTTATTAGCACATTATAGGTATACATAAGGGTGAATTTTTTGTTATATATTCATACATACATGCAATAGAACAATATAATTTGGCTAATATTATTCCCCATTCTTCTGACTGCATTCTAATGGGCAGATGTTATGTCTTGTGTGACTTCTAGGGAGCAAGTCTGGTTTTCAGGTATGACTTTGACAGTCAGGTTCATTGGTCTATTTTTCTTAATTATGCCTGTAAATACCTACCTGTGAAGAAAATTCAGGTCACACTGTAAAGCTAAAGGAAAGAGGCAAAAAAAAAAAAACCACTTAAAATTTCCATCATCTTTGGGTAAAACTGTTCAACTCTTCTTCCACATTCCTGTCCAAGTCCCTGTTTTCAACTTCATCCTACTTACATTTTTATGTTTACTCCTTCCTCTAATAGGTGTGAGCAGCTTTTCTCAGCTACTATTCTCTTTTCTTAGCTCAGGCAGCTTTTCTCAGCTACTATTCTCTGTTCTTTGCCAGTGTTTGTATTTGCAAACTGTATTATTCTTCCATCAGTAGCAACCTGAACTTCCTTTCATACTGAATGGTACAGTGTCCCTTAGGGCACAATTTTAGATTTCAATTTGCTACCACTGTGTGATCTTAGGAAAGTTACTGAACCCTTCTGTCTTCCATCTATATCTGAAATGAAGAGGCTAAACCAAAATGTCAGTTGAAAACAATGAGGGGAGTTAGTCCTATTTGGGAAATAGAGAACAGTATGTGGATCAGGATTGTACGTGTTGGTGGAGGCTAGTGGGCATTGTCGGAAGCAGAGTGATAGATAAATGAAAGGGAACTATACCTTGCCTGGGAATTTTTGATAACTGGCAATAGAATTGTATGGCCCATAGAGGTCTGCTAAGAGGTTGGAAAGAGATTAATGACCTTGTGTGTAAACCATCTCAGGAGATGGATGACAATGGGGTCCTGAAAGAGTCACCATGCCTGGCCATTTGGCCTCTCCTCCTCTGAGGGTGTAGGCTACCTTGCTCCTGCTGTGTCCTGCACATTGCCTCTTTACTGAGTGCTTTGCCCTTGCTTGTTTTCAACTGACCTTGATGAGCAGAGGTTTCACTCTATACAGATGTCCCAGATGACTTCTGTGCTGGTCATTGGTGGATCAAGGCCAGAGGGACATAGGCTCAGCTGCCATGTAGAGAGGAAATCAAGGTGGCTGAATGACTGTTTTTTCTGGTAAATGTATTGGGTATAAAATGTTATTTGTGAGGTGGAAATATACACCCTGGGCATAAGTGAGGAAGGGGATGATGCTCTGAATCTCCTTCAACCTGATGCAGCTGTGTATAAAAACATGCCACTGGATTTCTCTCTAGATGGGATATCTCTGCACATCAGGAAAAATAGTACATGGGATAATATCATCCTCTGGAATTTGTTCACTTTTAATTACATACTCATCGCATTTCAAATTATTAAGGCCATTTGCTCAATGAGTAGTGTCATAAACATTGAGGACTTTTTAAAATCAGAAGATGAATGAATGAGTGGTAATTTTGATGGGATAATATGTAAACTAAATGGAAATAGGTGGATAGATGGACAGGTGCATGGGGGAGAGGGAGGTATTGGGGGAAGAACAGCAGTTTGAAAAGCCATTTTCACAGCACAGAAGCCCTCAAAGAGCTTTAAGACCTTAGTGTCAAAAAATGGAAAGCCTTATTTTAGCAGGGAATGATGATTGGAAAGGACCTGCTGTGTGTTGGGTAGAGTCTGAAACCCTGTGGATACAGAGAAAAGTAAGAGATGAGAGGTCCCTATGCATGTTGGAGGATAAAAGCATAAATGGATGACTCCAGGGTTAGGTGAGCGGTACTGTCATAGGAAGAAAAGGACCACATTGCTTGCCCACAGTGAGCTCAGCTCTATATACTGCTGAGCTGTGTTTGCCTTCAAAGGCTTCTTTATGACATCGCTTAGTTGGTCACTATTAGAAGGCAAGCAATAGCCACAGTGGGCCTGATCTCTTCAAGAGGACATGTAGTGTTAGTCTGGGATAATGTTGAGGAAATTGGCATCACAGAGAGCAAGAGGAATTCTTTCCCACCAGTGACCAGGATGGTCCTTGAGCATTCCTTGAATGAGTGATTGGACAGTGTGGACTCCAGTGTGGAGAAAGCTTAATGGAGGCAAGTGGAAAAGTAAAGCAGCCAACAAACAAAAATGTCTCCTTTTAAACCCAATGGCCAAAGATCTTCAACTTGTATTATATGACACACTGTTTTGGACTAGATGGTTCTTGGGATTTAATTTTATTATTCTTCCACAAGTCTTCAGCACACACTCTGTGTGCATTACAGGGGAGTAAGGCAGAGTTCTCTTATGAAATGGAGTAGGTAAGATTTAGAGGATCTGAATGTCTCTCTGCTTTGGAATTTGCTGACACTTAAGTGGAAATAGATTCATACATTTGAAATTTGAAGTCAGAAATATATGTGGTGCTTGCACTGTTCTGATATTCAAGTTGGTTTCCAAAGGAACATGGTGTTTGAAAGGTGCCCTAAGGAGTAGAGGAGTAAATGACATGTTTGGATGTTTGTCCCATGTCACAATAAAACCCTGCTTGAAATTTAACAAGGTCTTTGAATGATAGAGTTTAACTTGCCCACTTCATATTTGTCCATTTTCCACAGCAAACAAGGAAGAAGTTGGTCTGCTTGGGATTATGATGAATTAATAATATAACCAACTGATGGAAAAGAGAGATAACTTGTTTCAAGTCAGGCAAACCTTTAGTCATTAGAAGCCAGTGTTTCCTGATGTGATGCCATAGGAAGGCCACAACATCACCTGATCAGAATCAGAATCTGATCAATCTTCTGTTTAGTTTACCAAAAGTATAGGGGATAGAGGAACATATTAAGCAATACCAGGAAGATGCAATCTTCCAGATTTAGAATTTGGAAATTCTAAAGGACAAACGATGTTATTTTTTTTTTTTATAAATAAATAGCAAAGAGAAAAACAGGAAGGGAAATGTTGTCAATGAAAGAAAACTTAAAGGAACTGTGGCATTTGCAGCTGATGATCTGTCCATGTTCCCTCCATTCTTCTGTTTTAAAATTTTATGTAATTAAAAAATTTTAGCTGATATATAACTGATATTTTAACTTATATATAAAAATCTTTACATATTTATGGGGTACCATGGATGTTTCAATACACGTATGTATTGTATAATGTTCAAAGCAGGGTAAATATATATATCTCCTGAAACATTGTTCTAGGATACATAGTTAACTTTTGTATCTCGCTCAGTATACCTGGCAAGAAAACATAGAGGAGTTTATTTTGGCTTGTGTTTTCAGTTTATGGTTGGCCAACTCCATAGCTCTGAGCCTGAGGTGAGGCAGAACATAATGGCAGAAGGGCATGAAAGAAAGCATCTCAGGACATGGCAAACAGGAAGCAGAGAGCTCTGCTCCCCAGGGACAAAATATAAATCTCAAAGGCATGTCTCCAGTGACCTCTCTCCTCCAGCCATATCTTTCCTTCATATAATTACCACCCAGTTAATCCATATCAGTGGATTAATCTACTATTAGGTTACAGCTCTCATAATCTAGTCATTTCACCTCTGAAAGTTCTTATATTGTCTCACACATGAGATTTTGGAGGATACCTCATATCTAAACAATAATAAACATTTATTTATGATGAAAACATTTAAAATCTTATAGCTTTTATATATATAAATATATATATAAATAAATATATATATCTTGTTATCATATATATAGTCACCCTACTGTGCAACTAGCACACCAGAACTTCTTTCTCCTATCTAATTGTAATTTAGTACCTGCTAGTCAACAATTCTTTGTTCTTCTTTCCCTTCTATTCTCCTCAGCCTATGGTAACTTCCTTTTTTCTCTCAACTTCTATGAGATTAACTTTTTTTTTTTATGGGGGGGAGATACCAGGGATTGAACTCGGAGGCACTCAATCATTGAGCCACATCCCCAGCCCAATTTTATATTTTATTAGAGACAGTATCTCACCGAATTGCTTAGCACCTCATCAATGCTGAGGCTGGCTTTGAACTCACAATATTCCTGTCTCAGTCTCCCAAGTCGCTGGGACTATAGGCATGCACCACCACATCTGGCCAGCTATGAGATTAATTTTTTAAGATTATAGAAATGAGTGAAATCATGGGGTACTTATATTTCAGTGCCTGGATCATTTTGCTCAACATAGTAGCCTCCAGTTCCATTTGTTTTGTTGTAAATGACAAGATTTTGTCCATTTTATGGCTGAAGAGTATTCAATTGTGTATACCCAATTCTTTATCCATTCACCAGCTGATGGGCACTTATGTTGATTTAATTTCTTGGCTATTGACTAGTGCTGCAATAAACATGGGAGTGCAGATGTCTCTTCAACATACTGATTTCATTTCCTTTGGATATATTTGGATTTCTGGATCATATGGTAGTTCTATTTTTTTTTATCACACCACTTATGTCTCTACAGCTCGATGGAGGCTGTGTGCTAAGAACACCTGTGACTCTCTGCCTGAGGGCTTTTATTATGTCCCTAATATGACACTTGGCAAGCAGAGCATATCCAGAGAATAAATGACCTGGAGAGGTAATGCCCCTGGCAGCAAACCTTAGCCAATAATAGATGGGGAAATAGTGAATAAACATCATAGCTTCCTTCCTTCTAACACCCAGAGTTTGGAAAACTCTGAGTATTACCCAACAATGTCTCCCAGAGTTGCTTAGAGGGACTGAGCCCCATTGACCCCAGTAGTAATGCATTCTTTTTGGCATTTCTCCCTCCCCTGGCTTACTCCCCCCCTTTTTTTTCTGGAATCACCTCTGAAGTATTTTGCACTGAAATCATTGCCTCAGGGTCTATTTCTGGGGGAAACCAATCTAAGACAGGGACAAATCAACTCGAGCCTTATTGACATCTTGATTTCAAGCAAACCATTTGTAAAAAACATTTGAGTCTGTTGGGGAAATATGACCACTAACTGATGATGTTGGAATATTTAGGAATTACTGTTAATATCTTTTTAGGTGTTATCAAGTTTCTTAGGTTAAAAAATAAAGAGTGCTTATCTCTTAGAGGTACATTCTAAAATAGTTACAAATGAAATGATATGATGTATGGAATTTGCTTTAAAATAATCTAATGGTAGTGGAGGGGTGCCAGGGTGGGGGACATAAGTCAAATGAAATGGACAAAATGTCAGCAATTGTTGGAGCTGGGTGCTGGGGTACGTGGCAGTTCATTATAGTGTTTTGTTTACTTCTGTTCAAAATTTTCTAAACTAAAATATTAAAGAAAAAACAATCACATGGACACCCCTCTGGTCCTCCCTTCTCTGAGGCAAGATTTAAGTGATCTTCTTCTGAGCCCTGGTACCAGGACATGCCTGCTTGGTCTCAGGCAGGTCAGCAGCCCAGTGGGTGAGTTATTAAAGCTGCATTTCTTGGTTGTCTTCCAAGATGATAGTCTTTACTTCCCACAGGGCATTAATTTATCCCAAAGCCAGATGAGAATCTTTGGCACCTCCTAGGCCTTCTTCACCCTGAAATCTTAAATTCCATCTCATGAGCTTCTACTCTGAGATTAGCCTATTCCTTTGGTCCTATTGTAGCTACTTTTGAGTCTATAGCTCCCTCCTGCTTTCATAACCCAAGTGTTCTTGACTGTTCCATGCCAGAATTTTTGGGGTAGGCAGTTGGGGAGGGGTGAGCCTGGAGACTGGAAGAATCAGGCCAGGTTGTGGAGCTTTTCTGTTGAGAGCCACAGCCGAAGAGTCCCCAGCAAACTTCCAGCTGCCAGCAAACTTCCAGCTGCCAGCTGGTGATTGGCTCACAGCGGCCCCAGCAAACTTCTAGCTGCCAACTGATTGGCTCCTCTGTGGTGATGCTCATTGGGTTGTTTCTCTGCCCTTTCAGATCATGGAGCTGCTCATTGGGGGACTTTTTTTGGCTCCGCCCATGCGACCCAGCCAATCGGCCTCAAGAGCAGGAGGAGTCGGGCAGGTTGAGAGGCTTGTGGGAAGCTGGTGGTGGCAGTTGGGCTCTGAAGGTTTTCCTGAAGAGCTGTGTGGTTTGTCGTGTGTTCTAAAAATAAAGTTCGTTTCTTTTGACAAGTGGCTCCTGAATTGTGCCCAGCCAGACTGCAGCACTTTTCCTTTTGAGGGTGGTCAGCAATTTTAGTGGGATATCCAAAAAGATGTGGTGACTTTGACCTTGACTAAGTACCCCAAAGGCATTTCTGTGGGGGACCAACAAATGTGGAAGGAAGGTCTGGGGCCTTCTGGGAAACCGAGGCAGCATGAAGACACCCCCACTCTGATCCCTGATTCTTATGATCAAGTCAGAAATATTTTAAACATGTTACACAGTAACAAGCATGAGTTTTTTTGAAGGGATGGGAAAGATGGGAAAGGAGGACACTCTCAAAGGAGAGAATGGGTCCTCTCAGAGAGGAAAGGGACAATATGTCTCTACTGGACTCCAGTTTTATTAAGGTCCCAGGGAAGATTCCAGAGAGACCCGCCCATGTCCACCTTTTGAATTTGACTAACAGCAGAATGACAGCAGACTTTTTAGTCCCCACTGCCATGATCACTCTAGGTCACTTTGACCATGCTGACTAGTTCTAATTGGAACCTGTTCTTACAGATGATGGTTAGGGGGAATTATCCATATCTCCCTGAGCTTCCGGAATCTGGTCTGTGAAAGGGTCACAAAAGGTCCCCTTGAGGGTAACCAGTGTTGTTGTTAGTGACATTGTTTCAGGCCTGCATTGTCCTGCAGATAAGATAGTTTGCTGAGGACTGTAAAGTATCCTGTCTGCTTAAGCAGGCAGGGTTGCAGGTAAATTGTTTCTTAGAAAAGAAGCATGTGGAGGTTAGCGTAGTGGCCCATTTTGTGGATTTATCCCCTTAATCTAATGTTCCTGCCTCTTGTGTCTGTCTGTCTCCTATCAGAAGTGCTGCCATGCCTCTAAGAGGAGGAATGGAAATGTCCGTCAAGGAAGGATATGGAAGGGTCAGAGTTCAACCCTCAAGGAGACAGCATTAAGAATGCTTTAGTTGTCAGGGCAGTAGCCAAATGGCTTGGAATTTCTGGAGGAAAATTGGTATGCAATAAAGAAACTGAGACAGAAGCCCTCCTATGAAAACTAGACACCTGGGCCTGGTTTGAGGCTTAACACAAGTCTTTGAGGGTTCCCAAAGTTCAAGAAATGGCAGTGCTGAGCTACTGGAAAGTCTGGGGCCTGTGCCCTGCTGGGTTGGTTTCTGATGGGCTCAGGCACTGAAACAGGTGGGATGAAGATGGCCAGAGATCCTGCAGGCTGAAGAGCTTGTCTATTGACTTGTTCATTAAAAGGTCTCAGCTCTGTTCATATCTAGGAACTGGGTTTATTTTATTCCATCACTGCTATCCATTGTGATGAATCGAACAATTCTTCCTTCTGTGGAGTAGGACCCATGAGGAGACCCTGATCAGAGCCATGGCTTTCCTGCCATGCCCAGTTTTTAAAATATTTCATTTCTGTAATTCTTACTTAGTTCCTTTTGTTTTTCAAACATCAGTTTTCAATTTGCTTAAAAGTTTGTCTCCTGCAGAGTGTGGGCTAAGGCCAGGTGCTGGGGTATCTGCTCCCTC